>NC_091283.1:568546453-569746453 GCF_032444005.1 Ranitomeya imitator | reverse complement strand
GATGAAAAATAGTTAGTAACCATACTGGACAAATGTTGTCTCCTGTCACTTTGAATTGATGCAGCAGTACCTGTCCTGTCTGCGGTCATAGCAAAATCACTCCACAACCTGGTCAGAAAACCCCTCTGTCCAACGCCACTTCTGATTTCTGCACCTCTAACACTTCTGGTCTGCTGCCCCCTGCAGCTCGTGTGAGAACGATCACGGGCGCTGTGTGCTGGGAATGCCTGAAGCAAACGGTCAACAAGAGTTGATTGTTTGGTTGCTAATATTAGTTCCAAGTTCTCATGTGGCATAATATTTTGCAATTTGCCTTTATAGCGAGGATCAAGGAGGCAGGCCAACCAGTAATCGTCATCGTTCATCATTTTCGTAATGCGTGTGTCCCTTTTGAGGATACGTAAGGCATAATCCGCCATGTGTGCCAAAGTTCCAGTTGTCAAATCTGCGGTTGTGCTTGTTTGAGGGGCAGTTTCAGGCAAATCTACGTCACTTGTGTCCCTCAAAAAACCAGAACCCGGCATTGCCACGCCACCAATTTCCAGTGGCCCCGGAGAAGCTTCCTCGTTAAAAAAATACTCATCCCCATCATCCTCCTCCTCCTGTTCGCCCGCTACCTCATCCTGTACACTGCCCTGACCAGACAATGGCTGACTGTCATCAAGGCTTTCCTCTTCCTCGGCTGCAGATGCCTGCTCCTTTATGTGCGTCAAACTTTGCATCAGCAGACGCATTAGGGGGATGCTCATGCTTATTATGGCGTTGTCTGCACTAACCAGCCGTGTGCATTCCTCAAAACACTGAAGGACTTGACACGTCTTGTATCTTCGACCACTGCACACCTGACAACTCCATGTCTGCCATCCTACTGCCTGCCCGTGTATGTGTATCCTCCCACAAAAACATAACAGCCCGCCTCTGTTCGCACAGTCTCTGAAGCATGTGCAGTGTGGAGTTCCACCTTGTTGCAAAGTCTATGATTAGGCGATGCTGGGGAAGGTTCAAAGACCGCTGATAGGTCTGCATACGGCTGGAGTGTACGGGCGAACGGCGGATATGTGAGCAAAGTCCGCGCACTTTGAGGAGCAGGTCGGATAACCCCGGATAACTTTTCAGGAAGCACTGCACCACCAGGTTTAAGGTGTGAGCCAGGCAAGGAATGTGTTTCAGTTGGGAAAGGGAGATGGCAGCCATGAAATTCCTTCCGTTATGACTCACTACCTTGCCTGCCTCAAGATCTACTGTGCCCAGCCACGACTGCGTTTCTTTCTGCAAGAACTCGGACAGAACTTCCGCGGTGTGTCTGTTGTCGCCCAAACACTTCATAGCCAATACAGCCTGCTGACGCTTGCCAGTAGCTGCCCCATAATGGGACAACTGGTGTGCAACAGTGGCAGCTGCGGATGGAGTGGTTGGGCGACTGCGGTCTGTGGACGAGCTCTCGCTTCTGCAGAAGGACGAGGAGGAGGGGGTGCGAACACCTACAGCCAACTGTTTCCTAGACCGTGGGCTAGGCAGAACTGTCCCGAAATTGATGTCCCCTGTGGACCCTGCATCCACCACATTCACCCAGTGTGCCGTGATGGACACATAACGTCCCTGGCCATGCCTACTGGTCCATACATCTGTTGTCAGGTGCACCTTTGTACTCACAGATTGCCTGAGTGCATGGAAGATGCTTTCTTTAACATGCTGGTGGAGGGCTGGGATGGCTTTTCTCGAAAAGAAGTGTCGACTGGGTAGCTCGTAGCGTGGTTCAGCGTAGTCCATCAGGGCTTTGAAAGCTTCGCTTTCAACTAACCGGTAGGGCATCATCTCTAACAAGATTAGTCTAGCTATGTGGGCATTCAAACCCTGTGTACGCGGATGCGAGGATAAGTACTTCCTTTTTCTAACCAGAGTCTCATGTAGGGTGAGCTGGACTGGAGAGCTGGAGATTGTGGAACTAGCAGGTGTGCCGGTGGACATGGCAGACTGAGAGACGGTTGGAGACGGTATTGTTTCCGCCGGTGCCCTAGATGCAGTGTTTCCTACTACGAAACTGGTGATTCCCTGACCCTGACTGCTTTGGCCTGGCAAAGAAACCTGCACAGATACTGCAGGTGGTGCGGAAAATGGTGGCCTTACAGTGACGGCAGGGATGTAGCGTTGCTGACTAGCTTCATTGGCCGAGGGTGCTACAACCTTAAGGGATGTTCGGTAGTTAGTCCAGGCTTGCAAATGCATGGTGGTTAAATGTCTATGCATGCAACTTGTATTGAGACTTTTCAGATTCTGACCTCTGCTTAAGGTAGTTGAACATTTTTGACAGATGACTTTGCGCTGATCAATTGGATGTTGTTTAAAAAAATGCCAGACTGCACTCTTTCGAGCCTCGGATCCCTTTTCAGGCATTGCAGACTGAGCTTTAACCGGATGGCCACGCTGTCCTCCAACAGGTTTTGGTTTTGCCACGCGTTTTGTCCCATTTCCGGGCCCGGCAGATGGAACCTGTTGCGATGTTGATGCCTGCTGCGGCCCCTCCTCCTCCGCTTCAGAACTACTGCCGCCTGCACCCTGTTCCCCCAATGGCTGCCTATCGGGGTCAACAACTGGGTCATCTATAACCTCCTCTTCTAGCTCGTGCGCAACTTCGTCTGTGTCACCGTGTAAGTCGGTGGTAGAGCGTTCGTGATGGGGCAACATAGTCTCATCAGGGTCTGATTCTGGATCAGTACCCTGCGAGGGCAATGTTGTGGTCTGAGTCAAAGGACCAGCATAGTAGTCTGGCTGTGGCTGTGCATCAGTGCACTCCATGTCAGATTCAACTTGTAATGAGCATGGCATGTTAACTGTTTCACTTTCTAAGCCAGGGATGGTATGTGTAAAGAGCTCCATGGAGTAACCCGTTGTGTCGCCTGCTGCATCCTTCTCTGTTGTTGTTTTTGCTGAAGAGGACAAGGAAGCGACTTGTCCCTGACTGTGAACATCCACTAATGACGCGCTGCTTTTACATTTACCAGTTTCAAAAGAGGAGGCAAAAGAGCTAGAGGCTGAGTCAGCAAGGTAAGCCAAAACTTGCTCTTGCTGCTCCAGCTTTATAAGCGGTTTTCCTACTCCCAGAAAAGGGAGCGTTCGAGGCCTTCTGTAGCCAGACGACGAACCTGACTCCAGAGCTCCAGACTTAGGTGCAACATTTTTTTCCCACGACCACCTGATGCTCCACTACCACTAGCATCATTACCAGCTGACAATGAACGCCCACGGCCACGACCTCTTCCACCAGACTTCCTCATTGTTTTAAAAACGTAACCAAAGTAACGGTTTTTGTTGCTGTCAAACAACTTACACGGTGAGCTATAACTTCAGTATGATTTAGATATCCCTTTACAGGTGGGTGATACCGCAAGGAAAATCAGGCACAATGTTACACACTGTTTTCGGTGGCACCAAATGAGATGCCACACACGCAGGACTGTCACTCAAGCACAAATGTCAATATTAATCTCCCACTTTTTTTTTTTTTTTTTTCAGGGAGAATTTAGAAACCAAATAAAAAAAAAAAATAGGCTTTCTATGGCCCACTATTTCAGAGACAGAGATGGCACACCCAGGAGTCAGGACTGGCACACAAGCTGAAAGACCAATATTAATCTCCCACTGATTTTTTTTTAATTTTTTCAGGGAGAATTTAGAAACCAAATTAAAAAAAATGATTTTTTTCAGGGAGAATTTAGAAACCAAATAAAAAAAACAAAAAAATAGGCTTTCTATGGCCCACTATTTGAGAGAGAGAGATGGCACACCCAGGAGTCAGGAGTGGCACACAAGAAGAAAGGTCAATATTAATCTCCCACTGATTTTTTTTTATTTTTTCAGGGAGAATTTAGAAACCAAATTAAAAAAAATGATTTTTTCAGGGAGAATTTAGAAACCAAATAAAAAAAATTGATTTTTTCAGGGAGAATTTAGAGACCAAATAAAAAAAAAAAATAGGCTTTCTATGGCCCACTATTTGAGAGAGAGAGAGATGGCACACCCAGGAGTCAGGACTGGCACACAAGCTGAAAGGCCAATATTAATCTCCCACTGTTTTTTTTTAAATTTTTCAGGGAGAATTTAGAAACCAAATAAAAAAAATAAAAAAAAGGCTATCTATGGCCCACTATTTGAGAGAGAGAGATGGCACACCCAGGAGTCAGGAGTGGCACACAAGCAGAAAGGCCAATATTAATCTCCCACTGATTTTTTTTTTTTTTTTTTCAGTGAGAATTTAGAAAACAAATAAAAAAAAAATAGGCTTTCTATGGCCCACTATTTGAGAGAGAGAGATGGCAAACCCAGGAGTCAAGACTGGCACAAAAGCAGAAAGGCCAATATTAATCTCCCACTGTTTTTTTTTTATTTTTTCAGGGAGAATTTAGAAACCAAATTAAAAAAATTGATTTTTTCAGGGAGAATTTAGAAACCAAATAAAAAAAAAATAGGTTTTCTATGGCCCACTATTTGAGAGAGAGAGAGATGGCACACCCAGGAGTCAGGACTGGCACACAAGCTGAAAGGCCAATATTAACCCCTTTACCCCCAAGGGTGGTTTGCACGTTAATGACCAGGCCAATTATTACAATTCTGACCACTGCCCCTTTATGAGGTTATAACTCCGAAACGCTTCAACGGATCCTGGTGATTCTGACATTGTTTTCTCGTGACATATTGTACTTCATGATAGTGGTAAAATTTCTTTGATAGTACCTGCGTTTATTTGTGAAAAAAACGGAAATTTGGCGAAAATTTTGAAAATTTCGCAATTTTCAAACTTTGAATTTTTATGCAATTAAATCACAGAGATATGTCACACAAAATACTTAATAAGTAACATTTCCCACATGTCTCCTTTACATCAGCATAATTTTGGAACCAATTTTTTTTTTTGTTAGGGAGTTATAAGGGTTAAAAGTTGACCAGCAATTTCTCATTTTTACAACACCATTTTTTTTTAGGGACCACGTCTCATTTGAAGTCATTTTGAGGGGTCTATATGATAGAAAATGCCCAAGTGTGACACCATTCTAAAAACTGCACCCCTCAAGGTGCTCAAAACCACATTCAAGAAGTTTATTAACCCTTCAGGTGTTTAATAGGAATTTTTGGAATGTTTAAATAAAAATGAACATTTAACTTTTTTACACAAAAAATTTAATTCAGCTCCAATTTGTTTTATTTTACCAAGGGTAACAGGAGAAATTGGACCCAAAAAGTTGTTGTCCAATTTGTCCTGAGTACGCTGATACCCCATATGTGGCAGTAAACCACTGTTTGGGCGCATGGGAGAGCTCGGAAGGGAAGGAGCGCAGTTTGACTTTTCAATGCAAAATTGACAGAAATTGAGATGGGACGCCATGTTGCGTTTGGAGAGCCACTGATGTGCCTAAACATTGAAACCCCCCACAAGTGACACCATTTTGGAAAGTAGACCCCCTAAGGAACTTATCTAGAGGTGTGGTGAGCACTTTGACCCACCAAGTGCTTCACAGAAGTTTATAATGCAGAACCGTAAAAATAAAAAATCATATTTTTTCACAAAAATTATATTTTTGCCCCCAATTTTTTATTTTTCCAAGGGTAAGAGAAGAAATTGGACCTCAAAAGTTGTTGTCCAATTTGTCCCGAGTACGCTGATACCCCATATGTGGCAGTAAACCACTGTTTGGGCGCATGGGAGAGCTCGGAAGGGAAGGAGCGCCGTTTGACTTTTCAATGCAAAATTGACAGGAATTGAGATGGGACGCCATGTTGCGTTTGAAGAGCCACTGATGTGCCTAAACATTGAAACCCCCCACAAGTGACACCATTTTGGAAAGTAGACCCCCTAAGGAACTTATCTGGATGTGTGCTGAGCACTTTGACCCACCAAGGGCTTCACAGAAGTTTATAATGCAGAGCCATAAAAATAAAACAAAATTTTTTTCCCACAAAAATTATTTTTTAGCCCCCAGTTTTGTATTTTCCCTAGGGTAACAGGAGAAATTGGACCCCAAAAGTTGTTGTCCAATTTGTCCTGAGTACGCTGATACCCCATATGTGGGGGGGAACCACCGTTTGGGCGCATGGGAGGGTTCGGAAGGGAAGGAGCGCCATTTGGAATGCAGACTTAGATGGAATGGTCTGCAGGCGTCACATTGCGTTTGCAGAGCCCCTAATGTACCTAAACAGTAGAAACCCCCCACAAGTGACACCATTTTGGAAAGTAGACCCCCTAAGGAACTCATCTTGATGTGTTGTGAGAGCTTTGAACCCCCAAGTATTTCACTACAGTTTATAACGCAGAGCCATGCAAATAAAAAATATTTTTTTTTCCACAAAAATTATATTTTAGCCCCCAGTTTTGTATTTTTCCAAGGTTAGCAGGAGAAATTGGACCCTAAATGTTGTTGTCCAATTTGTCCTGAGTACGCTGATACCCGATATGTGGGGGGGAACCACCGTTTGGGCGCATGGGAGGGCTCGGAAGGGAAGGAGCATCATTTGGAATGCAGACTTAGATGGATTGGTCTGCAGGCGTCACATTGCGTTTGCAGAGCCCCTAATGTACCTAAACAGTAGAAACCCCCCACAAGTGACCCCATATTGGAAACTAGACCCCTGAATGAACTTATCTAGATGTGTTGTGAGAACTTTGAACCCCCAGGTGTTTCACTACAGTTTATAACGCAGAGCCGTGAAAATAAAAAATCTTTTTGTTTTCCCACAAAAATTATTTTTTAGCCCCCAGTTTTGTATTTTCCCAAGGGTAACAGGAGAAATTGGTCCACAAAAGTTGTTGTCCAATTTGTCCTGAGTACGCTGATACCCCATATGTTGGGGTAAACCCCTGTTTGGGCACACAGGAGAGCTCGGAAGGGAAGGAGCACTGTTTTACTTTTTCAACGCAGAATTGGCTGGAATTGAGATCGGACGCCATGTCGTGTTTGGAGAGCCCCTGATGTGCCGAAACAGTGGAAACCCCCCAATTATAACTGAAACCCTAATCTAAACACACCCCTAACCCTAATTCCAACGGTAACCCTAACCACACCTCTAACCCTGACACACCCCTAACCCTAATCCCAACCCTATTCCCAACTGTAAATGTAATCTAAACCCTAACCCTAACTTTAGCCCCAACCCTAACTGTAGCCCCAACCCTAACCCTAACCCTAGCCCTAACCCTAGCCCTAACCCTAGCCCTAACCCTAACCCTAGCCCTAACCCTAGCCCTAACCCTAGCCCTAACCCTAGCCCTAACCCTAACCCTAGCCCTAACCCTAGCCCTAACCCTAGCCCTAACCCTAGCCCTAGCCCTAACCCTAGCCCTAACCCTAGCCCTAATGGGAAAATGGAAATAAATACATTTTTTTTTATTTTTCCCTAACTAAGGGGGTGATGAAGGGGGGTTTGATTTACTTTTATAGCGTTTTTTAGCGGATTTTTATGATTGGCAGCCGTCACACACTGAAAGACCCTTTTTATTGCAAAAAATATTTTTTGCAATACCACATTTTGAGAGCTATAATTTTTCCATATTTTGGTCCACAGAGTCATGTGAGGTCTTGTTTTTTGCGGGACGAGTTGACGTTTTTATTGAAAACATTTTTGGGCACGTGACATTTTTTTATTGCTTTTTATTCCGATTTTTGTGAGGAAGAATGACCAAAAGCCAGCTATTCATGAATTTCTATTGGGGGAGGCGTTTATACCGTTCCGCGTTTGGTAAAATTGATAAATCAGTTTTATTCTTCGGGTCAGTACGATTACAGCGATACCTCATTTATATCATTTTTTTATGGTTTGGTGCTTTTATACGATAAAAACTATTTTACAGAAAAAATAATTATTTTTGCATCGCTTTATTCTCAGGACTATAACTTTTTTATTTTTTTGCTGATGATGCTGTATGGCGGCTCTTTTTTTGCGGGACAATATGACGCTTTCAGCGGTACCATGGTTATTTATATCTGTCCTTTTGATCGCGTGTTATTCCACTTTTTGTTCGGCGGTATGATAATAAAGCGTTGTTTTTTGCCTCGTTTTGTTTTTTTTTTCTTACGGTGTTTACTGAAGGGGTTAACTAGCGGGCCAGTTTTATAGGTCGGGTCGTTACGGACGCGGCGATACTAAATATGTGTACTTTTATTGGGTTTTTTTTTTTATTTAGATGAAGAAATGTATTTATGGGAATAATATTTTTTTTTTTTTTCATTATTTTGGAATATTTTTTTTTTTTTTTTTACACATTTGGAAATTTTTTTTTTTACTTTTTTACTTTGTCCCAGGGGGGGACATCACAGATCAGTGATCTGACAGTTTGCACAGCACTCTGTCAGATCACTGATCTGATAGGAGTGCAGGCTGCTTCACAGTGCCTGCTCTAAGCAGGCTCTGTGAAGCCACCTCCCTCCCTGCAGGACCCGGATCCGCGGCCATCTTGGTTCCGGGGCTCGAGCAGGGAGGGAGGTGAGGAGACCCTCGCAGCAACGCGATCACATCGCGTTGCTGCGGGGGGCTCAGGGAAGCCCGCAGGGAGCCCCCTCCCTGAGCGGTGCTTCCCTGCACCGCCGGCACATCGCGATCATCTTTGATCGCGGTGTGCCAGGGGTTAATGTGCCGGGGGCGGTCCGTGACCGCTCCTGGCACATAGTGCCGGATGTCAGCTGCGATAAGCAGCTGACACCCGGCCGCGATCGGCCGCGCTCCCCCCGTGAGCGCGGCCGATCGGCTATGACGTACTATCCCGTCCAGGGTCAGATAAGCCCAGGGCACCTCGACGGGATAGTACGTCTAAGGTCACAGAGGGGTTAATCTCCCACTGTTTTTTTTGTATTTTTTCAGGGAGAATTTAGAAACCAAATAAAAAAAATAAAAAAAAAGGCTTTCTATGGCCCACTATTTGAGAGAGATGGCACACCCAGGAGTCAGGAGTGGCACACAAGCAGAAAGGCCAATATTAATCTCCCACTGATTTTTTTTTTATTTTTTCAGTGAGAATTTAGAAAACAAATTAAAAAAAAATAGGCTTTCTATGGCCCACTATTGGAGAGACAGAAATGGCACACCCAGGAGTCAGGACTGGCACACAAGCTGAAAGGCCAATATTAATCTCCCACTGTTTTTTTTTTTTTTTTTTTCAGGGAGAATTTAGAAACCAAATAAAAAAAATTGATTTTTTCAGGGAGAATTTAGAAACCAAATAAAAAAAATAAAAAAAAGGCTTTCTATGGCCCACTATTTGAGAGAGAGAGATGGCACACCCAGGAGTCAGGAGTGGCACACAAGCAGAAAGGCCCATATTAATCTCCCACTGATTTTTTTTTTATTTTTTCAGGGAGAATTTAGAAACCAAATTAAAAAAATGATTTTTTCAGGGAGAATTTAGAAACCAATTTAAAAAAATTGATTTTTTTCAGGGAGAATTTAGAAACCAAATAAAAAAAAAAATAGGCTTTCTATGGCCCACTATTTGACAGAGAGATGGCACACCCAGGAGTCAGGAGTGGCACACAAGCAGAAAGGCCAATATTAATCTCCCACTGATGTTTTTTTTATTTTTTCAGGGAGAATTTAGAAACCAAATTAAAAAAATGATTTTTTTCAGGGAGAATTTAGAAACCAATTTAAAAAAATTGATTTTTTTCAGGGAGAATTTAGAAACCAAATAAAAAAAAAATAGGCTTTCTATGGCCCACTATTTGAGAGAGAGATGGCACACCCAGGAGTCAGGACTGGCACACAAGCTGAAAGGCCAATATTAATCTCCCACGGTTTTTTGTTATTTTTTCAGGGATAATTTAGAAACCAAATTAAAAAAAAAATAGGCTTTCTATGGCCCACTATTTGAGAGAGAGAGATGGCACACCCAGGAGTCAGGACTGGCACACAAGCTGAAAGGCCAATATTAATCTCCCACGGTTTTTTGTTATTTTTTCAGGGATAATTTAGAAAACAAATAAAAAAAAAAATAGGCTTTCTATGGCCCACTATTTGAGAGAGAGAGATGGCACACCCAGGAGTCAGGACTGGCACACAAGCTGAAAGGCCAATATTAATCTCCCACGGTTTTTTTTTTTTTTTTCAGGGAGAATTTAGAAAACAAATAAAAAAAAAAATAGGCTTTCTATGGCCCACTATTTGAGAGAGAGATGGCACACCCAGGAGTCAGGACTGGCACACAAGCTGAAAGGCCAATATTAATCTCCCACTGATTTTTTTTTTTTTTTTCAGGGAGAATTTAGAAACCAAATAAAAAAAAAATAATAGGCTTTCTATGGCCCACTATTTGAGAGAGAGAGATGGCACACACAGGAGTCAGGAGTAGCACACAAGCAGAAAGGCCAATATTAATCTCCCATGTTTTTTTGTTATTTTTTCAGGGAGAATTTAGAAACCAAATTTTTTAAAATATAAATAAATAGGCTTTCTATGGCCCACTATTTGAGAGAGAGATGGCACACTCAGGACTGGCACACAAGCCCAAAGGCCAATATTAATCTCCCACTGTTTTTTTTTTCAGGGAGAATTTATAAACCCCCCCCAAAAAAAAACAGAAAAATAAAAAGGCTTTCTATGGCCCACTATGTGAGAGAGATGGCACACACAGGGATGGCACTCTAGCAGAAATGCCAATCTTAATCTCCCACAACTTATTTTTTTAGGGAGAATTAAAAAAAAAAAAAAAAACAGGGACTGTCCTACAATTACTATCTCCCTGCAGTAATCTCAGCCAGGTATAACATAGTAACATAGTTAGTAAGGCCGAAAAAAGACATTTGTCCATCCAGTTCAGCCTATATTCCATCATAATAAATCCCCAGATCTACGTCCTTCTACAGAACCTAATTGTATGATACAATATTGTTCTGCTCCAGGAAGACATCCAGGCCTCTCTTGAACCCCTCGACTGAGTTCGCCATCACCACCTCCTCAGGCAAGCAATTCCAGATTCTCACTGCCCTAACAGTAAAGAATCCTCTTCTATGTTGGTGGAAAAATCTTCTCTCCTCCAGACGCAAAGAATGCCCCCTTGTGCCCGTCACCTTCCTTGGTATAAACAGATCCTCAGCGAGATATTTGTATTGTCCCCTTATATACTTATACATGGTTATTAGATCGCCCCTCAGTCGTCTTTTTTCTAGACTAAATAATCCTAATTTTGCTAATCTATCTGGGTATTGTAGTTCTCCCATCCCCTTTATTAATTTTGTTGCCCTCCTTTGTACTCTCTCTAGTTCCATTATATCCTTCCTGAGCACCGGTGCCCAAAACTGGACACAGTACTCCATGTGCGGTCTAACTAGGGATTTGTACAGAGGCAGTATAATGCTCTCATCATGTGTATCCAGACCTCTTTTAATGCACCCCATGATCCTGTTTGCCTTGGCAGCTGCTGCCTGGCACTGGCTGCTCCAGGTAAGTTTATCATTAACTAGGATCCCCAAGTCCTTCTCCCTGTCAGATTTACCCAGTGGTTTCCCATTCAGTGTGTAATGGTGACATTGATTCCTTCTTCCCATGTGTATAACCTTACATTTATCATTGTTAAACCTCATCTGCCACCTTTCAGCCCAAGTTTCCAACTTATCCAGATCCATCTGTAGCAGAATACTATCTAAGTGAAGAGTGAGAACTGGGGAGGACAGCTGCGATTGGACTACCTCCCTACAGAGTGCAGACACCGGTAGCCGGAAGACCGAGGTTGTGAGGGATTCCAAGACTCACTGCAGAAACCGGCAGGACAGCTGGACTACACGTCACCTGTCCACCCTAACACCTGGAGACACAGTGGCACATAGAGCCTGGGTCGTGATAGAGACCCTGTAAAAAGGATTGAGCCACCGGTCATACGGGTTAGTGTCCCACCTTTAAGGAGGACAGAGAGAACAGCGAGGACCTCGCCAGAAGCCACAGGCAGCAAGGGACTACACCACAGCGCTAGTAGGAAGGCTTCTAACTCCACCTGGTAAAGGGGACTCTGAACTCACTTCCAAGCCGGCCAGACCCTGCCTGTATCTGTAATGCGGGACCCTGGACTGTGGCAGCCTGAAATCTTCAGTAAACCAGATGGTATGGCAGGCAGCAATAAGAAGGAGTGGACTGATGCACAAATTAAATCAAACAAGATACAGTAGCTGTGCAGAAAGGAAGGAACAACAGGATTTGTGCTTTGAAAAAAGCAGTTGGTTTGCACAGCGGCGTACACACAGCAAAGCAGCTATCAGGGAGCCTTCTAGGGCAGCCCAATGAGCTACAGCGCTGAGGGGAAAAAAATGTAGCTTCCACTGTCCCTGCAAACAAAAGGTGGTGTTGGACAGTGGAAATCGCTACAGCACAAGCGGTTTGGTGGTTAATGGACCCTGCCTAACGCTATCCCTGCTTCTGACGAAGCGGCAGCAACCTCTCCCTAGGCTCAGATCAGCAGCAGTAAGATGGCGGTCGGCGGGAACGCCTCTTTATAGCCCCTGTGACGCCGCAGACAGCAAGCCAATCACTGCAATGCCCTTCTCTAAGATGGTGGGGACCAGGACCTATGTCATCACGCTGTCCACACTCTGCGTCCACCTTCATTGGCTGAGAAATGGCGCTTTTCGCGCCATTGAAACGCGACTGACGCGAAAGTCGCGTACCGCATGGCCGACCCCATACAGGGGTCGGGTCGGGTTTCATGAAACCCGACTTTGCCAAAAGTCGTCGACTTTTGAAAATGAACGATCCGTTTCGCTCAACCATAGGTGTCACGCTTATTTAGTATGTCTCCCACATGTTGTCCCACCCTTCTGTGTAGCTCCCTCCTTGTCTTGCCCACATAATCTTTGGGGCAACTACACTGAAAAAGGTAAACAACCCCCTCAGTCTTACAGTTGGCAAAATGCCTCATGTCATATCTTATGCCCGTATGGGACCCTGACATATGTGATATTATCCCGGATACCCCGTTGATCACATACAGAAGGAGGAAGTCGATTCATGATCAACTAGTTCATAGTGCCTTTTCCCCTCTAAGGAAAACCCCTACTTGGTTGGAAAACAGACAAACTGGTACTTTCAAATGTGGAAAGTGTAAGTTTTGCAAGTATGTCTCCAGAACCAACTCTTTTGCTAGCTCCCATACGGGCATAAGATATGACATGAGGCATTTTGCCAACTGTAAGACTGAGGGGGTTGTTTACCTTTTTCAGTGTAGTTGCCGCAAAGATTATGTGGGCAAGACAAGGAGGGAGCTACGCAGAAGGGTGGGACAACATGTGGGAGACATACTAAATAAGCGTGACACCCCTATTTCTAACCATGTGAGGGAAGCACATGGAGGTAACCTTGACTGTCTTTGCTTTTCCGTGATAGAAGTGGTCACACCGTCAGAGCGAGGGGGGATTGGGATCGTCTAATCCTCCAAAAAGAGGCTAAATGGATTTTTCGTATGAAGAGCATTAAACCACTAGGATTGAATGATCAACTGCAATTTGGATGTTTTGTATAGAAGGTGTCGGGACCCTAGTTCCTAAAAAATCCCAGATAAATATAATTCCCCTGATCCACTGCCCCTAATGGGGTCTGATCGCTATCATTATAATATTTATACCGTATCAGTATAATTTGGGGTATGACCTTGGCTGTAAGGTCAGGAGGTTTCTACCTTCTTGTGTTTTGTTTTTTGAATTGTTTATTATTTTTTTCCGGTTCAGTGAATTCCTGAATAATATAAAAAAATGGGGGTTTCAGCGTTTATTCTTTGACTCTTTTGAGCCTATTTATAATTGCAGAGTACAACAAATGGTGCGCTTGCGCACTGAGGAGCGCTCCAGTGTTTGAATGTCTTCTAACCTTGTGCGACTGCGCACTGTGAAGCGCATTAGCGATCTGCATACCGGAAATGTTGTCCTCTATATGATGGACTGCTGAACCCATAACCCCGGAAGCACTAGTATTGGCAAAATTTGTGCTTTTTCAGAACTATTTATATTAAATGGTGCGTTTTCACACTGTTAGCGCACTTGCGCTTAGCACATCTGTGAGTCTTGAGCGCCGGTATATTATTAGGCGCATTAATTTTTAATGTCGTGTGTCACATGATATGCTGAGCCGCTGAACTGTGACCCCGGAAGTGCTGGTATCGGCTGTCGGAATGAGCGGGGAAATCTGAACATACAAGAAGGTAGTGTGTATATAAGCTGGTCACAATGTCTGTAACATAAGGCTGATAGAGACCTGTGGTATCGGATGGACACTGTTCCCCGCTGCACATTATTAATGGCTTAGAGTGTGATCTTTATCCTCCTGAATCGTCACTCAGATAAGTTCTCTGAATATTTATAAGTATGTCTCCTGATGAACTGATTTCAGGGAAACGCGTCGAGAATTACATACTTGGGAATTGAGAATTACATATTTAGAATCTTATTGTCTATATGGATTTACAAACAATTTGTTGACACTGTGTGTTTTTTTAGCCCTCTGTCACTTTTTTTCTGGGGCCTGCCGCATACTATTAATGTTTATTCGTGGTTGAGAGATTTTTTTCCCCTATTCAGTATTTTTATCCCCTTGCAAGTAGTATAGGGTGTAACCAGGGATAGACTACATGGAGTGGGGGCGCCATTTGCGCAGGATTATAGGGTACCAACACCCACAGGCAGGTAGGGCCACCTAGGAACGTAATACAGGTGACCCTAGTTTGTTGCTTATTAGAAGAAGCGCAACATTAAAAGAGTGCCAAATATATTGAGGATACGCACTAGTATATCTGGGCATGTGCAATAAGTTGTATGTTATCAATTATTATTGAGATATTTTGTCTAAGAGTGAAAGCTCTGTTGTTTGACCTTTTTTCATTTCTTGCACGTAAGGGCCCATCAGGGCGATTTAGGGATAGCCTACGTTGAGCGGGGGCGCCATTGCGCAGGATACATAGGGTGCCAACCTCCGCGGCAAGGTAGGGGACAGATAGTCGGAAACTTAGGGATTGAGAGCACCCTGTATCTTTTTTCTTATGTTTTTGTGTCAAACAACTGGCACCGGTCTAAGGTCGTATGTGGTGTGTGTTTTTATTATAGGGATATTATTAAATGTTAAGTTTTACTGAGTATATTATTCTTTCCTTATATGGTGTCCTTTTGCTGTGAATTTTGGAAATTTTTGGCACCTTTATTTCATGTTCTGTGATATACTGTATGTATACTTCAAAACGCATTGACAAATAAACCTCTTGCACTCGGATTGGCATCCTTCATCTTTTCCACATGGCAGCGCAGATTTAACCCATTTGTTTGTCCTTTAGGCCTCTTTCACACTTGCGTCGTGTGACGTACGTCGCAATCCATCGTTTTGGGAAAAAAACAGATCCTGCAAATGTGCCCGCAGGATGCGATTTTTGCCCATAGACTTGTATTGCCGACGGATCGCGACGTATGGCCATACGTCGTGTCCGTCATGCACTGGATCCGTCGTGTTTTTGCGGACCATCAGCAGGAAAAAACGTTCAATGTAACGTTTTTTCTTACGTCGCGTCCGCCATTTTATACCGCGCATGTGCAGCCGGAACTCCGCCCCCTCCTCCCCGGACTTTAGAATGGGCAGCGGATGCGTCGAAAAACTGCATCCGCTGTCCACGTCGTGCATAAGTTTCAAAACGTGCGTCGGTACGTCACGCCGACGCTTAGAGACGGACCCGTACCGACGCAAGTGTGAAAGTAGCCTTACCTACTACACTCAGGGGCGGATTCTAATAGGGTCAATCTGGGCGGTAGCCCAGGGCCCAGTGGTGTGGGGGGGCCCTGGGCAACTGCTCAGATTGCCCGCCGCCATCAGGGCATTACTGCCCTGACTGGCGTATGGGGCCCAGTGGGCAGAGGGGGCCCACATCGGGTCTTATCTGCTCACCGGGCCTTTACCGGCGCTGTGGCAGTTAAACGCTATTGATGTGCGGGCGCGCGCCTGCACATCAATAGTTAACAGCCACCAGCCAATCAAAGGCAGGCAGCTCACAGCAGACGCAGCTCGCACATCGCCGGCGTCTGACGTCATTGTCAGTCGCCAGCGAGTGCGCGCTGCTGGAGGCAGCTGCTTCGCCGAAGGAGCCCGAACAGTTGAGAACTCTCTTTTTTTTTTAATTGCAAACGGCAATCCGGGGGGCCCGGGCCAGTATTCTGGACACTGGGGGCAAAGATGCTGGACACACTGGGGGCAATATGCTGGAGACACTGGGGCCAATATGCTGGAGACACTGGGGGCAATATGCTGGCACACTGGGGGCAATATGCTGGACACAGTGGGGGCAGGATGCTGGACACACTGAGGGCAATATGCTGGAGACACTGGGGCCAATATGCTGGCACACTGGGGGCAATATGCTGGACACAGTGGGGGCAGGATGCTGGACACACTGGGGGCAATATGCTGGAGACACTGGGGCCAATATGCTGGAGACACTGGGGGCAATATGCTGGCACACTGGGGGCAATATGCTGGACACAGTGGGGGCAGGATGCTGGACACACTGAGGGCAGGATGCTGGACACACTGAGGGCAGGATGCTGGACACATTGGGGCAGGATGCTGAATACATTGGGGCAGAGATGCTGGACACATTGGGGGCAGAGATGCTGGACACTGGGGGCAGAGATGCTGGACACACTGGGGGCAGAGATGCTGGACACACTGGGGGCAGGACTGGAGACATGGGCAGAATGTAGATACGGGGCATGATTGGAGACATGGAGCAGAATGAAAGACATGGGGCAGGATTGGAGACAGATCATGCAGGATCATGGGGCAGGATGGATACGATGGAGACTGTTGGGGAGATCATATGAGGCAGAATGGATACTCATGAGGGCAAGATAGGAGAACATATGGCTGGAGCCAGGAATGAGATACACCGGGCCAGGATGGGGGATATTATAATTACCATACAATTAAGGGATATTATTACTGCAGTCATGCATTTATTTTATTTTTTGAGGATACTGCTTTAAATGGGGGGGCAGTCCTGTTACTGTGTAGAGTGACACTATGTCGCCTCTTTTTCTTCATGTGGTGTAATGTAGAAGTTGGGAAAAATTAAGTAATGTGTTCTACAAGTGGAGCTCGAGATAACTGTGTTATTTCCTGCAGAAACGAGTCCTGGCTGGAAGAAATGATGGCGGTCTGTGCTGGATGAAAGATGAAGGACTTCACCTAGAGAGGTCACTGGTGAGTCAGTGTGTTACCTATACACTGACACTATACACTGTAGACCATACCACTATATACAGAGGTCCTGTGCATCATATCACCGGTGATCACTGTATTACCTCTACACAGACACTGCATACTAAGTACAGATCTCCTGTGAATACTGGCACTTATGGTGATAGTACGGTTTTTTTTTTCTTCCTAACTGAAGGGTATGTTGACAGGTTATAGTTTCACACAGCAACTATTTTTCTGGAATAATCTGGTTCAGGTATATGATGACCCTGGCGCATGACCTGTCACATGATCGGCGGGGGCCCTGGCTACCCTTAGGCTATGTGCACAAGTATTCTTGGCCACTGCTGATTTTTCTGCAGCAGATTTGATAAATCTTCAGGGCAAAAACGCTGCATTTTTGCCTGCAGATTTATCGCAGATTTACCGCGGTTTTTCACTGCGGTTTTACAACTGCAGTTTTCCATAGGGGCAGCAGTAAAATCGCTGTGGAATCCGCAGAAAGAAGTGACATGCTGCGGAATGTAAACCGCTGCATTTCCACGCGTTTTTTTTCTGCAGCATGTGTACAGCGTTTTTGGTTTCCCATAGGTTTACATTGAACTGTAAACTCATGAGAAACGCGGCGGATCCGCAGCGTTTTCCGCAACGTGTGCACATAGCCTTAATCCACCCCTGCCTACACTGCCCTACTGCAGGCAGAGCCGAAACATAAGTGCGCATGCACCGCTATAATTTAGGCTCTGCCTTCTGCTGCCTGCACTTAGGCAAGAGCGTAGGCGAGGCACGGGGACGAGGCGGTGATTTCTCTGCGCAGGCGCTAGATTTCCTCGCGCTATGTGGATGACGCAGAGGGCATCTACTCCATGGCAATTACAGCAGAGCAGGAGGACAGTGAGCAGCGACTTCATACTCCCACTATCTTTACGTCAGCCAGTCATGATGAGTGGCTAATGCACATCGATGGGAGCCGTTACCATCGTCGCTCAGCTTTTTTTGTCTGATAACTGCACCATTTTCGGACAAGCAGCCCGAGCCGACCAATCGGGGTCCCCGTAGCTATAACCAATCGCAGCGTGACATTTACCAGAGAGAGGGCGGGCTGGAGGTGTCACGTGAGTCACGTGACGGGTCTGGACTAGACGCCGGTGATGAGTGGCGCAGGTAGGAGGCGGTAGTTGCGGCAGGTCCGGCGCAGGTACTGAGGCCGCGCTCCTCATGATTCTGGCGCCTTTTCACATGCAGTATGACGTCACTGGTGTGGGTGTGATGGGGCTGCCGTATCCTGCCGCCACCCAACAGGGCTCCTATATACAGGGAAGAGATCCGGGTGGTGCTGTGTACCTGATCCGTGCCATGTGACCCTCAGAACCTGCTCTGTTCTCCGTTATCTGCCACATCAGGTCCAAGGAATAATAGTAGCTGCACATTATGACTCCGAAGGGAGGTCAGAGGTCACAGATCATAATGGTGTCAGTAGCCATGACCACAGGAGCACGTCAGGTGGCAGGGATGGCTGCAGCTGGCACATGCGCACTGAGTTCGCGGGCACCTGGCTATTATATAGTGCTGATTTTATCTATGTTTGGAGATTATCGTGGGACGTTAGCCGGCAGTCATCGCCTGGTGTCTGCTGTGTTACCAATTACCTTGTCAGCCAGAGTCACTGGGCACAAGGGGGCGCTATTGACAGTAAGACACCCCACAGGCGTCCCTTGGCAGACTGTATGCAGGTGCCCCTTGTTGCAGGGTGCACTGACTGCCCATGGTAAAGAGCTTCCAAATCCACCAGTTTCATTGGAGCGGTTGATTATATTTTATGAGCTGACTCCAATCTGACAGATAAAGGAGGAGGATAGTCGGTCAGGAGAGCGTAGACTCCCATTGAGCAGGAGGCAAGACAGCCCTGTGCTTCTGAAGAGAGATCATGGCACAGCCCCTTTAAAGGGAATCTGAGAGCAGCATAATGTAGGGGCAGAGCCCCTGATTCCAGAGATGTATCATTTTGCTTCCTACAGGCAGCAGTTCTACAATTGGATGTAGTGTGTAGCAGAGTTGAGAAAGCTAACACCACGCACACCTCAGCTCTCCGTGTACATTGTCTATTGACGGTGGGCTGCTTAACAGAGGAGGGGATGTGGTCGGACCACTTGGTACAAAGCAGCTGCTCTGGGCAATGATAATGTTCTAATGATAAAACCTTCATTGTAAGTTAAGAGCACACAGCCTGATCAGTGACACATTGCTGAATTCTGTGTTTCAGCCTTTTTATCCTGCTGTCCTCAGATCACATAGCAAAAACCTGGCAGATTCCCAGGGCTTCAGTGTCCCAGCCCCATTCTGCTTTTATCTGACAGATTTTTTAATTTTGTTAGTGTAAGTTCCCCGGTGTTTCGCAGCCAGATGATTGTATTTTTATCAGCATGTGTCTGTCTTCAGTAATCACTTTATTGCAGTTACGACATTAGAAGCCGCTCGTACAGGACATGGCACGAGGATTTGGGGTAATGGCAGATGATGGGGCCATTGACTATTCTGTACACGAGGCCTGGAATGAAGCAACCAATGTCTACTTGATAGTGATTCTTGTCAGTTTTGGCCTTTTCATGTATGCCAGAAAGTGAGTTTCTCTTACAAGTTTTTTTTTGTTGTTTTAATGTTTCTCTTTCATACCTGCAGGAAGCTTTAAAGGAGATCTCTAGATTCAACAGTACAAACTCCATACATCATTATTAAACAGATTTCTAAGACTGGTGTACTTACTTTGAAAATGTATTTAAACATTAATGTAGAATCCTGGTATTTAAAATAAGCATTTTAGGAATCCAGCAATAGAGCAGCAGGGCTCATAAGTGTGTCCAGTCTCTACCCGACCTGCCTGCCTGACAGCAGCTGCTTCTGAGCAGTGTGAGATCTCAGTGGCGGGGAGGGACAATGAGGAGCTGTCATTCAAACTAGGTGGGAAAAAGTATTGTATAGCCGTTCTGACCCTGAATTTCAGGATACATACACCAGCTATAATTATCATTAATAAGTAATATAGGGCTGGGATTTGGGTCTCTGTAGGTAACCTCGTTGTCACCGCTCGCCTCCAGTATGAAAGTGAATGGAGCCATATTATATTCTGAGTCAGTGATTTCCATCCCTATTCCCATGGGGGAACCATTCCCAGGAAACCTACTCCTGTAGATTCCTGGAGTAAAGTCAGGCATTATATAATCCAATATTTTGGTCAAAATGTGTTGACTGATGTAATTTGAGAAAGCAGTAATTTGCTATACTGTAAAGATGGCTGTTCTTCAGGGGACCCCTGGCCAGGCGCTGAGGATGCCCAGACTGAAGTTGCAGCCTTGGGACCTAAGTGACGTTCTAAGATGTTTTCTTCCAGGAATAAAAGAAAGATCATGAGAATTTTCACCGTCCCACCAACAGTGGAAGCTTCAGCCCAGCCCAATTTCTACGATGACATGAAGAAGATTCGCCTCCGTCAGCAACTGGAAATGTATTACATTGGTAAGTTTCTCACTATTTGTTATCTCTAGTCCAAATATGTTCTTTTGCTGCAAAGAATATCTATTTTATCAGGTAAAATTAGAAATGACAGGGACATGTATGTGTAAAGTTAGAAAGTTTCTCTATATGGCGGAGACCCCTGCAGGGCCCTGGAGGCAGAGGAATGCAGCCTCTTCTGAGATTGCCTCTTACCTTTGCCACAGAGATGGTTTTCTCTGCATAGTACATGGTCCTGCGCAGAGAGAATGGTTTAATTGGCTTTGACATTGGAAAGGTTTTTCAGGACTTTAAAGGGGTTATCCACTATCCCAATGTTTCCCCCCCCAGTAAAATAATAAAAGTTATACTCCTCTCCAGTGCATGCGGCATCACAGCGGTGTTGGCACTGGCTCTCCCAGGGATAAAGTCACGCGATCCCTACAGCAAATCATTTCTAGCTTCACTCTCTCCTCTTTCGGACATAACTGCCATCCAAAGGAGGTGAGAGATGAAGCTTCTGTCTCACTTCCTCCAGATGTCTTAATTTATCCGAAGGAAGAGAGTAAACCCAGCAATGATTGGCCACAGGGATTGCGTGACATAATGTCAAGTGATCCCTGGGAAAGTCAGTGCTGGCACCGCTGGGACAGTGTCGGCATCGGAGGTGACAATAAGTGTTATTGTTTTACTGGAGGGAAATATAAGGGATTCAGAAGAAGTTGTCCGAGTATTAGACAACCCCATTAGGCGCAGTGGTTAGCACTGCAGCCTTGCAGCGCTGGGGTCCTGGGTTCTAATCCCACCCAGGACAACATCTGCAAAGAGTTTGTATGTTCTCTCCGTGTTTGCGTGGGTTTCCTCCGGGCACTAGGCGCAGTGGTTAGCACTGCAGCCTTGCAGCGCTGGGGTCCTGGGTTCTAATCCCACCCAGGACAACATCTGCAAAGAGTTTGTATGTTCTCTCCGTGTTTGCGTGGGTTTCCTCCGGGCACTCCGGTTTCCTCCCACACTCCAAAGACATACTGATAGGGATTCTAGATTGTGAGCCCCATTGGGGACAGTGATGACAATGTGTGCAAACTGTAAAGCGCTGCGGAATATGTTAGCGCTATATAAAAAATAAAGATTATTATTTATTATTATTAAATTGCTGGCTTATTCTTAAGATAGGCTACTGCTATTAGACTTGTGGATTCCGACTCTAGTCCTCCAGAAATCAATTGTTTGAGGGGGTCTGGATACTCCAGCGCGCACCCCATCCCTGGTAAACAATAGTGCAAAGTGGTGCTTATCATTCTCAACTAATTGGCGCCTGTCAATTGGTGAATAATAAGGAAACTGTATTTTTTTTTTTCAGCGCGGAAACACGATCAGCACAGTCAGAGTGAGAGCGTCCAGCTTACCGTGGAGTGACATGATGCAGAGGACGCTTCTAGGTTTTGCTTGCAGTGCTGATGTACCGATGACACAGACCAAGTTCCACAATAAATTCAAATAATGATTTAACTCCAAAATAACTTTTATTTGGTCTTGAAATTGGACAGCATGTTAGTACTGCATTATGTATATATACATTTTTCTGGCACACAGAAGATCCTTTTTACCCTCTTCATCACTCAGTGTTTTTTTGTCTGTGATCTGACAGTCATAAGATGCAACATCAATAAACTTTTACAAAATGTTGTGACTTTTGGACTGAAGAGAAACTGGATCTGACCAAGCCAGAGATTAATGACCACAGATACATGGGTTTTAGAATGATGCTGTAAGGAGACGTAGGTTCGGTGAGGCAGGTAAATGCAGCTTGTCGTGAAATATCTCCTGTACTGACAGGGTTACTGACATCTGTACTGACAGGGTTAATATTCTTACTTCTCTCTTCTAAATATACCCCATGACACTGATGTGAACAGAGCCTTGCATGCTGCCTTTGTAAGTAGATGGGACAACTGGCTATGTTCACACAAACCTGGTAATTTATGGGCGCTCCCAATTTACGTCAGAATGCAGGTCCGTCTGCTCTTAAGCTGAAAGACCACTCATTCCAGAATCCAAATCTTCCTTTTTCCTAACTGGTTTGCATGTACAAAACAAAAGAAATGTATTGATATTGACTAGTGATGAGCGAGTGTGCTCGTTACTCGGGTTTTCCAAGCATGCTCCGGTGTTCTCCAAGTATTTTTGGCATGCTCGTTGGTTATGTTTGTGTCCCTGCAGCTGTATGATTTGCGGCTGCTAGACAGCCTGAATACAAGTGGGAATTCCCTAACAAACAGGCAATCCCTGCATGTGTTCAGGTTGTCTAACAGCCCAAATCATGCAGCTGCGGGGACACAAACATAATCTACGAGCACGCCCAAGATACTCAGAGAACACCCGAGTAATGAGCACACACGCTCATCACTAATATTGACTAATAATGTACCTCATGCAGCGTTCATAGGTCAGGATTCTACCAGAACCTATTATATTCAGAAGGGAACGGGGTATACATGATTTTTATCTGTGTGTTGTGTATCTATTCTGGTTTTTGTTTACTTTCTACTAATAAAGCTACTATTAGGAGTGAGATATCACTTGTACCTGTCATTTTATATATCTACTCAGAGTACGCTATCCGTTGTTTATTTCTAGCTATTATTTGATTTGTATGCTGTACTTTTCACCCGTTTTCACCTCTGCAGGCTCTATTTCTACTTTTCAGTTGTCTCTCAGCTGGTGGGTGGAGACTAGTGGCTCACTGCTAAGGCTTCTTTTACACTAACCATGGTTTTGTGTCCCGCTTTTGCGGCCCCAATAGATTTCTATGGGTCCGCAATAATTTCACAGTGCGCCGTATGGCCGTGAGGGCCGTATTTACGGCCGTGAAAAAAGATCGAGCCTGCTCGATCTTTTTCACGGCTTACGGACACGGCCCCCATTGAAAAAAAAAAAAAAACGGAAGCTTGTTTTTGCGGTGCACCGTGACTTCCGGTTTTGCAGAACGCCGTTTTATTTTTTCCAATGCTATTTCCATAGTATTGGAAACCCAAAAAACGGCGATTTGCAAGTTTTTTGCGGTTATTGCGGCAGACCGTGAAAATTGCGGCAATATGGGCTGCAAAAAACCCAGTAAGTGTAAAAGAAGCCTAATAGTCGCAGGCTGCATGACTAGTTGGGGGGTACTAGCCAGTGTTAGGGTATGTGTCCACGTGCAGGAAACGATGCGTGTTTGACGCTGCATAGAGACGCAGCGTCAAACCCGCAGCGTCCAGATGTTACAGCATAGTGGAGGGGATTGAATGAAATCCCGTCTCCACTATGCGTGGTAACATGCACGCGGCGGCCCTGCGACTCCGGACATGCTGCGCGTCTTTTCAGATCGCAGCATGTCCGTATATCTTGCGGCGACGCTGCGTCGCCGCAAGATATAGCACAGGGCCCTATGGTGGGGAGCGATGATCCCGGCTGTGTGCTATGAACACATCCGGCATCATCGCGTCCCAGAAAGGGGGCGGGGCTTACTGCAGAGCGGGTTTGCCGCTCCGACGATACCGCCGGCCATCCTGATAGTGGACACATACCCTTACATTCCCAACTGTGAGACAGGATACAACAATGATGGAACAGGGAGCTGTCGGCTTCCTATTCTCCCCGCGTGTCTGAGCTCAGCGGGGGCAATTACATTACTTCATCATGCTCCCTTTGTGGAGCTTCAGAACACACTGCAGAGACCAGGGCAAGCTGAGATATATATATATATATATATATATATATATATATATATATATATATATATAAACAAGCAAGACTATGCATGACTAGTGATGATGTGGCCGGAAGTATACAAATCATACTTGCGGTTTCATGACTGCCTGATCTTGCCATCAGCATCGGATAATCTTTACACAACATGAAAGATGAGCACCGATTTTAGGGCCTGCAGCAAAGTTTTTACATATCCATCTTTTTAGAATATGGATTTAAAGCAAAATCCATAGATTTTCCTGTGGATTTTAGACATGAAATCTGCACTGGATTATGGAGAATCACCTTTATTATACAACAGGCACCGGATGAATTGTGTTTTCATCTGGATCGTGGGGCACCGACATTCCTGCTGAAGGGCAAAAGTCCCCTTACATGACAGTCTGCTGACATCGCTCATCTCTTCTGTGCCGCAGGAGATTCTTGGATCACTGATGCTAATTACAATGGGAAGGGGATTGTGGGGAATGAAGTGGTAAAATAAATGCAAATTCTGCATTGTTTTTAGGGGTTTTATTTTTAAGACATTCAGTGTGTGGTAAAATATGACTTGGCAGCATGTGCATGTAGCTCTTTCAAACACAAGTCCAGCAATACCGGTACATTGTCAGTCAATTGCTGAGAAGTCAACACTTGAATTGATATGTAAATGAGGCTGAAGGACTGTAGTAGATTTGAAGCCTCTGTCACTCCAGCTCTATTCTTGTCCCAATGCCGTCTCCTCCTGCAAGACTGATGATTCCTTTACCTGAAATCACACCGCATTGAGGCTGTCAAATAAGTAGGAGGAGATGACGCTGAGCAGGGAATAAAACTGGGGTGACAGGCGTCAGATCTACAGCCTTAGGCCGGAGTCACACTACAGCGAGATACGGCCGAGTCTCGCAGGTTAAAACCAAGCTCTGGCACCAGCACTCCGAAGCGGAGCGTGCGGCTCCATGTATTGCTATGCGGCTGCACGCTCCGCTCTGGAGTGCCAGAGCTTGGTTTTAACCTGCGAGACTCCGCCGTATCTCGCTGTGTGTGATCCCGGCCTTATTCACATGATTTCTCAGTAACAAACGAACGGTCTGGCCATGTACCGGTATTGCTGGACTTGTCTTTGAAAGAGCTACATGTGCACATAAATAGTCTGGGGGGAAATCCTGCTGGCAGATTCCTTTAACCCCTTAATCCCATTGAACGTACGGGGGGAGCACGGCCGATCGCTGCCGGGTGTCAGCTGATTATTACAGCTGACATCCGGCACTATAAAACTGTCCCGCTAGTTAACCCCTTCAGTGAACACCGTAAAAAAAAACACAAAAAAAACGCTCTATTATCATACCGCCAAACAAAAAGTGGAATAACGCGATCAAAAAGACTGATATAAATAACCATGGTACCGCTAAAAACGTCATCTTGTCCCGCAAAAAACGAGCCGCCATACAGCGTCATCAACGAAAAAATAAAAAAGTTAGTCCTCAGAATAAAGCGATGCAAAAATAATTATTTTTTATATAAAATAGTTTTTATCGTACAAAAGCGCCAAAGCATAAAAAAATGATATAAATGAGGTATCGCTGTAATCGTATTGACCCGAAGAATAAAACTGCTTTATCAATTTTACCAAATGTGGACCGGTATAAACGCCCCTCCCCAAAAAGAAATTCATGAATAGCTGGTTTTTGTTCATTCTACCACACAAAAATCGGAATAAAAAGCAATCAAAAAATGTCACATGCCCGAAAATGGTACCAATAAAAACGTCAACTCGTCCCGCAAAAAACAAGACCTCACATGACTCTGTGGACCAAATTATGGGAAAACTATAGCTCGCAAAATGTGGAGACGCAAAAATGAAAATACATTTTTTTTAAATGTTATTATTTTTCCCTAACTAAGGGGGTGATGAAGGGGGTTTGATTTACTTTTATAGCAGGTTTTTTAGCGGATTTTTATGATTGGCAGCCATCATACACTAAAAGACGCTTTTTATTGCAAAAAATAGTTTTCCGGTTAGGGTTGGGGCTAAAGTTAGGGTTAGAGTTGGGGCTAAAGTTAGGGTTGGAGTTAGGTTTGAAGTTAGGGTTGGGGCTAAACTTAGGGTTTGGATTACATTTACGGTTGGGATTAGGGTTGAGATTAGGGTTATGGTTGGGATTAGGGGTGTGTTTGGGTTAGGGTTTCAGTTATAATTGGGTTTCCACTGTTTAGGCACATCAGGGGCTCTCCAAACGCGACATGGCTTCCGATCTCAATTCCAGCCAATTCTGTGTTGAAAAAGTAAAACAGTGCTCCTTCCCTTCCGAGCTCTCCCGTGTGCCCAAACAGGGGTTTACCCCAACATATTGGGTATCAGCGTACTCAGGACAAATTGGACAACAACTTTTGGGGTCCAATTTCTCCTGTAACCTTGGGAAAATACAAAACCGGGGGCTAAAAAATGATTTTTGTGGAAAAAAAAAAAAGATTTTTTATTTTCACGGCTCAGTGTTATAAACTGTAGTGAAACACTTGAGGGTTCAAAGTTCTCACAACACATCTAGATAAGTTCCTTGGGGGGGGTCTAGTTTCCAATATGGGGTCACTTGTGGGGGGTTTCTACTGTTTAGGTACATCAGGGGCTCTGCAAACGTAATGTGACGCCTGCAGACCAATCCATCACAGCACTCCTTCCCTTCTGAGCTCTGCCGTGTGCCCAAACAGGGGTTTACCCCAACATATTGGGTATCAGCATATTAAGGACAAATTGGACAACAACTTTTGGTGTCCAATTTCTCCTGTTATCCTTGGGGAAATACAAAACTGGGGGCTAAAAAATAATTTTTGTGGAAAAAAAAATAATTTTTATTTTCGCGGCTCTGCGTTATAAACTGTAGTGAAACACTTGGAGGTTCAAAGTTTTCACAACACATCTAGATAAGTTCCTTAGGGGGTCTTCTTTTCAAAATGGTGTCACTTGTGGGGGGGGGGTGTTTCAATGTTTAGGCACATCAGTGGCTCTCCAAACGTGACATGGCATCCTATCTCAATTTCAGTCAATTTTGCATTGAAAAGTCAAATGGCGCTCCTTCCCTTCCAAGCTCTGCCATGCGCCCAAACAGTGGTTTACCCCCACATATGGGGTATCAGCGTACTCAGGACAAATTTTACAACTTTTGGGGTCCAATTTCTTCTGTTACCCTTGGGAAAATAAAAAAATTGGCGAAAAGATCATTTTTGTGAAAAAATGATTTTTTTATTTTTACAGCTCTACATTATAAACTTATGTGAAGAATTTGGTGGGTCAAAGTACTTCCCACACATCTAGATAAGTTCCTTAGGGGGTCTACTTTCCAAAATGGTGTCACTTGTGGGGGGCTTCAATGTTTAGGCACATCAGTGGCTCTCCAAACGCAACATGGCGTCCTATCTCAATTCCAATTTTGCATTGAAAAGTCAAACGGCGCTCCTTCCCTTCCGAGCTCTGCCATGCGCCTAAACAGTGGTGTACCCCCACATATGGGGTATCAGCGTACTCAGGACAAATTGTACAACAACTCTTTGGGGTCCAGTTTCTCCTGTTACCCTTGGTAAAATAAAACAAATTGGAGCTAAAATAATTTTTTTGTGAAAAAAAGTTAAATGTTAATTTTTTTATGGACTTAAACTCTATAGCGTCACCTGTTGGAAGTACTAGCCAAATTAGTTCTCATGGTTCACAGTGACGAGGGCCAAACAGCCCGAAATACCGTATCTGCGAATTGAGATGCTGATTTGTCTTTTATCCTAAGGCTGGAATCACACATGCGAGAAACACGTCCGTGTCTCGCATGTGAAATCCAAGCTCTGGCGCCGTCACTGTGGAGCGGAGCGTGCAGCCTCATAGGAACACATGGAGCTGCACGCTCCGCTCCCAAGTGCCGGCGCCAGAGCTTGGATTTCACATGCGAGACACGGACGTGTTTCTCGCATGTGTGATCCCGGCCTTAGTCATACTACACGACTCGTTAAAGGGTTGATTGTGACTTGTAGGATCGCTACTTCCAACGGGTGGCGCTGTAGAGTTTATGTCCTCTTTTTATCTGAAGAGGCAATTTGCATATTATATTTCCCAGAGGAGCATTGCACGACGAATAAGCCTCCTTACCTTGATAAGCCAGATCTGGTATGTCACTCTCCATAAGGAGAAAAGTTACCCCTTAGACCCCCTTTTTTTTTAAACATTCCAAAAATTCCTGTGAAACACCTGAAGGTTTAATAAACTTCTTGAATGTGGTTTTGAGCACCTTGAGGGGTGCATTTTTTAGAATGGTGTCACACTTGGGTATTTTCTATTATATAGACCCCTCAAAATGACTTCAAATTAGATGTGGTCCCTAAAAAAAAATGGTGCTGTAAAAATGAGAAATTGCTGGTCAACTTTTAACCCTTATAACTCCCTAACAAAAAAAAAATTTGGGTTCCAAAATTGTGCTGATGTAAAGTAGACATGTGGGAAATGTTACTTATTAAGTATTTCGTGTGACATATCTCTGTGATTTAAGGGTATAAAAATTCAAAGTTGGAAAATTGCGAAATTTCCGTTTTTTTTTTTCACAAAAACACGCAAGTAATATCAAAGAAATGTTACCACTATGGCCGGAGTCACAGGTGCGAGTTTTACGGACGTAAGAGCGCAGAAACTACGTCGGTAAAACTCGCAAAAAATACGGCACAATTATTCTCTATGCCCCTGCTCCTATCTGCCGTATTAAACTGATCAGTATTATACGGCTTTCTACGGCCGTAGAAAATCGCAGCATGCTGCGTTTGTCACCGTATTGCGCAAATAAAACGTCAATGAAAGTCTATGGAAGCCCCAAAAATACGGATTACACACGGACCAGCAGTGTGACTTGCGAGGAATACGCAGCGCTGTTAGAGAGAAAAGCCGGTAATTCAATTACCCGCTTTTGCTTTCTCCTTCCTAAACCCGACATGATATGAGACCTAGTTTACATACAGTAAACCATCTCATATCACCTTTTTTTTTTTTGCATATTCCACACTACTAATGTTAGTAGTGTGTATATGCAAATTTTAAAAATAAATTTTTAAAATAAGGGGTTAAATGGCGGAAAAAATTGGCGTGGGCTCCCGTGCAATTTTCTCCGCCAGAGTAGTAAAGCCAGTGACTGAGGGCAGATATTAATAGCCTGGAGAGGGTCCACGGTTATTGCCCCCCCCCTCCCCCCCTGACTAAAAATATCTGCCCCCAGCCACCCCAGAAAAGGCACATCTGGAAGATGCGCCTATTCTGGCACTTGGCCACTCTCTTCCCATTCCTGTATAGCGGTGGGATATGGGGTAATGAAGGGTTAATGCCACCTTGCTATTGTAAGGTGACATTAAGCCTAATTAATAATGGAGAGGCGTCAATTATGACACCTATCCATTATTAATCCAATACTAGTAAAGGGTTAAAAATAAAAACACACATTATTAAAAATTAATTTATTGAAAAAATCACAAAGGTTGTTGTATTAATTTATTCTACTCTCAATCCACACACTGAAGACCCTCGATCTGTAAATTAAAAAAATAATAATAAAACAACAATATACATACCTTCCGAGGATCTGTAAGGTCCAACGATGTAAATCCATCTGAAGGGGTTAAAATATTTTGCAGACACGAGCTCCGCTAATGCAGACTGCTCATGTCTGCAAAACGCTGGCGAATGAAGGTAAAGTAGGTCAATGACCTAAATTTAGCTTCATTTGCGGTGAGGCGCCCTCTGCTGGCTGTTCCTAGATCGTGGGAACTTTCCTAGAAAGCTCCCTTGCTCGAGTTCATAATAGGGCGCCCTCTGCTGGTTGTCCTCATATGAACTCGAGCAAGGGAGCTTTCTAGGAAAGTTCCCACGATCTAGGAACAGCCAGCAGAGGGCGCCTCACCGCAAATGAAGCTAAATATAGGTCGTCGACCTATAGTTAGCTTCATTCGCCAGGGTTTTGCAGACATGAGCAGCTGCATTAGCGGAGCTCATGTCTGCAAAATATTTTAACCCCTTCAGATGGATTTACATCGTTGGATGTGACAGATCCTCGGAAGGTATGTATATTGTTGGTTTATTATTTTTTTTTAATTTACAGATCGAGGGTCTTCAGTGAGTGGATTGAGAGTAGAATAAATTAATACAACAACCTTTGTGATTTTTTCAATAAATTAATTTTTAATAATGTGTGTGTGGTTTTTTTAACCCTTTACTAGTATTGGATAAATAATGGATAGGTGTCATAATTGACGCCTCTCCATTATTAATTTGGCTTAATGTCACCTTACAATAGCAAGGTGGCATTAACCCTTCATTACCCCATATCCCACTGCTACACGGGAGTGGGAAGAGAGTGGCCAAGTGCCAGAATAGGCGCATCTTCCAGATGTGCCTTTTCTGGGGTGGCTGGGGGCAGATGTTTTTAGCCAGGGGGGGCCAATAACCATGGACCCTCTCCAGGCTATTAATATCTGCCCTCAGTCACTGGCTTTACTACTCTGGCGGAGAAAATTGTGCGGGAGCCCACGCCAATTTTTTCCGCCATTTAACCCCTTAATTTACTAGCTAGAACGGCCAAATTTTGCACATACACACTACTAACATTAGTAGTGTGGAATATGCAAAAAAAAAAGGGGGATATGAGATGGTTTACTGTATGTAACCATGTCTCATATCATGTCGGGTTTAGGAAGGAGAAAGAAAAAGCCGGCAATTGAATTACCGGCTTTCTGCTAGATCGCGCTGGATGAAATATTAATATATATACATATATGTGTCTACTGACATATATATATATATATAGACAGTATATATGTTTTTTTTTTTTTTTACACATGGATCCCTTGTATAGCCGTATGTCGGTTTTGCAAGCCTGCGATAAAAACACGCAGTACGGATGCCATACGGATTACATACGGAGGATGCCATGCGCAAAAAACGCTGACACACCCTGCCTATGGAGGAGCTACGGACCACTATTTTCGGGACTTTTCAGCGTATTACGGCCGTAATATACGGACCGTATTTTCATACGCTGTGTGTGAAGCCGGCCTGACAGCGGGGCTCTCCGTGCTGGCACATTAACCCCATATCTGCAGGTTAATAGTGTTCTTACATGACCGCTTCCCTTTAAGGTACCATTTTTGGGGATGCATGGTAACTAGAAATCATCAGTTCAGTCTTTTTTGACATTGTTAATAATGCTTAATTTTATATTTTCACTGAACAAATTTGGTCACTTGTGTTTTTAGTTTCCCTATTGGCCTTGGAAGTGGTCAATGCAGAATTTGTGCAACCAGTGGTCTTAAAGGGAACATATATAGCCAGATGAAACGTCGCCCTGGCGTTACCATTTTTTAGTTGTGGGGTTATCACAGTTCTATTACCCCATTATTATTATCATCATCACATTTCTATAACCCAGAAAGATAGAGAAAATAAAACTAGTAAGTGAGGAAATGTCCCTGATCAGCTCAGGGGAGCACGTGTTTCCTGCAGGTCTCCTCACACAACCTCATTACGCCATGTGTATTACTACAGAAACCAGCCTATGGCGCACAGCCTGACTGATCACGTGGTGCTACAGCTAAACGCCTTCAGCCAACAATTATCCAGGCTATCGTGTCGTCTACCAACGTACCACGTGACTCGAAGTCTGCGCATGACGACACACCAGAAAGAAAGATGGCTGCGGGTGACCTGTCATCCTTATGTAGGTGAAGCTACAAGGACCAATCGCGGGGCAGCGTGTACCTGACCGAACCAGGAAGTGGGCGGAGCCGATGTCAGAATGGTTGGAGCAGGCAACAGCAGTGGCTTATGATGTGATGGTCGGGCTGGTGTGTCTCGTGTATGTGGGGCTGCTGGCGGCTGTTCTGCCGGGTCATAATGCCAGACACAGCCCGATCACACAGGAAGACATGGCGGAGTACAGGTGAGTCCTGTCTGCAGCCTGAAGTGTCACCTGCTTCTCCGGAGGCTGCTCCGTGCTGGTGTGTACTGACAGCTGGGGCGGACGGCGGTGCAGAGGAGATTATAGGGTTAACAGTAGTAATGCCTCTTTCTATAAAACCTTTACACTCGGGGATCAGCGACTTCTCACCCTGTGCTCCTTACCGCTGGAACTCTGTGCAATGACTGCCTGGATTCTAGCCCGGGGCTCCTCCGTGTGACGCCTCGGTTCTGCCTGGATTCTAGCCCTGGGCTCCTCCGTGTGACGCCTCTGTTCTGCCTGGATTCTAGCCCTGGGCTCCTCCGTGTGACGCCTCTGTTCTGCCTGGATTCTAGCCCTGGGCTCCTCCTTGTGACGCCTCTGTTCTGCCTGGATTCTAGCCCGGGGCTCCTCCGTGTGACTCCTCGGTTCTGCCTGGATTCTAGCCCGGGGCTCCTCCGTGTGACGCCTCGGTTCTGCCTGGATTCTAGCCCGGGGCTCCTCCGTGTGACGCCTCGGTTCTGCCTGGATTCTAGCCCTGGGCTCCTCCGTGTGACGCCTCTGTTCTGCCTGGATTCTAGCCCTGGGCTCCTCCGTGTGACGCCTCTGTTCTGCCTGGATTCTAGCCCTGGGCTCCTCCGTGTGACGCCTCTGTTCTGCCTGGATTCTAGCCCGGGGCTCCTCCGGGTGACGCCTCGGTTCTGCCTGGATTCTAGCCCTGGGCTCCTCCGTGTGACGCCTCTGTTCTGCCTGGATTCTAGCCCTGGGCTCCTCCGTGTGACGCCTCTGTTCTGCCTGGATTCTAGCCCTGGGCTCCTCCGTGTGACGCCTCTGTTCTGCCTGGATTCTAGCCCGGGGCTCCTCCGTGTGACGCCTCTGTTCTGCCTGGATTCTAGCCCTGGGCTCCTCCGTGTGACGCCTCTGTTCTGCCTGGATTCTAGCCCGGGGCTCCTCCGTGTGACGCCTCTGTTCTGCCTGGATTCTAGCCCGGGGCTCTTCCGGGTGACTCCTCGGTTCTGCCTGGATTCTAGCCCGGGGCTCTTCCGGGTGACTCCTCGGTTCTGCCTGGATTCTAGCCCGGGGCTCCTCCGGGTGACTCCTCGGTTCTGCCTGGATTCTAGCCCGGGGCTCTTCCGTGCGACTCCTCGGTTCTGCCTGGATTCTAGCTCGGGGCTCTTCCGTGCGACTCCTCGGTTCTGCCTGGATTCTAGCCCGGGGCTCTTCCGTGCGACTCCTCGGTTCTGCCTGGATTCTAGCCCGGGGCTCCTCCGTGCGACACATTCGCTTTTAGGCTATGTGCACACGCTGCAGATTTTGCTGCAGATCCTCAGCTGTTTTCCATGCGTTTACAGTACCATGTAAACCTATGAAAAACAAAATCCGCAATGCACATGCTGCAGAAAAAAACGCACGGAAACGCAGCATTGTTTATTCCGCAGCATGTCAATTCTTTGTGCGGATTCCGCAGCAGTTTACACCTGCTCCATGATAGGATTCCGCAGGCGAAAAAACGCGGCTAATCTTCAGTGCGGTTTACCTGCGGATTTTGCAAAAACGGTGTGGAACAATCCGCAAACCAATCTGCAACGTGTGCACGTAGCCTCAGTGTCTCTAAAATACTATTTGCCAAAAGTTGCATCTGATAACATTGGGTTTTCCTTTTGTGTATAAGATTGCACGAGCCGCTGATTGTATGTATATGTATAAGTAATGTAATGACAAGCTGCATCCAGTGCCCATTTACAGCACACCTTTTTATCTAGGGATAGGGTGAAGGCCATGTTTTACCATGCCTACAACAACTACCTGGACAATGCATTCCCATATGATGAGCTGAGACCACTGACGTGTGATGGACAGGACACCTGGGGGAGGTGACATTTTTTTTTATTTAATATTTTTTTTTTTTTAATGATCTTCTAGTATCGGATCAATGTATACAGTGGTAAATATGTATTGCACTTTTGACTCAATCATTAGAAGGAATAGTCATTTTGGCTGATATATGTAAGTATAGAAGAGAGCGACACAGACATCGCCGCTGCAGGCGATATGTGTTATTTCTGCTAGTATAGTATAAGATGTCATTGTTCCATACTCAGGCAGTACAAGAGATGTGGCGCACTCCGCATGGAAAAAAGGTGCAGGCTGAACACAGTCACAATGTCTATAGAAAAAACAGCCGCACACTCAAGACTTGCAGGTTTTTACGTGAAAGTTGTATTTTTTATTATTAGTACAGGCATCACCAAATGCTTATTAGTGTTCAGAAAAAATGACGGATACTTTAAGTTACGGTTAACGTTTCGACCAAGGCTGGTCTTTGTCAAAACCACACTGAAAAACAAACATACAGTGTAAGTACATGATATAGATGTGCTGTACATGTATCTGTGACATGAATATACAGTAAACAATATATTAACACAATAACATTCACCTAAAACAAGGATCTAGTACATATAATATATTAATATTTACATATTTACAACCTAATATATACAAAACAATATTAATAAATAATAATAATAATAATAATTTTATTTATATAGCGCCAACATATTCCGCAGCGCTTTACAAATTATAGAGGGGACTTGTACAGACAATAGACATTACAGCATAACAGAAATACAGTTCAAAACAGATACCAGGAGGAATGAGGGCCCTGCTCGCAAGCTTACAAACTATGAGGAAAAGGGGAGACACGAGAGGTGGATGGTAACAATATTAACTAGAACCCCTAAGTACAGGGGTAATGTAGGGAATCCATATGAACATAAATATTGTAGAAACAGGAGAAGCAAGAGGAGTATGAGAAGGGCTGCCTAGGTAAGCCCTGCATGCATTATTAACATATATATATATATATATATATATATATATATATATATATATATATATATATATATATATATATATACACACACACACACACACACACACACACACACACACACACACACACACACACACACACACACACACACACACACACACACACACACACACACACACACACACATATACACACACATATACACACACATGTACACATGCAGACATATATACATACATACAAACACCCAAGAGCCCAATTCCTATCAATGATGTCAGACGCCTTCAGCTTAAAATGTTGGTGGCTTTCACTACTCTACACTGCATCACCAGTGTGACGGACTCAGTGCTACAGGACCCTTGCAGACTTCGGTAATTACCTGGATTTCTAATGGGAATCACTTAGACTCTTATTAATCCGCAATTCTCTCACCTCAGAGGTACACATGTGGGATACTTATAAGTTTCTTTTCTTCTCACAGCCTACTCCAGACTGCTTCTGCACCTTTTCTACCCTCCATTAGAAGGTCAGTGTCACATGTGATATTAGAGACTCTGAATAGGGGTTAATGTTGCTCCAGGATCCGGCAGATTGTGGACTATTTTTGCTTTTTTCCTGCATATGTTTTTTTCTGCAGATTTCTTGTATGCAAATGGTTTATGCTGAACCTAAGGTCTGTAGTATAACGGCCGCGGTTTCCTTTTTTGCTCCTTCCTGTATATTGGACTAGTGACTTCAGGGGTTAATACAATGATAGGAATTGGGCTCTTGGGTGTTTGTATGTATGTATGTATATATGTCTGCATGTGTACATGTGTGTGTGTGTGTGTGTGTGTGTGTGTGTGTATATATATATATATATATATATATATATATATATATATATATATATATATATATATATATATATATATATATATATATATATATATATATATATACTCGTTTCTAACCCCCTGCCACGATCCTCCGCACGTTTTACCAACCACGACAACCTCATACCCATTCATCCAGCCCCCAGCTCCCCCTACTTGGCGCACTATGGAACGCACGCTCCATCTGCAACAAACTGCCATTTATCCATGACCTCTTCATCACCAACAAACTCTCCTTCCTCGGCCTCACTGAAACCTGGCTCACCCCCTCTGACTCGGCCTCTCCAGCTGCGCTCTCCTATGGCGGATTCCACCTCTCTCACACCCCTCGCCCCAGCAACAAACGCGGTGGAGGAGTTGGCTTGCTCCTGTCCGACACCTGCTCCTTCACTCCAATGCCGCTACCACCCTCCACTACTCTTCCCTCGTTTGAGGTGCACTCTGTCCGCATCTATTCCCCCTCCAACCTCCAGCTGGCTGTCATCTACCGCCCCCCAGAACTAGCCATCTCCACCTTTCTCGACCACTTCACCACCTGGCTACTTCATTTCCTCTCTGTTGACATCCCCACTATCATCATGGGTGATTTCAATGTCCCCATTGACACTTTCACCTCAGCTACCTCTAAACTTTTATCACTGACTGCCTCCTTTGGCCTCACTCAATGGTCCTCTGAGGCCACTCACAAAGATGGCCACACGCTGGACCTCATCTTCACCCGCCTCTGCTCCCTTACTAACCTCACTAACACACCCCTCCCCCTGTCTGACCACAACCTACTGACATTCTCGTCCCTCTCCTCTCCTAGTGTGCAACCCCCACTCCACAAACTCACTCACCCTCGCAGAAATCTCAAACATCTCAACTTACAATCACTCTCGGAGTCCCTTCTCCCTCTCACAGACATAGCTTCCCTTCATGACACAGATGCTGCTGCCACCTTTTATAACACCACAATAACAGCAACACTCGATTCGGCCGCCCCACTCATGCATAGTAAAACTCGTACAATTAACAGGCAGCCCTGGCTGACCAGCCTGACCAAAGAATTGAGGCGGGCTTCCAGGATCGCTGAGCGGAGATGGAAGCGATCCCACTCTGCCGACCACTTCACTGCATACAAGCAGTCCCTCGCCAGCTTCAAGTCTGCGCTCTCTGCCGCAAAACAAACTTACTTCTCATCCCTCATATCCTCCCTGTCCCACAACCCTAAACAGCTTTTCAACACTTTCAATTCTCTACTCCGTCCCCCCGCACCTCCTCCTTCCCCCCTCATTTCTGCTGATGACTTCGCCTCTTTCTTTAAACAGAAGATCGATACGATCAGAGAAAGCTTTGGCCCACAGCGCCCACTGCCCCTCTTAGCTGCTCAACCCTGCTCCTCCAAAACCAGCTTCTCCACCATGACAGAAGATCAGCTCTCCACCCTCCTGTCAAGATCACACCTCACCACTTGCACGCTTGACCCGCTCCCATCCCACCTCATCCCTAACCTTTCCACGGTCTTCATCCCAACCCTAACGCACCTTTTCAACCTCTCACTCACAACAGGTGTCTTTCCCTCATCCTTCAAGCATGCCAAGATCACACCCATCCTCAAAAAGCCCTCCCTCGACCCATCCTCTGTGTCTAGCTATCGCCCAATATCTCTTCTCCCTTATGCCTCCAAATTGCTGGAGCAACACGTCCATCTTGAACTGTCCTCCCACTTCTCCTCCTGCTCCCTCTTTGATCGGTTACAATCAGGCTTCCGTTCCCATCACTCAACTGAAACTGCCCTAACTAAAGTCACCAATGACCTACTAACTGCCAGGAGCAAGCGACACTACTCTGTCCTCCTTCTCCTGGACTTGTCTTCTGCCTTTGACACTGTAGACCACTCCCTTTTGCTACAAATCCTCTCATCCCTTGGCATCACAGACTTGGCCCTTTCCTGGATCTCGTCATATCTGACAGACCGTACATTCAGTGTCTCCCTCCCCCACACCACCTCCTCACTTCGCCCCTTGTCAGTCGGTGTTCCTCAAGGCTCTGTTCTAGGACCCCTACTCTTCTCCATCTACACTTTTGGCCTGGGACAGCTCATAGAATCCCACGGTATGCAGTACCATCTCTACGCTGACGACACGCAGATCTACCTCTCTGGACCTGACCTTTCCTCCTTGCTTACCAAAATCCTGCACTGTCTGTCTGCCATTTCAGCCTTCTTTTCTGCTCGCTTTCTACAACTGAACATGGACAAAACAGAATTCATCATCTTTCCCCCATCTCACTCTACCCCTCCACCAGACCTATCCATCAATGTCAATGGCTGCTCACTATCCCCAGTCCCACACGCCCGGTGCCTCGGGGTGATCCTCGACTCTGCCCTCTCTTTCAAGCCACATATCCAAGCCCTTGCCTCCTCCTGTCGTCTCAAACTCAAAAATATTTCCCGGATCCGTGCTTTCCTTGACCGCAACACTGCAAAAACGCTAGTGCATGCCCTTATCATCTCCCGCCTCGACTACTGCAACCTCCTACTCTCTGGACTCCCCTCTGGCACCACTCCAATCCATCCTACACTCTGCTGCCCGACTAATCCACCTGTCCCCCCGCTATTCCCCAGCCTCTCCCCTGTGTCAAGCCCTTCACTGGCTTCCTATCGCCCAGAGACTCCAGTTCAAAACCCTCACACTGACATACAAAGCCATCCACAACCTGTCTCCTCCATACATCTGTGACATGGTCTCCCGGTACCTACCTACACGCGACCTCCGATCCTCCCAAGACCTCCTTCTCTACTCCCCTCTCATCTCTTCTTCCCATAACCGCATCCAAGACTTCTCCCGTGCTTCCCCCATACTCTGGAACTCTCTACCCCAACACATCAGACTTGCGCCTACCATAGAAACCTTCAAAAAGAACCTGAAGACTCATCTCTTCCGACAAGCCTACAGCCTGCAGTGATCCTCAACCTACTGAACAGCCGCACAGCCAGCTCTTCCCTCTCCTAGTGTATCCTCACCCACCCCCTGCAGACTGTGAGCCCTCGCGGGCAGGGTCCTCCCTCCTTATGTACTCGTGTGCCTTGTTATCTGCTCATGTTTAATGTATTTGTCTATATTTGCCCCGTATTCACATGTAAAGCGCCATGGAATAAATGGCGCTATAAAAATGTATAATAATAATAATAATAAATAATGTGTTAATAATGCATGCAGGGCTTACCTAGGCAGCCCTTCTCATACTCCTCTTGCTTCTCCTGTTTCTACAATATTTATGTTCATATGGATTCCCTACATTACCCCTGTACTTAAGGGTTCTAGTTAATATTGTTTAGTATATATTAGGTTGTAAATATAAATATGTTATACTAGATGGCAGCCCGATTCTAAAGAATCGGGAGTCTAGAATCCATATATACTTTATTTATTCAAATGTAAGAATAATACAATTAATAAATAATAGTAAGAAAGAACAAAAATAATAGGCAGTATATGGAGAAAACACCAAACAAAAGTTCAAAATTGGTGTGAAAATGTCACTGAACCACTTCACAACTAAATATATATAGTTTTGGTAAATGGTATTATCATTTTTTTGACGAAATTCGGCAGGAGCTTGAAGAGCAACGTCACTGGGCCCGCCTCCACGCAGTAGAAACTTGCTGTGAGGTAAAAATTCAAAAATCACACCAAAATGGCGGGCGGAGTGTGTCACAGTACGGCACGTTTCTGATTGGTCGCTCGCAGCAGGCGGCAACCAATCAGACACTGGACACTGTTGACGTCACTTAGCTCCGGACATTAGCTCCGGACATTAGCTCCGGACATTAGCTCCGGACAGGAAGTTGGCACAAATTGCAGGAAGTAGTATTCTAGGCAATTATATATTAGAATGTACCAGATCCTTGTTTTAGGTGAATGTTATTGTGTTAATATATTGTTTACTGTATATTGATGTCACAGATACATGTACAGCACATCTATATCATGTACTTACACTGTATGTTTGTTTTTCAGTGTGGTTTTGACAAAGACCAGCCTTGGTCGAAACGTTAACCGTAACTTAAAGTATCCGTCATTTTTTCTGAACACTAATAAGCATTTGGTGATGCCTGTACTAATAATCAAAAATACAACTTTCACGTAAAAACCTGCAAGTCTTGAGTGTGCGGCTGTTTTTTCTATAGACATTGTTCCATACTCTTCATCATACACGAGGGCTGAATAACGCCATATAGGTCTTCGAGTAATTTGTAGACTCACTGTTTTTCTGTTTTTATTTCAGTTTTTCTTTGACTTTAATTGATGCCCTGGACACATTGCTGGTGGGTATCTTCCTGTGGAGCTGCTATTGCCTATAAACGTATATTATGGCACATATGGATGTAATACATATTGACATTCTCATTGCAACACAGCTACCGATGTGTTCTGCTCACAGAGAATCCTCTACACTGGATACAATGACATCCACTCATGGCTGAGTGTAGGAGCTAGTACTGTACAGGTTTCAGCCTCTAGATGGCAGAATACACTTTCAACTCGGCCATTTCTGACCATAGGTTCTATGGGAAAAGGGGAGTTGCAGCCAGAAACATCTCTCCTGGGATATAAAAAAAAATCTAGTGTTGAAATGTAACATATCTGATCCTTTATCAGCCAGGAGGCTTCCAGGGATGTCACTTATAAGGCTGTGTGTGGTAGTTTTATCAGCAGGAGATTATCACTGCCAGGACTACAGCTCACACACAGCCTAGTCCAGCTAATCTGTAACCCTGCCCCACCACTGAGTAGCAGCTGGCTCACATTGCACAGTGTGCACAGGAAGCTGCCAGTCAGTTGTGTAGGCGAGGTTATTTAAAGGTTAACTCTGCTACATCTACATCAGAATACCTGTTTTGTCTATGAAAACTACGCCAAGCAACTCAGTAAGTGACACATCCCTTGAATCAGGCTTTCTTGCCCTATGTTATGCTGCTATGAAATTATATAGCAAAAACCTGCTCATAGATTCCCTTTTAAGACTGGAATGTCAGATTACCCCTCCCCCCTCATCCCACAATTGCATACATGAACATGCAAGTCTTTGAAATATAAATCCAATGAAAACTATATATTTTCTATCTGTTCCTGCATTCCTGAGTGATTAGTGGAATAATCCATATGCAAATGAAGTTTTAACAGTTCTGGGTGGGACAAAGCCCTTCACAAGCCTCTGCTTGGACCCCAGGTTGTTTCCCCACCCAGCACCAGCCTCACTAGCTTGATAGCTCGCTGTCTATGTGACGGCCGGTACTGGGAAAAACCACCATGAGGTAGCAATCGGGCTAATGAGGCTGGGATGGGAAGGCAGAGGCTTAGGAATTGTTCTGTCATTCTCAGAGCACTTAACACATAAAGGTGCATCTCACAAAATTAGAATATCATCAAAAAGTTTAGTTATTTCAGTTCTTCAATACAAAAAGTGAAGCTCATATATTATATAGAGTGATGTATTTCAAGTGTTTATTTCTGTTAATGTTGATGATTATGGCTTACATCCAGTGAAAACCCAAAAGTCATTATCTCAGTAAATTAGAATACTTTATAACACCAGGTTGAAAAAATCATTTTAACATCCGAAATGTTGGCCTACTGAAATGTATATTCAGTAAATGCACTCAATGCTTGGTCTGGGCTCCTTTTGCATCAATTACTGCATCAATGCGGCGTAGCATGGAGGCGATCAGCCTGTGGCACTTCTGAGGTCTTATGGACGCCCAGGTTGCTTTGATAGCAGCCTTCAGCTCATCTGCATTGTTGGGTCTGGTGTCTCCTCTTGACGGTTTGAGGAGCCATGTCATCTGTTGGTGAAGGTCCACTGTGTTTTATCAAGACCAAAGTCAGTGCTGCCGTCAACCAGGAAATTTTAGAGCATTTCATGCTTCCCTCTGCCAACAACCTGTTTGGAGATGGAAATTTCATTCTCCAGCAGGACTTGGCACCTGTCCACTCTGCCAAAAGTACCAATACCTGGTTTAAAAACAACAGTATCACTGTGCTTGACTGGCCAGCAAACTCACATGACCTTACCCCCATAGAGAATCTATGGGGTATTGTCAAGAGGAAGATGAGACAGCAGACCCAACAATGCAGATGAGCTGAAGACTGCTATCAAAGCAACCTGGGCTTCTATAACACCTCAGCAGTGACACAGGCTGATGGCCTCCATGCCATGCTGTATTGATGCAGCAATTGATGCCAAAGGAGCCCCGACCAAGTATTGAGTGCATTTACAACATACATTTCAGTAGGCCAACGTTTGAGATTTTAAAATCATTTTTCAAGCTGTTGTTATAAAGCATTCTAATTTACTGAGATAATGACTTTCGGGTTTTCATTGGCTGTAAGCCATAATCATCAACATTAACAGAAATAAACACTTGAAATGCATCACTCTGTTTGTAATGACCCTATATAATATGAGATTCACTTTTTGTATTGAAGAACTGAAATAAATTAACTTTTTGATGATATCCTAATTTTATGAGATGCTCCTATAATTTGCACATGAATGAAAATGTAAATTTCACTGGAAGCAGCAACAGATAGAAGACATAAAGGTGTCAGACAGTATTTACATTTCAGTTACCTGCATGCCCTTATGTATGAATTGCGAGTGATTTTACTGACCGATTCCTTTTGAGCAATCCTTTATCAGATAGTATATTGCTTGTTTTTTATAATCTGCTGCAATGTCTGCATGTACAGTCATTGCCAAAATTTTTGAGAATGACACCAAAATTATATTTTCACATGATCTGCTGCCCTCTGGTTTTTATTAGTGTTTGTCTGATGTTTATATCACATACAGAAATATAATTGCAATCATATTATGAGTACCAATAGGTTATATTGACAGTTAGAATGAGTTAATGCCGCAAGTCAATATTTGCAGTGTTGACCGTTCTTCAAGACCTCTGCAATTCTCCCTGGCATGCTCTCAATCAACTTCTGGACCAAATCCTGACTGATAGCAGTCCATTCTTGCATAATCAATGCTTGCGTTTTGCCAGAATTTGTTGGTTTTTGTTTGTCCACCCGTCTCTTGATGATTGACCACAAGTTCTCAATGGGATTAAGATCTGGGGAGTTTCCAGGCCATGGACCCAAAATCTCTGTTTTGTTCCATGAGCCATTTAGTTATCACCTTTGCTTTATGGCAAGGTGCTCCATCATGCTGGAAAAGGCATTGCTGGGCGCCAAACTGCTTTTGGACGGTTGGGAGAAGTTGCTCTTGGAGGACATTTTGGTACCATTCTTTTCCCTTCACCATGACAGCGCCGCACGTGAGAGATGGCATCCGCCCCCAGGAACAGGAAACCTGTAGCAGAGATATAAGAATGGGGCGGCCCCTCTCTCCTCAGTTTTGGTTTCCTGTTCCTGCAGGTGGACGCCTGTCGCAGAGCTCCTACCTCCGGAGGGATCTCCCTCTGATGATTCCGGTCCGGAGGCCGAGGTCCGCGGGGGGGCCAGCCGTAGTCGGCGGCATCGCGTGCGGTGCTGTCCGGTGTCGGGCTGCTGGGTCCGCGCCATCCCTTTCCCTCGCTGGACTCCCCGGCGACCGCTCTGTGCAGGAGGCCGGTCCGGGGATATGGGGGCGTGTCCTTCACTGATGCTGGCGCCGAAGTGAAGGATGACGACTTCCGGTCGCAGGAAATGACGTCACACGCCGAGGGAGCCGGTGTTCTGGACACTTCCGGGCGGAAGCTGATCCAGTGGCGCGCACACCGCTCCTCTATAAGATACAGCAGCAAAGAGGAGTCGCTGGTCCTGCTCTTCAGACGGAGATGACCGAACCAGCGGTAGATCCGGAGCTGCTGATGCCTGCGCCCAGAATGTCGGAAGACACTCAAGCTGCAGCGGTACCCAGGGTCCTGGAGGGGTGAGTGCCTTTGTAAGGCAAGCTACACACACACTGATACCCTGTGCACTATGTTTTATAGGAAGGGAAAGCCACCTCCAAGCAAAAGAATATGGTCTGTCCACTATGTAAAGAAAAACTCCCTAGGCTATACAGCAAAAAGATCTGCCAGCCCTGTATCGACAGAACAGTTGCAGAGGAATCTTCTTCCCTATTACAAAACATTAAAACAATTATACGGGAGGAAGTTAAATCTACAGTTAAAGAACAGTTGAAACATCACACAAAGGAGACCACCCCTCCCCCAACAAGTGAACAAGGGTCGGACATAGATTCAGGGGATGAGCCGGGAGCCTTAACCCCCTCTGATGCCTCAGATTTAGACTCCTCAGATGAGGAGTATGGTCACCCATGTTTTCAGTCGGAGGACATTGGGAAGCTGCTCAAACTTGTCAGAACGACTATGGGGGTAGAGAACCACGGACAATCCAAGACACCATGTTTAGCAACTTGGAGGAGAAAAAGCGAAAGTTTTTTCCCTTCCATGATAACATAATCAAATTAATAAAACGTGAGTGGAAAAAGCCTAATAAAAAGATGTCCGTCCCTCAGGCATTAAAACGCAAATACCCCTTTGATGAGGAAGTCTGTGAAAAGTGGGATAAGGCTCCTAAACTAGATGCAGCCATCGCTAGCACCTCTAAAGGGGTTGCGTTACCATTTGAAGACATGGGAGCCCTAAGGGACCCCCTCGACAAAAAAGCAGATGCTTTTCTAAAGTCGGCTTGGGAAGCAGCGACATGGTCATTTAAACCCGGGGTTGCTGCCACTTGCACGGCACGTGCTATGGTCAAGTGGTTAGAGGAGTTAAGTGACCAAATCAAAAACAAATGCCCGAGAGAGAGGCTTCTGGAAGCATTGTCCTCTCTGCAAGGCGCCGCAAGATTCCTAGCAGACGCCTCGATAGATTCGGTTAGAAGTGCCACACGTGTGTGTGCGTTATCCAATTCAGGAAGGAGAACATTATGGCAAAAAAATTGGACAGCTGACTTCCAATCAAAGATCAAACTCTGTGGAGTACTCTGTGAAGGGCAATACCTTTTTGGAAAAGCTCTAGACGAGATCCTTGAGAAAGCGTCGGACAAAAAGAAGCGGTTTCCACCTCCTTCCTTTCCCAGGCGCCGATGGGATACCTCTCGTTCGTCCATTCGTGGTGGATATAGAGGGACCCGCGGCCGATCAGATGACAGGTCTAGTCGAGGCAGACCCTGGAGAGAGCGAAAGGAAAGGGGATTCCTTTTCAACAAGCCTCCCCCCAAGCCTGATCCCAAAAGTCAGTGACGCCAGCATTCCGGTGGGGGGAAGACTCCGGCGGTTTGTCCATCAGTGGGCAGCGCTGCCGGCTTCTCAATGGATAACAAATTTGTTGTCAGAGGGTCTGAGGTTCAAGTTCTCCAACCTCCCACCAAATCGTGTAAAAATGACCCAGGTGGCGGGAAAAAATCAGGCCATATTAGAAAGAGAAATTTATCTCCTCATGCAAAAAGAGGTGTTAGTAGAAGTACCCCATCGAGAGATAGGGAAAGGGTTCTACAGCACTTTATTTCTAACACCAAAACCAGACGGCTCGCTGAGAGTAATATTCAACCTAAAGGCCCTAAACCATTACATTCAAATAGACAAATTCAAGATGGAAACTTTAAAGACTGCAGTAAAAGTACTCGACCCAAACTGTTACATGGTGGTGATCGATCTTACAGACGCTTACTACCATGTGCCAATCGCTGTCCAACACCAACAATATCTAAGATTAGTGGTAAATCTGGGGGAAACCCCTGTCCATCTACAATATCAATGTCTTCCTTTTGGGGTAGCCATAGCGCCCCGTATATTCACAAAAATTATTTCCGAAGTAGCATCTTTCGTCAGAAAAGAAGACATAATGTTGGTACCCTATTTGGACGATTTTTTGATAATAGCAAAAAACAAAGAAAGTTGCGAAAAAGCGGCCGCAAGAGTACTGGAGGTGCTGACCAGTTTAGGATGGATGATAAACCTGAAAAAAATCAAGGCTTGTCCCAACTCAAACTCAAGAATTCCTCGGAATCGTGTTAGATTCAGTCAAGCAGGAGTGTGTCCTCCCACAGAGGAAAGTTCAATCTATTCAGCAGAGAGTACAGTCATTCCAACTACAACAGACTATCTCTCTGAGGAATGCAATGTCACTCTTAGGAGTCCTAACGGCAACAATTCCAGCAACGCGATGGGCACAAAGCCACACACGAGAGTTACAATGGCAGATACTAGCCGAACAAGAAAGAAATCCATACAATCTGAATCGGAAGATTCTTCTATCACCAAAGGTTCAAAACTCACTAGAGTGGTGGCTGAAAACAGAAAATCTAACCAACGCAGTGCCATGGTCAGTACGAGATCCAGTAGTCATTACTACCGATGCGAGTCCGTGGGGTTGGGGGGCACACTTAGGAGATCAGGTCCTACAGGGTCAATGGGGGAGCCCAATGACAACAGCGTCCTCCAATCTAAAAGAATTGTCTGCGGTAAGACTAGCACTTCTTCATATAGGAAAAAGGATTCTGGGAAGACATGTGGTGGTGTTGTCCGACAACAACACAACGATAGCTTATATAAACCGCCAAGGGGGCACAAGATCAACATCCCTTATGGCAGAGGCCAAAGAACTTTTTATATGGGCCGAAAACAACCTTCTTTCACTAACCGGAACATACTTGAAAGGATCAGAGAATCAAGTAGCCGACTACTTAAGCTGTCACACGTTACATCAGGGGGAGTGGTCCCTGAACCAGCGAGTATTTGGGAAAATATGTGCCAGCTGGGGCGTTCCAGACATAGACTTGTTCGCCACAAAACAAAATCGAAAGGTGAAGAGGTTCTATTCTCTGAACCCAAGAGAACACCCGGAGGGGGTAGACGCGTTCCTATATCGGTGGAACTTCCATCTAGCATACGCATTCCCCCAATACCATTAATCCCGACAGTCCTCAGGAAAATTCGGGAAGACAAAGCACGAGTGATCCTCATAGCTCCCTTTTGGCCGAAAAGAGCATGGTTCACGTGGCTCAGGCGCATGTCTATCTCGGACCCGTGGATCTTTCCGGATGCCCCGGATCTCCTATACCAAGGGCCAGTTCAACATCCCCAAGTTCACAGGTTGCATCTCACTGCCTGGAACTTGAAAGGGGACTTCTGTTAGCAAAAGGATTCTCAAGCCCTTTGGTGACCACATTGCTCGCTAGCAGGAAAAAAGTCACCTCAGACAAATACCAGAAAATCTGGCAAAAATTCCTAGATTTCTCGGGGCGACAGTTGTCTAACTCTGGTCAACAGGTCCCGGTAAAGGAAATTCTTGAATTTCTCCAAAAAAGGTTGGAAAAAGGTCTGTCTACTAGCACCTTAAAGGTGCAAGTCTCTGCCCTTGGTGCACTGTTTGATCATAAACTTGCTGACCACCCTTGGGTCTATAGGTTCATTCGAGCCTCCTTTACTTCCAGACCCTCAAAATTAATACCTAAGGTAGCTCCCTGGGATTTAAATTTAGTTTTAAAGGCTCTAACCGTTTCCCCCTTTGAACCTCTTGATTCTATATCAATAAAATCCTTGACTCTAAAAACGGTTCTCCTAGTTGCCTTAACGTCTGCCCGCCGTACTTGTGAGTTACAAGCTATGTCGGTGAACCCTCCTTACACTACTTTCCATGATGACAAAGTAGTTATTAAAACCGACCCTGCCTTTCTTCCGAAGGTCAATTCTAAATTTCATAGAGACCAGGAAATTATTCTGCCCTCTTTTTGTTCCCAACCAAAATCCCAAGGGGAGAAAACCTTCCATTGTCTCGATGTCAGACGCTGCCTCCTTCAATACTTAGAGGCCACAAAATCTTGGCGTCAGTCATCGGCCCTTTTTGTCACCTTTCAGGGGACAAACAGGGGAAAAAAGGCCTCAAAGGCAACTATTGCACGGTGGTTGCGTACGGCTATTTCACTTTCGTATTCTTTTTCTGGTCAAGTTCCCCCACAGGGTGTTACGGCTCACTCCACGCGTGCTATAGCCACTTCCTGGGCGGAAAGGGCTAACGCCTCGATAGAACAGATTTGTAAAGCGGCGGTATGGTCATCACCCTCTACCTTCTTCCGACATTATAGGTTAGACTTAGGTCAATCAGACTTGTCTTTTGGGAGAAAGGTGTTGTCTGCTGTCGTCCCACCCTAGGAATCTTCTATTTCTTCCTCTCACGTGCGGCGCTGTCATGGTGAAGGGAAAAATTATAATTACTTACGGGTAATTTGATTTTCCAGAACCATGACAGCGCCGCATTAATTCCCGCCCTATCTTGGTGATGGTTGTGTGATTCACAAAAAAAAAAAACTTATTGTATATAAGTAAATGTATGTATGCAAAACATGTGTGTAGACAGAAGCTAACGAAAGATTATACAAATGTAAATATGATACATAACTGTGTACTAACAAAGCGGTCATCTTCCAAACTCTGGAAACAAACTGAGGAGAGAGGGGCCGCCCCATTCTTATATCTCTGCTACAGGTTTCCTGTTCCTGGGGGCGGATGCCATCTCTCACGTGCAGCGCTGTCATGGTTCTGGAAAATCAAATTACCCGTAAGTAATTATCATTTTATTCATGGCTGTGTTTTTAGGCAAGACTGTGAGTGAGCCGATTCCCTTGGCTGAGAAGAAACCCCACACATGAATGGTTTCAGGATGCTTTACAGTTGGCATGAGACAAGACTGGTGGAGGCGCTCACCTCTTCTTCTCCGAATAAGCTGTTTTCCAGATGTCCCAAACAATCGAAAAGGGGATTCATCAGAGAAAATGACTTTGCCCCAGTCCTCAGCAGTCCACTCCCTGTACCTTTTGCAGAATATCAGTCGGTCCCTGATGTTTTTTCTGGAGAGAAGTAGCTTCTTTGCTGCCCTCCTTGAAACCAGGCCTTGCTCAAAGAGTCTCCGCCTCACAGTGCGTGCAGAAGCACTCACACCAGCCTGCTGCCATTCTTGAGCAAGCTCGGCACTGCTGGTAGTCCGATCCCGCAGCTGAAACAGTTTTAAGATACGGTCCTGGCGCTTGCTGGTCTTTCTTGGGCGCCCTGGAGCCTTTTTGACAACAATGGAAGTTCTCTCCTTGAAGTTCTTGATGATGCGATAGATTGCTGACTGAGGTGCAATCTTTGTAGCTGCGATACTCTTCCCTGTTAGGCCATTTTTGTGCAGTGCAATGATGGCTGCACGTGTTTCTTTAGAGATAACCATGGTTAACTGAAGAGAAACAATGATACCAAGCACCAGCCTCCTTTTAAAGTGTCCAGTGATGTCATTCTTACTTAATCATGACTGATCGCCAGCCCTGTCCTCATCAACACACACACCTGTGTTAATGGATCAATCACTAAAACGATGTTAGCTGCTCCTTTTAAGGCAGGACTGCAATGATGTTGAAATGTGTTTTGGGGGTTAAAGTTCATTTTCTGGGCAAATATTGACTTTGCAAGTACAGTAATTGCTGTTAAGCTGATCACTCTGACATTCAGGAGTATATGCAAATTGCCATTAGAAAAAATGAAGCAGTAGACTTTGGAAAAATTAATATTTGTCTCATTTTCAAAATTTTTGTCCATGACTGTAGGTAAAATGTCTCAGTCCAGGGTCCTTCTTGTGTAGCTCACTTTGAGGAATACCTACACTGTATACAGTGGCAGTAAACTCCAAATACAGAATTTCTTATTTTCAAAAAACATGAATTACATAATTCCATAAAATTAAATGAAGCACTTCAACTTCAGTTCCCTAACCCAAACCCCAACGTTCTGGAGAGGACCATTTTCATTTTCAGAGCAGTTTTAGAATAACGGAGTATAAAAATTCATAGAAGGGGGAGAAGAAGGAAAAAAAGAGGACTAACAATGGATTATATCGTCAATATTCTATCTATAATTAGATTTGTGGGCAGCCCTGAGCATCCAACCAAGGACTCTATATCTTTTCACATTTGGAAATAGTTATGTTATTAAAAGACTCCTTTCCAACCAGATTATTTTTATCCTTCATTGTAGTTCTCCCATAGATGGAGGTTGTGTGTCTAACCAATGAAATGCAAGAAGTTTATGTGCTTGAAATGAGGTACGAGAGATGCCTGTGAATAGGGGCAAGTCGGGATCCACTCCATCTTCAAATAATCCCAATATACATATACAGAGATCTGTTATCAATTTCACTCCATACATTTCTATAAAGCAGATGACCTCATTCCAGAATGGGCCATTTCCTCATCATGTGCATCAAATGTGCCTCATCAATCCCATACCTATGGCACTTTGCATCATGGCGATATCCTATCTTGTGTAAAAAGCTAGGAGTTCTGTATACTCTGAATTAAAAGTAACCTGTCACCAGAAATAACACTATTAACCTGTAGATATGGGGTTAAGGTACCTTCACACATAATGATATCGTTGCAACGTCACGCTTTTGGTGACGTTGCAACGATCCCGCTAACGATCTCGCTATGTGTGACAGCGACCAACGATCAGGCCCCTGCTGGGAGATCGTTGGTCGTTGGGGAATGATCAGGACCATTTTTTGGTCGCTGATCACCCGCTGTCATTGCTAGATCGGCGTGTGTGACGCCGATCCAGCAATGTGTTCACTTGTAACCAGGGTAAATATCGGGTTACTAAGCGCAGGGCCGCGCTTAGTAACCCGATATTTACCCTGGTTACCATTGTAAAAGTAAAAAAAAAACAGTACATACTCACATTCTGATGTCTATCACATCCCCCGGCGTCCACAGGGTTAAAACTGCTTTCGGCAGGAGCGCTGCTAATGTGTCAGCGCCGGCCGTAAAGCAGAGCACAGAGCCGTAAGTATCAAGTTACGAAGCGCGGCCCTGTACTTTGTAAACCGATGTTTACCCTGGTTACCCGGGTGCTGCAGGGGGACTTCGGCATCGTTGAAGACAGTTTCAACGATGCCGAAGTCGTTCCCCTGATCGTTGGTCGCTGGAGAGAGCTTGTCTGTGTGACAGCTCCCCAGCGACCACACAATGACTTACCAACGATCACGGCCAGGTCGTATCGCTGGTCGTGATCGTTGGTAAGTCGTTTAGTGTGACTAAAGCTTAACCCTCAGGGGGTGATTATCCAATTAAGATGACAATAGGCACTTATAGATGGTAGATAATAAACCCTTTGTATGACCTGTAGACGCAACAGTATCTATTGGGGGATAATGTGTGCCAAGATCCATCAGATCCAACTGAGCTGGGAGATCAGGTCCGATTTGTAGGTATTGGTAAAAAGTTCTACACAATTTATTGGATTCCTCGTAGAGCTGTTCAAAACATTTAAGGACAGAGTTTGTACAGTTGTGGCCAAAAGTATTGACACCCCTGCAATTCTGTCAGATAATACTCAGTTTCTTCCTGAAAATGATTGCAATCACATTCTTTGGTATTATTATCTTCATTTAATTTGTCTTAAATGAAAAAAACACAAAAGAGAATGAAGCCAAAAGCAAAACATTGATCATTTCACACAAAACTCCAAAAATGGGCCTGACAAAAGTATTGGCACCCTCAATACTTGATTGCACAACCTTTAGCCAAAATAACTGCGACCAACCGCTTCCGGTAACAATCAATGAGTTTCTTACAATGCTCTGCTGGAATTTTAGACCATTCTTCTTTGGCAAACTGCTCCAGGTCCCTGATATTTGAAGGGTGCCTTCTCCATACTGCCTTTTTTAGATCTCTCCACAGGTGTTCTATGGGATTCAGGTCTGGACTCATTGCTGGCCACCTTAGAAGTCTCCAGTGCTTTCTCTCAAACCACTTTCTAGTGCTTTTTGAAGTGTGTTTTGGGTCATTGTCCTGCTGGAAGACCCATGACCTCTGAGGGAGACCCAGCTTTCTCACACTGGGCCCTACATTATGCTGCAAAATTTGTTGGTAGTCTTCAGACTTCATAATGCCTTGCACACGGTCAAGCAGTCCTGTGCCAGAGGCAGCAAAGCAACCCCAAAACATCCGGGGACCTCCGCCATGTTTGACTGTAGGGACCGTGTTCTTTTCTTTGAATGCCTCTTTTTTTTTCTCCTGTAAACTCTGTTGATGCCTTTGCCCAAAAAGCTCTACTTTTGTCTCATCTGACCAGAGAACATTCTTCCAAAACGTTTTAGGCTTTTTTAGGTAAGTTTTGGCAAACTCCAGCCTGACTTTATGTCTCGGGGTAAGAAGTGGGGTCTTCCTGGGTCTCCTACCATACAGTCCCTTTTCATTCAGACACCGACGGATCGTACGGGTTGATACTGTTGTACCCTCGGACTGCAGGGCAGCTTGAACTTGTTTGGATGTTAGTCGAGGTTCTTTATCCAACATCCGCACAATCTTGCGTTGAAATATCTTGTCAATTTTTCTTTTCCGTCCACATCTAGGGAGGTTAGCCACAGTGCCATAGGCTTTAAACTTCTTGATGACACTGCGCACGGTAGACACAGGAACATTCATGTCTTTGGAGATGGACTTGTAGCCTTGAGATTGCTCATGCTTCCTCACAATTTGGTTTCTCAAGTCCTCAGACAGTTCTTTGGTCTTCTTTCTTTTCTTCATGCTCAATGTGGTACACACAAGGACACAGGACAGAGGTTGAGTCAATTTTAATCCATGCCAACTGGCTGCAAGTGTGATTTAGTTATTGCCAACACCTGTTAGGTGCCACAGGTAAGTTACAGGTGCTGTTAATTACACAAATTAGAGAAGCATCACATGATTTTTCGAACAGTGCCAATACTTTTGTCCACCCCCTTTTTATGTTTGGTGTGGAATTATATCAAATTTGGTTTTAGGACAATTCTTTGTGGGGTTTTTTTTTTCATTTAAGACAAATTAAATGAAGATAATAATAACAAAGAATTTGTGTTTGCAATCATTTTCAGGAAGAAACTGAGTATTATCTGACAGAATTGCAGGGGTGTCAATACTTTTGGCCACAACTGTAAATGTTCCATCAATCAGATCCCTTTTTGCTCCCAATCAGAGAAAAACCCTTTGGGTGTGTGCACTCTTTGCGGATCCGCAGCGTTTTTTGCAGTGCAGAAACGCTGCAGATCCGCAATTGATTTACAGTACAATGTAAATCGACGAGAAAAAAAATGCTGTGCACACGTTGCGGAAAATCCACTGCGGAAACGCTGCAGTTTAACCCCTTCCCGACCCATGACGCCACGTAGGCGTCATGAAAGTCGGTGCCATTCCGACCCATGACGCCTATGCGGCGTCATGGAAAGATCGCGTCCCTGCAGATCGGGTGAAAGGGTTAACTCCCATTTCACCCGATCTGCAGGGACAGGGGGAGTGGTAGTTTAGCCCAGGGGGGGTGGCTTCACCCCCTCGTGGCTACGATCGCTCTGATTGGCTGTTGAAAGTGAAACTGCCAATCAGAGCGATTTGTAATATTTCACCTATTATAACGGGTGAAATATTACAATCCAGCCATGGCCGATGCTGAAATATCATCGGCCATGGCTGGAAATACTAATGTGCCCCCACCCCACCCCACCGATCGCCCCCGCAGCCCCCCGATCTGGCCGGTACACTGCTCCGGCTCCCCTCCGTCCAGTGCTCCGCTCCCCCCCGTACTCTTGTCCGCTCCCCCCGTGCTCCAATCACCCCCCCCTGCACTCCGATCCACACCCCCCGGTGCTCCGTTCCACCCCCCCGTGCTCCATTCCAGCCCCCCCGTGCTCCGTTCCACCCCTCCCGCGCTCCGATCCCCCCCCCCCCCCCCCCCGTGCTCAGATCCCCCCCCCCCCCCCGTGGTCCCCCCCCCACCCCATCATACTTACCGATCCAGCCGGGGTCCCGTCCGTCTTCTCCATGGGCGCCGCCATCTTCCAAAATGGCGGGCGCATGTGCAGTGCGCCCGCCGAATCTATCTCAGTGATCAAAATAAAAAAAATAATAAATGACCCCCCCCCTTTGTCACCCCCATAGGTAGGGACAATAAAAAAATAAAGAAATTTTTTTTTTCCACTAATGTTAGAATAGGGGTAGGGTTAGGGGTAGGGGTAGGGGTAGGGGTAGGGCTAAGGTTAGGGCTAGGGTTAGGGTTTCGGTATGTGCACACGTATTCTGGTCCTCTGCGGATTTTTCCGCAGCTAAACCGCTGCGGATTTATGGGGGATTTATCGCGTTTTTTTCTGCGCATTTCACTGCGGTTTTACAACTGCGATTTTCTATTGGAGCAGTTGTAAAACCGCTGCGGAATCCGCACAAAAGAAGTGACATGCTGCGGAATGTAAACCGCTGCGTTTCCGTGCAGTTTTTCCGCAGCATGGGCACAGCGATTTTTGTTTCCCGTAGGTTTACATTGAACTGTAAACTCATGGGAAACTGCTGCAGATCCGCAGCGTTTTCCGCAGCGTGTGCACATACCTTTAGAATTAGGCTATGTGCACACGGTGCGGATTTGGCTGCGGATTCGCAGCAGTGTTCCATCAGGTTTACAGTACCATGTAAACATATGAAAAACCAAATCCGCTGTGCCCATGGTGCGGAAAATACCGCGCGGAAACGCTGCGTTGTATTTTCCGCAGCATGTCAATTCTTTGTGCGGATTCCGCAGCGTTTTACACCTGTTCCTTAATAGGAATCCGCAGGTGAAATCCGCACAAAAAACACTGGAAATCCGCGGAAAATCCGCAGGTAAAACGCAGTGCCTTTTACCCGCGGATTTTTCAAAAATGGTGCGGAAATATCTCACACGAATCCGCAACGTGGGCACATAGCCTTAGGGTTAGGGTTGGAATTAGGGTTGTGGTTAGGGTTAGGGGTGTGTTGGGGTTAGGGTTGTGGTTAGGGGTGTGTTGCGGTTAGGGTTGTGATTAGGGTTATGGCTACAGTTGGGATTAGGGTTAGGGGTGTGGGGGGGTTAGTGTTGGAGGTAGAATTGAGGGGTTACCACTGTTTAGGCACATCAGGGGTCTCCAAACGCAACATGGCGCCACCATTGATTCCAGCCAATCTCGTATTCAAAAAGTCAAATGGTGCTCCCTCACTTCTGAGCCCCGACGTGTGCCCAAACAGTGGTTTACCCCCACATATGGGGTACCAGCATACTCAGGACAAACTGCGCAACAATTACTGGGGTCCAATTTCTCCTGTTACCCTTGTGAATCTAAAAAAATGCTTGCTAAAACATAATTTTTGAGGAAAGAAAAATGATTTTTTATTTTCACGGCTCTGCGTTGTAAACGTCTGTGAAGCACTTGGGGGTTCAAAGTGCTCACCACATATCTAGATAAGTTCCTTGGGGGGTCTAGTTTCTAAAATGGGGTCACTTGTGGGGGTTTCTACTGTTTAGGCACACCAGGGGCTCTGCAAACGCAACGTGACACCCGTAGACCATTCCATCAAAGTCTGCATTTCAAAAGTCACTACTTCCCTTCTGAGCCCCGACGTGTGCCCAAACAGTGGTTTACCCCCACTCATGGGGTATCAGCGTATTCAGGAGAAACTGGACAACAACTTTTGTGGTCCAATTTCTCCTGTAACCCTTGGGAAAATAAAAAATTCTGGGCTAAATAATTATTTTTGAGGAAAGAAAACGTATTTATTATTTTCACGGCTCTGCATTATAAACTTCTATGAAGCACTTGGGGGTTCAAAGTGCTCATCACACATCTAGATAAGTTCCTTTGGGGGTCTAGTTTCCAAAATGGGGTCACTTGTGGGGGGTTTCTACTGTTAAGCCACATCAGGGGCTCTGCAAACGCAACGTGACGCCCACAGAGCATTCCATCAAAGTCTGCATTTCAAAACGTCACTACTTCACTTCCGAGCCCCGGCATGTGCCCAAACAGTGATTTACCCCCACATATGGGGTATCAGCGTACTCAGGAGAAACTGGACAACAACTTTTGGGGTCAAATTTCTCCTGTTACCCTTGGGAAAATAAAAAATTGCAGGCTAAAAGATCATTTTTGAGAAAATAATTTTTTTTTTTTATTTTCATGGCTCTGCGTTATAAACTTCTGTGACGCACTTGGGGGTTCAAAGTCCTCACCACACATCTAGATTAGTTCCTTTGGGGGTCTAGTTTCCAAAATGGTGTCATTTCTGGGGGATCTCCAATGTTTAGGCACACAGGGGCTCTCCAAACGTGACATGGTGTCCGCTAATGATTGGAGCTAATTTTCCATTTAAAAAGCCAAATGGCGTGCCATCCCTTCCGAGCCCTGCCGTGCGCCCAAACAGTGGTTTACCCCCTCATATGGGGTATCAGCATACTCAGGACAAACTGGACAACAATATTTGGGGTCCAATTTCTCCTATTATCCTTGGCAAAATAGGAAATTCCAGGCTAAAAAATCATTTTTGAGGAAAGAAAAATTATTTTTTATTTTCATGGCTCTGCGTTATAAACTTCTGTGAAGCACCTGGGGGTTTAAAGTGCTCAATATGCATCTAGATAAGTTCCTTGGGGGGTCTAGTTTCCAAAATGGGGTCACTTGTGGGGGAGCTCCAATGTTTAGGCACACAGGGGCTCTCCAAACGCGACATGGTGTCCGCTAACAATTGGAGCTAATTTTCCATTCAAAAAGTCAAATGGCGCGCCTTCCCTTCCGAGCCCTGCCGAGTGCCCAAACAGTGGTTTACCCCCACATATGAGGTATCGGCGTACTCGGGAGAAATTGCCCAACAAATTTTATGATCCATTTTATCCTACTGCCCATGTGAAAATGAAAAAATTGAGGCGAAAATAATTTTTTGTGAAAAAAAAGTACTTTTTCATTTTTACAGATCAATTTGTGAAGCACCTGAGGGTTTAAAGTGCTCACTAGGCATCTAAATAAGTTCCTTGGGGGGTCTAGTTTGCAAAATGGGGTCACTTGTGGGGGAGCGCCAATGTTTAGGCACACAGGAGCTATCCAAACGCGACATGGTGTCCGCTAACGATGGAAATAATTTTTCATTCAAGAAGTCAAATGGCGCTCCTTCCCTTCCGAGCCTTACCATGTGCCCAAACAGTGGTTTACCCCCACATGTGAGGTATTGGTGTACTCAGGAGAAATTGCCCAACACATTTTAGGATCCATTTTATCCTGTTGCCCATGTGAAAATGAAAAAATTGAGGCTAAAAGAAATTTTTTGTGAAAAAAAAGTACTTTTTCATTTTTACGGATCAATTTGTGAAGCACCTGGGGGTTCAAAGTGCTCACTATGCATCTAGATAAGTTCCTTGGGATGTCTAGTTTCCAAAATGGGGTCACTTGTGGGGGAGCTCCAATTTTTAGGCACACGGGGGCTTTCCAAACGTGACATGGTGTCCGCTAAAGAGTGGAGCCAATTTTTGATTCAAAAAGTCAAATGGCGCTCCTTCCCTTCCAAGCCCTGCCGTGCGCCCAAACAGTGGTTTACCCCCACATATGAGGTATCAGCGTACTCAGGACAAATTGGACAACAACTTTCGTGGTTCAGTTTCTCCTTTTACCATTGGGAAAATAAAAAAATTGTTGCTAAAAGATAATTTTTGTGACTAAAAAGTTAAATGTTCATTTTTTCTTTCCATGTTGCTTCTGCTGCTGTGAAGCACCTGAAGGGTTAATAAACTTCTTGAATGTGGTTTTGAGTACCTTGAGGGGTGCAGTTTTTAGAATGGTGTCACTTTTGGGTATTTTCAGCCATATAGACCCCTCAAACTGACTTCAAATGTGAGGTGGTCCCTAAAAAAAATGGTTTTGTAAATTTCGTTGTAAAAATGACAAATCGCTGGTCAAATTTTAACCCTTATAACTTCCTAACAAAAAAAAATTTCGTTTCCAAAATTGTGCTGATGTAAAGTAAACATGTGGGAAATGTTATTTATTAACTATTTTGTGTCACATATCTCTCTGGTTTAACAGAATAAAAATTCAAAATGTGAAAATTGCAAAATTTTCAAAATTTTCGCCAAATTTCCGTTTTTATCACAAATAAACGCAGAATTTATTGACCTAAATTTACCACTAACATGAAGCCCAATATGTCACGAAAAAACAATCTCAGAACCGCTAGGATCCGTTGAAGCGTTCCTGAGTTATTACCTCATAAAGGGACACTGGTCAGAATTGCAAAAAACGGCAAGGTCTTTAAGGTCAAAATAGGCTGGGTCATGAAGGGGTTAAAAGAAGTAGCATGTCACTACTTTTTTGTGAATCTGCAGCGGTTTTGTACCCATTCCATTATAGAAAACCGCAGGGGTAAAAACCGCAGCAAATCCGCAAGAAAACCGCAGCAAAAAAAGCGACAAATCCGCAGGTGCGTTTTCTGCTAGAATCCGCACCAGAAATTCCTAAGCCTAATCCGCAACGTGTGCACAAAGCCTTTAACTTTGATACTTCACCCAAATTGGGATTACGCCGTAGCGGCAGCAAACTGTATGGTGACGCTTGGGTCAGTGATGCTTCTCGCCCTGTCACTGTAATGTATTGTACATTGTTGCTGCACACACTACAGCCTTTTCAGTTGTTATTATTATGAGCAATATTTGTCAATCTGTCACAAATTCTCATCTTGTAGATCGGTGTGTGAGTATGTCTTTTTCTGGTTTGGACATTACAGATTATTGGGAACAGCTCTGAGTTCCAGAGAGTAGTGAATGTCCTACAGGACACTGTGGATTTTGATATCGACGTCAACGCTTCAGTGTTTGAGACCAACATCCGAGGTTCAACTTTTGTTTTATTTCAATTATTTTATCCGAATTATCATCTTTTTACTCCAGTATATGTGTGTGTGTATCGAGCCCTGCCCACTCCACATAGCAGGCATAGGCCACATCCAGCTCCTTCGTGTCTAGAATGGAGTTGCTCCTGTGAGGCATGACGTCAATGGAAAGGGAGGAGCCTCATGGATAGAGATGTGCGGGGCAAAGTTAGAGATGTCAGGGGGAAAATAAGAGAAGTGCGGTGCTGCTGCAGTATGAGGCTGTGTATAGAGAAGAGTGAGGCGCTGCAGGTGGATGCTGTGTGTAAGGCCACAATCACACTATCAGTATTTGGTCAGTATTTTACCTCAGAATTTATAAGCCAAAACCTCGAGTGGGAGTAAAATACAGAAGTGGGGACATGATTCTAATACTTTTCCTCTGATTGTTTTACTCCAAGTTTTAGCTTACAAATACTGAAGTAAAAATACTGACCAAATAACGTGTGAACGAGGTCTAATACAAGAAGAGATGACACGCAGGTATTTACTATATATAGGCGGACATGATATACAGGTATATACAGGAGGAGATGACATACAGGTATATACTATATACAGGAGGAGATGACATACAGATATATACTGTATACAGAAGGAGATGACACACAGGTATATACTGTGTTCCAAATTATTATGCAAATTGGAGTTAAGTGTCATAAAAGTTTAACTGATTTGTTTTTCAAATAAACTTGTGGATGGTATTGTGTCTCAGGGCTCAATGGATCACTGAAATCAATCTTAAACACATGTGATAATTAGTTTTCCAGGTGATTCTAATTAAAGGAAAACTACGTAAAAATGATGTTCCACATAATTAAGCAGGCCACAGGTTTCAAGCAATATGGGAAATAAAATGGATCTCTGCTGCTGAAAAGCGTTATAGTGCAATGCCTTGGACAAAATATGAAAATAATAGATATTTCCCGAATACTTAAGAGTGATCATCATACTGTGAAGAGATTTGTGACTGAAAAAGAGCACAGACAAAGTTCATGCAGATAAAGGCATAATGAGGAAGGTTTCTGCCAGACAAATTCATTGGATTAAGAGAGCAGCTGCCAAAATACCATTGCAAAGAGGCAAACAGTTATTTGAAGCTGCTGGTGCCTCTGGAGTCCCTCGAACCTCAAGGTGTAGGATCATTCAAAGGCTTGCTGTGGTGCATAAACCTACTATTTGGCTACCCCTAAACACCTAAACATTGTTCAAAACCAGAAACAGTTGCAGGGGGCCCAGACATACATGAAGACTAATTTAACACTTTTGTTTACTGATGAGTGTCGAGCAACCCTGGATGGTCCAGATGGATGGAGTAGTGGATGGTTGGTGGATTGCCACCATGTTCCAACAAGGCTGCAACGTCGGCAAGGAGGTGGAGGAGTCAGGTTTTGGTCCGGAATCATGGGGAAACAGCTGGTAGGGCCCTTTAAGGTTCCTGAAGGTGTGAAAATGACCTTTGCAAAGTATATAGAGTTTCTGACTGACAACTTTCTTCCATGGTATAAAAAGCAGAAACGTGCCTTCAGGAGCAAAATCATCATCATGCATGACAATGCACCATCTCATGCTGCAAAGAATACCTCTGAGTCATTGGCTGCTATGGGCATAAAAGGAGAAAAACTCATGGTGTGGCCAACATCTTCCCCTGACTTCAACCCTATATAGATAACCTTTGGGGTATGTGCACACGTTGCGTATTTCCTGCAGATCCACAGCGTTTTTTGAGGTGCAGAAACGCTGCAGGTCCGCAAGTGATTTACAGTACAATGTAAATCAATGATAAAAAAATGCGGATCTGCAGCGTTTTGTACTCTTTCATTATAGAAATCCGCAGGGGTAAAAAACACAGCAAATCCGCACAAAAAATAACGCGTCAAATCCACACCTGCTTTTTCTGCCAAGAGATGCAGAATCTGCACCAAAAATTCCTAAGCCTAATCTGCAACGTGTTCACATGGCCTTGGAGTATCATCACGCAAAAGATCTATGAGGGTGGGAGGCAGTTCACATCAAAACAGCAGCTCTGGGAGGCGATTCTGACTTCATGCAAAGAAATACAAGAAACTCTCCAAAAACTCACAAGTTCAATGGATGCAAGAATTGTGAAGGTGATAGCAAAGAAGGGGTCCTATATTAACATGTAACTTGGCCTGTTAGGATTTGGAGTTAAATAGATTTTTTGTTCAGTGAATGTGACCTCCTAATGCTACAAATTCCACAAATGAGCATTTTCAGTTCTTTAACCCCTTCATGACCTTGGGTTTTTCCGTGTTCATTTTTCACTCCCCTCCTTCCCAGAGCCATAACTTTATTTTTCTGTCAATATGGCCATGTGAGGGCTTATTTTTTGCAGGACGAGTTGTACTTTTGAACGACATCATTGGTTTTACCATGACGTGTAATAGAGTAATAGAAAATGGGAAAAAAATTCCAAGTGCGGTGAAATTGCAAAAAAAGTGCAATCCCATGCGTGTTTTTGTTTAGCTTTTTTTGCTAGGTTCACTAAATGCTAAAACTGCCATTATGATTCTCCAGGTCATTACGAGTTCATAGACACCAAACACATCTAGGTTATTTTTTATCTTAAGTGGTGAAAAAAATTACAAACTTTGCTTAAAAAAATTGCGCCATTTTCCGATACCTGTAGCGTCTCCATTTTTCGTGATCTGGGGTCGGGTGAGGGCTTATTTTTTGCGTGCCAAGCTGACGTTTTTAGTGATACCATTTTGGTGCAGATACGGTCTTTTGATCGCCCGTTATTGCATTTTAATGCAATGTCAGAGCGACCAAAAAAAAACGTAATTTTGGCGTTACAAACTTTTTTTCGCTACGCTGTTTAGTGATCAGGTTAATCCTTTTTTTTTTTATTGATAGGGCGATTCTGAACGCGGCGATACCAAATATGTGTAATTTTATTTTGAAATGGGGCGAAAGGGGGGTGATTTATTTATATATATATATATATATATATATATATATATATATATATATATATATATATATATACACACACACACACACACACACACACACACACACACACACACACACACACACACACACACACACACACACACACACACACACACACCCCGTATATACTCGAGTATAAGCCGAGATTTTGGGGCTGAAAGTGCCCCTCTCGGCTTATACTCGAGTCACGGTAGCGGTGGGGTCGGCGGGTGAGGGCGCTGAGGTATACTTACCTAGTCCTAGCGATCCTCGCGCTGTCCCTGCCGTCCCACGGTCTTCTGTGCTGCAGCTTCTTCCCCTCTTCAGCGGTCACGTGGGACCGCTCATTAGAAAAATGAATAGGCGGCTCCACCTCCCATAGGGGTGGAGCCGCCAATTCATTTCTCTAATCAGCGGTGCCGGTGACCGCTGACAGGAAGAGGCTGCAGCACCGAAGACAGCTGTGACAGGCAGAGGGAGCCGGACGCCGGGACCAGGTAAGTATGTAATATTCACCTGTCCACGTTCCAGCCGCCGGGCGCCGCTCCATCTTCCCTGCGTCGCTCCGCTCTGACTGTGCAGGTCAGAGGGCGCGATGACGCATATAGTGTGCGCGGCGCCCTCTGCCTGATCAGTCAGAGCAGAGAGACGCCGGGACCGGACGCTGGGAGCTGCAAGCAAGAGAGGTGAGTATGGCGTGTTTTTTTTTTTTATTGCAGCGGCCATGGCACAGATTTATGTGGAGCATCTATGGGGAAATATGAACGGTGCAGAGCACTATATGGGGCACAGCCAAGGGGGAATATGAACGCTGCAGAGCATCTATGGGGGCACAGCCAAGGGGGAATATGAACGCTGCAGAGCATCTATGGGGGCACAGCCAAGGGGGAATATGAACGCTGCAGAGCATCTATGGGGGCACAGCCAAGGGGGAATATGAACGCTGCAGAGCATCTATGGGGGCACAGCCAAGGGGGAATATGAACGCTGCAGAGCATCTATGGGGGCACAGCCAAGGGGGAATATGAACGCTGCAGAGCATCTATGGGGGCACAGCCAAGGGGGAATATGAACGCTGCAGAGCATCTATGGGGGCACAGCCAAGGGGGAATATGAACGCTGCAGAGCATCTATGGGGGCACAGCCAAGGGGGAATATGAATGCTGCAGAGCACTATATGGGGCACAGCCAAGGGGGAATATGAACGCTGCAGAGCATCTATGGGGGCACAGCCAAGGGGGAATATGAACAGTGCAGAGCACTGTATGGGACACAGCCAAGGGGGAATATGAACAGTGCAGAGCACTATATGGCACAGCTATGGGGCAATATGAACAGTGCAGAGCACTATATGGCACAGCTATGGGGCAATAATGATCTATTTTTGTTTTTGAAATTCACCGGTAAATGCTGCATTTCCACCCTAGGCTTATACTCGAGACAATAGGTTTTCCCAGTTTTTTTGTGGCAAAATTAGGGGGGTCGGCTTATACTCGAAAATATATATATATATATATATATATATATATATATATATATATATATATATATATATATATATATATATATATATATATATATATATATATATATATATATATATATAATTTTTTTTTTTTTTTTTTTGCCATGCTTCAATAGCCTCCATGGGAGGCTAGAAGCTGGCACAACTGGATTGGCTTAGCTACATAGGCGCGATCATCGGATCGCTCCTATGCAGCTGAATTACAAGCTTGCTGTGAGCGCCGACAACAGGGTGGCGCTCACAGCAAACAGGCATCAGTAACCATAGAGGTCTCAAGGATGTCTATGGTTACTATCCTGACGCATTGCTGACCCCTGATCATGTGACGGGGTCGGCAATGCGAGCATTTCTGGCTGCGTGGCCGGAAGCAGTAGTTAAATGCCACTGTCAGCGTTTGACAGCGGCATTTAACTAGTTAATAGCGGAGGGCGGATCGCGATTCCATTCGCTGCTATTGCGCGCACATGTCAGCTGTTCAAAACAGCTGACATGTCACGGCTTTGATGTGGGCTCACCGCCAGAGCCCATATCAAAGCAGGGGATCTCACCTCGTACGTACTATCCCATCTGAGGTCAGAAAGGGGTTAAAACATATCAAATACTTATAAATTCTACTGTGCCAAATAATTTGGAACAGTGCATTTTGAGTTTTTATTCATTTTTGAGATTATACTGTTATCATAGGGAGGTTTCTTCAATAAAATTCGATGTATACTCTAACGGGTGATGACTTTTATTAGACTGAGTGTCATTTGCACCGACCATTTAGGAAAATCCGAGAAAAATATAATTTGCATAATTTGGAACATGGTGTATACTATATATAGGAGAGGGGATGACATGCAGGTATATACTATACAGGAGAGGGGATGACACGCAGATATATACTATATACAGGGGAGATGACAGACAGGTATATACTATATACAGGAGCAGATGACACGCAGATATATACTATATACAGGGGAGATGACAGACAGGTATATACTATATACAGGAGCAGATGACACACAGATATATGCTATATACAGGATGAGATGACAGACAGGTATATACTATATACAGGGGAGATGACACGCAGGTATATGCTATATACAGGAGGGGATGACACGCAGGTATATGCTATATACAGGATGAGATGACACAGGTATATGCTATATACAGGCTGAGATGACACAGGTACATACTATATACAGGGGAGATGACACAGGTATATGCTGTATACAGGAGGAGATGACACGCAGATATATGCTATATACAGGAGGGGATGACACCCAGGTATATACAGGAGGAGAGGGCATGCAGGTATATGCTGTATACAGGAGGAGAGGGCATGCAGGTATATGCTGTATACAGGAGGAGAGGACATGCAGGTATATGCTGTATACAGGAGGAGAGGACACACAGGTATATACCGAGGGGAAAATGACAGACGTGAGGTCAAAATGAAAAGTGAGGTGCTATTACTATCCACAGTTAGTTACTATGCCCGGGCAATGCCGGACTCGGCTAGTCCATTATAAAATCCATCAACAGCAGAGAAGAAGAAAATATGCGGCACTCACCCCGGGATAACTGTGAAGATTGTGGTCTTTATTTCTCCAATAAAGACCACAATCTTCATAGTTATCCCAGGGTGAGTGCCGCATATTTTCTTCTTCTCTGCTGTTGATGGATTTCTTGTTGGACATTTATGCAGAGCACCGGTTCCCATACTGATTGTGGCGCCTGTATACACAGCTGTCCGCTAATAGTCCTGACTGCTTGGAGACGTTCTACTCTAGTGCCGTTCTACTCTAGTGCCGTTCTACTCTCTGTATTTTCATAGTCCATTATAAAGCTGAGATGAGTATCCAGCAGAGATGTCGCCACTGGGTGGCCATTGATCTATTGCCTTAGGTTATCTTTTATGCTTCACTTTGCTACACAGATGAATATAATTGTGTAATATCACAGCATGTCATGTCACTTTTTGTGGGCGATAATTCATGCTATAATTTAGATTATTTCCATTTCAGTGGTAGGGGGGCTTCTGTCTGCTCATCTCCTGTCAAAGAAAGCTGGTCTTGAGCTGGAACCTGGATGGCCATGTTCTGGCCCTTTACTGCGAATGGCAGAAGATGCCGCCAGGAAACTTCTTCCAGGTAAAGAGATCAAGAAAATAAGTTTTCGGTAAAAGGATTATTTCGTCGGAACAACCCTTTTATAGAGGGAGGTGTCTCCTCTTCAGGAGCACCCTCTGATCCAGAGGCCGAAGCTGCTAACAAATGTGAGCTCTAGCAGACCCATTCAAATTATATCAATTAAAAATAAGTTAAGCCGCATTTCATATAGCCAGGGTCGTACAGGACACTAAGACGCACGTCACAACCAGGGAGTTCATCCCGGAAAAAAGTTCATACCAAGTAGAAAAAACAGCACCTCAAACGTTGGCGAAAAAAAAAATCACATTTATGGCAACGTTTCGATCCAAAAGATCTTTCTCAAGCAACATTCAAATTATATGTCAAAGGGAGACTGCCCCTCCAAAACGCATATAAAACCATCTATACAGTAACATAGCCCCTATAAAAATCATACTAGCTCTGTAATGAGCCTATGGTGGGTTACTGTGCCCCCAGTATTTGCAGCTTGGGACCCTCTTGTGCTTCTGATTAACAGTGCTCACTTGCCCAGCGCAAGCACTACCTGAACTCATCGTGCGTGCGCGCACACAATCACATTGATTGAACACTGGCCATGCACACACAGGCAGCTCTGCTCCTTAGCTCCTGTCTGCGACCCCCGCTCACTACATTTCCTGGTGTATCAGTATAGAGAGAGGTGACTGTAGAGAGGACCCAGGGAAGAGAACGTCCCCGCCCACAATGCGTGCATGTGCAGTGTCCCCGCCCGCAATGCGTGCATGTGCGGCGTCCCCGCCCGCAATGCGTGCATGTGCGGCGTCCCCGCCCGCAATGCGTGCATGTGCGGCGTCCCCGCCCGCAATGCGTGCATGTGCGGCGTCCCCGCCCGCAATGCGTGCATGTGCGGCGTCCCCGCCCGCAATGCGTGCATGTGCGGCGTCCCCGCCCGCAATGCGTGCATGTGCGGCGTCCCCGCCCGCAATGTGTGCATGTGCGGCGTCCCCGCCCGCAATGTGTGCATGTGCGGCGTCCCCGCCCACACATGCAATTTGTTTCTCCAGAGAGGAAGAGGACTAGAACTCTAGTGCCACCTATTGGAAGTAGCAATCCTAACAGTCAATATCGACCCTCTAACGAGTCTTGCCACTTAACTTAGGATAAAAGCCAAAACCAAAATCTCAATTTGCAGACACGGTGTGTCGGGGTACTGCCCTTTGCCATTGCAAAGTGTGAAAGCTGGTTTGGCTGTGTGAGAGGTGTCTGATCAGGATCCAAGTAGTAACCTTTCTCCTTGGGGAGAGTGACATGTCAAGCCTGACATGCTTGGGTGAGGACACTTAAGCCTTGCAATGCTTTTCTGGGAATAGAACTCTTGTGCCACCTATTGGAAGTAGCAATCCTAACAGTCTGAGTGTGGGAAAACCGTGTCAATCAGAAGTTGGGCTAAGCCCCCAAAATGTAAATTCAGGGGTCGTAGCTTTGCACTGAGCCCTTGTGTCAGGAATCCCCTGACCGCTGCTACCAATTTGTCACGATTCACACCGTGACCGTCACCCCTACGTCACGGGTCGGGGTGACTTTGGGCCAACAGACAGCTATCACATGTGCAGGGGGCTTATCTTAGTTATCCCTCCACTGCTAACAATGTGATGAAAAAACACACACAAGGCTATTGACCTCTTAGTTTACAGCAGGGGCTTATCTTAGGTATCCCACTGCTTTTCAATATACCACGAACTGCAGGGATTTATGTATATCCCGCTTACAGTTCCACTCAACACTTGCAGCTCTCTGGCGCCCCCCCTTACTCTCAGGTCAGATTTGGTACTGCACCTGGGGTAATTAGTCGCCAGACAGGCTGCCTGCTATGTACTGGCTATTGGGCACGCTGCAGCGACGCGATAACTACTCCCACTCAGGCAGGAACAATAATTATCAACGCCGCAGTTGCTACAACATCACCCCAAAAGCCTGCACGGTATCACTGCCACCAGCTTCGATTAAACGGGTCCGAAGCTAACCCAACACAACAGTAGCGTATTTCCCTTCAGAAGACTTAGGGTACGTTTAGAGCATGGAGAATGAACTAATATTAAATATTATATCCCATAAAAATTAGGCAGTGCTTTATCAAAAATATTTTATAAAGATGTTATAAATGAGACAATTGCAAATATGTACAAGGGTAATTATAAAATAAACAGGGATTAAATGAGAAAAGGTAACACTCACATGTTCAAAGCATGGCAGGCAACCATACGTCCCAGCTCATTGGACGTGCGCAGGGCTTTCCAGAAGAAGCAAGCAAGAAGAAGAAGACGACTGAGCTGAGAGCCTGCCACAAACTTAAGACCTGCAGCTAGTGACATCACAGAAAGGCTGGCTTATCCAGACCCTCCTCTCTCTACATTCTGAGTACTGCAACCTTAGATCTATCTACTTTATATAACTTCGCTACAAAACATGTCATAGTCATAACAAACCCAGCATTCATCTCGGATTAACGTGAGCATTCTAATGAGATCAAATATGTCCTATCTGGGATACATATTTACAGAGAAATCCCTACTTCTTTACTAGTTGGTGGATTGATTTGATTGGCCACAATGAAAACTATATTTTCTCTGCCAGGTGAGACCGCTCTTTACATTTAGGATTCACTTAAGTCCATATATTGTACAGAAATTCCCTATTAAAGGCAATAAGTTTCTTCAGCTTAATGACATGCACTTAGTTAAAATAATAAAGCAAGCTGTTTATCTGCTGCTCCAGTGATGCTTCTCCTACACATCTCCAGTCTTTGTATACAGGCTGCAGTCACGACGTCATAACTGCAGTGCACAGCACCGCTGCAGCCAATCGATGAGCTCAGTGGCTGAGCTGAAATAGATGGCACAACTTGCCGATTTCCCAGAAAACCCCTTTTAATTGCTTTCTTTTCAAACAAGTGCTTATAATAGGGGTGCACATCTGTAGCCTCTCTTTCTAGCCGGGCGTACTTTTCGTGGAGAATAGGAAGTGACCACCTAATCCTTCTATATATCAGAATTTCATTAAAGGGATCCTGTCACCCCCAAAATCGAAGATGAACTAAGCCCACTGGCATCAGGGGCTTATCTACAGCATTCTGTAATGCTGTAGATAAGCCCCCGATGTATCCTGAAAGATGAAAAAAGAGGTTAGATTATATTCACCCAGGGGTGGTCCTGTTTCTGTTCTGGTCTGATGGGGTCACGGTCTGGTCCGGCGCCTCCCATCTTCATCAGATGACATCCTCTTCTGGTCTTCACGCTGCGGCTCCAGCGCAGGCGTACTTTATCTGTCCTGTTGAGGGCAGAGCAAAGTACTGCAGTGCGCAGGCGCTGGGCCTCTCTGACCTTTCCCGACACCTGCGCACTGCAGTACTTTGCTCTGCCCTCAACAGGACAGATAAAGTACGCCTGCGCCGGAACCGCGTCAGGAAGCAAAGAAGAGGACGTCATCGTATGAAGATGGGAGGCCCCGGACCGGACCGCGACGCCCATCGGACCAGAACAGAACCAGGACCGCCCCTGGGTGAGTATAATCTAACTCCTTTTTCTCATCTTTTAGGATACATCGGGGGCTTATCTACAGCATTCCTGAATGCTGTACATAAGCCCCTGATGCCGGTGAGCTTACCTCACCATCGATTTTGGGGGTGACAGGTTCCCTTTAATGATAATTCTTAGCTATACTCATCCCTTTCCAATATACATATATTATGAAATGTCGTTAGATCACATTTTTTTTCCCTTGCAGCTTTTGATACACAGACTGGAATGCCATATGGGACAGTCAACCTCCTGAGAGGCGTTAATCCTACAGAGACTCCAGTGACGTGCACAGCTGGTGTTGGAACTTATATAATTGAGTTTGCAACACTGAGTCGCTTAACAGGAGATCTAGAATTTGAAAAGGTAGCAAGACAGGCCCTCTATGGATTGTGGGAGAGTCGGTCTGAGATTGGATTGGTAAGGAGAAAGTGTTATTTTATTTACCTAAATTATTACTGCTGGATACCTAAGGTCCTGCAGTGCCTGCACATAAGGAAAGCGGCAAAGCGAATCAGAAAAATTCACTACAAAGTATTAAAAATGAGTATTATATTTAATAGTTAACTTGTCCAATTACGTTTGAGCCCCTGAAATGAGGAGTCTTTGTAGAAATATGTTTGAGAGTCTTAAACTATATTTTTGTTCAAGCCTTTTAACTAAACCTGAAAGTCTATACTTCAGTTTCAAAAATAGAGAGAAGATTCTGTCACTGTCCAAACATTTTTGGACCTAACTGTAACTGTAAAGCAGTTAATACAAGAGAAGATAGTATTCTGCTACAGATGGATCTGGATAAGTTGGAAACTTGGGCTGAAAGGTGGCAGATGAGGTTTAACAATGATAAATGTAAGGTTATACACATGGGAAGAGGGAATCAATATCACCATTACACACTGAACGGGAAACCACTGGGTAAATCTGACAGGGAGAAGGACTTGGGGATCCTAGTTAATGATAAACTTACCTGGAGCAGCCAGTGCCAGGCAGCAGCTGCCAAGGCAAACAGGATCATGGGGTGCATTAAAAGAGGTCTGGATACACATGATGAGAGCATTATACTGCCTCTGTACAAATCCCTAGTTAGACCGCACATGGAGTACTGTGTCCAGTTTTGGGCACCGGTGCTCAGGAAGGATATAATGGAACTAGAGAGAGTACAAAGGAGGGCAACAAAATTAATAAAGGGGATGGGAGAACTACAATACCCAGATAGATTAGCGAAATTAGGATTATTTAGTCTAGAAAAAAGACGACTGAGGGGCGATCTAATAACCATGTATAAGTATATAAGGGGACAATACAAATATCTCGCTGAGGATCTGTTTATACCAAGGAAGGTGACGGGCACAAGGGGGCATTCTTTGCGTCTGGAGGAGAGAAGGTTTTTCCACCAACATAGAAGAGGATTCTTTACTGTTAGGGCAGTGAGAATCTGGAATTGCTTGCCTGAGGAGGTGGTGATGGCGAACTCAGTCGAGGGGTTCAAGAGAGGCCTGGATGTCTTCATGGAGCAGAACAATATTGTATCATACAATTATTAGGTTCTGTAGAAGGACGTAGATCTGGGTATTTATTATGATGGAATATAGGCTGAACTGGATGGACAAATGTCTTTTTTCGGCCTTACTAACTATGTTACTATGTTACTATGTTACTATTCCTGGTCTTGCTTATTGGTCTTATGGAGATGTTTTGCTGTATTGACTAGCAGCTGATCACATATAACAGTTACCTTAGCTACAGAGCTGGGAAAGGTGTTTTGAAATTTTGAATCAAATCTTTAGGCAAGTGGTTTTTAGCTTTTTTTTATTTTTGTGTGTGTGTGTGTTTCTCTTTTAGGTAGGAAATCACATAGATGTAATGACGTCTAAATGGGTGGCCCAAGATGCAGGGATCGGAGCAGGTGTTGACTCTTATTTTGAATATCTTGTGAAAGGAGCCATTCTACTACAGGATGAGCAGATGATGGCTATGTTTCTAGGTAAGCAGCAGGGACGCAACCTGATCCTTTTTGTTTTTAACCTAATTCTTTCTTTCCTTTTTTTTTTAAATTATACATTTTAATCTAACCTACGGCCATACACGGGCCAGTTATAAGAATTGTAGTGTAGAAGCCATATGCAAATAAGTCTGGAAGTGCACTGAGGGTGTGTCCATGCACTTGGTCAGCGTCTTTCATTCCATTGAAGTATTGCCCAGTGCACTTTCAGCCTAATTTGCACATTACATATAGGCTAGATTTCTCATGACTTACACAAGAGATCTCTATAAACTAAAAAGGTATTATTTGTAACAGGGAACAAGCCCCTATACAGACATACAGTAATCAACAAATGAAGAGCAGGACGGCACTAGAGTAGTAACGTGTTCCAAAAGCAGGACTCTTAATGGGCAGCGATATGTCAGGCGTCACGAAAGCTCCGGGTATTGGTGCTCTGCATACGAAGTATTCAGTAACAAGTCCAAATGTAAAAAGGAGAACAATATGCGGCACTCACCCCAATATAGCTGTGAAGATCGTGGACTTTATTGGAGAACAACTCAAAAATACATCCGTCAGGACATCAGGTCAAACATGAGGGTGCGGTATAGGAGCACGGTCCTGCTCCTATACCGCACCCTCATGTTTGACCTGATGTCCTGACGGATGTATTTTTGAGTTGTTCTCCAATAAAGTCCACGATCTTCACAGCTATATTGACATACAGTAATACCTTGACTTATGAGTTTAATTCCATCTGTGACCGAGCTTTTAATTCAATTTGCTCATATATCAAATTAAATTTCCTCATTAAAATTAATTGAAATGCTATTCATCTGTTCCAGCCCCCCCCAAAACCAAAGCACTTGTTTTGTTGTTGAGTGTTTTTAAATAAGACAATTAACTTTATTAATAACAAATACAGTAATGTACAGCATGACAAATATTAAATGGTAATAAACTATTGTACTGTAAAAAGAAAAAAAATTTCACTTAATCCTTTTTGTTTTCTGAAAAAATAACCATTATCATATGTACAGCCCCATGTCAAAGGCATGCAGTGCTAAGAACAGGGTCCACCCCCCCCCAGGAAAATGGCAATGTTGGTAATACCAAAAACCTGGGTGCAGCAAAAGAGGGTAAAGTGCCGATTCACAAGGGCAAAAGAACTGGCAGGGCAGTTCCCTTTTTTTAGGACTCATGTTCGAACAACGAAGCAACAGCAACAACACAGTTTCTTCTATGGCAGGATAAACACGTGGTGAGTGGCGTACGCTTGCTCGCTCGTAACTCGGATGTCGGCTCGCATCATAAATCAAATAATCGTCCGCTCGTAACTGGGAAAGTTTGTAAGCACTTGTGAGACAAGGTATTACTGTACCATGCTTTGCATATGTAAAAACATGCAGACCGGTTCCCTTTAATTGGTCACCTGACTATTCACATAAAAAGTTCAGTCCTTGTTGTTGTTTTTTTTTCTCGCCTCCAAAATGAACACGCACACCCACATGAGTTTATCTGAATTGGGAAAAGTGAGTAATCTCGTAATGAATCATGTCCTTTCTTTAGATTACAACAAAGCGATCCAGAACTATACCAAGTATGACGACTGGTATGTCTGGGTGCAAATGTATAAAGGCACCGTCTCTATGCCAATATTTCAGTCTTTGGAAGCCTTTTGGCCTGGATTACAGGTATGATATCTGCTTTTCTGTAGCCTTAACGCTCTTCATTGAGATCAATAAAAGGTAGCATTGTACCATCTTTATAGCCATGTAGCTGGGTCGGCACTGTCAATAAGTACATCTGTAGTTAAGGATTCTAATGATCTTTGTTCCTTAGAGCTTGATAGGAGATATTGGAAATGCCATGAGAACGTTCCTCAATTATTACACAGTCTGGAAACAGTTTGGCGGATTACCAGAGTTCTACAATATTCCACAAGGATATACTGTGGACAAACGAGAGGGCTACCCACTCCGGCCTGGTAGGTTCAGATTATCTGCAAAAGGAGGTCACTAAAACCCAATGTTTGATTTCTTGCGTGAGTTCGTTAAATTGATCTGTGCTTGTGTTCTGTTCCAGAGCTGATCGAGAGCGCTATGTATTTGTACAAAGCCACCAAGGACCCAACACTGCTGGAACTGGGAAGGGATGCGATGGAATCCATAGAGAAAATAAGTAGAGTGGATTGCGGATTTGCCACTGTACGTCCTTCAGAAACCTAACTTTCTACATATTGATTATTGATGGACAGGGGCTGTCAAACATGGCTGCATTCTTCCAAAAAAAGTGCCACACATCCTTAGGTTGTGTGTGGTATTGCAAATCAACTTCACTTACTTCAAAGGCAGCCATGTTTTCCTAGTCCTATACCATCATACTAAAAGGGTTGTCCACTAGTTTTATTGTGTGTGTGTGTGTATATATATATATATATATATATATATATATATATATATATATATATATATATATATATATATATATATATATATATATATATATATATTTTACAAGTGGGCTCCAGTAGTTTGAAAATTATCAAGAAAAATAAAACATATAGTCCCTTTCCTGACACCTCAGATACTCCTGCCCCCGTATCTCGCTTCCTCTTCCAACTTAGCCAGCAAGTGACCGCTGCAGCCAATTGCTAGAGGAGGACCTGAGGAGACCTGCAAGGAACATGCCCGGCAGTATGGAAAAGCAGCGAGTCTATGATTTTTCTTATATAGGTTCATTTTTAAAATAAAAGGCTCTACCACCTTAAGTACCGTATATACTCGACTATAAGCCGAGATTTTCAGCCCAAATTTTTGGGCTGAAAGTGCCCCTCTTGGCTTATACTCGAGTCAAGGTGGGTGGCAGGGTCGGCGGGTGAGGGCGCTGAGGCATACTTACCTGCTTCCAGCGATCCTGGCGCTCCCCGCCTGTCCCACGGTCTTCGGTGCTGCAGCTCTTCCCCTGTTCAGCGGTCACGTGGGACTGCTCATTAGAGAAATGAATAAGCGGCTCCACCTCCCATAGGGGTGGAGCCACCTATTCATTTCTCTAATCAGCGGTGCCGGTGACCGCTGATAGAGGAAGAAGCTGCGGCACCGAAGACAGCTGTACGGGGGAAGGAGCCGGACGCCGGGACCAGGTAAGTATCGCATATTTACCTGTCCACATTCCAGCCGCCGGGCGCCGCTCCATCTTCCCGGCGTCTCTCCGCTCTGACTGTGCAGGTCAGAGGGCGCGATGACGCATATAGTGTGCGCGGCGCCCTCTGCCTGATCAGTCAGAGCGGAGAGACGCCGGGACCGGACGCTGGGAGCTGCAAGCAAGAAAGGTGAGTATGGCTTTTTTTTTTTTTTATTGCCGCAGCAATGGCACAGATTTATGTGGAGCATCTATGGGGAAATATGAACGGTGCAGAGCACTGTGGCACAGCTATGGGGAAATATGAACGGTGCAGAGCACTGTGGCACAGCTATGGGGAAATATGAACGGTGCAGAGCACTATGTGGCACAGCTATGGGGAAATATGAACCGTGCAGAGCACTATGTGGCACAGCTATGGGGAAATATGAACGGTGCAGAGCACTATATGGCAGAGCTATGGGGCAATAATGAACGGTGCAGAGCACTATATGGCACAGCTATGGGGAAATATGAACGGTGCAGAGCACTATATGGCACAGCTATGGGGAAATATGAACGGTGCAGAGCACTATATGGCACAGCTATGGGGAAATATGAACGGTGCAGAGCACTATATGGCACAGCTATGGGGAAATATGAACGGTGCAGAGCACTATATGGCACAGCTATGGGGAAATATGAACGGTGCAGAGCACTATATGGCACAGCTATGGGGCAATATGAACGGTGCAGAGCACTATATGGGGCACAGCTATGGGGCAATAATGAACGGTGCAGAGCACTATATGGCACAGCTATGGGGCAATAATGAACGGTGCTGAGCACTATATGGCACAGCTATGGGGAAATATGAACGGTGCAGAGCACTATATGGCAGAGCTATGGGGAAATATGAACGGTGCAGAGCACTTAATGGCACAGCTATGGGGCAATAATGAACGGTGCAGAGCACTATATGGCACAGTTATGGGGCAAGAATGATCTATTTTTATTTTTGAAATTCACCGGTAAATGCTGCATTTCCACCCTAGGCTTATACTCGAGTCAAGAAGTTTTCCCAGTTTTTTGTGGCAAAATTAGGGGGGTCGGCTTATACTCGGGTCGGCTTATACTCGAGTATATACGGTATATTATTTTCATCAGGTCTCCGTTCCTCTTTGATGGTTAGATTATTAAAATTGGCAAATTCTAAATATGGAGAAATGATGCTAAAAAAGGAATCAGAATTACATTATTTAGGGGGGATGTTTTTATGGCATTCAATGTGTACAGGTTTAAGGGTATGTGCACACGTTGCGGTTTTTGCTGCGGATCCGCAGCGGTTTTGACGCTGCGGATCCGCAGCAGTTTTCTATGTGGTGTACAGTACACTGTTAACCTATGGAAAACAAAAACCGCTGTGCACATGCTGCGGAAAAAAACGCGCGGGAACGCTGCGGTTTATTTTCCGCAGCATGTCAATTCTTTGTGCGGAATCCGCAGCGGTTTGGCACCTGCTCGATATTAAAAATCCGCAGGTGTCTAAAACCGCAGTGGAAACCGCACAAAAAACCGCGATAAATCTGCAGTACTTTTTGCACTGCGGATTTAATGAAATCCGCTGCGGAAAATTCCGCAACGGAATCCGCAGCGTGTGCACATGGCCTAAAAATAATCATTTTTTTGTCAAATTAACATTTTTTTTGTCACCTTTTTTATTTTTCTATTGATGGAGGTGTATGAGGGCTTCTTTTTAAGTGTCTTACAAGCTCTAGTTTTTAATGGCACCATTTTTGGGTACATTCAAATTTTGTACTTTACTGCAATTTTAGAGACCGGTACATTTAAAAAAAAAAAAAAAAAAAAAGCAATTCTAGGTGGCGTTTTGATTTTTCTTTTTTTCTTACAGGGTTTACGATCAGGGTTAATTATGTATTTTGATCAATCAGACTGTTACGGATGCAGTAATACCAGTATTGCTAGTGTGTTGTTTTTTTGTTTTTGTTTTTTTTTTATTTATTTTCGGATTTGGAAAAAATATATATTTTTCAGGTTGTTGTTTAAAGAATAATGTGAACTTTTTTCCTTCAGGTTCCCCTAGGGGACTTGAACTTTTTGATTACTTGTATTGTATAATGCAAAGCTTTAGTATTGCAGTAAATTGTGAAATTACCTATCTTCTATGAAGCCCAACCATAGGTGCTTTAGCCTCTATGAAAAATACACTTTTCGTTTATTATTTTGTCCCTTTGTTCTGCTGAAAATCCCTTTAATCCAGTATGCTAATTAGTATGCCTCCCTGCTGAACATCTGCTTGTTAATGTGTAGTGAGTGATTGCAGCAGAGAGGAGAGAGGGCTGAGTGAGCTCTGGCGCCCCTGCGCTGAGCTCTGGCGCCCCTGCGCTGAGCTCTGGCGCCCCTGCGCTGAGCTCTGGTCTGCTGTTTATATTCAAACAGTGCTGGTTATGGGCAATCCAGAGCTGTCAATCCACATAGAGGCAGGAGGAGGCATGCAAAATCTGGAGGTGGAATAATGCATTGAGCTGCTTGGCCACATCAAGGGTGCAAGAGGAACCTTAATTAGCATATGGGATTTTAGCTATTCTTAGCAGAACAGAGGGATTAATAAACTAAAGCTGCTTTCTATAAGGTCTAAGGGTACCGTCACACAGTGGCACTTTTGTCGCTATGACGGTACGATTCGTGACGTTCCAGCGATATCCATACGATATCGCTGTGTCTGAAACGCAGCAGCGATCAGGGACCCTGCTGAGAATCGTACGTCGTAGCAGATCGTTTGGAACTTTCTTTCGTCGCTGGATCTCCCGCTGTCATCGCTGGATCGGTGTGTGTGACACCGATCTAGCGATGCGTTCGCTTGTAACCAGGGTAAACATAGGGTTACTAAGCGCAGGACCACGCTTAATAACCCGATGTTTACCCTGGTTACCAGCGTAAATGTAAAAAAAAAAAAACAGTACATACTTACATTCCGGTGTCCGTCAGGTCCCTTGCCGTCTGCTTCCCGCACTCACTGACTGCCGGCCGTAAAGTGAAAGCACAGCACAGCGGTGACGTCACCGCTGTGCTGTGCTTTCACTTTACGGCCGGCAGTCAGTGAGTGCGGGAAGCAGACGGCAAGGGACAGACACCGGAATGTAAGTATGTACTGTTTGGTTTTTTTTTTTACGCTGGTAACCAGGGTAAACATCGGGTTACTGAGCGCGGCCCTGCGCTTAGTAACCCGATGTTTACCCTGGTTACCCGGGGACCTCGGCATTGTTGGTCGCTGGAGAGCTGTCTGTGTGACAGCTCTACAGCGACCACACTACGACTTACCAACGATCACGGCCAGGTCGTATCGCTGGTCGTGATCGTAGGCAAATCGTATAGTGTGACGGTACCCTAAGTCTCCTATTTGGCAATATAGTTTAATATAAAATGTGTATGGGGGCTGCCAGACTCCGTATAGTCATTACTGCTAAATAATGCATGAGCCATCATATGGGAAAATTCTTGTCATTGTGGATACCCATGCAATCTCTTGTGAAGTATTGTAAGAATCTAGACTGTTCATGATTGGAATACTTTTTCCCCCCCTCTAGATCAAAGATGTTCGAGATCATAAACTGGACAATCGAATGGAGTCTTTCTTTTTAGCAGAGACCATGAAATATCTCTACCTGCTGTTCGATCCGGACAACTTCATCCACAGTGATGGTTCTGAATTTGACTTGGTAGTGACTCCCTATGGGGAATGTGTGGTGGGTGCTGGTGGGTATGTGTTTAATACAGAAGCCCATCCAATTGACCCAGCAGCACTTCATTGCTGCAAACAGGACAATACTGAAAAGTGGGAGGTAGAAGATCTAGTGAAGGAATTCTTCTCTGTAAAGCCAAAGACTGAGACGTTCAGAAAAGAAAAAGTTGACTATCTGAACCAAAGGGATCCATTTGTTACTAGAACACAGAACAGAACTAACAGCAAGCGCACCTCTCTTCTTCATTGCCCAAGCCAAGCCTTTACCTCCAAACTATCAATTTTGGGACAAGTTTTTCTAGAATAATTCAATGAACTGGATATCTTTTTTAACTTTTTTGTTTTCTAACTATAACTATTGTTTAAATTAAACAAAGATTTATGCACAACAATTGGGCAGATTGTTTCTAGGCTATTTCGAAATACAGGTTTGTCACAGTGACCCATGCTGGGTGATAAATTTTGGTGCATCCTTAGATACTTTTATCCAGCATTACATTACTTATTAGTTGTCTTTCTTCTCGTGAAAATTTGTGCAAAATCTAGTTGCAATTTTGGTGGACGTGGTTGCATCTTAAACTACATACCCTTTCCACAAAGTCACTCTTCAGTCACTCTAACTTATGCCCCTCATTATTATTATTATTATTATTTATTATTATAGCACCATTTATTCCATGGCGCTGTAAATGTGAGGAGGGGCATACATAATAAAAAACAATTACAATAATCTTAATGCAAGTCACAATTGGTACAGAATGAGAGCGGACTCTGCCCGTGAGGACTCACAATCTACAAGGGATGGGTGAGGATACAATAGGTATTGAGCCGTGTTTGAAACACATTCTAAACGTAAAGGCAGGTATGGCTTTTTTCTTGTGAATTTAACTTGGTGAATCTCTTCAATATTTTTCGGCAGACACATGATTGAGTTCAATAACCTGGCAAGATGGATTAATCAATGGCAAAAAACCAATAAGATTCATATCTACAAAATAGTCAGTAGGTAGTTAATATGGTTTAAAGAGACAAATGTCCATCAAGTTCAACCGAGGGATGGGCAAGGACAAATGAAAGGGGTACTTGCAGAACCACAATCCATGGTTGTCAGCCACAAAAGAACTGATCTTTTCCTTTTTATCTCAATTCTTGATAAACTGGACTAAACATTCAGAAATCAACTTTACATATTTACCGTATATACTCGAGTATAAGCCGAGGCACCTAATTTTGCCACGGAAAACTGGGTAAGCTTATTGACTCGAGTATTAGCCGGGTATGTATTGTCACCTCATTCCTATCCCGGTATGCGTGGTTTCCCCGTCCTGTCCTGCTCTGTTTGGCTCCCCCCGTCCCCTCGTATGTTTGGCTCCCCCTGTCCTCTCGTTGTATGCATGGGTCCCCTTGTTGTATGCATGGTTGGGCTTCCCCATCCTACTCGGCCTCCTCGCGCCGTCGCTGAACGTCCCTGTGTCTCTATTGTCCCAGCGCGGCAGCTTCTTCCTGTGCTGAACGGTCACGTGGTACCGCTCATTAAGGTCATGAATATGAGCACAGGAACAGGAAAGAGCTGCCGGGATGGAGATGCAGTGACGGAGGGTGAGTATTGAGGTCTTCTGAAAGCCGCCGGCTTTCTGGGACTGTGACTCGTGTATAAGCAGAGGAGGGGTGTTTTCAAAACAAAAAAAAGTGCTGAAAATCTCGCTTATACACGAATATATACGGTACATAAGCAAGTACATAAAGGTGTGGTCTGGCACCTAAAATGTTTTTTTTCTAAATATCATCTGTCCTTACACCCTAACCACTTTTGTAATTGGCTTATTTATGCATACCCTACACTTTTCCCTATCAAATCCTTAAATATGTTTTTTGTAGTGCACTTCCAGTTACTTTTCATTTTAGAGGAGTTTCAAACACGATGTTACAGGAAGCTGGGGCTGCACTCACTTTCCTGCAGTGTCTATTGCACTTCATGGAACAGAACGTTATCAGGGGGGCTACACTGCAGTCACTTACTACAGTTTTTTTTGCATTGCTACCATCTGCAGATGTCCGGGATCCATGGTGATAGAAGCTGCGGGAGAGGTGAGTGGAGCGCTGGCACTCTGCCTCCATCTCTGCCACTGCTACTTCTAACTGTGACATAAGACATTGTCAGGGGGTGGAGATAGAAGCAGTGAGTAACACATTTGCCGCCCCACAGCTTTTAGCACCGCCGTCAAATGAATCGTCATTAGTGGACAGTGCTGGTGTCACACACAGCTTCTATCACCGCCCACTGACGACATCTCGTTTCATAGTTAGAAGATACAACAGAGGAGAAATAAGCAGAGTGCCAGCGCTGCACTTACAGCTTCCACAACAGCTATCACCATGGATCTAGAAAATCTTCAGAAGGCGGTGATGCAAGGAACTGTAGTAAGTAACTGCAATACTGCCTCCTGATGATATCCTATTCAAGGAGGGGCGATAAACCCTTCAAAAAAGTGAGTGCAGCCCCAAACTCCTGACGTCCTGTTTGAGACTCCTCTCAAACGAAACATCACAGTAAGTGAATGTAAAATTAAAAAAAAAAAACAAATTTAGGGATTAGCATGGCGTGTACTACGGAGGACAGAGAATGAACTTCAATCCAATATTGCGGCCAGCATGCAGCCAGCGGGTAAGGAAAGGGTGAATCAAACACCTGAAAACTCCACCCATATGACCGAAAACCGGTCCCCCCAAATTCAGGTGACAGGTTCCCTTTAATACAGAACTGTCACTTGCAGTATTTCAACTGCACAGATGTCTGCATAGGGTGTCGTTCACACCATTACGTGAGATGCACCTCTATCCATATAGCAGCCTATTACCGACACCTCTCCTATTACATCAGGCGGGCTACCAATACCATATGTGCTCCCACAGGCTAGACACCCCACATTACCCAGCCCCTACTGGAAAGACCCGTTCTGCACCCTGCAAAAAAAAATTGCGCCAAAAAAGTGGTGGCTGGATAATGTGGGGTGTCTAGCCTGTGGATGCACATATGGTATTGAAATAATAGGCAGCCGCCCCACGGATGTTTGGTGGGGTTAGTAAGTTGCTTGTTTTCAGTATTTTGCACCTGAGCTGCCCCTGCCTTTATCTTGGGGGACCCGCTGCATCCGGTTTGTGCATTTGTGTCAGGACATGATATTGCAAGTATGGCTCTTTTATTTTTCTCTGTGATATTTTTTCACTCCACTTATGAGCCACTTCTCTTCCACCTGCCTCCTGAACTCATCATTCACTCTGAAATAAGACAGATTGACACCTTACTGCATCATCATATTACAGTTGCCGATTAAAGTCTATGGAGAGGAGAAGGAAGGAGGAGCAGAAAAGGTTGAGACACTGGTTCAGCTTCTAGATTTAGAAAGTGTTTTATCTCATCCTAGTGATGTATTTTGTAGAGCAGGATTCCCTTATGTCTTTGTGTATAGGGGACATAACAGCTAGTCTCCACCCACTAGCTTAGAGAGAACAGAATATTAGAGAGCCTAAAAAGGGGAAAACTAGTGAATAATCCAAAAAAGTAATCACCATAAACATTTCACTGTAATGTAAAAGTTATAATTCAGGGATATTAAATATGTCCATATTATGTACTGATTTGTGATTTTTGTAGGAAAAAGTGTACTATGAAATGTCATTATTGTAATAGATTTTCATGTTTTTTTTTTCCTATAAAATTATCAATTAACTTACTATACAGATGTAGAGATGTATCCGATATATAGATATGAATCTCTCCATATATCAGTATAATGACCTGTAAAGAATAATACAGGGTGGAGCGCGGTAATTTGCTGATTTGGGAATGAAATAAAAAAATGATGATCATTAGAAAAATTTATTTTATATTTTAATTATACTGAACAGTAATGGAATTTTTAAATTACATGGTTTTAAATAGTGTATCTGGCAAATGTCGACCTTCGCTATCCACACACTGCTGCATACGTTTTCTGAAGTTTTCATGAACTCTAACAAGCATGTCCACTGGTATTCTGCCAATTTCAGCTTCAATATTGTTCCTTAGGTCTTCCAAGGTGTTGGGACGGTTGATATACACCTTAGACTTCAGGTAACCCCAAAGGAAAAAATCGCATGGGGCTAAATCTGGTGAGCGTGCTGGCCAGTTCACATCTCCCCTCAAAGAGATAAGCCGTCCAGGAAACATTTGCCTCAAACAATTCATGGTAACTAGTGTTGAGCATTCCGATACCGCAAGTATCGGGTATCGGCCGATACTTGCGGTATAGGAATTCCGATACCGAGATCCGATACTTTTGTGGTATCGGGTATCGGTATCGGATACATAGAGATGTGTAAAATAAAGAATTAAAATAAAAAATATTGATATATTTACCTCTCCGGCGGCCCCTGGACTCAGCGCGGGTAACCGGCAGGCTTCGTTGTTCAAAATCAGCGCTTTTAGGACCTGAGAATCACGTCCCGGCTTCTGATTGGTCGCGGGCCGCCCATGTGACCGCCACGCGACCAATCACAAGCCGCGACGTCACCCCAAGCTATTAACGCGCTCATTTTTAAAAATGAGCGCGTTAATGGCTTTCAAAGACGTAGCGGCTTGTGATTGGTCGCGTGGCCGCGACCAATCACAAGCTGCGACGTCACCGCAAGCTATTAACGCGCTCATTTTTAAAAATGAGCGCGTTAATGGCTTTCAAAGACGTAGGGGCTTGTGATTGGTCGCGTGGCCGCGACCAATCACAAGCCGCGACGTCACCGCAAGCTATTAACGCGCTCATTTTTAAAAATGAGCGCGTTAATGACTTTCAAAGACGTAGCGGCGTGGCGGTCACATGGGCGGCCCGCGACCAATCAGAAGCCGGGACGTGATTCTCAGGTCCTAAAAGCGCTGATTTTGAACAAAGAAGCCTGCCGGTTACCCGCGCTGAGTTCAGGGGCCGCCGGAGAGGTAAATATATCAATATTTTTTATTTTAATTCTTTATTTTACACATCCCTATGGATCCCAGGGCCTGAAGGAGAGTTTCCTCTCCTTCAGACCCTGGGAACCATGAGAATACCTTCCGATACTTGATGTCCCATTGACTTGTATTGGTATCGGTATCGGCGATATCCGATATTTTTCGGGTATCGGCCGATACTATCCGATACCGATACTTTCAAGTATCGGACGGTATCGCTCAACATTAATGGTAACCCTCGGTGTGTGCAGTGGCACCATCCTGTTGGAACCATGTATCCTCTAGAACCATTGCCTCAAGAGCCGGCTGAAAATAATCCTGTATCATAGACAAGTACCGTTCGGAGTTCACAGTTATGGCACGACCATTATCCTGAAAAAAGTAAAGACCAATGATGCCTACTCGTGATATGGCGCACCACACAGTGACGCGGTCCGAATGCAGAGGTCTCTCGTGAAGGTTTTGTGGTGTTGTAATCCTTCTCTCAGGTCCCCTTCATACACATGACACATTCCCTGCTGTTCTGAATGCATTCACCCAATTTACAATTGATTGCCGTCCAGGAACACGTCCGCGTGGAGGAACAGCAAATTGTAAACGAAAAGCACGCTGCACTGCAATGATCGAGTGGGCATTTGAAAAATACGCTTCAACACAAAATGACCTCTCCTCACGTGTCCACTGCATGATGGCAACTGAAAGGCAGAGGAATACAAATCTCCCATCAGCCACTGTAAGCCACACCCACTCTCCCCTCTCTTCGACCGACAGTGCCGCCACAGCATGCAGTGCAAAAAAGCAAATTACCGCGCTCCACCCTGTACAATTTACACATTCCGGCAAAGAAAATTCTTCTGTACTTGGTAGTGCAGCATGTGGCTCACAGCTAAAGATGCTGCCTGTCATCCTAAGGATGTGAATGTGGTAAATGCCAAAATTGAACAAAACTAAACAATTATTTAACCCCTTCATGACCCAGCCTATTTTGACCTTAAAGACCTTGCCGTTTTTTGCAATTCTGACCAGTGTCCCTTTATGAGGTAATAACTCAGGAACGCTTCAACGGATCCTAGCGGTTCTGAGATTGTTTTTTCGTGACATATTGGGCTTCATGTTAGTGGTAAATTTAGGTCAATAAATTCTGCATTTATTTGTGATAAACACGGAAATTTGGCGAAAATTTTGAAAATTTCGCAATTTTCACATTTTGAATTTTTATTCTGTTAAACCAGAGAGATATGTGACACAAAATAGTTAATAAATAACATTTCCCACACGTTTACTTTACATCAGCACAATTTTGGCAAAAAAAATTTTTTTTGTTAGGAAGTTATAAGGGTTAAAATTTGACCAGCGATTTGTCATTTTTACAACGAAATTTACAAAACCATTTTTTTTAGGGACCACCTCACATTTGAAGTCAGTTTGAGGGGTCTATATGGCTGAAAATACCCAAAAGTGACACCATTCTAAAAACTGCACCCCTCAAGGTACTCAAAACCACATTCAAGAAGTTTATTAACCCTTCAGGTGCTTCACAGCAGCAGAAGCAACATGGAAGGAAAAAATGAACATTTAACTTTTTAGTCACAAAAATTATCTTTTAGCAACAATTTTTTTTATTTTCCCAATGGTAAAAGGAGAAACTGAACCACGAAAGTTGTTGTCCAATTTGTCCTGAGTACGCTGATACCTCATATGTGGGGGTAAACCACTGTTTGGGCGCACGGCAGGGCTTGGAAGGGAAGGAGCGCCATTTGACTTTTTGAATCAAAAATTGGCTCCACTCTTTAGCGGACACCATGTCACGTTTGGAGAGCCCCCGTGTGCCTAAAAATTGGAGCTTCCCCACAAATGACCCCATTTTGGAAACTAGACGCCCCAAGGAACTTATCTAGATGCATAGTGAGCACTTTGAACCCCCAGGTGCTTCACAAATTGATCCGTAAAAATGAAAAAGTACTTTTTTTTCACACAAAAATTCTTTTAGCCTCAATTTTTTCATTTTCACATGGGCAACAGGATAAAATGGATCCTAAAATGTGTTGGGCAATTTCTCCTGAGTACACCAATACCTCACATGTGGGGGTAAACCACTGTTTGGGCACATGGTAAGGCTCGGAAGGGAAGGAGCGCCATTTGACTTTTTGAATGAAAAATTATTTCCATCGTTAGCGGACACCATGTCGCGTTTGGATAGCTCCTGTGTGCCTAAACATTGGCGCTCCCCCACAAGTGACCCCATTTTGGAAACTAGACCCCCCAAGGAACTTATTTAGATGCCTAGTGAGCACTTTAAACCCTCAGGTGCTTCACAAATTGATCTGTAAAAATGAAAAAGTACTTTTTTTTCACAAAAAAATTATTTTCGCCTCAATTTTTTCATTTTCACATGGGCAGTAGGATAAAATGGATCATAAAATTTGTTGGGCAATTTCTCCCGAGTACGCCGATACCTCATATGTGGGGGTAAACCACTGTTTGGGCACACGGCAGGGCTCGGAAGGGAAGGCGCGCCATTTGACTTTTTGAATGGAAAATTAGCTCCAATTGTTAGCGGACACCATGTCGCGTTTGGAGAGCCCCCTGTGTGCCTAAACATTGGAGCTCCCCCACAAGTGACCCCATTTTGGAAACTAGACCCCCCAAGGAACTTATCTAGATGCATATTGAGCACTTTAAACCCCCAGGTGCTTCACAGAAGTTTATAACGCAGAGCCATGAAAATAAAAAATAATTTTTCTTTCCTCAAAAATGATTTTTTAGCCTGGAATTTCCTATTTTGCCAAGGATAATGGGAGAAATTGGACCCCAAATATTGTTGTCCAGTTTGTCCTGAGTACGCTGATACCCCATATGTGGGGGTAAACCACTGTTTGGGCGCACGGCAGGGCTCGGAAGGGATGGCACGCCATTTGGCTTTTTAAATGGAAAATTAGCTCCAATCATTAGCGGACACCATGTCACGTTTGGAGAGCCCCTGTGTGCTTAAACATTGGAGATCCCCCAGAAATGACACCATTTTGGAAACTAGACCCCCAAAGGAACTAATCTAGATGTGTGGTGAGGACTTTGAACCCCCAAGTGCTTCACAGAAGTTTATAACGCAGAGCCATGAAAATAAAAAAAAAAATTATTTTCTCAAAAATGATCTTTTAGCCTGCAATTTTTTATTTTCCCAAGGGTAACAGGAGAAATTTGACCCCAAAAGTTGTTGTCCAGTTTCTCCTGAGTACGCTGATACCCCATATGTGGGGGTAAATCACTGTTTGGGCACATGCCGGGGCTCGGAAGTGAAGTAGTGACGTTTTGAAATGCAGACTTTGATGGAATGCTCTGTGGGCGTCACGTTGCGTTTGCAGAGCCCCTGATGTGGCTTAACAGTAGAAACCCCCCACAAGTGACCCCATTTTGGAAACTAGACCCCCAAAGGAACTTATCTAGATGTGTGGTGAGCACTTTGAACCCCCAAGTGCTTCATAGAAGTTTATAATGCAGAGCCGTGAAAATAATAAATACGTTTTCTTTCCTCAAAAATAATTATTTAGCCCAGAATTTTTTAATTTTCCCAAGGGTAACAGGAGAAATTTGACCCCAAAAGTTGTTGTCCAGTTTCTCCTGAGTACGGTGATACCCCATATGTGGGGGTAAACTACTGTTTGGGCACATGCCGGGGCTTGGAATTGAAGTAGTGACGTTTTGAAATGCAGACTTTGATGGAATGCTCTGCGGGCGTCACGTTGCGTTTGCAGAGCCCCTGATGTGCCTAAACAGTAGAAACCCCCCACAAGTGACCCCATTTTGGAAACTAGACCCTGAAAGGAACTTATCTAGATGTGTGGTGAGCACTTTGAACCCCCAAGTGCTTCATAGAAGTTTATAATGCAGAGCCGTGAAAATAATAAATACGTTTTCTTTCCTCAAAAATAATTATTTAGCCCAGAATTTTTTATTTTCCCAAGGGTTACAGGAGAAATTGGACCCCAAAAGTTGTTGTCCAGTTTCTCCTGAGTACGCTGATACCCCATATGTGGGGGTAAACCACTGTTTGGGCACACGTCGGGGCTCAGAAGGGAAGTAGTGACTTTTGAAATGCAGACTTTGATGGAATGGTCTGCGGGTGTCACGTTGCGTTTGCAGAGCCCCTGGTGTGCCTAAACAGTAGAGACCCCCCACAAGTGACCCCATTTTAGAAACTAGACCCCCCAAGGAACTTATCTAGATATGTGGTGAGCACTTTGAACCCCCAAGTGCTTCACAGACGTTTACAACGCAGAGCCGTGAAAATAAAAAATCATTTTTCTTTCCTCAAAAATTATGTTTTAGCAAGCATTTTTTTAGATTCACAAGGGTAACAGGAGAAATTGGACCCCAGTAATTGTTGCGCAGTTTGTCCTGAGTATGCTGGTACCCCATATGTGGGGGTAAACCACTGTTTGGGCACACGTCAGGGCTCGGAAGTGAGGGAGCACCATTTGACTTTTTGAATACGAGATTGGCTGGAATCAATGGTGGCGCCATGTTGCGTTTGGAGACCCCTGATGTGCCTAAACAGTGGTAACCCCTCAATTCTAACTCCAACACTAACCCCAACACACCCCTAACCCTAATCCCAACTGTAGCCATAATCCTAATCACAACCCTAACCCCAACACACCCCTAACCCCAACACACCCCTAACCCTAACCACAACCCTAATTCCAACCCTAACCCTAAGGCTATGTGCCCACGTTGCGGATTCGTGTGAGATATTTCCGCACCATTTTTGAAAAATCTGCGGGTAAAAGGCACTGTGTTTTATCTGCGGATTTTCCGCGGATTTCCAGTGTTTTTTGTGCGGATTTCACCTGCGGATTCCTATTGAGGAACAGGTGTAAAACGCTGCGGAATCCGCACAAAGAATTGACATGCTGCGGAAAATACAACGCAGCGTTCCCGCGCGGTATTTTCCGCACCATGGGCACAGCGGATTTGGTTTTTCATATGTTTACATGGTACTGTAAACCTGATGGAACACTGCTGCGAATCCGCAGCCAAATCCGCACCGTGTGCACATAGCCTAATTCTAAAGGTATGTGCACACGCTGCGGAAAACGCTGCGGATCCGCAGCAGTTTCCCATGAGTTTACAGTTCAATGTAAACCTATGGGAAACAAAAATCGCTGTACACATGCTGCGGAAAAACTGCACGGAAACGCAGCGGTTTACATTCCGCAGCATGTCACTTCTTTGTGCGGATTCCGCAGCGGTTTTACAACTGCTCCAATAGAAAATCGCAATTGTAAAACTGCAGTGAAATGCGCAGAAAAAAACGCGGTAAATCCGCCATAAATCCGCAGCGGTTTAGCACTGCGGATTTATCAAATCCGCAGCGGAAAAATCCGCAGAGGACCAGAATACGTGTGCACATTCCTAACCCTAACCCTAGCCCTAACCCTACCCCTAACCCTAACCCTACCCCTAACCCTACCCCTAACCCTAACCCTACCCCTAACCCTACCCCTAACCCTACCCCTAACCCTAACCCTACCCCTAACCCTAACCCTATTCTAACATTAGTGGAAAAAAAAAATTTCTTTATTTTTTTATTGTCCCTACCTATGGGGGTGACAAAGGGGGGGGGTCATTTATTATTTTTTTTATTTTGATCACTGAGATAGATTATATCTCAGTGATCAAAATGCACTTTGGAACGAATCTGCCGGCCGGCAGATTCGGCGGGCGCACTGCGCATGCGCCCGCCATTTTGGAAGATGGCGGCGCCCGGGAGAAGATGGACGGGACCACGGCTGGATCGGTAAGTATGATAGGGTGGGGGGGGACCACGGGGGGGGGGGATCGGAGCACGGGGGGGGGGAATCGGAGCGCGGGAGGGGTGGAACGGAGCGCGGGGGGCGTGGAACGGAGCACGGGGGGGCTGGAATGGAGCACGGGGGGGGTGGAACGGAGCACGGGGGGGGGGTGGATCGGAGTGCAGGGGGGGTGATTGGAGCACGGGGGGGTGATTGGAGCACGGGGGGAGCGGACACGAGCACGGGGGGGGAGCGGAGCACTGGACGGAGGGGAGCCGGAGCAGTGTACCGGCCAGATCGGGGGGGGTGGGGGGGCGATCGGAGGGGTGGGGTGGGGGCACACTAGTATTTCCAGCCATGGCCGATGATATTTCAGCATCGGCCATGGCTGGATTGTAATATTTCACCCGTTATAATGGGTGAAATATTACAAATCGCTCTGATTGGCAGTTTCACTTTCAACAGCCAATCAGAGCGATCGTAGCCACGAGGGGGTGAAGCCACCCCCCCTGGGCTAAACTACCACTCCCCCTGTCCCTGCAGATCGGGTGAAATGGGAGTTAACCCTTTCACCCGATCTGCAGGGACGCGATCTTTCCATGACGCCGCATAGGCGTCATGGGTCGGAATGGCACCGACTTTCATGACGCCTACGTGGCGTCAAAGGTCGGGAAGGGGTTAAAGCGTATACATATAAATCAATATATGTGTATGTGTCTGTCTACACTCCCCTGTTGCCAGATGTTTGTTGTGTAAAAATAAAATCATACCAAGAAGAATATTTTCAGATCATAATACGCCTTTAACCCCTTAATCCCATATGACGTACTATCCCGTCGAGGTGGGGTGGGCCTTAATTCCCACCGACGGGATAGTACGTCATAGGCGATCGGCCGCGCTCACGGGGGGAGCGCGGCCGGGTGTCAGCTGACTATCGCAGCTGACATCCGGCACATTAACCCCCGACACACCGCGATCAAACATGATCGCGGTGTGCCGGCGGTACAGGAAAGCATCGCGCAGGGAGGGGGCTCCCTGAGTGCTTCCCTGAGACGATCGGTACAAGGTGATGTGCTCACCTTGTACCGAGCGTCTTCTCCCTGCAGTCCCCGGATCCAAAATGGCCACAGGGCTGCATCCGGGTCCTTCAGGGAGTACTTCCGGGTCAGGAGCAGGCTGCAGCTCTGTAAGCCTGCAGCGATGAGTGAGATCGCCGATCTCACAGAGTGCTATGCAGACTGTGAAATCGGCGATCTGTGATGTTCCCCCCCCCCCCCCCCCCCCCCCCCCCAGGACAAAGTAAAAAAGTAAAAAAAAAAATTCCACATGTGTAAAAAAAAAAAATTACTAAATAAAAAAAATATATATTATTCCCATAAGTACATTTCTTTATCTAAAAACAAAAAAAAACAATAAAAGTACACATTTAGTATCGCCGCGTCCGTAACGACCCATCCTATAAAACTGTCCCACTAGTTAACCCCTTCAGTGAACACCGTAAGAAAAAAAAAAAACGACCAAAAAACAACGCTTTATCATATCGCCGAACAAAAAGTGGAATAACACGCGATCAAAAAGACGGATGTAAATAACCATGGTATCGCTGAAAACGTCATCTTGTCCCGCAAAAAACGAGCCGCCACAAAGCATAATAAGCAAAAAAATAAAAAAGTTATAGTCCTGAGAATAAAGCGATGCCAAAATAATTATTTTTTCTATAAAATAGCTTTTATCGTATAAAAGCGCCAAAACATAAAAAAGTGATATAACTGAGATATCGCTGTAATCGTACTGACCCGACGAATAAAACTGCTTTATCAATTTTACCAAACGCGGAACGGTATAAGCGCCTCCCCCAAAAGAAATTCATGAATAGCTGGTTTTTGGTCATTCTGCCTCACAAAAATCGGAATAAAAAGTGATCAAAAACTGTCACTAGTCCAAAAATGTTACCAATAAAAACGTCAACTCGTCTCGCAAAAAACAAGACCTCAGATGACTCTGTGGACCAAAATATGGAAAAATTATAGGTCTCAGAATGTGGAGACGCAAAAATTTTTTTGCTATAAAAAAAGCATCTTTTAGTGTGACAGCTGCCAATCATAAAAATCCGATATAAAAAACGCTATAAAAGTAAATCAAACCCCCCTTCATCACCCCCTTAGTTAGGGAAAAATAATAAAATTTAAAAAATGTATTTATTTCCATTTTCTCACCAGGGTTAGGGCTAGGGTTGGGGTTAGGGTTCGGAGCTAAAGTTAGGGTTTGGATTATATTTACGGTTGGGATTAGAGTTAGGGGTGTGTCCGGGTTAGGGGTGTGGTTAGGGTTACCGTTGGGATTAGGGTTAGGGGTGTTGTTGGATTAGGGTTTCAGGTAGAATTGGGCAGTTTCCACTGTTCAGGCACATCAGGGGCTCTCCAAACGCGACATGGCGTCCGATCTCAATTCCAGCTAATTCTTCGTTGAAAAAGTGAAACCGTGCTCCTTCCCTTCCGAGCTCTCCGGTGCACCCAAACAGGGGTTTACCCCAACATATGGGGTATCAGCGTACTCAGGACAAATTGGACAACAACTTTTGGGGTCCAAGTTCTCTTGTTATCCTTGGGAAAATAAAAATGTGGGGGGCTAAAAATCATTTTTGTGGGAAAAATAAGATTATTTTATTTTCGCGGCGCTGCGTTGTAAACTGCAGTGAAACACTTGGGGGTTCAAAGTTCTCACAACACATCTAGATAAGTTCCTTGGGGGGTCTAGTTTCCAATATGGGGTCACTTGTGGGGGGTTTCTACTGTTTGGGTACATCAGGGGCTCTGCAAATGCAACGTGACGCCTGCAGACCAATCCATCGAAGTCTGTATTCCAAATGGCGCTCCTTCCCTTCCGAGCTCTGCCATGCGCCCAAACAGTGCTTCCCCCCCACATATGGGGTATCAGCGTACTCAGGACAAATTGGACAACAACTTTTGGGGTCTAATTTATCCTATTACCCTTGTGAAAATACAAAACTGGGACCTGAAAAATCATTTTTGTGAAAAAAAAAATAATAATTTTCACGGCTCTGTGTTATAAACTGAAGTGAAACACTTGGGGGCTCAAAGCTCTCAAAACACATCTAGATAAGTTCCTTAGGGGGTCTACTTTCCAAAATGGTGTCACTTGCGGGTGGTTTCAATGTTTAGGCACATCAGGGGCTCTCCAAACGCAACATGGCGTCCCATCTCAATTCCAGTCAATTTTGTATTGAAAAGTCAAATGGCGCTCCTTCCCTTCCGAGCTCTGCCATGCGCCCAAACAATGGTTTACACCCACATATGGGGTATCAGCGTACTCAGCACAAATTGCACAACAACTTTTGTGTGTCTAATTTCTTCTCTTACCCTTGGGAAAATAAAAAATTGGGGGCAAAAAGATCATTTTTGTGAAAAAATGATTTTTTATTTTTATGGCTCTGCATTATAAACTTCTATGAAGCACTTGTTGGGTCAAAGTGCTCACCACACCTCTAGATAAGTTCCTCAAGGGGTCTACTTTCCAAAATGGTGTCACTTGTGGGGGGTTTCAATGTTTAGGCACATCAGGGGCTTTCCAAACGCAACATGGCGTCCCATCTCAATTCCAGTCAATTTTGCATTGAAAAGTCAAATGGCACTCCTTCCCTTCCGAGCTCTGCCATACGCCCAAACAATGGTTTACACACACATATGGGGTATCAGTGTACTCAGGACAAATTGTACAACAACTTCCGGGGTCCATTTTCTCCTGTTACCCTTGGTAAAATAAAACAAATTGGAGCTGAAATAAATTTTGTGTGAAAAAAAGTTAAATGTTCATTTTTATTTAAACATTCCAAAAATTCCTGTAAAACACCTGAAGGGTTAATAAACTTCTTGAATGTGGTTTTGAGCACCTTGAGGGGTGCAGTTTTTAGAATGGTGTCACACTTGGGTATTTTCTATCATATAGACCCCTCAAAATGACTTCAAATGAGATGTGGTCCCTAAAAAAAAAAATGGTGTTGTAAAAATGAGAAATTGCTGGTCAACTTTTAACCCTTATAACTCCCTAACAAAAAAAAATTTTGGTTCCAAAATTGTGCTGATGTAAAGTAGACATGTGGGAAATGTTACTTATTAAGTACTTTATAATATTACAGATCCCAAAATCATACTATCAGTCTGGAAAGAACAAAAGTGTGTTGAGAATACCCAGACGGATCAAATCCGCTCCATATAACATACATGAGAAAATAGGAGAAACCGGAGCATATGGAAAAAGCAGCTCTTTATTAATACAAACATTAAAAACTATCATAAATATACAGAGTATACAGATTCCACTAGATAACAGAGGTGAGGGGGCGAAAGAACCCACTCGTCAAAGTACCCCACACTGAGCAATAATTACATATATAACTGGAAAGCACAAAGTGTGCTGTGCCAAAGTAAAATAGTAAGCTAGTCAGCAATAAATAGCACAGTAATACGAACAGTCACACTGAGCGCAGTATAATAAACATAGGTGGAGAATGGCAGATGGCTTACCAGCTCAGGGGGGGCCGAGGAGGGGGATCCCGCCGGAAAAAAGACCCCGACGCGCGTTTCGCGGCTCTTGCCACACCGCTTCCTCAAGGGGATATGGGAAGGAGCAACCAGGACCTGCTAATAACCTTCCTGACGCCAGTCACATGTCCCTAACCGGCCAATCCCGGTGGCGCTAGCGGCGCATGCGCCCGGCGATGGGAAGGTCCACCATGGAGGCGCTGCGTCAGGCCCAGCGCGAGCGCCCCGGGACTAAGCCCAGGGCGATCACGCAGGGCAAATAGACGCCCGCCCACATGGAGGAGCCGCCCATACACCGGGCAATGCGCACGGCCACCACAGAGGAGACAAATACCACAGATACTGAAGTCCAATAGGGGACCTCAATAACTCTGCCTGGCAGGAAGAAGTCAGAGCCCAAAACCACGGGGCACCGATGGGAAAGGGTAGATAAGGGACCGGAAGGACATAAAAAATGCAGCTGCTAAAAAGATAGCACAGGTCCGCAACATCTCAGAAGTACTGTCTGTCTAGCGGAGAAGACATGGCCAGGAGTATAGTGCCATATACCGGGTAGAACATAAACGCTGACACATATGGTGGCACATACATGACATGGTTATATGATAAAGGATAATAATAATAAAGCATATAGAATAAGAAGAACAATAATAATATCACACCAATATATATGTGTACAGCCATGATCCGACATAGGGCAAAATAGTCATCATAAATGAATATGGTAAGTCCTTTGATGGTATATAAAGTAAAAGCAGGTCATTCTTGTCCGTGATCCGATGTCGAACTTAGGAGATGGCAAAGACGATAAACTATGATCCATATGACCAGGGAAGAGGGAAAGGAAATAGCAGTCCAGGAAAGGCCCATAGGTGGAAGTGATTACTGATAAGTGAAAAAACAAAAAACGAAGTTAAAAACAATATAAAAACAAGAGAATTAATCCGGCAGGCAAACGGATGGGCACCCATGTAAATAGATGACTAATTAAAGATAGGGAGCAAAGCTCAGGGATTCATTCAGACCTCTAGGGGTCATACAGTCCAGCAAGACGATCCATTTTGTCTCGATCTGGGCTAACCGTTTTTTATGATCACCACCTCTCACACCCAGGTGCAGTACGTCAATCCCTCTGACCGAAAGCAATTTAGAGTTGCAGTTATGATGTGATCTAAAATGTCGAGGGATTGTTTTTAAATCCGACACCGTGGACACTGTCTTGGCCGCGCCAATGTCCCGCACATGTTCCCGCACACGGACCCTAAGTTCACGTGTGGTGAGGCCCACATAGATCCTCGGGCACGGGCAGGTGGCATAATATATGACATTTGTAGTCCCGCAGGAAATGCGCTGTCTAATTTGAAAAGTTCTGGACCCATCGCTGGATTTAAAGTCAGAACAGCGCAGGACATTGGCACAGGCAAGACAGTGCCCACATGGAATACAGCCCACCCGGGGACCACTCGTCCCAAACGGATTTGCTGGTGTGGGAATATAGTGACTCCTGACCAACATATCGCCAAGATTCATGCCCCTTCTTGGGGTCATGAGGGGCAGGTCGCCCAGGACAGCATGCAGGGAGGGCTCAGTCTTAAGAACAGGCCAGTGTTTTTTTTAGGATGGAACGCATACTCTCCCACTCATGATTGAAGGTGGAGATGAATCTAATGTGATCACCTCCACCCTCTGCACGACGTACTTATGGAGGCTGAGATCGATGGCTTACAAGCCACGTTACATAAAGATCTGACAGGAGATGCCCTTAAAAAATTAAACGATGAGGTCGACGCTGAGCTACAAAGATGGGCCAGCGACATCCAGTCAACTAAAGCTAAAAAATTCCAGCGAGATGCCCAAGATAAACAACTCTCTCGAGTTTACAGATGGCAAAATCTGACTGGACGACCCCGGGCTAGATCCAGGAATAATTATCAATCCAGATCAAGATCCACCTCCATATATTCCAACAGATCCACCTATGATGATGATCCAATCACCACCTCCCAACCCAGTGGCTCAAATTCTGTAGGACCGACTAACAACAAAAGAATGGCCACAAGACAAGTCGCCAAGACATCTGGAGGGAAGGCCGCCCAGGTGGGTACGCAGGGGCGGTTGCAGGTAGTTAATCTCTCCACACATGTTCTCTCAACGGAGCAGGTAGATGTTCTGGGCAGGGGTTTGACATTCTCTCCCACTAATTCTTTTAATTATTTTGCAGCATTAAAGGACCTCCATTTATTTTCACATAAGCTGATCCTCAAAAAGCTCCATACCAACAGATATAGCCCCGAGGAAATGAGCGATATTGACAGGGAGACCCTCCGGGACTTGGATGATTTGCTTGAGGAGCAGCACGTACAAAATTCAAGTAAGTTTCCACCTTCCACGCGTCTGAGATCTGCCAGATTCCCCCCCTTGTCCCTGTCACCGGCAATAGAAATCTTCACCAAATTGGTGAGTGAGGATTTTAAAAAACTGTCCTCACGGCGGATGTTTGACAATTTGACGTCACAACAGCGCCATGCTTTAAAACAACTTAAGGAAATGAAAGATGTAGTATTTAAACCGGCGGACAAGGGGGGGAATGTGGTGGTCTGGCCGTGTGTCAAATACGAGCGGGAGGTCTTCCGGCAGCTCAAGGATTCTAACACGTACCTCAAGCTATCCTCCAACCCTATGGTCTCTTTTTCACGGGAACTACAAAATATATTGATTGGGGCTTACGAGGCTAATATCATCACTAAACAGGTACTTGATGGATTGACCATCAAGTCACCCAGGGTCCCAACATTCTATTTGCTGCCAAAAATCCACAAGGATGCCCTCGACCCTCCAGGGCGTCCGATCGTGTCTGGTATCGACGGCATCTGTGATCCCGTTTGTCAATTTATTGACTTTTATCTCAAACCACTTGTTGAGACTTTACCATCGTATATTAAAGACACGACTGACGTCCTGTCGAGGGTTGATGGCATCCTTGTGGATCAAGATACAATCCTTGTTACTGCCGACGTCGAGGGTTTGTATACGTGTATAGATCACTCTCATGGGTTGGGTGCTGTTCGCCGCTTCCTGGGGGCCTCCGACCTGGACGGCCCTCTGTGTGAGCTTGTCCTTGAGCTGGTGGAGTACATCCTTACCCACAACTTTTTCGTTTTCAGAGACAATTTTTATCTACAGAAACGCGGCACAGCCATGGGCGCGGCTTGTGCGCCCTCGTACGCCAACCTCTTCCTTGGCGCCTGGGAGAGGGACATCTTTGGTGACGGGGGCCCTCTCGCCGCTGCCCATGTGCTGTGCTGGTATCGTTTTATCGACGACATTCTGTTTTTGTGGGGGGAGTCTGCTCGCCAGCTCGAGGACTTCATGAAGACTCTAAACAACAACACGCAGAACATACGGCTTACGTATACTTTTAGTGAGACTGCGGTGGATTTTCTGGACGTCCGTCTGGAGGTCGATTCTGACCGGCGCATCCAGACGGATGTCTTCAGAAAACCCACCGCTGTTAATTCCTTACTTCATGCCACTTCTGCTCATTATAAAGCCACCGTGAGGGCCGTCCCGGTCGGACAGTTCCTCAGGATGCTGCGAATTTGCTCCTCAGAGACTAGATTTGAATCACAGGCGAGAGACCTTAGAAAAAGATTTGAGGACCGCGGCTACAGCCGCAAGTCCATCAAGGCCGGTTATGACCGTGCTCGCCAAACCCCACGGAGTGATCTTTTATACCCTACTACTCGACGTCGTGCAGAGGGTGGAGGTGATCACATTAGATTCATCTCCACCTTCAATCATGAGTGGGAGAGTATGCATTCCATCCTAAAAAAACACTGGCCTGTTCTTAAGACTGAGCCCTCCCTGCGTGCTGTCCTGGGCGACCTGCCCCTCATGACCCCAAGAAGGGGCATGAATCTTGGCGATATGTTGGTCAGGAGTCACTATATTCCCACACCAGCAAATCCGTTTGGGACGAGTGGTCCCCGGGTGGGCTGTATTCCACGTGGGCACTGTCTTGCCTGTGCCAATGTCCTGCGCTGTTCTGACTTTAAATCCAGCGATGGGTCCAGAACTTTTCAAATTAGACAGCGCATTTCCTGCGGGACTACAAATGTCATATATTATGCCACCTGTCCGTGCCCGAGGATCTATGTGGGCCTCACCACACGTGAACTTAGGGTCCGTGAGCGGGAACATGTTAGGGACATTGGCGCGGCCAAGACAGTGTCCACGGTGTCGGATTTAAAAACAATCCCTCGACATTTTAGATCACATCATAACTGCAACTCTAAATTGCTTTCGGTCAGAGGGATTGACGTACTGCACCTGGGTGTGAGAGGTGGTGATCATAAAAAACGGTTAGCCCAGATCGAGACAAAATGGATCGTCTTGCTGGACTGTATGACCCCTAGAGGTCTGAATGAATCCCTGAGCTTTGCTCCCTATCTTTAATTAGTCATCTATTTACATGGGTGCCCATCCGTTTGCCTGCCGGATTAATTCTCTTGTTTTTATATTGTTTTTAACTTTGTTTTTTGTTTTTTCAATTATCAGTAATCACTTCCACCTATGGGCCTTTCCTGGACTGCTATTTCCTTTCCCTCTTCCCTGGTCATATGGATCATAGTTTATCGTCTTTGCCATCTCCTAAGTTCGACATCGGATCACGGACAAGAATGACCTGCTTTTACTTTATATACCATCAAAGGACTTACCATATTCATTTATGATGACTATTTTGCCCTATGTCGGATCATGGCTGTACACATATATATTGGTGTGATATTATTGTTCTTCTTATTCTATATGCTTTATTATTATTATCCTTTATCATATAACCATGTCATGTATGTGCCACCATATGTGTCAGCGTTTATGTTCTACCCGGTATATGGCACTATACTCCTGGCCATGTCTTCTCCGCTAGACAGACAGTACTTCTGAGATGTTGCGGACCTGTGCTATCTTTTTAGCAGCTGCATTTTTTATGTCCTTCCGGTCCCTTATCTACCCTTTCCCATCGGTGCCCCGTGGTTTTGGGCTCTGACTTCTTCCTGCCAGGCAGAGTTATTGAGGTCCCCTATTGGACTTCAGTATCTGTGGTATTTGTCTCCTCTGTGGTGGCCGTGCGCATTGCCCGGTGTATGGGCGGCTCCTCCATGTGGGCGGGCGTCTATTTGCCCTGCGTGATCGCCCTGGGCTTAGTCCCGGGGCGCTCGTGCTGGGCCTGACGCTGCGCCTCCATGGTGGACCTTCCCATCGCCGGGCGCATGCGCCACTAGCGCCACCGGGATTGGCCGGTTAGGGACATGTGACTGGGGTCAGGAAGGTTATTAGCAGGTCCTGGTTGCTCCTTCCCATATCCCCTTGAGGAAGCGGTGTGGCAAGAGCCGCGAAACGCGCGTCGGGGTCTTTTTTCCGGCGGGATCCCTCTCCTCGGCCCCCCCTGAGCTGGTAAGCCATCTACCATTCTCCACCTATGTTTATTATACTGCGCTCAGTGTGACTGTTCGTATTACTGTGCTATTTATTGCTGACTAGCTTACTATTTTACTTTGGCACAGCACACTTTGTGCTTTCCAGTTATATATGTAATTATTGCTCAGTGTGGGGTACTTTGAGGAGTGGGTTCTTTCGCCCCCTCACCTCTGTTATCTAGTGGAATCTGTATATTTATGATAGTTTTTAATGTTTGTATTAATAAAGAGCTGCTTTTTCCATATGCTCCGGTTTCTCCTATTTTCTCTCTTAAGTACTTTGTGTGACATATCTCTGTGATTTAAGGGTATAAAAATTCAAAGTTTGAAAATTGTGAAATTTTCAAGATTTTCGCCAAATTTCCGTTTTTTTCTCAAATAAACGCAAGTTATAGCGAATAAATTTTACCACTAAAATTAAGTACAATACGTCACGAGAAAATGTCAGAATCGCCAAGATACGTTGAAGTGTTCCAGAGTTATAATCTCATAAAGGGACAGTGGTCAGAATTGTAAAAATTGGCCCGGTCATTAACGTGCAAACCACCCTCGGGGCTTAAGGGGTTAAATATCACCTATAATCATTCTATACAAAGCCATTCAGAAACAAACTGATATCATTTTGAGAGGGGAATAAAAATATGCATCCAGATTGTTTTAGGTTTCGACATTTATAATGTGTGATTCTGTTTAACCCTATAAAAAGTTTAGCTGCTCTAAGATTTTTCTGGCTTTCTATACCAAAATTCATTGTCTGTAAATAGCTTACAATACAGCAAAGGGATCTCATTGTTGAAAGTTATCATTCAGGAGCAGAGTACAAAACCAAAAATCCTAATTTAGGATAAATACCATGTAACATTTTGAAGATGCCATCAAGTGTTTTAAATTTGGCACAACAGCGACATTACCTGGGAATGGACGTACGGTACTTCAAAAATTGATGAAAAGGCAAGAGGAAAATTGTTCCAAGAGGCTGCCCACAGGTCTACAACAACATTAAAGTGCTGCAGGACTTTCTGGCAAGTGCTGGTTTTGTACTACATGTGACATCAATCTCCTGTATTCATATTTTCATATGTCTGGTCTGGGGATGGTAGCAAGACAGAAGTCTTTTATTCGGTCTCCCATGACAGCACCACAAGAGGGGATCTGCCCTTCAAGGACAGGAAACCTACAGACATAAAAGGACGGCATCTCTCTCATGCATCAGTTGGTTTCCTGTCCCTGACAGGGAACCTCGTCGGACATACCTGTAAAGAACAACCGTCAGATTTCCAGGCCTGGACGGTCGGTTCAGGCAGCAGGGATTCACTGCCTTGGCTGGTGCAGGGTCCCTGGAAGCTCCACAGTGGGTCGAGGGTGGACTGCACGATAGTGAGCGGAACAGGTGGAGCAGTGTCCGGGGAAGATTACCAGCTCCGGAAGGTGAGATCCGAAAGACAGGCAAGTATTCCCCTGGAGCTTGGCAGCGCATTCTTGGCCCTGAGGGCTGTGGATGCACCCTGGGGCTCCGGTGATGCGTCTGGGAACACCCCAGGGCCGCGCAACACGCCCAGGACGGTCCCGGATGCTGGTTGTTGGGACTGGTCTGGTGACGCGTCCTGGGCGGGCCTTGATGTGTTCGGGGACGCCATGGTTACGCATTGGAGCCTGGGGGCGCGTCCTAGGTGAGCCGGATGTCGCGACTGGTGTGCGCCGCGGAGACTCATCTAGAGCAATCTGGTCCGCGGCAGGGTCTGGGGAGCATCCGGGCGGGCCCGATGGCTGGTAGCATGGTCGAGGGGCTGCGGAGGAGGCGGGGCACTCGGGGGTTGCATCATGTCCGGGGGCGGGACGGGTGATCTCTGGGGGAGGAAGATAGCGTCGAGGACCAGGAACCTGCTGACCCGGATATCCTGGGGTACTGGATGGGGGTGTGCCCAGAGGTTAAAAATGGCACCAGCACAGACCTCTTTGGCTGGATGTAGGGGCCTAATACTTATTCAAGAGGATGGAGTCATGCGAGCAGCAGGAACAGGTACACCCTGCACAGCATCAGCCCTAATAGCTACAGCAGCAGCAGCTCGGTCAGAAGCCCTGTGCATCCCGGCGACGACAACCCTTGAGAGTGTGGGAAGTAGCCATGCAAGCTAGAGTCTGGATTCTGTAGAGAAGTCCAGCCACAGGAGCTCCAGCAGAGAGGACGAGTTGGCAGCCTCCAAGGAGGATCCGTCGGCTGAAATGCGCCCCCCCTCGTAATCCGACACCTATTTGGCACACTGATAAATGATCTTCCTGAAAGTGATGTAGTCTTCCCTTATTTTCTCCTGATCCTGCCAGGTAAAGAAGTGCGCGGGAAGTTGAGAAATAAGTAGTGTGCTCTTTGCAGGTCCCCCTTGCCAAATATATATACAGTGGGGCAAAAAAGTATTTAGTCAGTCAGCAATAGTGCAAGTTCCACCACTTAAAAAGATGAGAGGCGTCTGTAATTTACATTATAGGTAGACCTCAACTATGGGAGACAAACTGAGTAAAAAAAATCCAGAAAATCACATTGTCTGTTTTTTTATTATTTTATTTGCATATTATGGTGGAAAATAAGTATTTGGTCAGAAACAAAATTTCATCTCAATACTTTGTAATATACTGTATCCTTTGTTGGCAATGACAGAGGTCAAACGTTTTCTGTAAGTCTTCACAAGGTTGCCACACACTGTTGTTGGTATGTTGGCCCATTCCTCCATGCAGATCTCCTCTAGAGCAGTGATGTTTTTGGCTTTTCGCTTGGCAACACGGACTTTCAACTCCCTCCAAATGTTTTCTATAGGGTTGAGATCTGGAGACTGGCTAGGCCACTCCAGGACCTTGAAATGCTTCTTACGAAGCCACTCCTTCGTTGCCCTGGCGGTGTGCTTTGGATCATTGTCATGTTGAAAGACCCAGCCACGTTTCATCTTCAATGCCCTTGCTGATGGAAGGAGGTTTGCACTCAAAATCTCACGATACATGGCCCCATTCATTCTTTCATGTACCCGGATCAGTCGTCCTGGCCCCTTTGCAGAGAAACAGCCCCAAAGCATGATGTTTCCACCACCATGCTTCACAGTAGGTATGGTGTTTGATGGATGCAACTCAGTATTCTTTTTCCTCCAAACACGACAAGTTGTGTTTCTACCAAACAGTTCCAGTTTGGTTTCATCAGACCATAGGACATTCTCCCAAAACTCCTCTGGATCATCCAAATGCTCTCTAGCAAACTTCAGACGGGCCCGGACATGTAATGGCTTAAGCAGTGGGACACGTCTGGCACTGCAGGATCTGAGTCCATGGTGGCGTAGTGTGTTACTTATGGTAGGCCTTGTTACATTGGTCCCAGCTCTCTGCAGTTCATTCACTAGGTCCCCCCGCGTGGTTCTGGGATTTTTGCTCACCGTTCTTGTGATCATTCTGACCCCACGGGGTGGGATTTTGCGTGGAGCCCCAGATCGAGGGAGATTATCAGTGGTCTTGTATGTCTTCCATTTTCTAATTATTGCTCCCACTGTTGATTTCTTCACTCCAAGCTGGTTGGCTATTGCAGATTCAGTCTTCCCAGCCTGGTGCAGGACTACAATTTTGTTTCTGGTGTCCTTTGACAGCTCTTTGGTCTTCACCATAGTGGAGTTTGGAGTCAGACTGTTTGAGGGTGTGCACAGGTGTCTTTTTATACTGATAACAAGTTTAAACAGGTACCATTACTACAGGTAATGAGTGGAGGAAAGAGGAGACTCTTAAAGAAGAAGTTACAGGTCTGTGAGAGCCAGAAATCTTGATTGTTTGTTTCTGACCAAATACTTATTTTCCACCATAATATGCAAATAAAATGATAAAAAAAACAGACAATGTGATTTTTTGGATTTTTTTTCCTCAGTTTGTCTCCCATAGTTGAGGTCTACCTATGATGTAAATTACAGATGCCTCTCATCTTTTTAAGTGGTGGAACTTGCACTATTGCTGACTGACTAAATACTTTTTTGCCCCACTGTATATATATATATATATATATATATATATATATATATATATATATATATATATATATATATATATATACACTACCGTTAAAAAGTTTAGGGTCACTTAGAAATGTCCTTATTTTTGAAAGAAAAGCACAGTTTTTCCAATGAAGCTAACATTAAATGATTCTGAAATACTCTATACATTGTTAATGTGGTAAATAACTTCTAGCCTCAAACGTCTAGTTTGTAATGCAATATCTTCATCTTCATAGGTGTATAGAGGCCCATTTCCAACAACCATAACTCGAGTGTTCTTATGGTACTTTGTGTTTGCTAACTGTTTAAGAAGGCTAATGGGTTAGAATGTCCTTGTGCAAGTATGTTGGCACAGCTGAAAACAGTTTGGCTGATTAGAGAACCTATAAACCTGACCTTCCTTTGAGCTAGTTGAGAATCTGGAGCACTACATTTGTTGGTTCCATTAAACTCTCAAGATAGCCAGAAATAAAGAACTTTCATGTGAAACTCGATAGTCTATTCTTGTTCTTAGAAATGAAGGCTATTCCATGCGAGAAATTGCCAAGAAACTGAAGATTTCCTGCAACGGTGTGTACTACTCCCTCGCTTCAGAGAGGAGAGCAGAAAGAGGCTCTAACCAAAGTAGAAAGAGCAGTGGGAGGCTTCGCTGCACAACTGAGCAAAAAGACAAGTGCATTAGAGTCTGCAGTTTGAGAAATTGACGCCTCACAGGTCCTCAACTGGCAGCTTCATTAAATAGTGCATGCAAAACGCCAGTGTCAATGTCTACAGTGAAGAGGCAACTCCGGGATGCTGGTCTTCAGGGCAGAGTGGCAAAGAAAAAGCCATATCTGAGACTGGCTAATGAAAGGAAAAGATTAATATTGGCAAAAGAACACAGACATTGGACAGAGGAAGATTAGAAAAAAGTGTTATGGACAGACAAATCCAAGTTTTGAGGTGTTTGCATCACACAGAAGAACCTTTGTGAGACGCAGAACAACTGAAAAGATGCTGGAAGAATTCCTGACACCATCTGTCAAGCATGGTGGAGGTAATGTGATAGTCGGGGTTTGCTTTGCACGGTAAAGTGGGAGATCTGTACAAGGTAAAAGGGATTTTGAATAAGTAAGGCTATCACTCCATTTTGCAACGCCATGCCATACCCTGTGGACAGAGCTTGATTGATATGGTATGCAAAAAGTGCCCATCAAGCCAAACCAACCAAACCAATGCTTCTGAAAGCATTTGGTGAAATTTCTCCAGATTACCTCAGCAAATTAACTGCTAGAATGCCAAAGGTCTGCAATTGCTGCAAAGGGAGCATTCTTTGAGGAAAGCAAAGTTTGAAGGAGAAAATTATCATTTCAAGTAAAAATCTTTTTTTCGAACCTTGTCAATGTCTGGACTAGATTTTAAATTCATTTGGCAACTCATTTGATTAATAAAAGCATGCGTTTTCATGGAAAATACAAAATTGGGTGAACCTAAACTTCTGAGTGTGTATGTGTGTATATATATATATATATATATATATAATTATTACAAAAAAAAAGGGGAAACCGCACAGCAGACTTCCAGAAAAAAAAAAAAAAGTGACGTTTATTGCCCAAATGGCGTGGCGACGTTTCGGATACATTCCTTTCTCAAGCAATGAATATACTACAAGTGCAGACATATATAGGTGCTCCATTCATCAATTTGATATCAATTATTCACAAATTATTAAAAAGTATACAATATATACAAAGTATATAATTAGTGCTTAGTGCATACAGATGTGATTTTTTTTTATATAAAACATCATTATAACAATAATACAAATTAAATATTGTGCACAATATAAGTGAAAATACATAAATAATTAAATGGTTCCAGGTGTCGCATCCTAATGGGAATCGCACTCACATGTTCCAAATATCGCTGCATGCTATGTCCACAGCGTCCATATGATTCCACTGGGCATGTCTGCGATGTCAGAAGTCTTCCCATAATTCCATGTGCCTGCACATGTGCACTGGCACCTGTGATGCTCAAATTGCCATTTTGGAAATGGTCAAATATGCAATCTATTCCTATAACTTTAAAATCAACGCGGTCCATTAGCGCTGCCATTAACCCTGTGAGAGCGCTGACTGAAGGGGAGTACGGAGCGTGCACTGACTGCGGGGAGGAAGGAGCAGCCATGTTGCCGCCGGACTGCGCCCGTCGCTGATTGGTCGTGGCAATGATCGTGGGCGTTTCGCCACGACCAATCAGTGACTTGGATTCCATGACAGACAGGCCGCGACCAATGAATATCCGGGACAGACAGAAAGACGGAAGTGACCCTTAGACAATTATATAGTAGATATATAAATATATATACAGTACAGACCAAAAGTTTTGACGCACCTTTTCATTTAAAGATTGTTCTGTATTTTCATGACTATAAAAATTGTACATTCACACTGAAGGCATCAAAACTATGAATTAACACATGTGGAATTATATACTTAACAAAAAGTCTGAAACAACCGAAATTATGTCTTATATTCTAGGTTCTTCAAAGTAGCCACTTTTTGCTTTGATGACTGCTTTGCACACTGTTGGCATTCTCTTGATGAGCTTCAAGAAGTAGTCACCAGGCTGTGTAAGGGCTATTTGACAAAGAAGGAGAGTGATGTGGTGTTATGCTAGATGACCTGGCCTCCACAGTCACCAGACCTGAACCCAATCGAGATGGTTTGGGGTGAGCTGGACCGCAGAGTGAAGGCAAAAGGGCCAACAAATGCTAAGCATCTCTGGGAACTCCTTCAAGATTGTTGGAAGACCATTCCCAGTGACTACCTCTTGAAGCTCATCAAGAGAATGCCAAGAGTGTGCAAAGCAGCCATCAAAGCAAAAGGTGGCTACTTTGAAGAACCTAGAATATAAGACATATTTGTAGTTGTTTCACACTTTTTTAGTTTAGTATATAATTCCACATGTGTTAATGCATAGTTTTGATGCCTTCAGTGTGAATTTACAATCTTCATAGGCATGAAAATATAGAAAAAGCTTGAAACGAGGTGTGTCCAAACTTGTGGTCTGTACTGTGTGTGTGTGTGTATATATATATATATATATATATATATAATTAACGTGTGTGTGCTACTGATGTATGTATATATACAGTATATATATTTATATATATATTCTATTTGTATATTTCTATTCTATTATATTCTAACCTGTCAGTGTGATTTTACTGTACACTGCTTTTCTTCTATCTTTCTGTGCAACATCAATACATAAATACAACTCCTTGCAAAGATTATGGAATCACCGGCCTTGGAGGATGTTCATTCAGTTGTTTAATTTTGTAGAAAAAAAGCAGATCACAGACATGGCACAAAACTAAAGTCATTTAAAATGGCAACTTTCTGGCTTTAAGAAACACTAAGGCTATGTTCACACCTTGCGTCGGGTCCCTGTGGGTTCTCCCGCAGCGGATTTGATAAATCTGCAGGGCAAAACAACTGCGGTTCTCCCTGCAGATTTATCGCGGTTTGTTCCGCGTTTTCCGCTGCGGGTTTCCGCCTATACTATTGATGCTGCATATGCAGCAATATGCAGCATCGATAGTAATGTTAAAAATAATAAAAATTGGTTATACTCACCCTCTGATGTCCGGATCTCCTGGGCGCTGCACCCGGCGGTCCGGTTCCTAAGATGCTGTGGGAGAAGGACCCTTCGTGACGTCACGGTCATGTGACCGCGACGTCACCGCAGGTCCTGGTCGCACAGCAACTCTGACCGGACGGCCGCGTGCAGCGCCCAGGAGCTCCGGACATCAGAGGGTGAGTATAACCAGATTTTTTATTTTTTAACCCCAAATATGGTTCCCAGGGCCTGGAGGAGAGTCTCCTCTCCTCCACCCCGGGTACCACCCGCACATTATCCGCTTACTTCCCGCAACGTGGGCACAGCCCCATGCGGGAAGTAAGCGGTTCAATGTATTCCTATGGGTGCAGAATCGCAGCGATTCTGCACAAAGAAGTGACATGCTGCGGGTTGTAAACCGCTGCGTTCCCGCGCGGTTTTTCCCGCAGCATGTGCACAGCGGTTTGCGGTTTCCATAGGGTTTACATGTTACTGTAAACGCTATGGAAACTGCTGCGGACCCGCAGCATCAAAATCGCGGCGGTTCCGCGGTAAAAACCGCTAAGTGTGAATATAGCCTAAAAGAAACCAAGAGCAAAAATTGTGGTAGTCAGCAATGGTTACTTTTTTAACCTTGCATAGGGGAAAAATTATGGAATCACTCAATTCTGAAGAAAAAATTATGGCTCCAACACGAGAGATGTCAATTGAAACAAAGGAGAGGATTATCAAACTCTTAAAAGATGGTAAACCATCACGCAATGTTGCAAAAAGATGTTGATTGTTCAGTCAGCTGTGTCTAAAATCTGGACCAAATACAAACAACTGGTAGACCAAGGAAGACATCAAAGCGTCAAGACCGGAAACTTAAAGCAATATGTCTCCAAAACAGGAAATGCACAACAAAACAAATGAGGAACGAATGGGTGGAAACTGGAGTCAACGTCTGTGACCGAACTGTAAGAAACCGCCTAAAGAAAATGGGATTTACATACATAAAAGCTAAACGAAAGCCATCATTAACACCAAAGCAGAAAAAAACAAGGTTACAATGGGCTAAGGAAAAGCAATCGTGGACTGTGAATGACTGGATGAAAGTCATATTCCATGATGAATCATGAATCTGCATTGGGCAAGGTGGTGATGATGCTGGAACTTTTGTTTGGTGCCGAGATTTATAAAGATGACTGCCTAAAGAGAACATGCAAATTTCCACAGTCATTGATGATATGGGGCTGCATGTCAGGTAAAGGCACTGGGGAGACGGCGGTCATTACATCTTCAATAAATGCAGAAGTTTATGTTGATATTTTGGACACTTTTCTTATCCCATCAATTGAAAGGATGTTTGGGGATGATGAAATAATTTTTTCAAGATGATAATGCATCCTGCCACAGAGCAAAAACTGTGAAAACATTCCATGAAAAAAGACACATAAGGTCAAAGTCATGGCCTGCAAATAGTCCGGATCTCAATCCTATTGAAAATCTTTGGTGGAAGTTGAAGAAAATGGTCCATGACAAGGCTCCAACCTGCAAAGCTGATCTAGCAACAGCAGAGAAAGTTGGAACCAGATTGATGAAGAGTACTGTTTGACACTCATTAACCCCTTTCTGACCTTAGACATACTATCCCGTCGAGGTGCCCTGGGCCTATCTGACCCTCGACAGAATAGTACGTCATAGCGATCGGCCGCGCTCACGGGGGGAGCGCGGCCGATCGCGGCCAGGTGTCAGCTGCCTATCGCAGCTAACATCCGGCGCTATGTGCCAAGAGCGGTCACGGACCGCCCCCGGCACATTAACCCCCGGCACACCGCGATTAAACATGATCGCGGTGTGCCGGCGGTATAGGGAAGCATCGCGCAGGGAGGGGGCTTCCTTGCGGGCTTCTGAGACCCCCGCAGCAACGCAATGTGATCGCGTTGCTGCGAGGGTCTCTTACCTCTCCTTCCTCGCTGCAGGCCCGGATCCAAGATGGCCGCGGCATCCGGGTCCTGCAGGGAGGGAGGTGGCTTCACAGTGCCTGCTCAGAGCAGGCACTGTGAAGCCTGCAGCTGTGCATGTCAAATCGCTGATCTGACACACTGCACAGCAAGGTGTCAGATCAGCGATCTTACACTATAACATGATGCCCCCCCCCTATCCCCCCTGGGACAATGTTATAGTGTAAAAAAAAAATATTCCAATGTGTAAAAAAAATAAATAAATAAATTGTTCCTATAAATACATTTCTTTACCTAAATAAAACAAACAAACAATAAAAGTACACATATTTAGTATCGCCGCGTCCGTACCGACCCCACCTATAAAACTATATTACTAGTTAACCCCTTCAGTGAACACCGTAAAAAAAAAAACAAGGCAAAAAACAACGCTTTATTCTCATACCGCCAAACAAAAAGTGGAATAACACGCGATCAAAAATACGGATATAAATAACCATGGTACTGCTGAAAACGTCATCTTGTCCCGCAAAAAACGAGCTCCCATACAGCATCATCAGCAAAAAAATAAAAAAGTTATAGTCCTCAGAATAAAGCGATGCAAAAATAATTATTTTTTCTATAAAATAGTTTTTATCATATAAAAGCGCCAAAACATAAAAAAATTATATAAATGAGGTTTCGCTGTAATCGTACTGACCTGAAGAATAAAACTGCTTTATCAATTTTACCAAACGCGGAACGGTATAAACGCCTCCCCCAAAAGAAGTTCATGAATAGCTGGTTTTCGGTCATTCTGCCTCACAAAAATTGGAATAAAAAGCGATAAAAAAATGTCACGTGCCCGAAAATGTTACCAATAAAAACGTTAACTCGTCCCACAAAAAACAAGACCTCACATGACTCTGTGGACTCAAATATGGAAAAATTATAGCTCTCAAAATGTGGTAACGCAAAAAATTTTTTTTTTGCAATAAAAAGCGTCTTTCAGTGTGTGATGGCTGCCAATCATAAAAATCCGCTAAATAACCCGCTATAAAAGTAAATCAAACCCCCCTTCATCACCCCCTTAGTTAGGGAAAAATAAAAAAAATTAAAAAAATGTATTTATTTCCATTTTCCCATTAGGGTTAGGGTTAGAGTTAGGGCTAGGGTTAGGGCTTGGGTTAGGGCTAGGGTTAAGGCTACAGTTAGGGTTGGGGCTAAAGTTAGGGTTAGGGTTGGGGCTTAAGTTAGGGTTAGGGTTTGGATTACATTTACGGTTGGGAATAGGGTTGGGATTAGAGTTAGGGGTGTTTCTGGGTTAGAGGTGTGGTTAGTAACATAGTAACATAGTTAGTAAGGCCGAAAAAAGACATTTGTCCATCCAGTTCAGCCTATATTCCATCATAATAAATACCCAGATCTACGTCCTTCTACAGAACCTAATAATTGTATGATACAATATTGTTCTGCTCCAGGAAGACATCCAGGCCTCTCTTGAACCCCTCGACTGAGTTCGCCATCACCACCTCCTCAGGCAAGCAATTCCAGATTCTCACTGCCCTAACAGTAAAGAATCCTCTTCTATGTTGGTGGAAAAACCTTCTCTCCTCCAGACGCAAAGAATGCCCCCTTGTGCCCGTCACCTTCCTTGGTATAAACAGATCCTCAGCGAGATATTTGTATTGTCCCCTTATATACTTATACATGGTTATTAGATCGCCCCTCAGTCGTCTTTTTTCTAGACTAAATAATCCTAATTTCGCTAATCTATCTGGGTATTGTAGTTCTCCCATCCCCTTTATTAATTTTGTTGCCCTCCTTTGTACTCTCTCTAGTTCCATTATATCCTTCCTGAGCACCGGTGCCCAAAACTGAACACAGTACTCCATGTGCGGTCTAACTAGGGATTTGTACAGAGGCAGTATAATGCTCTCATCATGTGTATCCAGACCTCTTTTAATGCACCCCATGATCCTGTTTGCCTTGGCAGCTGCTGCCTGGCACTGGCTGCTCCAGGTAAGTTTATCATTAACTAGGATCCCCAAGTCCTTCTCCCTGTCAGATTTACCCAGTGGTTTCCCGTTCAGTGTGTAATGGTGATATTGATTCCCTCTTCCCATGTGTATAACCTTACATTTATCATTGTTAAACCTCATCTGCCACCTTTCAGCCCAAGTTTCCAACTTATCCAGATCCATCTGTAGCAGAATACTATCTTCTCTTGTATTAACTGCTTTACATAGTTTTGTATCATCTGCAAATATCGATATTTTACTGTGTAAACCTTCTACCAGATCATTAATGAATATGTTGAAGAGAACAGGTCCCAATACCGACCCCTGCGGTACCCCACTGGTCACAGCGACCCAGTTAGAGACTATACCATTTATAACCACCCTCTGCTTTCTATCACTAAGCCAGTTACTAACCCATTTACACACATTTTCCCCCAGACCAAGCATTCTCATTTTGTGTACCAACCTCTTGTGCGGCACGGTATCAAACGCTTTGGAAAAATCGAGATATACCACGTCCAATGACTCACCGTGGTCCAGTCTATAGCTTACCTCTTCATAAAAACTGATTAGATTGGTTTGACAGGAGCGATTTCTCATAAACCCATGCTGATATGGAGTTAAACAGTTATTCTCATTGAGATAATCCAGAATAACATCCCTCAGAAACCCTTCAAATATTTTACCAACAATAGAGGTTAGACTTACTGGCCTATAATTTCCAGGTTCACTTTTAGAGCCCTTTTTGAATATTGGCACCACATTTGCTATGCGCCAGTCCTGCGGAACAGACCCTGTCGCTATAGTTGCTATAGCTATGGTTACGGTTACCTTTGCGATTAGGGTTAGGGGTGTGTTTGCATTAGGGTTTCAGTTATAATTTGGGGGTTTTCCACTGTTTAGGCACATCAGGGGCTCTTCAAACGCGACATGGCATCCGATCTCAATTCCAGCCAATTTTGCGTTGAAAAAGTAAAACAGTGCTCCTTCCCTTCCGAGCTCTCCCATGTGCCCAAACAGGGGTTTACCCCAACATATGGGGTATCAGCGTACTCAGGACAAATTGGACAACAACTTTTGGGGTCCAATTTCTCCTGTTACCCTTGGAAAAATACAAAACTGCGGGCTAAAAAATAATTTTTGGTGGAATTTTTTATTTTTATTTTCACGGCTCTGCGTTATAAACTGTAGTGAAACACTGGGGGGTTCAAAGTTCTCACAACACATCTAGATACATTCCTTGGGGGGTCTAGTTTCCAATATGGGGTCAGTTGTGGGGGGTTTGTTATGGTCCGGTGACCTTGGAGCAGCATGAAAACTTTCACTGGAGTAGGTGGTAACTATACTGACCGCAAATCCTGATCTTAACACCGCAACTAGAAGTAGCCGTGGGGTGTACCTAACAAGCTCTAGACACCTCGTCACAGCCGGAGGACTAAATACTCCTAAAGATGGAAATAGGAATACTATCTTGCCTCAGAGCAGAACCCCAAAGGATAGGCAGCCCCCCACAAATATTGGCTGTGAGTAGGAGAGGAAAGACACAGACAGACAGAAAACAGGATTTAGCACAAGAGGCCGCTCTAGCTAAAATAGGAAAGGATAGGACAGAGTTCTGTGTGGTCAGTATTAAAACCCTTCCAAAAATATCCACAGCAGATTATACAAAAATTCCTCCATCTAACTAAAGACGTGGAACGTATATCTGCAACTCCAGAGACTACTAAACTCAGAGCAGGAATACAATCAAAAGCAAGCACACAGCTTGTGTGCCGTAGAAAAAGAAACAGACACTTATCTTTGCTGAATTGGCAGCTAAGCACGAGAAGCCAGACAGAGAACCAATACTTCCCAAGAAACATTGACAACTGGCAAGGACTAATGAGTTCTGCAAACCTAAATACTCCAGTCAGAACTGCAATCAGCAGATACACCTGTCCAGGACTGCAGCCCAGAGACAACTGCATTACCACCTACAACCACCGGAGGGAGCCCAAAAGCAGAATTCACAACAGGGTTTCTACTGTTTAGGTACATTAGGGGCTCTGCAAACGCAATGTTATGCCTGCAGACCAATCCATCTAAGTCTGCATTCCAAATGATGCTCCTTCCCTTCCGAGCTCTGCCATGCGCTCAAACGGTGGTTCCCCCCCACATATCAGGTATCAGCGTACTCAAGACAAATTGGACAACAACATTTAGGGTCCAATTTCTTCTGTTACCCTTGGAAAAATACAAAACTGGGGGCTAAAAAATAATTTTTGTGGGAAAAGATTTTTGTTTTATTTTGACGGCTCTGCATTATAAACTTTTGTGAAGCCCTTGGTGGGTCAAAGTGCTCACCACACATCCAGATAAGTTCCTTAGGGGGTCTACTTTCCAAAATGGTGTCACTTGTTGGGGGTTTCAATGCACATCAGTTGCTCTCCAAATGAAACATGACGTCACATCTCAATTCCTGTCAATTTTGCATTGAAAAGTCAAATGGCGCTCCTTCCCTTCCGAGCTCTCCCATACGCCCAAACAGTGGTTTACCCCCACATATGGAGTATCAGCGTACTCAGGACAAATTGTACAACAACTTTTGGGGTCCAATTTCTTCTCTTACCCTTGGGAAAATAAAAAATTGGGGGCAAAAAGATGATTTTTGTGAAAAAATATGATTTTTTATTTTTACGGTTCTGCATTATAAACTTCTGTGAAGCACTTGGGTCAAAGTGCTCACCACACCTCTAGATAAGTTCCTTAGGGGGTCTACTTTCCAAAATGATGTCACTTGTGGGGGGTTTCAATGTTTAGGCACATCAGTGGCTCTCCAAACGCAACATGGCGTCTCATCTCAATTCCTGTCAATTTTGCATTGAAAAGTCAAATTGCGCTCCTTCGCTTCCGAGCTCTGTCATGCGCCCAAACAGTGGTTTACCCCCACATATGGGGTATCGGCGTACTCAGGACAAATTGTACAACAACTTTTGAGGTCCATTTTCTCCTGTTACCCTTGGTAAAATAAAACAAATTGGAGCTGAATTACATTTTTTGTGAAAAAAAGTAAAATGTTAATGTTTATTTAAACATTCCAAAAATTCCTGTGAAACATCTGAAGGGTTAATAAACTTCTTCAATGTGGTTTTGAGCACCTTGAGGGGTGCACTTTTTAGAATGGTGTCACACTTGGGTATTTTCTATCATATAGACCCCTCAAAATGACTTCAAATGAGATGTGGTCCCTAAAAAAAAATGGTGTTGTAAAAATGAGAAATTGCTGGTCAACTTTTAACCCTTATAACTCCCTAACAAAAAAAAATTTTGGTTCCAAAATTGTGCTGATGTAAAGTAAACATGTGGGAAATGTTACTTATTAAGTATTTTGTGTGACATATCTCTGTGATTTAATTGCATAAAAATTCCAAGTTGGAAAATTGCAAAATTTTCAAAACTTTTGCCAAATTTCGGTTTTTTTCACAAATAAACACAGGTAATATCAAATAAATTTTACCACTATCATCTCATATGTCATGAGAAAACAATGTCAGAATCACCAGGATCCGTTGAAGCGTTCCAGAGTTATAACCTCATAAAGGGACAGTGGTCAGAATTGTAAAAATTGGCCTGGTCATTTACGTGCAAACCACCCTTGGGGATAAAGGGGTTAAGTCCATGCCTCAGAGACTGCAAGCTGTTAACCCTGAGGAAGAAGAGCGTGGCTCTTCGAAACGCATTGGTTAGCTCTGTCCCCTCTCTTTTGAGCGCCTCGGCGCTCCATCCTGAATGTGACGTCACTAGTGGGTGGGCCCTATCGGCCATCTTTCTTTTGCCCTGCGCGATCTCCAGAGATGCATCGGTTACACATCGCGCTCCACCATCCAAGGCACAAGGTGCCGCAGTCCCTGACGCCTGCTCTAAACCAGTGAGTCTGCACCTTACAGACATGGAAGCACATCGCAAGCTGCAGCACTCAACATTCACAGGTAAGCTCGCAGGTATATATGGTCCCACCGCTGGGACTAGTGGACAGACATATCATACGGACACATTAGCTTGCTAGCCACTAGAGGGATTTTGTTGGTATTCACAAAGCCACCTACCGGTGGGTAAGGTGAGGTTTTGGTGTACTGTTAAGTCCAACCTATGTAAAGTATTTCTTTTCTATTCTACCCTTAAGCGCGGGATCAGCATTGTATTACAGGTTGAAATAAATTTACTTTTTGATGATAGTCTAAACTTGAGAAGTATATATATATATATATATATATATATATATATACATATATATATATATATATATATATATATATTGTGAGGCTGTGGCCTCTGATACAGCTAGGGTGCGCTGTTTGTTCTCCCCAGAATGTGCATGCAGACGGATGAAGTCCATAGGTGTGTATGAGTCATGGATTTCCGGTCCGGGTCTTCCATGTGGCTGAAGGCCACAGGTTTGTGTGTGTTTAAAAGCCCTGCAGTAAGGGGTATGGGTGTGTCAGGCCGTGTCAGGTGTCTGGCCAGGAGAGGCCAGGTGCACGTCAGTGTCAGTCTGGTTTGTGCTGGTCTGCAGAGTGCATGGAGGCCAGCAGAGCCAGCACCCAGGGCAGCTGATAGCCTGGCACCAGCAGCGTACACAGAGATGCAAGTCGTCCATGGTACTGGTCTCGGATGTGGACAGTCCTGTGCCCGGAGGTGGATATCCTGTGCCCGTAGGAGTCGGATGTGGATAGTCCTATGCCCGGAGGTGGATGTCCTGTACCCGAAAGAGGACTAGCATGTGTAACGATTGCAAACAGGTGGATATGGTGCCCGGCTGCTATCCGGAGGATATCCTGAACTGTGTACGACTGTGTGAGTAATGAGTCTGTAAGAGACTGTGATACAGCGATGCAGGACACCCACGAGAACTAGTCAGAGGAGGGCTGGCGTGAGTAGTGTCTGCAACATATGAGGCTGTGTGTACGGAGACGTAGAGAGACTGTGAGATGGCGTGCGGTCGCCCAGGGAAACTGGACAAGGGAAGTCTGGCCTGTTTAGGGACCGAAAATCTAAAGCCATGTGATATGCATTACTTTGAGCTGGTGTAAATTGATCACTGAAGTTCTATGCATTTATGTGAAGTGGACATTTTAATGCTGTGAAGAAACACATTAAAAGAGACTTTTGTGTTTGAATTTGTGGGTCACTGCTTCTTCACTGCGTACGATGCTACTGCAGCTTTACAATATATATATACATATATATATATATATATATATATATATATATGTATATATAAATTGGAACAGCATCAAATTACTACCTTACAAGGCATGCAGAGCTCTTCCGACCAGCAATCCAATGGTCAAAAAGTAATAAACTAAAAAAAAAAGAAAAGCAGCACAAAATAATTGAAAAAAAGTGGACTTTAATGCCTGAATGGCGTGGCAACGTTTCGGATGTGTTATCCTTTGTCAAGCCATGGACAAGGTAATAAGAGCAGGGACAGTGCAAGTAAAAGGACGACGGCCGTTTTGCATTATATTCGCTTCCACGGGAGTATAACGCGAAACGGCCGTCGTCCTTTTACTTGCACTGTCCCTGCTCTTATTACCTTGTCCATGAATTTATATTGGAAATAAAGGACTAAGGTTTCTTTGTCACATAACGGAAGTGTTGCTGCCTTCTTCTTCCTTTGGATTTATCTACATGTTTTACTTCTGGCAAGCACCCTCGACCAAGTGACTCCACTCCCACAACGTGCCAATGATTCAGAGTGTACCCCTCCATACCAGTAAGTAACTCATTACATTTAATCTCAGTGCCATTCATTTTTTTTCTTCTTTCTGGACGTGTATGTATGTATATCTATATATATATATATATATATATATATATATATATATATATATATATATATATATATATATGTATAATCTGCTATATAATTGTCTAAGGGTCACTTCAGTCTGTCCTTCTGTCACGGTTATTCATTCGCTGATTGGTCTCGCCAGCTGCCTGTCATGGCTGCCACGACCAATCAGCGACGGGCACAGTCCGGAAGAAAATGGCTGCTCCTTACTCCCCGCAGTCAGTGCCTGTCGCCTGCATACTTCCCTCCGGTCACCGCTAACACAGGGTTAATGCCGGCGCTATTAACCCTGTGTGTCCCCAATTTTTTACTATTGACGCTGCCTATGCGGCATCAATATTAAAAAATGTAATGTTAAAAATAACAATTAAAAAAAAACCTGCTATACTCGCCCTCCGTTGCAGCTCACGCCGGCCGCCATCTTCCATTGCAGGTTCCGGTGGCAGAAGGACCTTCCATGACGTCACGGTCATGTGACCGCGACGTCATCACAGGCCCTGCATGCCTGCGCTACAAAGACCTGCCATGACATCACGGTCATGTGACCGCGACGTCATCACAGGTCCTGCGCTAATACCAACCCTGGGACCGGAACCTGCCGTGGACTACAAGGGCTCCCTCGGAAAGGTGAGTATATGTTTATTTTTTCACCTGTGACAAACCTGGCTGGGCAATATACTACGTAGCTGGGCAATATACTACATGACTGGCCAATATACTACGTGGCTCTGTGCTGTATACTACTTTGCTGTGCAATATACTACGTGGCTGGGCAATATACTACGTCTCTGGGCAATATACTACGTGGCTCTGTGCTGTATACTACGTCACTGGCCAATATACTACGTGGCTGCGCAATATACTTCGTAACTGGGCAATATACTAAGTGGCTGGGCAATATACTACGTAACTGGGCAATATACTACGTGGCTGGGCAATATACTATGTGGCTGGGCAATATACTACGTGGCTGGCCAATATATTACGTGACCTGGCAATATACTACGTGGGCTGTGCAATATACTACGTAGCTCGGCAATATACTATGTAACTGGGCAATATACTATGTGGCTGGGCAATATACTACGTGGCTGCGCAATATACTACGTCACTAGGCAATATACTACGTAACTAGGCAATATACTATGTGGCTGGGCAATATACTACGTCACTGGGCAATATACTACATGGCTGGCCAAAATATTACGTCACTGGGCAATATACTATGTCACTGGGCAATATACTACGTCACTGGGCAATATACTACGTCACTGGGCTATATACTACGTGACTGGGCAATATACTACGTGGCTCTGTGCTGTATACTACGTCACTGGGCGATATACTACGTGGCTGGGCAATATGCTACTTCGCTGGGCAATATACTACATGGGCTGTGCAATATACTACGTGGACATGCATATTCTAGAATACCCGATGCGTTAGAATCGGGCCACCATCTAGTATATATATATATATATATATATATATATATATATATATATATATATAGTGCCTTGTGAAAGTATTTGGCTTTTTGGCCCTCTGGAACTTTTCAACCTTTTCCCACATATCAGGCTTCAAACATAAAGATACCAAATGTCAATTTTTGGTGAAGAATCAACAACAAGTGGAACACAATTGTGAAGTTGAATGAAATTTATTGTTTTTTTTAAATTTTTGTGGAAATTCAAAAACTGAAAAGTGGGGCGTGCAATATTATTCGGCCCCTTTTACTTAATACTTTGTTGCGCCACCTTTTGCTGCGATTACAGCTACAAGTCCCTTGGGGTATGTCTCTATCAGTTTTGTACATCGAGAGACTGAAATTCTTGCCCATTCTTCCTTGGCAAACAGCTCGAGCTCAGTGAGGTTTGATGGAGATCGTTTGTGAACAGCAGTTTTCAGCTCTTTCCACAGATTCTCGATTGGATTGAGGTCTGGACTTTGACTTGGCCATTCTAACACATGAATACGTTTATTTGTGAACCATTCCATTGTAGATTTTGCTTTATGGTTGGGATCATTGTTTTGTTGGAAGACAAATCTCCGTCCCAGTCTCAGGTCTTTTGCAGACTCCAACAGGTTTTCTTCAAGAATGGTCCTGTATTTGGCTCCATACATCTTCCCATCAATTTTAACCATCTTCCCTGTCCCTGCTGAAGAAAAGCAGGCTCAAATCATGATGCTGCCACCACCATGTTTGACAGTGGGGATGGTGTGTTCAGGGTGATAAGCTGTGTTGCCTTTACGCCAAAAATATCGTTTGGCATTGTTGCCAAAAAGTTCGATTTTGGTTTCATCTGACCAGAGCACCTTCTTCCACATGTTTGGTGTGTCTCCCAGGTGGCTTGTTGCAAACTTTAAATGACACTTTTAAAGATATCTTTCAGAAATGGCTTTCTTCTTGCCACTCTTCCATAAAGGCCAGATTTGTGCAGTGTACGACTGATTGTTGTCCTGTGGACAGACTTTCCCACCTCAGCTGTAGATCTCTGCAGTTCATCCAGAGTGATCATGGGCCTCCTGGCTGCATCTCTGATCAGTCTTCTCCTTGTTTGAGATAAAAGTTTAGAGGGACGGCCGGGTCTTGGTAGATTTACAGTGGTACGATGCGCCTTTCATTTCAATATGATTGTTTGCACAGTGCTCCTTGGAATGTTTAAGGTTTTGGAAATCATTTTGTATCCAAATCCGACTTTAAACTTCTCGACAACAGTATCACGGACCAGCCTCTTCTGTTCCTTGGTATTCATGATGCTCTCTGTGCTTCAAACAAAACCCTGTGACTATCACAGAGCAGGTGCATTTATACGGAGACTTGATTACACACAGGTGGATTATATTTATCATCATTGGGCATTTAGGACAACATTGGATCTTTCAGAGATCCACAATGAACTTCTGCAGTGAGTTTGCTGCACTGAAAGTAAAGGGGCTGAATAATATTGCACGCCCCACTTTTCAGTTTTTGAATTTCCACAAAAATTTAAAATAACCATTAAATTTCATTCAACTGCACAATTGTTTTCCACTTGTTGTTGATTCTTCACCAAAAATTGACATTTGGCATCTTTATGCTTGAAGCATGATATGTGAGAAAAGGTTGAAAAGTTCCAGGGGGCCGAATACTTTCGCAAGGCAGTATATATATATATATATATATATATATATATATTATATATGCTATGTAGGTGTGTGCGTATACATACATACATACATACATACATGCACATACCTATATACACACACATACACTGCGTGCAGAATTATTAAGCAAGTTGTATTTTGATCACATGATACTTTTTATACATGTCGTCCTACTCCAAGCTGTTCAGGCTTGAGAGCCAACTACCAATTAAGTAAATCAGGTGATGTTCATTTCTGTAATGAGGAGGGGTGTTGTCTAATGACATCAAAACCTTATATAAGGTGTGCTTAATTATTAGGCAACTTCCTTTCCTTTGGCAAAATGGTTCAGAAGAGAGATTTGACGGGCTCTGAAAAGGCGAAAATTGTGAGATGTCTTGCAGAGGGATGCAGTAGTCTTGAAATTGCCAAACTTTTGACGCGTGATCTCTGGACAGTCAAGCGTTTCATGGCAAATAGCCAACAGGGTCGCAAGAAGCGTGTTGGGCAAAAAAATGCGCTAAATAACTACTCATGAATTGAGGAAAATCAAGCATGAAGCTGCCAAGATGCCATTTGCCACCAGTTTTGCCATATTTCAGAGCTGCAACGTTACTGAAATAACAAAAAACACAAGGTGTGCGATACTCAGGGACATGGTCAAAGTAAGGAAGGTTGAAAAACGACCACCTTTGAATAAGAAACATAAGATAAAACATCAAGACTGGGCCAAGAAATATCTTAAGACTGACTTTTCAAAGGTTTTATGGACTGATGAAATGAGAGTGACTCTTGATGGGCCAGATGGATGGGCCAGAGGCTGGATCAGTAAAGGGCAGAGAGCTCCACTCCGACTCAGACGCCAGCAAGGTGGAGGTGGGGTGCTGGTATGGGCTGGTATCATCAAAGATGAACTTGTGGCACCTTTTCGGGTTGAGGATGGAGTGAAGCTCAACTCCCACCTACTGCCAGTTTCTGGAAGACAACTTCTTCAAGCAGTGGTACAGGAAGAAGTCGGTATCGATCAAGAAAACATGAGTTTCATGCAGGACAATGCTCCATCACATGCCTCCAACTACTCCACAGCGTGGCTGGCCAGTAAAGGTCTCAAAGAAGAAAAAATAATGACATGGCTCCCTTGTTCGCCTGATCTGAACCACATAGAAAACCTGTGGTCCCTCATAAAATGTGAGATCTACAGGGAGGGAAAACAGTCCACCTCTCAGAACAGTGTCTGGGAGGCTGTGGTGGCTGCTGCACGCATTGTTGATCGTAAACAGATCAAGCAACTGACAGATTCTATGGATAGAAGGCTGTTGAATGTCATCATAAAGAAAGGTGGATATATTGGTCACTAATTTTTGGGGGTTTTGTTTTTGCATGTCAGAAATGTTTATTTCTAAATTTTGTGCAGTTATATTGGTTTACCTGGTGAAAATAAACAAGTGAGATGCAATATATTTGGTTTTTATTAAGTTGCCTAATAATTCTGCACAGTAATAGTCACCTGCACAAACAGATATCCTCCTAAGATAGCCAAATCTAAAAAATCCCCACTCCAACTTCCAAAAATATTAAGCTTTGATATTTATGAGTCTTTAGGGTTGATTGAGAACATAGTTGTTGATCAATAATAAAAATAAGCCTCTAAAATACAACTTGCCTAATAATTCTACACACAGTGTATACACACACATATATATACATAAACACAATGTACATGTATGTACTTGTACACTATATATACACACATCTACTATATAATTGTCTAAGGGTCACTTCCGTCTTTCTGTCTGTCTGTCACAGATATTCATTGGTCGCGGCCTCTGTCTGTCATGGAAATCCAAGTCGCTGATTGGTCGCGGCAAAACAGCCACGACCATTCAGCGATCGGCACAGTCCGGCGGAAAAATGGCCGCTCCTTACTCCCCGCAGTCAGTGCCCACTCCATACTCCCCTCCAGTCAGCCCTCACACAGGGTTAATGCCAGCGTTAATGGACCGTGGTGCGCGCTTCATTAACGCAGCTATTAACCCTGTGTGACCAACATTTTACTATTGATGATGCTCATGCATCATCAATAGTAAAAAGATCTAATGTTACAAGTAATAATAATAATAATTAAAAAAAAGGTTATTCTCCCCCTCCGCCGTCGCGTCCTCTCCTCGGCAGTGCAAGCGGCAGGTTCCGGTGGCAAGGATGCTATGCGAGAAGGACCTTCCATGACGTCACGGTCATGTGACCGTGACGTCATCACAGGTCCTGCTCTCATCCAACCCTGGGATCGGAAGCTGCCGCCTGCACCGCACACAGGCGACAGGACTACAAGGGCTCCCTCGGAAGGTGAGTGTATGTTTCTTTTGTATTTTAAGTCTTTTTTAACCTGTTACATATGTGTCTGGGCAATATACTACGTGACTGGCCAATATACTACGTGACTGGGCAATATACTACGTGGCTCTGCTGTATACTACGTGGCTCTGTGCAATATACTACGTGGCTGGGCAATATACTACGTGACTGGGCAATATACTACGTAGCTGGGCAATATACTACGTGACTGGGCAATATACTACGTGGCTGGGCAATATACTACGTGGTTGGGCAATATACTACGTGGCTGGACAATATACTACGTGGGCTGTGCAATATACTACGTGGGCTGTGCAATATACTACGTGGACATGCATATTCTAGAATACCTGATGCGTTATAATCGGGCCACCATCTAGTACATACATAAACACACTATGTACATATATATACATGTACACAGTATATATGCACACATATATACACACATACATAAACACACTATGTACATGTATATACATGTACACGCTATATATGCACAATGTGACAAAACACTCTGGGATCGCCTTTGCTGGGGTCAAAGGTCACGTGGTTTGTGCATTGAATCTGAGGCGTACAGCAGGTTTCTGAGCAGGCTGACCTCAGGTCAGATTTATTAACGTGAAAGCAACACAAAAAACAAAACATAAAAATAAATCCTAGCCTGTCCGGCACTAACTAAACAAATACGTTGCTATCTCAACAACTGGGGGGGCTTCTCCCACCCAGCTAACATCACACAATTCTTGAGCAGAGCTCTTCACTCACGTTTCTCCCACACAGGCAGGCAATCTGTGTGCCCCAGGCAGACACTGGAAACACCCAGCTGGTCATCTTTTATTCCTGCAATCATTAACCCATTAGCACCCTGAAGATACTGAGTGGCCTAATTCACATAGGACAAACACCTGGGCGATATATATCTACCTCCAACTACCACACCAGCATGAGTCTTACATATCCCCCCCCTTGCTCAGACCACTCCGGTCGAGCAAGAACACTTTTGAAACAGTGCACTCGGGATAGGGCATCGGCGTTCCCCATCTGCACCCCAGGTCGGTGCTCCACCATAAAAGAGTAAGCCTGCAGGGCAAGGAACCACCGGGTTACCCGACTATTACGGTCTTTGTGGAGGTGCATCCACTTGAGAGGGGCATGGTCTGTGACCAGCCTAAACTTCCTACCGGCTAGGTAATACTTGAGGGAGTCGAGAGCCCACTTAATGGCTAGGCACTCTTTTTCAACCACCGCATACCTCTGCTCATGTACATTCAGTTTCCGACTGAGGTAGAGGACCGGGTGTTCGACTCCGTCCCTCACCTGGGAAAGTACAGCTCCGACACCAGTATCAGAGGCATCAGTTTGTACCACAAACTCACTGCTGAAATCAGGAGTCACTAGTACGGGCTGAGAGCACAAAGCCCGTTTCAGGCTGTGGAAGGCCTCTTCAGCAGCTGAGGTCCATTTTACCATGACGGAACCCTTCCCCTTGGTAAGATCCGTCAAGGGAGTAGCCATGGCTGCAAAATTGGGTATGAACCGGCGATAATAGCCGGCAATCCCCAGGAAAGCCTGCACTTGTTTCTTGTTCACTGGTTGTGGCCAGCCCTGAATTGCCTGTATTTTGTCGATCTGGGGTTTAACCACTCCTCGGCCAATCACGTAGCCCAAGTATCGGGCTTCTTCAAGCCCGATGTGGCATTTCTTGGGGTTTGCCGTTAAACCTGCATCTCGCAGGTCATCATCACCGCTTGTACCTTCTGGAGATGAGTTTCCCAGTCCATGCTGTAAATTACGATGTCATCCAGGTAGGCAGAAGCGTACTGTCTGTGAGGCCTCAAGACTCGATCCATCAATCTCTGGAACAAGTCCAAACGGCATATAGACATACTGGAACAGACCTTCTGGTGTAGCAAAGGCCGTCTTCTCTCTGGCCGCCTCGGCCAGAAGAATCTGCCAGTACCCCTTTGTTAAATCCAGGGTCGTAATGTATCGGACTTTACCAAGCCGGTCGATCAACTCATCGACCCAGGGCATAGGGTACGCATCAAATTTAGAAACTGCATTCAGTTTCCTAAAGTCATTACAAAACTGGATGGAGCCATCCGGTTTAGGTATCAACACAATTGGACTGGACCAGGCGCTGTGTGACTCCTCAATGACTCCTAAGTCCAACATTGCCATCACTTCCCGGGAGACGGCTTCACGGCGGGCTTCCGGAATCCGGTAGGGCTTCACATGAACAGTGACGCCAGGCTCTGTGACAATTTCATGTTTCACCAACTTAGTCCGGCCAGGTTTTTCGGAGAAAAACTGTCAGTTCTGTAACAAAAATTGCTTAACCTCAGATTTTTGTCGTTCTGAGAGAGTCTCAGCAACCTGCACCTCTGGTACAGTAGGTGAACAAACCGGACGGGGCAGATCCGCCGTTAGGGCAGAGCGGTCTTTCCAGGATTTTATCAGATTCACATGATAAATCTGTTCCGGTTTTCTCTTACCCGGCTGGTACACTTTATAGTTCACTTCACCAACTCTTTCTCGGACCTCAAATGGGCCCTGCCATTTCGCCAGGAATTTACTATCCACCGTAGGGATTAGGACCAACACCCTATCGCCGGGTGCAAATGTACGGACCTTAGCGCCTCTATCATAACTTTGCCTCTGGGCTCCCTGGGCCTGTAACATATGGTCCCTAACAATGGGCATGACAGCGGCAATACGATCCTGCATTTGTGTTACATGGTCGATCACCGTTTTAAAGGGAGTGACTTGACCTTCCCAGGTTTCTTTTGCGACGTCCAGCAGTCCCCGGGGACGACGGGCGTACAACAGTTCGAAAGGCGAAAACCCTGTGGAAGACTGGGGAACTTCCCTAATGGCAAACAGCAAATAGGGTAACAAGTAATCCCAGTTCTTCCCATCTTTGTCTATCGCCTTCCAGAGCATCTGTTTTAAGGTTTTGTTGAAGCGCTCAACCAGGCCATCTGTTTGAGGGTGATAGACAGACGTACGCAACGGGTCTATTTGTAAGAGCCTGCAGAGCTCCTTCATTACCCTCGACATAAAGGGAGTCCCCTGGTCGGTGAGTATCTGTTTTGGAATTCCCACCCGACTAAACACTTGTACCAATTCCTTGGCGATCGTCTTGGTAGCTGTGTTACGCAAAGGGACGGCTTCCGGGTAACGAGTGGCATAGTCCACGATGACGAGGATATGTTGGTGCCCACGTGCGGATCGGGGAAGGGGCCCAACCAAATCCATCCCAATTCTCTCAAAAGGGACCCCGATGATAGGAAGGGGTACCAAAGGGCTACGGAACTGAGATTTAGGGGCCGCGATTTGGCACTCTGGACAGGACTCACAATAGTTACGCACATCACAATGTATTCCAGGCCACACAAAACAATGCAATATCCTTTCTGTGGTTTTCTGTACCCCCAGATGTCCCCCCATTATATGTCCGTGGGCCAAATCCAGTACCTTCCGCCGATAAGGTTTGGGTACCACTAACCGTTGCACTGTGTCTTCCCCTTTTTTTTCTACCTGGTAGAGCAAATCATTTTCAAGAACCATATACGGGTACGCTAGCCTAGTGTCAGGTTCTACGGGTACCCCATCTATCATTTTTACATTTTTTCTAGCCGGAGTTAGGGTAGGATCTTTCATTTGCTCGCTGTGGAAGTCATCCACCTGGACTCCCAAATCTGGCAGGCAGGGTGCCGGATGGCTGTCTGCCTCCGCCTCTCGCTGAGGTTCCTCAGTTTCCTCTGTTTCCCCCGCCATGACGGAGAAGGGGTACTGAAGGTTAGATTCACCAACCTCCCCAGCAACATCTTCCTGTGGGGTCTCCTCTAGGGACTCGGGACCTCCAGATGGCATGGGAGAAGATTCACGGGTACAGCTACCGTGAAGGAGCAACTGATTCTCTCACAACTGCCAGAAATAGGGAAAATCCCTGCCCAGGATTACATCCTGTAACAATGCGGGGACGAGTCCCACTTTGTGCTGCACTGACCCATAGGGAGTAGAAATCCATATGACCGCTGTTAAGTACGAGCGGGTGTCACCATGCACACACGTCACAGAAAACTTGTCAGACGGACCAGACGGAAGTACCACCAGACTAGCTTTTACCAGAGTCACCACACTTCCAGAGTCTAGTAATGCCACAACATTTTTCCCATCAACAGATAATTCACACAGGCGTTTCACTGTATCATTTTGACCCGCATTCACACTCACTAGCTGTGTAACCAAAGACATGCGTTTTCTAGAGTCTATAATGTCGCACTGCATGGGTTCAGCGGTAACAGGACAGTTCGCAGAAACATGACCCTTCTCATGGCAGCGGAAACACCTAACAGGTCCTGTTATGGCTGGCAATCAGGCAACACAGCGTGCAGTAATCAGCGCACATACAGAGATCTGGCAATAACCAAAAACAATAGAACGAGCTCTGAGACGTGGAATCTCTGTAGACTGCAGTACCTGATCTATCCTCACACAACTATAAGCAGCAGTGGATTGCGCCTATCAACTACCTATGCAACTCGGCACTGCCTGAGGAGCTGACTAGCCTGAAGATAGAAATACAAGCCTGACTTACCTCAGAGAAATACCCCAAAGGAATAGGCAGCCCCCCACATATAATGACTGTTAGCAAGATGAAAAGACAAACGTAGGAATGAAATAGATTCAGCAAAGTGAGGCCCGATATTCTAGACAGAGCGAGGATAGCAAAGAGAACTATGCAGTCTACAAAAAACCCTAAAACGAAAACCACGCAAAGGGGCAAAAAGACCCACCGTGCCGAACTAACAGCACGGCGGTGCACCCCTTTGCTTCTCAGAGCTTCCAGCAAAAGTTAATAGCAAGCTGGACAGAAAAAACAGAAAACAAACTAGAAGCACTTATCTAGCAGAGCAGCAGGCCCAAGGAAAGATGCAGTAGCTCAGATCCAACACTGGAACATTGACAAGGAGCAAGGAAGACAGACTCAGGTGGAGCTAAATAGCAAGGCAGCCAACGAGCTCACCAAAACACCTGAGGGAGGAAGCCCAGAGACTGCAATACCACTTGTGACCACAGAAGTGAACTCAGCCACAGAATTCACAACAGTACCCCCCCCTTGAGGAGGGGTCACCGAACCCTCACCAGAACCCCCAGGCCGACCAGGATGAGCCACATGAAAGGCACGAACAAGATCTGGGGCATGGACATCAGAGGCAAAAACCCAGGAATTATCTTCCTGAGCATAACCCTTCCATTTGACCAGATACTGGAGTTTCCGTCTAGAGACACGAGAATCCAAAATCTTCTCCACAATATACTCCAATTCCCCCTCCACCAAAACAGGGGCAGGAGGCTCCACAGATGGAACCATAGGTGCCACGTATCTCCTCAACAACGACCTATGGAATACATTATGTATGGAAAAGGAGTCTGGGAGGGTCAGACGAAAAGACACCGGATTGAGAATCTCAGAAATCCTATACGGACCAATAAAACGAGGTTTAAATTTAGGAGAGGAAACCTTCATAGGTATATGACGAGAAGATAACCAAACCAGATCCCCAACACGAAGTCGGGGTCCCACACGGCGTCTGCGATTAGCGAAAAGCTGAGCCTTCTCCTGGGACAAGGTCAAATTGTCCACTACCTGAGTCCAGATCTGCTGCAACCTGTCCACCACATAATCCACACCAGGACAGTCCGAAGACTCAACCTGTCCTGAAGAGAAACGAGGATGGAACCCAGAATTGCAGAAAAATGGAGAGACCAAGGTAGCCGAGCTGGCCCGATTATTAAGGGCGAACTCAGCCAACGGCAAAAATGACACCCAATCATCCTGGTCAGCGGAAACAAAACATCTCAGATATGTTTCCAAGGTCTGATTGGTTCGTTCGGTCTGGCCATTAGTCTGAGGATGGAAGGCCGAGGAAAAAGATAGGTCAATGCCCATCCTACCACAAAAGGCTCGCCAGAACCTCGAGACAAACTGGGAACCTCTGTCAGAAACAATATTCTCAGGAATGCCATGTAATCGAACCACATGCTGGAAGAACAAAGGCACCAAATCAGAGGAGGAAGGCAATTTAACCAAGGGCACCAGATGGACCATTTTAGAAAAGCGATCACAGACCACCCAAATGACCGACATTTTTTGAGAAACGGGAAGGTCAGAAATGAAATCCATCGAAATATGTGTCCAAGGCCTCTTCGGGACCGGCAAGGGCAAAAGCAACCCACTGGCACGTGAACAGCAGGGCTTAGCCCTAGCACAAATTCCACAGGACTGCACAAAAGCACGCACATCCCGTGACAGAGATGGCCACCAGAAGGATCTAGCAACCAACTCCCTGGTACCAAAGATTCCTGGATGACCGGCCAGCACCGAACAATGAAGTTCAGAGATAACTTTACTAGTCCACCTATCAGGGACGAACAGTTTCTCGGCCGGACAACGATCAGGTTTATTAGCCTGAAATTTCTGCAACACTCTCCGCAAATCAGGGGAGATGGCAGACACAATGACTCCTTCCTTGAGGATACTCGCCGGCTCAGATAACCCCTGAGAGTCGGGCACAAAACTCCTAGACAGAGCATCCGCCTTCACATTTTTAGAGCCCGGAAGGTATGAAATCACAAAATCAAAACGAGCAAAAAATAACGACCAACGGGCCTGTCTAGGATTCAAGCGCTTGGCAGACTCAAGATAAGTAAGGTTCTTATGATCAGTCAAAACCACCACGCGATGCTTAGCACCCTCAAGCCAATGACGCCACTCCTCGAATGCCCACTTCATGGCCAGCAACTCTCGGTTGCCCACATCATAATTACGCTCAGCAGCAGAAAATTTCCTGGAAAAGAAAGCACATGGTTTGAACACTGAGCAACCAGAACCTCTCTGTGACAAAACCGCCCCTGCACCAATCTCAGAAGCATCAACCTCGACCTGGAACGGAAGAGAAACATCAGGTTGACACAACACAGGGGCACAGCAAAAACGACGCTTCAACTCCTGAAAAGCTTCCACGGCAGCAGAAGACCAATTAACCAAATCAGCACCCTTCTTGGTCAAATCGGTCAATGGTCTGGCAATGCTAGAAAAATTACAGATGAAGCGACGATAAAAATTAGCAAAGCCCAGGAATTTCTGCAGACTTTTTAGAGATGTCGGCTGAGTCCAATCCTGGATGGCCTGAACCTTAACCGGATCCATCTCGATAGTAGAAGGGGAAAAGATGAACCCCAAAAATGAAACTTTCTGCACACCGAAGAGACACTTTGATCCCTTCACGAACAAGGAATTAGCACGCAGTACCTGGAAAACCATTCTGACTTGCTTCACATGAGACTCCCAATCATCTGAGAAGATCAAAATGTCATCCAAGTAAACAATCAAGAATTTATCCAGATACTCACGGAAAATGTCATGCATAAAAGACTGAAAAACAGATGGAGCATTGGCAAGTCCGAACGGCATCACCAGATACTCAAAATGACCCTCGGGCGTATTAAATGCCGTTTTCCATTCATCTCCCTGCCTGATTCTCACCAGATTATACGCACCACGAAGATCAATCTTAGTAAACCAACTAGCCCCCTTAATCCGAGCAAACAAGTCAGAAATCAAAGGCAAGGGATACTGAAACTTAACAGTGATCTTATTAAGAAGGCGGTAATCAATACACGGTCTTAGCGAACCATCCTTCTTGGCTACAAAAAAGAACCCTGCTCCCAATGGTGACGACGATGGGCGAATATGTCCCTTCTCCAGGGACTCCTTCACATAACTGCGCATAGCGGTGTGTTCAGGTACGGACAAATTAAATAAACGACCCTTAGGGAATTTACTACCAGGAATCAAATCGATAGCACAATCACAATTCCTATGCGGAGGTAGGGCATCAGACTTGGACTCTTCAAATACATCCTGAAAGTCCGACAAGAACTCTGGGATGTCAGAAGGAATGGATGACGAAATAGACAAAAATGGAACATCACCATGTACTCCCTGACAACCCCAGCTGGTTACCGACATAGAGTTCCAATCCAATACTGGATTATGGGTTTGTAGCCATGGCAACCCCAACACGACCACATCATGCAAATTATGCAGTACCAAAAAGCGAATAACTTCCTGATGTGCAGGAGCCATGCACATGGTCAGCTGGGCCCAGTACTGAGGCTTATTCTTGGCCAAAGGTGTAGCATCAATTCCTCTCAACGGAATAGGACACCGCAAAGGCTCCAAGAAAAATCCACAACGTTTAGCATAATCCAAATCCATCAGATTCAGGGCAGCGCCTGAATCCACAAACGCCATGACAGAATATGATGACAAAGAGCACATTAAGGTAATGGACAAAAGGAATTTGGACTGTACAGTACCAATAACGGCAGAGCTATCGAACCGCCTAGTGCGTTTAGGACAATTAGAAATAGCATGAGTAGAATCACCACAATAGAAACACAGTCTGTTCAGACGTCTGTGTTCGTGCCGTTCTACTTTAGTCATAGTCCTGTCGCACTGCATAGGCTCAGGCTTACTCTCAGACAATACCGCCAGATGGTGCACAGATTTACGCTCGCGCAAGCGACGACCGATCTGAATGGCCAAGGACATAGACTCATTCAAACCAGCAGGCATAGGAAATCCCACCATTACATCCTTAAGAGCTTCAGAGAGACCCTTTCTGAACAAAGCCGCTAGTGCAGATTCATTCCACAGAGTGAGTACTGACCATTTCCTAAATTTCTGACAATATACTTCTACATCATCCTGACCCTGGCATAAAGCCAGCAGATTTTTCTCAGCTTGATCCACTGAATTGGGCTCATCGTAAAGCAATCCCAGCGCCTGGAAAAATGCATCAACATTACTCAATGCAGAATCTCCTGGTGCAAGAGAAAACGCCCAGTCCTGTGGGTCGCCGCGCAAAAAAGAAATAATAATCAAAACCTGTTGAATAGGATTACCAGAAGAATGAGGTTTCAAGGCCAAAAATAGCTTACAATTATTTCTGAAGCTCAGGAACTTAGTTCTGTCACCAAAAAACAAATCAGGAATCGGAATTCTTGGTTCTAGCATCGATTTCTGATCAATAGTATCTTGAATCTTTTGTACATTTACAACGAGATTATCCATTGAGGAGCACAGAGCCTGAATATCCATGTCCACAGCTGTGTCCTGAAGCACTCTAATGTCTAGGGGAAAAAAAAGACTGAAGACAGAGCTAAGAAAAAAAAATGATGTCAGGATTTCTTTTTTCCCTCTATTGGAAATCATTGGAGGGCTCCTTGTACTGTTATGGCTGGCAATCAGGCAACACAGCGTGCAGTAATCAGCGCACATACAGAGATCTGGCAATAACCAAAAACAATAGAACGAGCTCTGAGACGTGGAATCTCTGTAGACTGCAGTACCTGATCTATCCTCACACAACTATAAGCAGCAGTGGATTGCGCCTATCAACTACCTATGCAACTCGGCACTGCCTGAGGAGCTGACTAGCCTGAAGATAGAAATACAAGCCTGACTTACCTCAGAGAAATACCCCAAAGGAATAGGCAGCCCCCCACATATAATGACTGTTAGCAAGATGAAAAGACAAACGTAGGAATGAAATAGATTCAGCAAAGTGAGGCCCGATATTCTAGACAGAGCGAGGATAGCAAAGAGAACTATGCAGTCTACAAAAAACCCTAAAACGAAAACCACGCAAAGGGGCAAAAAGACCCACCGTGCCGAACTAACAGCACGGCGGTGCACCCCTTTGCTTCTCAGAGCTTCCAGCAAAAGTTAATAGCAAGCTGGACAGAAAAAACAGAAAACAAACTAGAAGCACTTATCTAGCAGAGCAGCAGGCCCAAGGAAAGATGCAGTAGCTCAGATCCAACACTGGAACATTGACAAGGAGCAAGGAAGACAGACTCAGGTGGAGCTAAATAGCAAGGCAGCCAACGAGCTCACCAAAACACCTGAAGGAGGAAGCCCAGAGACTGCAATACCACTTGTGACCACAGAAGTGAACTCAGCCACAGAATTCACAACAAGGTCCCCTACTGAGACCACCGTCCAATACTCTTGGTCTCGGAGTGCGAGCAGTCCCGGACTCCTCCCCCACAGTTTTAAGCGATTTTCCTTCACCCGTGGTCCCTGGAACAGTCTTACTGGTTCCACGAGGAGGAGGCACAGACCGGGGGTTGGCGGTGTCGTCGGGAAGTCCTTCTGCCACGGAATAACGCTCGACCAACTCCACAAGTTGATCCGCTGTCGTGGGATTTCCTTGGCTTACCCACCTTTTCAGCGCTGGGGGTAGTACTCTCAGGTACTTGTCCAGGACAACCCGCTGGATTATTTCGGGTATTGTCAGTACCTCGGGTTGCAGCCATTTCTTTGTCAAGTAGATCAGGTCGAACATCTGAGACCGCGCCGGTTTATCTTGCTGGTATGTCCACTGATGTACCCTCTGTGCACGGACAGCCGTCGTCACACCCAGCCGGGCCAGGATCTCAGCTTTCAGCTTCTCAAAGTCCTGAGCGACCTCCGGGTCCAAATCATGGTAAGCTTTTTGGGCCTCGCCGGAGAGAAACGGGGCAATCAAATCGGCCCATCGTGCCTTCGGCCACTTCTCTCTCAATGCCGTCCGCTCAAACGTTGTCAGGTATGCCTCGACGTCATCTTCTGCAGTCAGCTTTTGCCAGTATCGACTCACATGGATCCGTCTGGACTCTGCTTCCGGGTCAGCGTCAGGCATGCTCACCAGGCGCTGCGCCACCTGTTGGAGAAGTTGGCGGTCTGCAACCGTCATGTCCAGTAACTCCTTCAGCTGTGCGGCCATCAAGCGATTAGCTTCGTGCTGTGCGGCAGTGGCCTGCTGCTGTACGGCAGTGGACTGTACTAAGGCTTTCACCACGTCTTCCATGCTGTCGCCTGTGCCACGGTATGCCCGCGTTCTCCACCACAATGTGACAAAACACTCTGGGATCGCCTTTGCTGGGGTCAAAGGTCACGTGGTTTGTGCATTGAATCTGAGGCGTACAGCAGGTTTCTGAGCAGGCTGACCTCAGGTCAGATTTATTAACGTGAAAGCAACACAAAAAACAAAACATAAAAATAAATCCTAGCCTGTCCGGCACTAACTAAACAAATACGTTGCTATCTCAACAACTGGGGGGGCTTCTCCCACCCAGCTAACATCACACAATTCTTGAGCAGAGCTCTTCACTCACGTTTCTCCCACACAGGCAGGCAATCTGTGTGCCCCAGGCAGACACTGGAAACACCCAGCTGGTCATCTTTTATTCCTGCAATCATTAACCCATTAGCACCCTGAAGATACTGAGTGGCCTAATTCACATAGAACAAACACCTGTGCGATATATATCTACCTCCAACTACCACACCAGCATGAGTCTTACAACACATATATACACACATACATAAACACACTATGTACATGTATATACATGTACACACTATATATGCACACATACATAAACACACTATGTACATGTATATACATGTACACACTATATATGCACACATATATACACACATACATAAACACTCTATGCACATGTATATGCATGTACACACTATATATGCACACATATATACACACATACACACCTCCCAACCGTCCCGGATCCAGCAGGACTGTCCCGATTTTGACAGTCAGCCCCGCGATAACGGGTGGGACATTAGTTGTCCCGCATTGGTTGGGAGGTGTGTAATATCACCCAGTCGGCTCCCTGAGTCCCTGCACCCGCAGACCAGCACACCACATATTGGCTGCTCTGTGTGCACAGGATTGGTGATGAGGTCACAGGATAGGAGGAGTCAGGGGTCACATGATCGGGAGGACCTCCGTGTACAGGGCTCTGCTGATTGTCATGGCGCTGGACGAGGGTAAGCGTATGTGTGAGGTCAGGAGTTGTTTACAGTGTGGATGTAGCAGAGCCATGTGTATGGATCGGAGCAGCGTGTGAAAGGTGTATGGAGCGGAGTCGTGTGTGTAAGAGGTGTATGGAGCGCAGCCGCATGTGTACAAGGTCTACAGATCGGAGCAGCGTGTGAAAGGTGTATGGAGCGGAGCCGTGTGTGTATTAGGTGTATGGAGCGGAGCCGTGTGTGTATTAGGTGTATGGAGCGAAATCGTGTGTGTAAGAGGTGTACAGAGCGGAGCTGCGTGTGTTCGAGGTGTACGGAGCAGAGCCACGTGTGTACGGAGCGGAGCCGTGTGTGTACAAGTTATACGGAGCGGAGCAGAGTGTGCAATGTGTATGGAGTGGAGTCGTTTGTGTGTACGGAGTGGAGCCGTGTGTGTACAAGTTATACGGAGTGGAGCAGAGTGTGCAATGTGTATGGAGTAGAGTCGTTTATGTGTACGGAGTGGAGCTGCGTGTGTACGAGGTGAACGGAGTGGAGTCGTGTGTGTGTACGAGGTGTATGGAGCGGAGCCATGTGTGTAAAAGGTGTACGGAGCGGACGCTAGCTGTGTCGGATCGGAGCAGATATTGCTCCTCGCTCTGACACTGATTGGCACAGGAGACACGGAGAGGTCTTTATCAGTGGCGTATCACCGCTGCAGCGACGTGAGCAGTCAGCGGCGCAGCTGGATGACATCATTCAACGCCACGGGAGTGGAAGCTGCCGGCTGCTGCAAGGGAGCGTGGTGAAAGGTGTGTGTGTGTAGTGATGGAGAAGGAAATGATGGGGGTGGGGTAACCATGTTTTTCATTATACTGTACCCAGCATCGTGTGGGGCCATTATACTGTACAAAGCATCATCTGAGCCCATTATTCTGTATGGACCATCACGTGGGGTCAGTATACTGTACACAGCATCATGGGGGCCATTATACAGTATGGAGCATAATGTGGAGCCATTATACAGTATGCAGCATAATGTGTGGCCATTATAAAGTATGGAGCATCCTGTGTGGCAATTAAACAGTATGGAGCAGCATGTGTGGCCATTATACAGTATGGAGCATCATGTGGAGCCATTATACAGTATGGAGCAGCATGTGTGGCCATTATACAGTATGGAGCATCATGTGGAGCCATTATACAGTATGGAGCATCATGTGTGGCCATTATACAGTATGGAGCATCATGTATGGCCATTATACAGTATGGAGCATCATGTGTGGCCATTATACAGTATGGAGCATCGTGTGGCCATTATACAGTATGGAGCATCATGTGGAGCCATTATACAGTATGGAGCATCATGTGGAGCCATTATACAGTATGGAGCATCATGTGCGGCCATTATACAGTATGGAGCATCATGTGCGGCCATTATACAGTATGGAGCATCATGTGGAGCCATTATACAGTATGGAGCATCATGTGCGGCCATTATACAGTATGGAGCATCATGTGGAGCCATAATACAGTATGGAGCATCATGTGCGGCCATTATACAGTATGGAGCATCATATGTGGTCATTATACAGTATTGAGCATGTGTGGCCCTTATACAGTATTGAGCATCATGTGTGGCTATTATACAGTATGGAGCATCATGTGTGGACATTATACAGTATGGAGCACTGTGACCTTTTTTTTTTGTTTATAATTATTGTTTATGAAACATTGTGATCAGCAGTGCTAAATGGGTGTGGTTGGGGCGTGACTCGTTGTGAAATGGGTGTGGTCTAAAATTTGCCATGGCGCGCGCTTCTAACTTTGTACCTCTTTCTCAAAAGTTGGGAGGTATGCATACATACATAAACACACTATATATGCACACATAACCACACTACATGTATATATGCACGTACACACTATACATGCACACATAAACACACTATGTATATACACGTACACACTATATATGCACACTGTTAGGTGTCGAGTTCCCGCCTCTCCACGGGGAGAATCTCGAACCATCTCTGCTACGGTCTCCCATGCTTTTCCAGCCGCAGTGGAGTCTGCTCAGCAGAGACGTCGGTCCCAGCGTCTTGCTCAGCCTCACACTGTGCATAAGGTTACTGCTGCTTTTCCTGTTTCTGCCATTCAAGCCAGTGCTGGGCAGCGGCGAGCAGACGCTTTTGGGACTAAGTCCTGCTGTTCCCCTTCTGAGCATGCCCAGGGCAAGATGTCCCGTTGGAGATCGAGGGTCACATGCATCGAGGGTCACATGGAGTTATCACACCACGAAACAGCGCCTACTACTGTGACCGCCAGTACGGCGCCACGTGCCATTAGAGCGCTTTTTTAACCTAAGTCTGGGTGGTTAGTGACATCTGCCAGTACGGCACAGTTCGCACTCTCGTGCTATTTAATTATTTGTTTTGTTACATGCGGTACTGCAGCCCTGTGATGCAACAGGGTTCGCTTCCTTCACACAGGGTGAAGTTAACCCGTGTGTGTATTCACATTGTACCGCCATATAGTCTGTCATTACTTGGCAGCAGGTTCCATCTCTGCACGGTGGACCCCGGGCTGCAAACACACCTTATTCTATCTTATTGTTTGCTGCGTTCCGCTAGCCCTAACACACACATACATAAACACACTATGTCTATACACGTACATACTATATATGCACACATATATACACACATACATAAACACACTATGTAGATGTATATACACGTACACACTATATATGCACACATATATACACATACATAAACACACTATGTAGATGTATATACATGTACACACTATATATGCACACATATATACACATACATAAACACACTATGTAGATGTATATACATGTACACACTATATATGCACACATATATACACACATACATAAACACACTATGTAGATGTATATACATGTACACACTATATATGCACACATATATACACACATAAACACACTATGTAGATGTATATACATGTACACACTATATATGCACACATATATACACATACATAAACACACTATGTAGATGTATATACATGTACACACTATATATGCACACATATATACACACATACATAAACACACTATGTAGATGTAGATACATGTACACACTATATATGCACACATATATACACACATACATAAACACACTATGTAGATGTATATACATGTACACACTATATATGCACACATATATACACACACACATAAACACACTATGTAGATGTAGATACATGTACACACTATATATGCACACATATATACACACATAAACACACTATGTAGATGTAGATACATGTACACACTATATATGCACACATATATACACACATAAACACACTATGTAGATGTAGATACATGTACACACTATATATGCACACATACATATACATGTACACACTATATATGCACACATACATATACACACTATATATGCACACATACATAAACACACTATGTAGATGTAGATACATGTACACACTATATATGCACACATACATAAACACACTATGTACATGTACTGTATGTACATGTACGCACATAGACTCCAACTCCCAGAAGCCACTGCGGCTCACTTCCGGTATGGCGTGTCTTTCACATCCAGTCCCTTCCAGGACTGCGTTTCCCAATGTGCTTTGCGCTGGGTTCCGCTGTGCTGGCCGGTGGGGGGCGCTGTATCCGGTTTACAATCCACACTTCCCGTTGTTCGGCAGTGGACGAATCCATGGCCGCTGCGGGGGCCGCGTTTCCTCGCCTGGGCCCGGGGAACTGCCGGGTGGAGAATATACTACATCGGGTCCGGCGGGGACAGCTGACCGGGTGCGGGCTGACCCGAGGATGCCAGGTAGGCGGCTCCCGTGCTCGCACCTGTCTGTCAGCTGGGCACACAGGGGACTGTGCAGGACACACAACACGTTACCTCTCGGTGTGATTGCCTCCTTCCCAGGGGTCCCCGCCGGCTTCTGTTTGCCATACACCCATGTGACCGCTGCAGGCAATTGCTGGCCTCACCACTCTTGTTCTGTGCCTACAGGCATTACAGACGAGGCCTGTGATTGTCTGCAGCGGTCACTGATGTATGTTATAGCATGTCAGTAAGCAAACACTGGTGCCTGAGTGTCAGGGGATAGCGATGAATGACAGAGGCACCCTCATCTGGCGTAATGATGGGGGCTGTAGTGCATCTCCAGATCGCTGCCTGCAGGCTAACCCCGGCGGGTAGAGGAGGAGGACCCCCATCTCCTGGTGGTGCTACCCTTCAGGTCTGCAGCACTGGGCCTTTAGCGCTCACTGACAGATAATCCTTTAGAATACGACGTCTTTTATCGGAGCAGAGCCCAGGGATCGCCCCGTGTGGGGTCACACGTTTCCTGTGATTGTCAGCCGACGCCGCGTCCTGCACAATGACCGCATCACCGATTGTATTGGGGCAGGGCTGGGCAGGTCGCTCCAAACTAGTACAAAGAGGTACACAGCTCCCGCGGCAGCCAATCAGATTACTCATTTATTTCTGGGTATGAACGCAGTGACCTGGTTGGTTGCTATGGGAAACTGCTCAATTTCTATCTCACCTTCTGTAATAAATATCGCACTCCGTGTGGTCCTCGCCATCATTTAGGCCTCGTTAAGATGTCAGCCACTTTTCTCACTATTTTGGATCAGATTTTCATCACTATTTCAGTGTTTAGTAGCAGTATTTCATCAATGAATTTCACATGGAAACAATAACTTGTAAAGTTTCTACTATTCATTGGAAAGCTAAAAACTGACCCATGTGTGTCGGCTGATTTTTCAGGGACCCATAGACTGGTTATTTTGATGTATGATCAGAAACAGACCTGTCTGTGATTTTTTTTATTTATTTTTTGTTTGTTTTTTGCGGACTCACGGGCCATAGGTATGTTTGATCTGTGAAAAAAAAAGGATCATGAACGTGCGTACCTACAGTACAGACCAAAAGTTTGGACACACGTTCTCATTTAAAGATTTTTCTGTATTTTCATAACTATGAAAATTGTACATTCACACTGAAGGCATCAAAACTATGAATTAACACATGTGGAATTATATACTTAACAAAAAAGTGTGAAACAACTGAAATTATGTCTTATATTCTAGGTTCTTCAAAGTAGCCACCTTTTGCTTTGATGACTGCTTTGCACACTCTTGGCATTCTCTTCATGAGCTTCAAGAGGTAGTCTCCGGACATGGTGTTCCAACAATCTTGAAGGAGTTCCCAGAGATGCTTAGCATTTGTTGGCCCTTTTGCCTTCACTCTGCATTCCAGCTCACCCCAAACCATCTCGATTGGGTTCAGGTCTAGCGACTGTGGAGGCCAGGTCATCTGGCGTAGCACCCCATCACGCTCCTTCTTGGTCAAATAGCCCTTACACAGCCTGGAGGTGTGTTTGGGGTTATTGTCCTGTTGAAAATGGTCCAACTAAACGCAAACCGGATGGAATAGCATGCCGCTGCTAGATGCTGTGGTAGCCATGCTGGTTCAGTATGCCTTCAATTTTGAATAAATCCCCAACAGTGTCACCAGCAAAGCACCCCCTCACCATCACACCTCCTCCTCCATGCTTCACGGTGTGAACCAGGTATGTAGAGTCCATCTGTTCACCTCTTCTGCGTCACACAAAGACACGATGGTTGGAACCAAAGATCTCAAATTTGGACTAAGACCAAAGCACAGATTTCCACTGGTCTAATGTCCATGCCTTGTGTTCTTTAGCCCAAACAAGTCTCTTCTGCTTGTTGCCTGTCCTTAGCAGTGGTTTCCTAGCAGCTATTCTACCATGAAGGTCTGCTGCACAAAGTCTCCTCTTAACAGTTGTTGTAGAGATGTGTCTGCTGCTAGAACTCTGTGTGGCATTGACCTGGTCTCTAATCTGAGCTGCTGTTAACCTGCGATTTCTGAGGCTGGTGACTCGGATAAACTTATCCTCAGAAGCAGAGGTGACTCTTGGTCTTCCTTTCCTGGGGTGGTCCTCATGTGAGCCAGTTTCTTTGTAGCGCTTGATGGTTTTTGCAACTGCACTTGAGGACACTTTCAAAGTTTTCCCAATTTTTCGGACTGACTGGCCATCATTACTTTTAGAAATGAAGGTCACTCGTTTTTGTTTACTTAGCTGCTTTTTTCTTGCCATAATACAAATTCTAACAGTCTATTCAGTAGGACTATCAACTGTGTATCCACCAGACTTCTGCTCAATACAACTGATGGTCCCAACCCCATTTATAAGGCAAGAAATCCCACTTATTAAACCTGACAGGGCACAGCTGTGAAGTGAAAACCATTTCCGGTGACTACCTCTTGAAGCTCATCAAGAGAATGCCAAGAGTGTGCAAAGCAGTCATCAAAGTAAAAGGTGGCTACTTTGAAGAACCTAGAATATAAGATATAATTTCAGTTGTTTCACACTTTTTTGTTAAGTATAAAATTCCACATGTTTTAATTCATAGTTTTGATGCCTTCAGTGTGAATTTAGAACTTTCATAGTCATGAAAATACAGAAAAATCTTTAAAGAAGGTGTGTCCAAACTTTCGGTCTGTACTGTATGTTTGTTATTTTTCTTAAACTATGTGAGAGGTGTAAAAAGGAGTGAAAGTCTAGAAATCAATACTATTGTGTGGCTCAGTACTCAGGTCCCCACCATTCTTAAGGGCCCATCATGTGTTTTATTTAATTTTGTAAAGGGAATCTGTCAGCAGGTGTTTGTTATCTGAGAGCAGCATGGTGTAGGGGCAGAGACCTTGATTCTCATGATGTATCACTTACTAGGCTGTGTGTTGCTGTTTAACTTCCTGCTGATAAAATATGGATTTTAGCACTACAGGACTAGGTGTCACATGCCTCCTAGTCCACTGCTCTGTGTAACCCCCACCAATGATTGGCAGCTTTCTCTAAATGCCCAGTGTACACACAAAGCTGGCAATCAGTGGTGTCGGCGAGATTATACACAGTTCAGTGTTCAAGAGCACTGCTAGATCTGCAGCAGAATAGATTGTAATTCCATCTCCCAGTAAAATAATTGATCTCTTGGTGGAATCAGGGTCTCTGCCTCTACATCATGCTGGTGTCAGAAACCTTAGAGATTCCCTTTAAAAGCATTGTCACACTTTGAGCAGCTGAAAAGGTTCTGTACTGCTTTGTTCTTGTCTGCGTTGTGGCTTTTGGTTATAATGGAAGTCACAACGATTTGATGAATGTCGGACCTCATTCGGTGCCTTTGTGTTACTCCATTTAGCAGCTTTTGAGCCCTACCCCAAGATTAATAGTTTGAGCAAGTTCTAATAATAGGTAAATCTATGGTAAAGAATTCACCACACAATAGCTGATAACTACCCATGGTAGGGCGTAAAAGCTGACAATAGCTGATAGCTACCCGTGGTAGTGTGCAAAAGCCGACAATAGCTGATAACTACTAGTGATGAGCGAGTATACTCGTTGCTCAGGTTTTCCCAAGCATGCTCTGGTGGTCTTCTAGTATTTGTGACTGCTCGGAGATTTAGTTTTCATTGCCGCCACTGCATGATTTACAGCTACTAGACAGCCTGAATACATGTGAGGAATGCCTGTTTGTTAGGGAATTCCCACATGTACTCAGGCTGTCCAGCAGCTGTAAATCATGCAGCTGAGACGACGAAAACTAACTCTCCGAGCACTACAAATATTAGAGACCACCCGAGCAACGAGTATACTCGCTCATCACTAATAACTGCCCTTGGTAGGGTGCAAAAGAGGACAATAGCTGATAACTACCCGTGGTAGGGTGCAAAAGCCGACAATAGCTGATAACTATCCGTGGTAGGGTGCAAAAGTGGTCAATAGCTGATAACTATCCGTGTTGGGGTGCAAAAGCGGACAATAGCTGATAACTCTCCGTGTTAGGGTGCAAAAGCCGACAATAGCTGATAACTACCCGTGGTAGGGTGCAAAAGCCGACAATGGCTGATAACTACCCGTGGTAGGGTTCAAAAGCCGACAATAGCTGATAACTACCCGTGGTAGGGTGCAAAAGCCGACAATAGCTGATAACTACCCGTGGTAGGGTTCAAAAGCCGACAATAGATGATAACTACCCGTGGTAGGGTGCAAAAGCCGACAATAGGTGAGAACTACCCGTGGTAGGGTGCAAAAGCCGACAATAGGTGATAACTATCCGTGGTAGGGTGCAAAAGCTGACAATAGCTGATAACTATCCGTGGTAGGGTGCAAAAGCGGACAATAGCTGATAACTATCCGTGGTAGGGTGCAAAAGCCGACAATAGCTGATAACTATCCGTGGTAGGGTGCAAAAGCCGACAATAGCTGATAACTATCCGTGGTAGGGTGCAAAAGCGGACAATAGCTGATAACTATCCGTGGTAGGGTGCAAAAGTGGACAATAGCTGATAACTATCCGTGGTAGGGTGCAAAAGCCGACAATAGCTGATAACTACCCGTGGTAGGGTGCAAAAGCCGACAATAGCTGATAACTACCCGTGGTAGGGTTCAAAAGCGGACAATAGCTGATAACTACCCGTGTTAGGGTGCAAAAGCCGACAATAGCTGATAACTATCCGTGGTAGGGTGCAAAAGCTGACAATAGCTGATAACTATCCGTGGTAGGGTGCAAAAGCGGACAATAGCTGATAACTATCCGTGGTAGGGTTCAAAAGCGGACAATAGCTGATAACTATCAGCTATTGTCGGCTTTTGCACCCCAACACGGATAACTACCCGTGTTAGGGTGCAAAAGCCGACAATAGCTGGTAACTATCCGTGGTAGGGTGCAAAAGCCGACAATAGCTGATAACTATCCGTGGTAGGGTGCAAAAGCTGACAATAGCTGATAACTATCCGTGGTAGGGTGCAAAAGCGGACAATAGCTGATAACTATCCGTGGTAGGGTGCAAAAGCCGACAATAGCTGATAACTATCCGTGGTAGGGTGCAAAAGCGGACAATAGCTGATAACTATCCGTGGTAGGGTGCAAAAGTGGACAATAGCTGATAACTACCCGTGGTAGGGTTCAAAAGCGGACAATAGCTGATAACTACCCGTGTTAGGGTGCAAAAGCCGACAATAGCTGATAACTATCCGTGGTAGGGTGCAAAAGCTGACAATAGCTGATAACTACCCGTGGTAGGGTTCAAAAGCGGACAATAGCTGATAACTACCCGTGTTAGGGTGCAAAAGCCGACAATAGCTGATAACTATCCGTGGTAGGGTGCAAAAGCTGACAATAGCTGATAACTATCCGTGGTAGGGTGCAAAAGCTGACAATAGCTGATAACTATCCGTGGTAGGGTGCAAAAGCGGACAATAGCTGATAACTATCCGTGGTAGGGTGCAAAAGCCGACAATAGCTGATAACTATCCGTGGTAGGGTGCAAAAGCGGACAATAGCTGATAACTATCCGTGGTAGGGTGCAAAAGTGGACAATAGCTGATAACTACCCGTGGTAGGGTTCAAAAGCGGACAATAGCTGATAACTACCCGTGTTAGGGTGCAAAAGCCGACAATAGCTGATAACTATCCGTGGTAGGGTGCAAAAGCTGACAATAGCTGATAACTACCCGTGGTAGGGTTCAAAAGCGGACAATAGCTGATAACTACCCGTGTTAGGGTGCAAAAGCCGACAATAGCTGATAACTATCCGTGGTAGGGTGCAAAAGCTGACAATAGCTGATAACTATCCGTGGTAGGGTGCAAAAGCGGACAATAGCTGATAACTATCCGTGGTAGGGTGCAAAAGCCGACAATAGCTGATAACTATCCGTGGTAGGGTGCAAAAGCGGACAATAGCTGATAACTATCCGTGGTAGGGTGCAAAAGTGGACAATAGCTGATAACTATCCGTGTTAGGGTGCAAAAGCCGACAATAGCTGATAACTACCCGTGGTAGGGTGCAAAAGCCGACAATAGCTGATAACTACCCGTGGTAGGGTTCAAAAGCGGACAATAGCTGATAACTACCCGTGGTAGGGTTCAAAAGCGGACAATAGCTGATAACTACCCGTGGTAGGGTGCAAAAGCCGACAATAGCTGATAACTATCCGTGGTAGGGTTTAAAAGCGGACAATAGCTGATAACTACCCGTGGTAGGGTGCAAAAGCCGACAATAGCTGATAACTATCCGTGGTAGGGTTCAAAAGCGGACAATAGCTGATAACTATCAGCTATTGTCGGCTTTTGCACCCCAACACGGATAACTACCCGTGTTAGGGTGCAAAAGCCGACAATAGCTGATAACTATCCGTGGTAGGGTGCAAAAGCTGACAATAGCTGATAACTATCCGTGGTAGGGTGCAAAAGCTGACAATAGCTGATAACTATCCGTGGTAGGGTGCAAAAGCGGACAATAGCTGATAACTATCCGTGGTAAGGTGCAAAAGCGGACAATAGCTGATAACTATCCGTGGTAGGGTGCAAAAGCCGACAATAGCTGATAACTATCCGTGGTAGGGTGCAAAAGCGGACAATAGCTGATAACTATCCGTGGTAGGGTGCAAAAGCTGGCAGACAACACGCTTCCTCCCAATGACTTGGTTGTCAGGAAACAGCGCTGCGTGCAGACACACGGCCATGTCAGCGTCCTGTATTATAAGATGTGCAGACACAAGCCCGAAACTAAAGATGTCTGGTTAGAACACTTACTGCTCCTGGACAAGATTTCTGTCTGTTCCTTCAGGGTTATTAAGAAGATAGGCGGCATTTTATGTATTGTGAATAGGAGAATTGAAACTGAGAATGTCATAAATGCTTCCTAAATTAGACTTCTAGTGTGTTTTTTTTTGGGGGGGTGGGGGAAGGGTTACATTTCTTATTCTCCTTTTTTTAAATAGCAATTCAGTATCCTGCTGACTGTGAGCGTAAGTAACGCAAATGAACAATACGGTATATGTAAACGGGCACCATCAGCTAATGTAATTTCACTGGGATCACCTAATGCATATAAGGCATGTAGTCACCAAAGGAGAAGAAAAGCATATGCATCACCAAATCGAGGACAATGCAAAAATCTTTTTATTGGAAGCAGCCACATACAAATAAATTAAAGACATTGAAAAGTCCCTTTTTGGACAGCAAACAAAGAGGTATGGGTCATACAATGGTGAGTATAAGGGTATGTGCACACGTCAGGATTTCTTGCAGAAATTTTCCTGACAAAAAACGGACATTTCTGCCAGAAATCTGCATGCGTTTTTGACGTGTTTTTGATGCGTTTTTTTTTTCGCGTGTTTTCACAAATGCATAGAATAGTTGGAAAAACGCAGAAAATCTGCAAAATTAATGAACATGCTGCTTTTTTTTTTTACCGCGATGCGTTTTTTTTTTTCGCGGAAAAAAAAACGCATCATGTGCACAAAACATGCAGAATGCATTCTAAATGATAGGATGCATAATGTATGCATGTTTAATTAGTTTTTATAGCGTTTTTATCGCGAAAAAAACGCAAAAAAACCTGAACGTGTGCACATAGCCTAATACTCAAAAACCTACATGCCACAGTGCTTCATGCAACAAATGCACTCAGGGCCTTTTTAAACCCTTAATATATGTTGGATAAATATAACCTAATATGAGTTATAGAATGTATACGTGCTGTTATCACAAAAGTAGCATAATATCAATACAGTCAATCCAATAGAAAAGAGTTTTTCACAAGACATAATCACAATAACCTGAAAATGAACCATCAGGCTAAAGGGAGGCACTGGAAGAATTACCTCAGAGGGGCCATGGTGCTGGTGCGACAAATACTTCACCCTCACCTAAAATGGCAGTCGCCCCCCATGAAGCAAGTAGTCAGGCAAGGTAGGTGCTAGACCCACATACGAGTGTCTTTCTCAAGGTCCGTGACATGCGGATTCACTTGTGTTCAATAGACGGCAGCGCTTTGGACGCAGTGAATATGCGGTGTGTCCAAAGTGCTGCCACTTCCGGATTGTATGCACTCGGCCTCACATCTAGGCCATGTTCACACAGTGCGTTTTTTACTGCGGAACCGCAGCGGTATTGCCGCTGCGGTTCCGCAGCAGTTTTCCATGCAGGGTACATAACAATGTAACCCTATGGAAAACAGTCACTGCTGTGCACATGGTCCGTAATTTCGTTTAAAAAGCCGCGCAGAATAGCTGCGGCAAAAAAGAAGGAGCATGTCACTTCTTTTTCCTGAACCGCAGCGGTTCTGCACCCATAGACCTCCATTGTGAGGTCAAAATCGCAGTAAAACCCGCAGATCAAAAATATATCTGCGGGTTTTACTGCGATTTGATGTGCAGAACCGCTGCAGCAGGAAGTGCGGGGGAGCGGGCGGAAGTGCGTGGGTGGAGTGTGGCTGCCCCCCCGTGCTCCGATCCCGCCCCCCCGTGCTCCGATCCCCCCCCCCCCCCCCGTGCTCCGATGCCCCCCCCCCCAGTGCTCCGATGCCCCCCCCGTGCCCTAATCTCCCCCCCTTATACTTACCCGGCGTCTCGGTGTCCGTCCGGCCGTCTTCTCCCTGGGCGCCGCCATCTTGCAAAATGGCGGGCGCATGCGCAGTGCGCCCGCCGAATCTGCCGGCCGGCAGATTCGCTTCAAAGTGCATTTTGATCACTGAGATGTAACCTATCTCAGTGATCAAAATAAAAAAATAGTAAATGACACCCCCCCCCCCCCACTTTGTCACCCCCATTGGTAGGGACAATAAAAAAATTAAGAATTTTTTTTTTTTTTTTTCACTAAGGTTAGAATAGGGGTAGGGGTAGGGGTAGGGGTAGGGTTAGGGTATTTTCAGCCATTTTAGCCCTAAAAAGCTTCCTAGGAAACACACAGTCTCTGCATAGAAAACTGCATAAAAAAAGGATAAAAAAACGCATCAAAAAAGGACAAAAAAAGGACCTGCGTTTTCTGCCAAGAGCTGCAGTTTTTTAAAAAAACTGTCCTGAAAAAAAAAGGATGGAAATCCTGAACGTGTGAACATACCCTTAGAGCCCAAGAAAAACGCTGGAAAGACTGAACAGATAATGGTTTTACATCAGGAAAAGTCATTCAAGTGTTTTTGCTTTCTTCAGGTGTTTTTCAGAGTGACCCTGCTTCAAAGAACCCTGTGCGCACATACCTTACGATGGAGTGTGGGAGACTTGTAAAATATAGGTGGGGTGGCAGAGCAGAAATGGTGAGCTCTCCGGATGGATAGATAAGCCTGGCTGCTGCTTCCAGATTTGATGCTTTAAAGCTATTCGCAGTGTGATCAGCTCCCAGGAGATTTTATATTTATTTTACTCACTTATATCCCAGGATTGTTGGTATGCGTCAGCATACTACATTCTGCAGCCCTCTCCGTGTTATGTTCTCGGTAAGGGAAAGCTAGCCAGTGGTTTCATCAGTATGTGCAAGATTTCTCTATAGTGGTGTGCTAGCCACGTGGTGTAACCTTCTTATGCCCATGTTTGCAGTACGTGTGGTGACAGTTTTCACACGTACTGGCGACGCTGACACACTCATACCCATTATAATCAGTTAAAGGATCTGGGAATATTTAGCTTGCCAAAAAAGAAGGCTAAGAGGAAACTTAATAGCTGTCTACAAATATCTGAAGGGATGTCACATGTTAGAGGGATCATCCTTATTATCATTAGCACATGGAAACACGAGAAAAAATTAAACTCAAAGGGTAAGATACAGATTAGATAGTAGAAAAATACTTTTTTGACAGTGAGGGTGATCAATGAGTGGAACAGGCTGCCACGAGAGGTGGTGAGTCCTCCTCCAATGGAAGTCTTCAATAATAGAAACTGGACAGACATCTGTCTGAGATGGTTTAGTGAATCCTGCATCGAGCAGGGGGGGTTGGGCACGATGACCCGGGAGGTCCCTTCCAACTCCTTATCATTCTATAATTCTGATAGTCTATGGGGCTGCATACATGTTCGTCTTTGTCACCCACACATAGACATGATGTTGTTCTCCGGCAGCACGGATGTCAATATTCCCCTCACAGGTGCACACCGATGTCAGTGTGTCATCCGTGTGACACGTGCCAGAATAGAAATGACAGGTGTTAGACGTGCAAAGACTCCCTTGTATAGTGAGTGATTCCAATAAAAAAACAACTATATATTAAGGTAAGAAGGAGAATATTAGACAAATATGTAGTATTAAAACGTTGATCGTTCGTATTCCAGAAGGAAAGAAATAACCTCACGGCGTTCACATATCATAGTAGTCATAAATGGCCTTAAAGGAGTTTTCCACTTTCAGGAAAGTGTACCCCCAAATGCTCTAAGACTATACGAAGCAGGTACTCGGGCTCACTGGGTTTAGCACCATCTACCTCCGCGCTGAATTCGGTGATTAGCTTCAGCGGTGATATGTGCTGTCGTTGTGACTTTACCGCTGCAGCCAAAACACGGAGATGGGAGCAGCCTTGGGGAGAAAGCGCTGATCCAGCTCTGGTTATTTCACTGTCTGGAGTCTTAAAGCACCACTCCAGCTTTCTTCTTATTTCACCTCTGGAGTGGTGCTTAAAATCCAAGCCCAAAGGGGGGGGGGAGGAGGGTTGTGAATTAAAATGTAACTTTTAGTGGTATAACTTAATAATTCTAATTATCATAAATAACAATAACCATCCATCCAAATATTATGTATATTGGATCTTGGTGCATGAACTATATTATTAGCACCACTAAGATCCACTCGATCCTGATCAGGTTTTAAACCGCACCATGAGGACACACTGATTCCGAATACAGCACTAGGGTGTCCTTGGACTGTGTATATCACTGTTAAGGTGCGATATACTGTCTCTATTTTCTGATATACCACAGGGGTATGAAATATAACCAGCCCCCTGCTTACTGAGTATTTACTCATGGAATATTGATTTATAGGTTACATAAGGATTATGCAATAACGAGGCAGTGTGTCTAAATCATGTCCTGTTATATAATTCAATTTTATTGGTGAGACGTGAGTAGATCCTTTAATTTCGGGGACAATGGTTAAGACCTTTTGTTTAATCAATTGTCTCGGAGTCCAAAAACCTGATTGGGATCTAGTGTTGCTTATAATATAATAGTCCAGGCACTAAGATCCAATACACATCCTATTTGGATGTGTGGTTATTATTTTTAAAAAAAATTTGAATTATTAGATTATACCGATAAAAGTTATATTTTAATTCACAATTCCCACACCCCCCTTTCTTGTCTATCGTTTTGTTCTGGTGGTGTCCATCTATGTGAATTTGTCTGATTTTGTTCTCATTCCTTGTTGTTAAAATCCAAGTCCTCAGCCCCATCTGATACTCGCCTTCCGGTGTTTTCATCTGTTTTCGCTGCCACTCCGGTCCGTCTCCTGCAGTTTGTGAATGTGATCTGGCGGATTGCTCCAGTGTTTCATGGAACGAGCCAGAGGTCACTAATCAGTGTAAAGGTACCTTCACACTGAGCAACTTTTGAACGATAACGATCCGTGACGTTGCAGCGTCCTGGATAGCGATCTCGTTGTGTTTGACACGCAGCAGCGATCAGGATCACTGGATCTCCCGCTGACATCGCTGGATCGGCGTGTGTGACGCCGATCCAGCAATGTGTTCACTTGTAACCAGGGTAAACATCGGGTTACTAAGTGCAGGGCCGCGCTTAGTAACCCGATGTTTACCCTGGTTACCATTGTAAATGTAAAAAAAACCAACACTACATACTCACATTCCGGTGTCTGTCATGTCCCCCGCCGTCAGCTTCCCGCACTGACTGTGTCAGCGCCGGCCGTAAAGCAGAGCACAGCGGTGACGTGTACTGTTTTTTGGGGTTTTTTTTTTACATTTGCCCTGGTTACCCGGGGACTTTGGCATCGTTGAACACAGTTTCAACGATGCCGAAGTCTTTCCCCGGATCGTTGGTCGCTGGAGAGAGCTGTCTGTGTGACAGCTCTCCAGCGACCACACAACGACTTACCAACGATCACGGCCAGGTCGTATCGCTGGTCGTGATCGTTGGTAAATCGTTTAGTGTAACGGTACCTTAAGTCTATGGGGGCCTCGTTCTGGCTCTCATAGGCTTGCATTGAGCTCTTGTGTCATAGCTTCTGGCTTCCGGACAGTCAGAAGCTGCGCTCACAAGATGGCGCCACAGAAGCAGACCGGCTCCGAAAAACAGCGAAGATGCCACAGTGTGAGTAAGTATATGACCAGGAAGCAGGTGCTCATGTTTAAAGCACCACTTCAGCAGTAGAAAAAAAATGCTGGATTGGTGCTTTAAAGTAAATCTATCACCAGCTTTTATGCTTCACAATGTGAAGGCATCTTAAAATTAGGGCAGAAAGCTGCCTATCAGTGGTGGGGATAGACAGAGATCTTGAGTGTCAAAGTCTACATAACTTGACCTCCTCTTTGAGAGGCCTAAAATAGCTGTAGTTGATAATAAAGTAATTAGGGTGGCACGGTGGCTCAGTGGTTAGCACTGCAGCCTTGCAGCGCTGGAGTCCTGGTTTCAAATCCCACCAAGGACAACATCTGCCTGGAGTTTGTATGTTCTCCTCGTGTTTGCGTGGGTTTCCTCGGGGTCTCTGGTCTCCTCCCACATTCCAAAGACATACTGATAGGGAATGTAGATTGTGAAGGCCCATCAGGGACAGCGATGATATTGTGTGCAAAACTGTAAAGCGCTGCGGAATATGTTGGCGCTATATAAAAATAAAGATTATTATTATTATTTTATCACAGGCCAGTAAATGACACAGTGCTGGAATCAGGGTTTCTGTCCCTACTTTATGCTGTGCTCAGATGCAGTGAAAATCTGGTGACAGATGATCTTGAAATGTGATGTTTCTTTTTGTGTGCTATATATCATTTTGTTTAGTGGGTTGTTTTAGTTGTAATGGTCAGTATTGAGTGAAGTAACCTCCCAATCTTATGTACTCTGCATTCTTTGTAGATTACGGAGGAGCTGCTAAAAGAAAGAGACAAACAGGCCAAATGGAACAGTATTCCTCTATTTCTGCACAAGTTATATGAAGGCAGCCACCCCAACAGTGACCTCTCCCAGTGCCAGGCCATTCTAAAGGTACAGACTTTTCTGTGAACGCAGTGTGCTGAAGCTTAGAGAACAGAATTTACTATGTATCACATCTAATAAAGAGCTGTATAGTCACCATCATGAAAGCCGATGTCTAATGATTACTGTACACTACAAAACATGATGCTTCTGTTACTAATGAATTTATATATACGGTACTTTGCAGATTACATAGATTTATCATCTACTCTGACATGACCATTATAATATGGAATCTTGTTTAACCCAATAATGATTAATTACAGCACAATGCTTGGTTTCAGGTTTTAACCCCATGCCATTATACATGTATGGAGCTGGGTTAAAGCTCTTCTAATTCAGAAGGAGCAGGTCTTTGTTAGACCCAGCCAGGGACCCTGGAATAAAGACAGAAATGGTTTATTGCTGGTTACATAGTGCTATGCAGCGAACAGAAGCATCAGCCGTGCTTCTATAGGACACAGTTATCATGATATCACCAGTCTCTGCCAGTATAGTATAGCTTGTGAGTCCCAGCAGACCCACATCAGCTCTGGCAGGTAAGCGTGGCAAAGCGGAGAGTTTTTTTTTTCACCTGTTGCTTCTCCAGTAATGGTGGAATAAGTAAGCAGTAAAGAAAAAAGACAAATTTTGGCGTGGCACAGCCATTTTTATTTGTGTCACATATGTATATAGAATATGATGTCCTTTGATAAGTCCAGATCTGTTTCATTATAAGTTGAATGACAGAACTACTCTGTAAGACTCACCTGTTTTTCCAACCCGCAGGAAATTTCTCCTTTACTTTCCAAGGAAGCCATGGCAATTGTGACTGATGAAAAGGTGTCTGGTCCGGAGTTTCCCTTTCCCAATACTTACACCTTTGATTTGTTTGGTGGAGTTGATGTAAGTTCACCTTTTTGTTTAATTGATGTAATTAGATTTGATAGCGTCGTAGGTTACATATGTGCCATGTAAAGTGTGATGTCCTGTTGTGCATATTGCACACGTGTTGTGTTTTAACTAGCTGGTGTACAATACAAAATGTCATTGTCATTAAAAGGATTTTCACAAAATGGACATTAGTGGCTTATCTACAGGATAGGGGATAGATGTCTGATCATTTGTGGCTCACCTTATTACTAGAAGTAGAGCCCTGAGCCCCCTCTTCACTGCAGCCGTGCTATCAGAGTGTAAATGGATTGGCGGGCAAGTACTGGTCTGTTTTCCATCAGCCCCATTGACATAAACTTGAGTCGCCTGGTGCATGCCTCAGACCCCCATTCTAGTAATTGGTTGGCCTCCTTGTGATAATTTCCCATAAACAAGTGATATCTTATCACCTATCATCTTATAGTTGGGGTGCGAAGTGTGCAAATTATCAAGAATACTAGGGTACATTTACATAGACTGACCGGTGACACAATATGTCCGCCAATAGGTAAACTTTTACTCAAAAGTTGCGCTAACGCAATGTTTTTAATGGGGCCGCGTCCTGGGGTCGCGGTAACGTCCCCGCTCTCGCAGATCCCCGATCTGCGAGAGCGGGGAACGGACCGCGGGTGCGCGCCAGAAAACACCGGCACGTCGCTAGCGCGTGCCGAACATGGCACGTGCTAGTGCTGCGCGTTCCCATTGCCGTGAATGGGCGCGCTAACGGACGCGTTGCACGGCGTTAATTTCGCTGTGCAACGCTGTCCGTTAAGCGCGTTCCCATAACGCAATGGGTACCCAGCCTTATATTTGAGTTCATACTTTATAAAATTCTCTGGATTTCAGTGAGACAGTGTGTTATGTATTTTTCTGGTGATAAGCGAACATGCTCAGATAAGGTGTTACCCAAGCATCATTGGGCGCTAACAGTGTCCTCTGTGTGCTCGAAAAATATGTTCAAGTCCCCGTTGTTCGACAGCCCCAACACATGCAGGGATTGCCTAACAAACAGGTAATCCCTGCATGCATTGCGGCTGCAGAACAACCGAAAGACGCGGGGACGCAAACATTTTTCGAGCACGCCGAAGTCACTAGGTTAGCGCCCAAGTATTGTCGGATAACACCTCATCCCAGCACACGCGCTCATCACTACTCTGCTCCTATGAATGGAGAGGACTGGAGTATCATGTAATCTTATTTCCAAATTCCCCTAAGTACCCAGTTGCTGAGCAAGGAATTCTGTTAAGCAATGCTTGATAAAAGCATTCATGGTATGTACAGAGGAAATAACGTAAAGATCAACATAGAGAAAACACCCGGACTACATTTCTAAGATAATTTACCTTTCATATCATACACCAGGGGTGTCAAACTGCATTCCTCGAGGGCCGCAAACCATGCGTGTTTTCAAGATTTCCTTAGCATTGCACAAGGTGCTGGAATCATTCTCTGTAGGTGATTAAATTATCACCTGTGCAATACAAGGAAATCCTGAAAACATGACCTGTTTGCAGCCCTCGAGGAATGCAGTTTGACACCTCTGTCATACACTGTGTGCACAATTATTAGGACATTTGTATTTTGGATAATTCATTTTATTATTGAACAACTACAGTGCTGACAGTCAGTCCAAAAGTTTAGTAAACCTGAATGTTTAAGAAACTAAAGTGGGGGTTTCATCTTTTTACGAGAATATATGTAAATAACTATTGGGCAACTAACTGAAAAATGTAACTTTTCCCATATCAGTTATTTTTTTTTTCCATCTGTTAAAGTGAGAATAATAGCTAAACAACTCAAAATGTACAAAAATACGTTTCTGGCATTTCCAAAAAAATACCAGTGAGCAATATAGCAATTTATCTTTTCAATAATGGCCATAAGCCTTCCATCCATGGAGTGGTAGGGCCACACCAACCACAGCCTCCCAGGCACTGTTCAGAGAGGGGAACGGTTTTCCTTCATTGTAAATTTCCCATTTTAGAAGGGCCCAGAAGTTCCCAGTAATGTTTTGGTCTGCTGAGAATAGGACCTTGTTGTTATTCTTTCATCTTTAAAGACTCCTGGATGAATAAGCACTGGAGACTCCGATGCATGTGATGGAGCACTGTCTTGCATATGAATCATAGCTATCTCACTTATTCCTTGGCCCAGTCTTGACATTTCAGCTTGTGTCTTGAATCTTGAACAGTGGTGGCCGGGTTTCATCTTCCCTTACCTCGGCAGTGTCTCTGAGCACCGAACACCTTGTACTTTTGGGCTCCAGGGAGGTTGCGGTTCTGGAATATGACAGCATCGGAGGATAATGGCTCCCTTGTCGCTTCACCTTGATTCTTCTGAAATCTTTGGCAGTTAAGGCTTCTTTCACACTTCCGTCGATACGGGGCTGTCACAAAGCGTCGGCGCGACGTACCGACGGACAGTGGTGATTTTTTTGCACAACGTGGGCAGCGGACGCAGTGTTTCAACGTGTCCGCTGCCCATTGTGAAGACTCAGGGAGGAGGGGGTGGAGTTCCGGCCACGCCTGCGCAGTTCAAAATGCAGGGCCCGACATACGAAAAAACGTTCCCTTGAATGTTTTTTTCGCTGCGACAGTCCGCCAAATACCGACGCATCCAGTGCATGACGTATGGAACGTGTCTATACGTCGTGATGCATCGGTAATACAAGTCTATGGAGAAAAAACGCATCCGGGCTTCTTTACAGGATGCGTTTTTTCTCCAAAACGACGCATTGCGATGGAGGCCAAATGACGCAAGTGTGAAAGTAGCCTTATGTGTCTATTTTTCTTAAAACAGTTTTTGCAACTGTTGACTATTTGCAACAAAACTTTTGTCGTTCTGTGTTCACCACAATATCTTAGCAATTTCAAGAGTTAAAGACTTATAACAATTACTAGATGGTGGCCCGATTCTAACGCATCGGGTATTCTAGAATATGTATGTAGTTTATTTATGAAGTTTTCAGAATAATGCAATTTATACACAGGATTCGGCCAGCCAGGTACAACCAATTAGCGAAGTGTGGCTCAAATTCCGCGCCAATTCGCGGCCGGACTGCGCCTGTCTCTGATTGTTCGCGGCCGGCCGAGCATGACCAATCAGTGAAGCCAGGGCTGGCTCCAGGTTTTTGAGGGCCCTGGGCGAAAGAGTCTCAGTGGGTTCCCCTCTTTAACACATACCACGAATCATGATGCACAGATACAGCAGAGAAATATAGCACAGGCCACGCAGCGTATAGCACAGGCCACGTAGTATATAGCAATGTGGGCACCATATCCCTGTTAAAACAAAGAATTAAAAAAAAAATAGTTACAGTATATACTCACCTTCCGTCGGCCCCTGGATCCAGGCGAGGCATTTAGCGATGCTCCTTGCGACGCTCTGGTCCCAAGAATGCATTGCGGTCTCGCGAGATGATGACGTAGCAGTCTCGCGAGACCGCTACGTCATCATCTCGCGAGACCGCGGAGCGTCGTGAGGAGCGGGAAAGGCACCGGAAAGTGAGTATATAATGATTTTTAATTTTTTCTTAATTATTTTTAGCATTAGATCCTTTTACTATTGATGCCCCTTAGACGATTATATAGATAGATTGACTTTTCAGAATCAGTTAAATCTCTTTTTTGGCCCCTTCTTGACTGAGGTAAACAAGCGGCCTAATAATTCTGCACACCTTGATAAAGGGTGTTATGTCCATGCCTTATTGCACAAATACACATCCAATAAGCATTCAAGGTTATACAGCTTGGGGTTGGAAAATCTGCATAAGGGTATGTGCACACGTTGTGGATTTTTTGTGGGTTTTTTTTAGTGTTTTTTCGCTATAAAAACACATAAAGAACGCATACATATGCAACCTATCATTAAGAATGAATTCCGCAATTTTTGTGTATATGTTGCGTTTTTTTTTCAGAAAAAAACGAAGCATGTTCATTAATTTTGCGGATTTTTTGCGGATTTACCACTATATTATTGAATCCCAGAACCTCTGGAAAAATCCGCTAAAAAAACCCCGCAAAAAACGCGAAAAATCCGCATGCGGATTTCTTGCAGAAAATGTCCGGTTTTCTTCAGGAATTTTCTGCAAGAAATCCTGATGTGTGCACATACCCTTAGGCTATGTGCACACGTCAGAATTTCTTGCAGAAATTTCCTGACAAAAACCGGACATTTCTGCCAGAAATCCGTATGTTTTTTTACGCGTTTTCTTTGCGTTTTTTCCCAATGCATTAAATAGCGGGAAAAACGCGAAAAATCCGCAAAATTAATGAACATGCTGCTTTTTTTTACCGTGATGCGTTTTTTTCGCGGTAAAAAAAAGCATCATGTGCACAAAAATTGCAGAATGCATTCTAAATGACAGGATGCATATGTATGTATTTTTTATGCGTTATCGCGAAAAAAAGTGAAAATTCCTGAATGTGTGCACATACCCTAAAAATGACAGTATGCTCAAAATAATCACTTGCCTATTAATTGTGCACAGTGTATGTATTAGTATATGGTATATGTGCTAGCCCTGCTTATTCCCATCCATATCTTTCTCACATTCACTATGAATAACAATATAGAATAAATGGTCTGCAATGCATGTTGTTAATAGATGAGGATTCCTCCGTACGATTTTCACCTATGGATTATGAGCATCTCCCCTTAATTCCTTCTTTTCCCTGCAGAAGTGAATTTGAGACCTTACATTGCCTGCCTGGCAGTAGCAGCTGACCACTTGGGCTTTTTCTCTACCGCCCATTACCAGCTACAGTCTCTCTTAATATTGGACATATGTTCCCCTATGTACTGTCTACATTGGGTTCCTGGAGGCAAAGCTGCAGTCAGTCGAGTAGTAAGGCCCCGGTCACACGTTCAGTATTTGGTCAGTATTTTACCTCAGTATTTGTAAGCCAAAACCAGGAGTGGAACAATTAGAGGAAACGTATAATAGAAACACGTCACCACTTCTGTATTTATCACCCACTCCTGGTTTTGGCTTACAGATACTGAGGTAAAATACTGACCAAATACTGAACCTGTGAATGTCGCCTAATAGAAACACGTCACCACTTCTGTATTATCACCCACTCCTGGTTTTGGCTTACAAATGCTGAGGTAAAATACTGATATGAAATACTGAACGTGTGAACATGGCCCAACAGGTACTACAGCTCCATATAAATAAAGGGGTCTTCTGTTTACCAGTCGTCATGTCTGGCTGAAAAATGAAAATGTGGCAAATATGGATGTAATGCAATTGCCAAGAGTGTAACAATTCAGATCCTGGGGCAATAAAGACTCTGGGGCACATTTTTATGAGCAGGGCGCCTCATTGTTACATGGTATGGATATAGTAAATCGCCAATGTATGGGAAGATGCCGTGTTCCTTCCACACATGCACTCAGCAATCCTGTGTTTTCCCGCAGCTTCTAGTGGAGATACTCATGAGGCCGAGCTTATTTCCTCAGAAGAAGAAGCATAAAAGTGAGTTACTCATTGTCTACAATGTCGTGGCTTCTCACACATCTGTTGAAGCATGACGGCCCCATTATATTTGGTTTGTGTTATGGGGCTGCCCTGTTTTATGGCTTATAAAAAAACAATATTTTTTTTAGTTTGTGAATTCTAGATCTAGTCCACCCTAAAATGAACTGTCTGAATTTAAGATGGTAGATTGCCAAGGGCTGTAACAGACTTGTCCATATGCGCCATTAGGGTCCCCCTCTACGTACAAGAGGCTGTATAGGGAAAATGTGCGGTTGCTCATGGCTTTCCCTGGTGATAAAGATTTACATGTTTTTATATTTGTTAAAGAAGCTAGATTGTCATCAGGAGATATCCCTTTTCATGAGGTCTTCCCAGGCTAAAATATCGATGACCTATCGTTAGGATTATTACATTATGGGTGTGACATCTGATCTGTTGGATTAGGTCCCATGGCCGCCCAGAAGTACACAATATACGGAGCCAAGACACCACAGGTCCATATACTGTGTAGTGCCTCATCCCGACTGCTGCAGTTGGAATCACATTCATCTCAATAGGAGTTGAGCGGATCTGAGGATTGGATCTTGATATTAACGACCTCTCCTAAATTTGGGACATCAGTATGTTAGTCCTGGATAAGCATTTTAAAGGAATTGGGCCCTTATAAAAAATAAACTTTTCTTAAATGCACAATTCGCTGTAAAAAAAAAAAAAAAAACCTCAAATTTTTCTTTACTTGCTCATCAAAGCGCCTATACTGTGTCTCCACTCCTACCCCAGTGTTTTTTGTATGGTTGCAGCATTGACATCATGTCAAAATCACTGCATTCAGTCACTGAGCTGAGCAGGTCTTGTCATCTACATCACCTGGGATTAGCTGCAGTGCTGTCAACATGATCTTTTTTTTTTTTTTTTTAAGGACCTACGCACCAGCATAAGTGTAATTTTTTTTCTCCCGTAGTATTGCTTTAAGACTTGGGTTCATTAGTAGAGATGTGCCACCATGAAGGCCTAGCTTAAATGGAGAATATTTGCAACAATGAAAGCGTTATGTAAAAACTGTGATAAAGAACTCTTATCTGTTTTCTATATAATTGTTACTGCTGCTTTATTAGTTGTTTCCCTCCGTTATTAGACTCTTACATTACTTCCATCTTATTGTATCTCACTTATACTATCTTGCTTCCTTTTACGAACCACTTAGCCGTGTGTTCTTATATAATAGTCTGACCAATAATCTGCATCCTATATAATGTACATCTTGTATTCCAGTTGGCGATGAGTTGATAAAGGACTGCTTGAGCATCCTGTACAACACCTGCATATGTGTAAGAACTCTTTCTGACATTTACTGGCTGCTAGGCGTATATACTTATATGATATTATATGCTTATTTTTAAAGGGAACTTTTCAGTAACTTCTACACCCTCAAACCATTTATATTTCTGTGTAGGGTTTAAAACTTAAGCAAGTTGAATTTTTTATGATGATACTGCTCCTTTAGCAGGGAAAAACAGCCTTGTTGTGTTCTGTATAAACGTGTCTCGAAGAGCATTGGGGCAAGACGATGTACCTCCAGCTTCTCAGCCTCACGCTGTATTCCCCACCTACCACCATTTCCCACTGGTTGAGAGATCTTTGGCTTAGATTCATGACTGGGAATACAGCATGAGGCTGATGAGCCGGAAGGGCATTGTCCTTCCCCATTTCACTTCCTGACACACACATACAGGACTTCAAACCACGATTTCTCACTGCTAGAGCGTCGCCTTGGAGTCATAAAGGGATCAACTTGCTGGAGTTGATGATCACTAAGCTTATGTGATGTAGACAACAGTCTCTGTATCTCATGCAATATGTATACAGCAGTCTGTGTCCCTTTTAATAATAATAATAATATATTATACATTCATATAGCGCCATTTATTCCATGGTGCTTTACATGTGAGAAGGGGCAAATATAGACCAGCACAATAACCATGAGCAATACAAGGCACACACAAGTACAGAAGGAGAGAGGACCCTGCCTGCGAGGGCTCAGTCTACAGGGGGATGGGTGAGAATACACTAGGAGAGGGTAGAGCTGGTCGTGCAGCGGTTCAGCAGACTAAGGATCACTGCAGATTGTAGGCTTGTCGGAAGAGGTGGGTCTTCAGGTTTGAAGGTTTCCGTGGTAGGCAAGAGTCTGATGTGTTCGGGTAGAGAGTTCCAGAGTCTGGAGGAAGCACGGGAGAAGTCTTGTATGCGGTTGGGGGAAGAAGAGATAAGAGGGAAGTAGAGAAGGAGATCTTATGAAGATCAGACGTTGCGTGCACGTAAGTCCTGGGAGACAGTCATAGATGTATGGAGGAGACAGGTTGTGGATGGCTTTGTATGGCATGGTAAGGGTTTTGAACTGGAGCCTCTGGACAATAGGAAGCCAGTGAAGGGCTTGGCAGAGAGGAGAGGCTGGGGAATAACGATGAGACAGGTGGATTAGTCGGGCAACAGAGTGTAGGATGGATTGGAGTGGTGCCAGAAAGTAGGAGGTTGCAGTAATCGAGGTGGGAGATAAGGGCGTGCACTAGCGGTTTTGTGGTTTCATACAAGGAATGCACGGATCCAGGAAATATTTTTGAGTTTGGGTCGGCAGGAGAAGGCAAGGGCTTGGATATGAGGCTTGAAAGAAAGGGCAGAGTCGAGGATCACCCCGAGGCATCGGGCCTGTGGGACTGGGGAAAGTGAGCAGCCATTGACATTGATGTATAGGTTTGGTGAAGGGGTAGAGTGAGATGGGGGAGAGATGATGCATTCTGTTTTGTCCATGTTCAGTTTCAGAAAGTGAGCAGAAAAGAAAGCTCAAATAGCAGACAAACATTGTGGGATTTTGGTCAGTAAGGAGGTGAGGTTGGGTCCAGATAGGTAGATCTGCGTGTCATTGGCATAGAGATGATACTGTATACCGTGGGATTCTGTGAGCTGTCCCAGGCCGAAGGTGTAGATAGAGAAGAGCAGGGGACCTAGGACTGATCCTTGGGGAACACCGACAGACAGGGGGCGAGGTGAGGAGGTGGTGGAGTCCCCCATGTGATGTGTGTACAGCAGTCTCTGTCTCCTATGTGATCTGTATACAAAACGGTAATAATTTAACTGGGTACATATTCAGTTACAGAAATCTACTATATAATTGTCTAAGGGTCACTTCCGTCTGTCTGTCACGGATATTCATTGGTTGCGGCCTCTGTCTGTCCTGGAAATCCAAGTCGCTGATTGGTCACGGCCACAACCAATCAGCGACGGGCACAGACCGGAAGAAAATGGCCGCTCCATACTCCCCGCAGTCAGTGTCCCCGGCGCCCGCTCCATGCTCCCCGAAGTCATTGTCCGTGGCGCCCGCTCCATACTTCCCGCAGTCAGTGTCCCCGGCGCCCGCTCCATACTCCCCGCAGTCAGCGCCCGCTCCATACTTCCCTCCGGTCACCGCTCACACAGGGTTAATGCCAGCGGTAACGGACCGCGTTATGCTGCGGGTAACGCACTCCGTAACCGCTGCTATTAACCCTGTGTGACCAAGTTTTTACTATTGATGCTGCCTATGCAGTCATGTAGAATATTGCCCAGCCACGTAGAATATTGCCCAGCCACGTAGAATATTGCCCAGCCACGTAGAATATTGCAATAATTAAGGATATATGTAAGATGACAAAGAACCAGCACACTAGCAACAAAGCAATATGTACAGGGTGAGAGAGGTAAATAGAGAGGTATCAAATATCTAGTAATACACAGTGGTCAAAGAAATATAATTAGTAGCTTGTAAATGGCAAACAAATACATGTGATCATAAAGTATTAACCAAATTGGCCAATCAGTAGCACACTTTTTATCAAAAAATAGCAGCAATTAGGGAATGTGCAAGTTAAAAATAAAAGGCACAGTGATGGTTACATTTCCATAGTGTCCCAATTCATATATATGTATAGCTGAGAAAACACTCATACTCATCATATAATGCAGCTAGCCAGGTTACCGGAGATACAAAGAGCCAAAATGCATGTTTCATGTGTGATGGTCTTGCTTCCTCAGGGTGATTATGATTTGTATACAGCAGGCTCGATGTACAGATACTAGATTCAAAGTTAGTCAGCACTTTGCTACTCTTTGGTCTATACAGAGATCTGAGCTGAACGGACAGTGTCTCTCACATGTTAGGGTTAAGGTACCTTCACACTGAACAACATTACAACGATAGCGATCCGTGACGTTGCAGCGTCCTGGATAGCGATATCGTTGTGTTTGACACGCAGCAGCGATCAGGATCCTGCTGTGACATCGCTGGTCGGAGCTCGAAGGCCAGAACTTTATTTCGTCGCTGGATCACCCGCTGACATCGCTGAATCGGCGTGTGTGACGCCGATCCAGCGATGTGTTCACTGGTAACCAGGGTAAATATCGGGTTACTAAGCGCAGGGCCGCTCCAGTGTCAGCGCCGGCCGTAAAGCAGAACACAGCGGTGACGTCACCGCTCTGCTTTACGGCCGGTGCTTACACAGGATGCAGGAGGAGTGCAGGGAAGCGGACGGCGGGGACGTGACAGGCACCGGAATGTAAGTATGTGTTTTTTGTTTTTTTTTACATTTACAATGGTAACCAGGGTAAACATCGGGTTACTAAGCGCGGCCCTGCGCTTAGTAACCCGATGTTTACCCTGGTTACCCGGGGACTTCGGCATCGTTGGTCGCTAGAGAGCTGTCTGTGTGACAGCTCTCCAGCGACCACACAAGGACTTTCCAACGATCACGGCCAGGTCGTATCGCTGGTCGTGATCGTTGGAAAGTTGCTGAGTGTGACGGTACCTTTAGACAGACTGTTCAGAGGACACTTGACTGTGATCTGAGCTGAGCAATCCTATCGTTGCGGCACTCGGATTACAGTAATTAATTAGCAGTAAGCCCTCACCAGGTCTGGGCATGAGCACAGCAGTAATGGTCCTCTGAGCTGTGTATCATGTGTGATCGTGACTGCTCTAATCCTATCATGTGAAATACAGTCCAGTGAGTGCTGGGCTACAGTAAAATGGTGCCAGGCTACAGCTGTGAACTGAGCGTGCCAGTGGGCATCCAAGCTCACAACTGAGGCAGCCACAGTACAGGAGATGGAGGTTGGCAGACATCGACCACGGTCCTCTATGACCTGGGGCTGCTGTATTAGCTATGTGTAGGTGTCGTGCTCTGAAACTTACACACCAGCAAATAAAAATTGAGTAAAAGTGAGAGTGAATTTAAAATGTTTAAAAAAAGAGAAATTGTGACACGCTCCCTTGAAAAGAGTCTCCAAATGGGCATAGTTAGGATTATTATGTGAGGACGTCTTTGCTTTTCTGTGGTGGTGGATATCACAAAAATTATACAGACCTTTTTTTTTATCTTTTGCTCATCAGCTTTCGTTAGGGTTTGTGTATTTCATATGTGGCCGAGACAGCTCTTCTTCCGGTGTAACCAGAGATGCCTTAGGGTATGTTCACACTATGCGGTTTTTACTGCGGAACCGCCGCGATTTTGCCGCTGCGGGTCCGCAGCTGTTTTCCATGCAGGATACAGTACAATGTTACCCTATGGAAAACAAAAACCGCTGTGCCTACATTGCGGAAAATCCCGAAAAAAACCGCGCTGAATTGCTGCGGAAAAAAAGAAGGACCATGTCACTTCTTTGTGCAGAATCGCAGCGATTCTGCACCCATCGAAATGCATTGATCCGCTTACTTCCCGCATGGGGCTGTGCACACCGTGCGGGAAGTAACCGGATAATGTGTGGGTGGTACCCGGGGTGGAGGAGAGGAGACTCTCCTCCAGGCCCCGGGAACCATATTTGAGTAAAAAAAAAAGAATTAAAATAAAAAAATAATGATATACTCACCTCTGAAGTCTCAGCGCTGCACGCGGCCGTCCGGTCTCAGGTTTGCTATGCGACCAGGACCAGCAGTGACGTCGCGGTCACATGACCGTGACGTCACGAAGGTCCTGGTCGCACAGCATCTTTGGAACCGGACCGCCGCCTGCAGCGCCGAGGAGATCGGGACGTCAGAGGGTAAGTATATAATTATTTTATTATTTTTAACATTACTATTGATGCTGCATATTGCTGCATATGCAGCATCAATAGTAGGGGTAAAATCCCGCAGCGGAACCCGCAGGACAAACCGCGATAAATCTGCAGGGATAACCGCAGCGGGTTTGCCCTGCAGATTTATCAAATCCGCTGCGGGAAAACCCGCGGGACAGGACGCAACGTGTGAATGTGGCCTTAGGTTTAGACATTAAAATGTAGCACCTTACTGTTTTACAATAGTATATATGGTAGTCGCTTCCCTGGGCCCCTAAACCGCCACAATATATCTATCATTATACTCTCTCTGCCTAGCCAGTTTGTTTTCTCATAGATTACTGCATATGGTAAAAAAAAAACCAAACTATTTTATATTGTGGTGGTGATATGCTAATTAAGGCTATGTTCACACAAAGCAATCAGTAGTTTTGGTTTCCAGTACCATCTCTATGCTGACGACACCCAATTATACACTTCTGCTCCCGATATCACACCGACCTTTTTAGAAAACACCAGTGATTGTCTTACCGCTGTCTCTAACATCATGTCCTCCCTCTATCTGAAACTAAACCTGTCAAAAACTGAACTCCTCGTGTTCTCTCCCTCTACTAACCTACCTTTGCCTGACATTGCCATCTCCGTGTGCGGTTCCACCATTACTCCAAAGCAACATGCCCGCTGCCTTGGGGTCATCCTTGATTCTGAGCTTTCATTCACCCCCCACATCCGATCACTGGCTCGCTCTTCTTACCTGCATCTCAAAAACATTTCTAGAATTCGCCCTTTTCTTACTTTCGACTCTGCAAAAACTCTGACTGTTTCACTTATTCATTCTCGTCTGGACTATTGTAACTCTCTACTAATCGGTCTCCCTCTTGCAAAACTCTCCCCGCTCCAATCTGTCCTGAATGCTGCAGCCAGGATCATATTCCTCACCAACCGTTACACCGATGCCTCTACCCTGTGCCAGTCATTACACTGGCTACCCATCCACTCCAGAATCCAGTACAAAACTACTACCCTCATCCACAAAGCACTCCATGGCTCAGCACCACCCTACATCTCCTCCCTGGTATCAGTCTACCACCCTACCCGTGCCCTCCGCTCCGCTAATGACCTCAGGTTAGCATCCTCAATAATCAGAACCTCCCACTCCCGTCTCCAAGACTTTACACGTGCTGCGCCGATTCTTTGGAATGCACTACCTAGGTTAATACGATTAATCCCCACAGTTTTAAGCGTGCCCTAAAAACTCATTTGTTCAGACTGGCCTACCGCCTCAATGCATTAACCTAACGATCCCTGTGTGGCCTATTTATAATAAAAAAAAAAAAAAAAAAAAGGTTCCTCGCATCATGTTCTCATACACTTTATGCAGTATTAGTCCTCTGTGTCTGTACTGCTACATACTTAGGCAGGTAACTGGTTCATGCAGCTTTACATGAACACCTGAGCCTTACACTATAGCTGGTCCGAATAACTAAAGCAATTGCTACCATCCACCTCTCGTGTCTCCCCTTTTCCTCATAGTTTGTGAGCTTGCAAGCAGGGCCCTCACTCCTCCTGGTATCTGTTTTGAACTGTGATCTCTGTTATGCTGTAATGTCTATTGTCTGTACAAGTCCCCTCTATAATTTGTAAAGCGCTGCGGAATATGTTGGCGCTATATAAATAAAAATTATTATTATTATTATTATTAAAGCAGTTTGGGTTTTTTTTTTTTTTTTATGCAGCAAAACCTAATCTCTTGTCAGGAAAAACTGCGTTTTTTTGGTGCTAGTTATTTATTTTACAGCGTTTTTTGTCAGGTTACATTTGTTTCCTGTGCATGCTGATAAAGTTTAGTGCAAAAAAAAATCTAATTTTATTCAGTTGGTTTTGGCACAAAAAATGCCGCAAAACCTGATACCTGCGTTTTTTTGCTGTGGATTTTCAGTGGTTTTTCATCACCTATTGCTTTCAGTGGGTGGAAAACGCTGAAGGAAGTGACATGCTCTATTGTGCAAAAAAAATAAGCAAGGCCCAAAATACTGATGTCAAAAAACCAATGTGTGTGCATGAGATTTCTGAGATCTCATAGACTTTGCTGGTATTGTAAAACACAGCTGAAAATTTGCATTAAAGAAAAGCGCCTAATGTGAACATAGCCTAACGGCTGACTGGTCGTGGGGGTGTTGCTTACTAATTGAGCCTCTAGTTGTCACGCATCTTTGGGTGGGAGTTGCGCAACGGTGGTTTGGGGGCCTGGGGAAATGGTCAGGTTCCCTTTTTAGGTTTTTCTTGGCGCTCTGTGTGGTACTGATACGTTTGTAGCACCAAACTTAAGTCCGCTATTGATTATGTATTGTTTGTGAAGTTAAAGGTTTTGTGCCGTTTCCTCCTAACTCTTACTGGTGTTGGGACTTCCATAGACAGAAGGCGTCACCAAGCGTCTGGCAGAACGGAACGACTTTGTGCTTTTCCTGTTCACACTCATGACCAACAAGAAGACCTTCCTGCAAACCGCCACTCTCATAGAAGACATCTTGGGTGTGAAAAAGGTACCTTTATGTAATGAATGTGCCTTCCTATATTTACAGCAACCCATCAGCGCAGCGACCATATTTGATCTACGCAGAGCAATATGTAGTTCTATTTCCCGGGTCACTCTCTTTGCCCCTATAGATTACATGTCATTATATGAGTAACCCATATGGATTCATGAACCCTGTCAATTTTTTTAATCCAAGGGGTTGTCCACCTCTGTTTACTTAGAATCCTGTATTGCGGGACAAAAATCATTTTTGCAATTAGATTTCCTTAAAGCTTTTTTTTCCCTGGCTTTTTGTTTCCCTGCACTTTCAACTTTATTGTGGTCTGTGATCATAAATCAGCTGAGAGGAGCTCCGAAAAAGCGATGAGTCACAGTCCTATTAGACCTCAGAATGTGCTCACTGACAGATTCTCAGTTAACTCATTCTGCAGTAAGCTATCCATTGGAATACTGAGGCTATAGAAGGTAGATTTAATGAAACCAAATTGCAAAAAAATTATTTTTTTAGCCCTAATTATATGCAAGGAAGTAAAGAGAGAAATAAAAGAAAATTGTCCCAAGATAATCCAGAACCCCCTTAAAGCATTGAGGCAGTGTGCTGTTGAAAACCATTTTATGCTCACTGTGCTTGGTCAGTCCAAAACACTTCTGTTCTCGACTTCTCCTTGAGATGCTCCTCCACCGTTTTATGACACCACCAAGGCAACCCAAAAATGCCAGATCCGTGGCTGAGGGTCACAAATGGATGACACCAGTTAAATCTTACTCTGATTATTCCATCAGATGGCCAGGGAGGGGGGTGTATGGAGAGACCAGTCACTTCCTGCTGTGTGTTTCTGCGTCGGCAGAGTAATGATGGGACATCAGCAGTAGCTTTCAGCTGCATCTTCCATTTGTTTCTCAGGAGATGATCCAGCTGGAAGATATACCAAATCTTGGAAGTCTGGTGTCGAGCTTCGATCAGCAGCAGCTGGCAAACTTCTGTAGGATCCTCTCTGTTACCATATCCGAGCTGGACACAGGCAATGATGATAAATACACCCTGCTCGCTAAAGACGCTCAGCAGAAGAAGACGCAGAGTCCCTCCAGGGCAGAGGTCAATCAAGGTGAGCCGAGAGCGGGAATTGAGCGGTCGTTGTAGAGGTATAAACAGAGAATTTACCTATCGATTCATTATGCTGTAAACCTTACCTGGGTGTGACTTGTTATCATGGCCCTTTTTTATTTAAAACCGTATTCCCATCTCCAAGATCCTATCCCAGTATGTAGTAGGTGTAATAATAATATTAGAAAATGCCACCAATTATAAATGTATAGTTTTCTTGATTCACTAAGTCTCTTTCCTTATGAGCAGGCATTGCATCCATGGTTACATCCAGTAGCAACTATCTAACTGTCACTATATCGGTGGTCATAACCATGGATACCTAAGGTCCTGCAATGCTGTTGTGACACATGATGTCGGCGCCCAGTCATCGCTGGTGTCACTGTCCCTGCCTCCCATCGAATTGAGCAGGTAGAGGAAGTCTGAGATGGCTGCAACCTGGACTTCCTCTTTATGTTCGATGTGTCCAAAGGCGGGGACAGTGACACCAGCGCAGACTGGGCACCGGCGTCATGTGTCAGACGAACCTCACGAGAGCCCGGGGGACAGCGAGTTCTGACACTGGGGTTTAATATTTTATGGGGGCCAAACATTTTGATCAGAAGGGGTTGTCCTAGTAGTGGAGAGCCCCTTTTTTTCCCCCAATGAAGACTCTGAGAAACAGATTTTACGGTAAGGAACCAAAAATCCTGTTATGTACGTCATGGGATTTTCCCTTAAAGCTCATTCCCACTTGCGATGGAATCGGATGAATGCAATCCGATTAAAAATTGGATTGCATTCAGACCAATGTTCTATCAGTTTGTTCATCTGTATTTTTTTTTTCTCCTTCTCGGATCACGATCGGACTGGAATAAAATCACAGCATGCTGCAATTGTAACTGGAAATCGGATCGCATCCAACAAAAGGAGTCAATGGGTGCGAGAAAAAAAATCACATAGCATTCGGGCCATGCTGTCCGATTTTTACACACCAATTGCATTTGAAAAACCGGCAATTCATGTGCTGCGTACAGTAAAATCACAGTGACAGGTTAGAATAGAATAGATATATACACACAGGAAACATCATAGATATGTAGACGTCAGTGACATCTACTATATAATTGTCTATGGGTCACTTCCGTCTGTCCTTCTGTCTTTCTTTCTGTCTGGCTCGGATATTCATTGGTTGCGGCCTCTGTCTGTCATGGAAATGCAAGTCGCTGATTGGTCTCGCCAGTTGCCTGTCATGGCTGCCGCGACCAATCAGCGACGGCCACAGTCTGATTAGTCCCTCCCTACTCCCCTGCAGTCAGTGCCCGGCGCCCGCTCCATACTCCCCGCAGTCAGTGCCCGGCGCCCGCTCCATACTCCCGTCCCCTCCAGTCACCGCTCACACAGGGTTAATGCCAGCGGTAACGAACCGCGTTATGCTGCGGGTAACTCACTCCGTTACCGCCGCAATTAACCCTGTGTGACCAAGTTTTTACTATTGATGCTGCCTATGCAGCATCAATAGTAAAAAGATCTAATGTTAAAAATAATAAAAAAAAACAAAAAACCTGCTATTCTCAGAGGTTTGCTGGATCTACGGTGGCTCCTGCCGGCGGGTGAGTATATAACAATTTTTTATTTTAGTTCTCTTTTTTTTTACAGGGATATTGTGCCCACAGTGCTAAATACTACGTGGGCTGTGTTAGATACCGCGTGGCTGCTATATACTACCTAGCCAGTGTTAGATACTATGTGGGCTGTGTTCTATACTGCGTGGGCTGCGTTATATACTACATGGCTGCTATATACTACGTGGGCATGTTATATACTACGTGGCTGTGTTCTATACTGCGTGCTATATACTACGTGGCCACTGTTAGATACTATATGGGCTGTGCTATATATTACGTGGCCAGTGTTACATACTACGTGGGCTCTGTTATATACTGCGTGGCTGCTATATACTGCATGGCTGCTATATACTGTGTGGGCTGTGTTATATACTACGTGGGCTGTGTTATTTACTGCGTGGCCTATATTAACGCATCGGTATTCTACAATATGTATGTATGTATCTAGCAGCCACATGGTATATACCACAGACCACGTAGTACTCCTATATACTACGTGACCTGTGCTATATACTATGTGTCTGCTATATACATACATTTTGTAGAATACCCGATGCGTTAGAATCGGGCCACCATCTAGTATATATATATACATCTATACATCTACAGCTCTGGCAAAAATTGAGACCACCACATCAAAACCCTGTCATGACCGGCAGCCCATTCTCCAGACTTGAACCCACTTGAAAACCTCTGAAATGTTATCACGAGGATGATGGCTAGTCACAAGCCATCAAACAAAGAAGAACTGCTTTCATTTTTTGCACCAGGAGCAGTGTGAAAGACTGGTGGAAAGCATGCCAAGACGCCTGAAAGCTGTGATTTAAAAATCATGGTTATTCCACAAAATTTTGATTTCTGAACTCTTCGTGAGTTAAAATATTAGTATTGTGTCTAAATGATTTTTAACTTGTTTTCTTTGCATTATTTGAGGTCTGAAAGCACCGGGTTATTTTTTCATTTGGACCATTTCTCCTTTTCAGAAAAAACAAACAATGTATTGCTTGGAAATTCGGAGACATGTCAGTTTATAGAATAAATGAACAATTTACATTATACTCAAAAATATACTTATAAAGAGAAAAATCAGACAAACTGGACATTTTGCAGTGGTCTCTTAATTTCTTTCAGAGCTGTGTGTGTGTATATGTGCAAATCACAGCCGGAGCCGACAGCATAGAATAGGTGGATTACATACAGTATATACAAATAGAATAGGTAGATATGAAGCTGTCAGTGACAGATAATAAGTCCTTTAGTTGAAAGAAAGACAGAATCCTTTAATAAATCTTCATTAAACATTACTTACGACATCGTCCGTTGCACGGATGCCGTTGTCTTCTGCAAAAGAGTTAAAATAAAAAACACAACAATATTCCTCACCTTTCCGCAGACAAGATGATAATCTTACAGATGCGCCTTTTCTGGGGTGCTTGAGAGCTGATATTTTTAGCCTGTGGGAGGGCAGTATCCATGGCCCCTTCCTAGGTTATTCATATCAGCCCACAGCTGTCTGCATAGCATTTGCTGGTTATTATAGGGGGGCCTATGTCATATTTTTTTAAGGGTTCCCCATTGTAATAGCCAGTAAAGTCTACATATACAGCTGAGAGCTGATATTAATATCCTGGGAAGTTCCATGGGTATTACCCCTTTCCCAGGCTATAAACATCGGCCCCCAGCCCACCCCATTTTTTTTGCAAAATAATCTTTTAATAATTAAATACATGTACATTAAGCTGCACACACACTGTACTAATTGTATATGTCCCTGACATCTGTATAACTATCCTATTTGTGTTCACTGTATGTAATCCATCTCTTATATCTGCTCCTGCTGTGATTTTATTGTACGAGGCAGATATATGTGTGTGTGTGTATTTTGAAAAATATTCCCTTAGAAAACGATGCGTAAATGACATAGAGAATTTCTCTATGTAAAAGCTCATGTTAAAATCGCATTGCAGTCGGATGTAAATCGGATGCTAGGTGTGAGAAATCGGATTGTACTTACATGACACTCAAATTACACTTGTCTGACTTTGCAGGAACAAAATCAGACCGATTTTATTATTGTTAGTGTAACTCCGTCCTTAGACTGGTTCTGTAAACTGATGAGTGCATATAGCATTAGACTAAAGGTAGAGTAACTGGTAGCTCCAATAACCATCCATTGAAGAGGCAAGCATGTGCACAGCCCACGTTTGTGGAAAATGCGTTGGATGTGCCAGAGATATCCAAAGTGGGAATATATCTTTATTTTGTTCTAATTTGGATTACATTAGGATAGTTTAGCTTTCTTTATCGCCTCTCATTGGGGGACACAGGAACCATGGGTGTATGCTGCTGCCACTAGGAGGCTGACACTATGCAAATAAAAAAGTTAGCTCCTCCTCTGCAGTGTACACCCCACCGACTGGCATTATACTCTTCAGTTTAGCTTAGTGTCAGTAGCAGGTGGACACGGGTCTTTCATTAGACCCTTATCTACCTCAATGTGCGTCGTTTTCGTTCAGGTTTTCCGGAGGGATACAGGGTGAACAGTCACACCTGTAGTCCCATAATACGGACTATGAGTACGGCGTGTACTGCCACCCCGTATCCTCACAGATCCCTCTCCAGGACCAAGAGCCTAGCACACAAGCGTGCTTAGAAGTCCGGTCCTGGCTCCATCCCCCACCCACTCGCCCACCAGAGCCTGTCGGTTGCGGAGATGAGGACGTCCATCAGCTCCCTGGACGTCTCATTCCTTTTTCAGGTTAGTATCGGCGTGGGAGGTTTGAGGAAAGTATTTCCCTATCCCATCTCAGATATCTCAAGGGGGGGGGGGTCTTACTAGGGGCTCCCAGATTACCTGTCATCGCTTGTGCCCAGATTGCAGCAGCACGACCCGGTTTTGCAATATATTATGCAGCAGGCAGGCGCGTTTCTTTTTGCTGCGGCCCTTCTGTCTCCTATCCGACGCGGGGCCCTTACAGGCTGCTTCTACGATGTGATGCAACCCTGACAGGCTGCCGTGCCGCTTCTCCCTGCGGCGCACTGCTCCGGCGCCGCGGTTTCATGGGGAACTTCCTTCTCCAGCGCGACAGCCCTGACAGGCTGCCGCGCCGCTTCCCCCTGCGGCGCACTGCTCTGGCGCCGGGGGGGGGGGTTTTCTCTGCGACCGCTCTACAGCGGGACATCCTTGGCAGGCTGCTGCGCCGCACTTTTCTGGCGCCGTGGCCCTTTCCTCGGCCGCCGGCTCCTAATTTAGGCCCCGCCTTCTGCCAGGGCCTACTTCCGGTACCGCGCTCCTTCACTTCCGCTTTCATCGGGCGGGCTTTCTCCCGACAAACTGTGTCCTGCACTCTCCGCCCACCGGCGCCATCTTGGCTGACTCCGCCCCTTCCTCCACGCCGCTGCTTGACACACAGGGCAGGAGCTCACACATCGTGCCCCGCACTTTCGCCAAAGAACTCCGCAGAGCGCTCATTTCTGTGGGCACAGAACACCATCTGCGCGGATTGCAGCACCAGAAGCCACAGGGCAGGAGCTCCTTTTTCTCCTGGGATCCACCGCAAGCGGGACATCTTCCTCCAGGCCTGCAGCAACCTGGTATCCGTTTTCTCGTCTGCCGTGAGTAGCTCTGCACTGCAGACTGACACCCAAACCCCCCCCCCCCCCCCCTCTGCCCCACTGTCCCCTAACCCGCTGGTATTTTCTTCAGGGACCTCTTCAAAATATCTAACTATAAAGGGGGCCGCTCTCGTCCTCCTACTTCTTCCTCTTCTGCCTTAGTCAAGTACTTTGCATGTTCGTCCTGTAACAGCAAACTTCCCTCAGGTCAGTCCTCTCCACTCTGTCAGGCCTGCAGCAACCGATTGTTCCCACCGCCCAGGATCCCCCGGTCGATCCGCTCCAGAGTGATACCCCCATCCCAGGCTGGGCTTCCTCTCTGTCACAATCGGCCGATCTAACATGGGTGTCTCAAACCCTGGTGTCTGTGCTGGACCGATTACCTCTGCAGACCCCCGCAGTGGCCAGCGGGTCGCAGGAGCCTCCGCCCGAACCCTCCTTGATAAGCCGCAAAAGGTCCAGACAGGAACGTCAGTCTGAGTCCTCTTCTCGCTCCATCTCGCCACACGGTCCTCCTCTGCGGTTCTCATCCTCCCGATCCTCCCCCCCTGAGTCAGGCGAGGCGTTCTCTGATGCGACTTCGGAGGATGTTTCGGAGCTGGATTCGAACCAAATTGCGACCATGAGGGATATGGTTCAGAATCTCATTGGAGCGATAAATCTAACCTGTGGCATCAAGGAGTCCTCTACGGAACCCGCAGATCAGGCGGTTTCGTTTAGACGGGCTAAACCACCTTCCAAGTTTTTCGCTCCTCACCCGGAATTCGAGGAGATTATGACCAGAGAAAGAGAGAACCCGACCAGACGCTTTCAGAGAGGAAAGCGACTTGGCGTTTTATATCCCTTTTCTCCGGAGCTCACCGCTAATTGGACCGCTTCTCATTCGGTGGACCCTCCAGTTTCCAGACTGTCCACCAACACGGTCCTCCCACTGTCCGGCGGAGCATCTCTGAAGGATTCTAACGATAGTCATAGAATCTTTCGTGAAGTCAGCCTTTGAAGCGGCCTCAGCTAGTCTTTGCCTGGCCTTTGCTTCCACTTGGGTTTCAAAATCCATATCCAAATGGGCCAAACAGCTCCGTCATGGCATTCTGGACTGGGCTCCATCCGGACAGCTGGCGGAACTTGCCAACCAGATTTCTCACGCGGGTGAATATCTGGTCTCCGCCTCCCTGGATGCCGCGTCTTGTGTGGCTCAGGCGTCCAGCAACGCGGTTGCCATCCGCCGGACCGTTTGGCTTAAGGCCTGGCAGGCGGATTTGTCTTCTAAAAAGTTCCTTACCAGCCTGCCTTTTCAGGGGTCTCGTTTCTTTGGTTCTAAGCTGGACCAAATCATTAAGGATGCTACAGGGGGCACAAGTTCCCTTCTTCCCCAGGCCAAGCCTCGTCGCCCTCCTCCTAGACATCAATTTCGGTCTTTTCGGCCTTTTCGTCGCTTCGCGGCATCAAACGCCTTCTCCCAGCAGCAACAGAGGCCACAGGCACGTCAAGAGAAGACGGTATCCTTTAGGCCCACTCCTTCCTGGCGTCCTCGCTACTCCGAAGGTAGATCCTCCAGGTCCAGGACTGGAAGAACCACATCGGCATGACTCTTGGCTAGTCAACGGCCCACCTCCCAGACTGGGCAGCCGTCTCCTCTTCTTCGGAGACATCTGGATCTCCTCAGTAGAAGACGCATGCGTCAGGGAAGTTGTATCCTCAGGATACAAGATAGAGTTCGTTTCACGGCCCCGGGATCGTTTTTTCGAATCCCGACCTCCAAGAGATCCCGCTCTAGTTCCTAGTTTCTTCGCAGCCATCACCTCTCCTCAAAGCCGGGGAAATTGTTCCCATCCCAGAAAAAGAACGGTTCACAGGTTTCTATTCAAACCTATTTGTGGTAACGAAAAAACACATCAGGGTGCGTCCCATTCTGGATCTCAAATTGCTGATCAAGAGAGTTCGTCTGAAGCACTTCAGGATGAAATCCCTTCGTTCAGTAATTGCTTCCATGGAGGCTCAGGAATTTCTGTGTTCCATAGATATTCAGGATGCCTACCTCCATGTCCCGATATTCCCGGGACATCACCGATACCTGCGCTTTGCAGTGCTTCAGGAACATTTTCAGTTCGTCGCCCTGCCTTTCGGTCTTGCAACCGCCCCAAGAGTTTGCACGAAGATCATGGTGGCGCTGATGGCCATCTTGAGGGTCAGAGGCCTGGTTCTGTTTCCATACCTCGATGACATCCTCATCAAGGCTCCGTCCTTTTCTCAGGCCCACGAAAGCCTGTCCATCCTTCTCGACACCCTAGCCCGTTTTGGGTGGCTGGTCAACCGGAAGAAGTCCTGCCTTATTCCTTCTCAGCGCATCATCTTTCTGGGCATGCTCTTCGACACTCGTCAGACCAAGGTCTTCCCGAAGACACGAGATCCATCCTTCGTCGGGACATACGCGTGCTCCAGGGCCCTTGGTCTCCCTCCTTCTGATCGGCCATGAAGGTTTTGGGGAGGATGGTAGCAAAATTGGAAGCAATTCCCTTCGCCCAATTTCACTCGCGACCTCTTCAGCAAGCCATCCTGTTTCAGTGGAACAGGTCTGTCCTCTCCCTGGACCGCCCGATCCGACTCTCTCCCCAGGTCAAACGGTTTCTCAACTGGTGGCTCACGTCACCTCTCGTCTCCCAGGGCAGGTCCTTCCTTCCAGTTCACTGGCAAGTGGTGACGACGGACACCAGCCTGCTCGGCTCGGGTGCGGTGTTTCGCCACCTGACTGTACAGGGCCGCTGGTCGGCGCAGGAGTCAACTTTGCCGATCAATGTCCTCGAGATCCGGGCCATTTTTCTGTCCCTTGGTCACTGGGAAAGGATTTTAAGGGGCCTTCCAATCCGAATCCAGACGGACAATGCCACGGCGGTGGCATATGTCAACCATCAAGGGGGGACTCTGAGCTCCTTGGCCGAGGTATCCAAGATCATCCTCTAGCCAGAGGCAACGGTTCCGGTGATATCCGCGGTGCATATCCCCGGCGTGGACAGTTGGGCCGCCGACTTCCTCAGCCGCGAGGGCCTCACGGCAGGGGAATGGTCCTTGCATCCGGAGGTCTCCCATAAGATTTGTCTTCGATGGGGGACTCCGGACGTGGATCGTGGATTCCTGTCTCGAATGAACAGGAAGGTTTCGCAGTTCGTCTCCAGGTCTCGCGATCCTCTTGCAGTGGGCGTCGACGCTCTGGCCATTCCTTGGTCACAGTTCGTGCTGCCCTACCTGTTCCCACCCCTTCCATTACTTCCCAAACTGTTGAAAAAGATGAAAGCGGAAGGGGTGCAGGTCATTCTGATCGCCCTGGATTGGCCCAGGAGAGCTTGGTTCGCGGAGATCGTCAATCTTCTCGCGGACGCTCCCTGGCGCCTTCCAGACAGGCCCGATCTGTCTCGGGGTCCGATCTGCCACCCGAATTCTCGGTCGCTCAGTTTAACGGCGTGGCTGTTGAGACCGCAGTTCTAAGAGCGTCCGGCCTTTCGGCCCGGGTGATTCACACCATGATTCAGGCTCGGAAGCCTTTGTCTTCCTGGATCTACTATCGTACCTGGAAGGCTTACTTACGTTGGTGCGAGTCCAACCGCGTTTCATCCATGTCCTTTTCCCTGCCTTCCATTTTGGCTTTCCTTCAGGCAGGACTGGATTCGGGCCTGGCTCTTAGTTCCCTGAAGGGCCAGGTCTCTGCGCTTTCCATCCTTTTTCAGAAGACTATAGCCTCCCGACCACAGGTTAAGACCTTCCTTCAAGGAGTAGCCCACGCTGTCCCTCCGTACAGGGCCCCTGTGGATTCATGAGATTTAAACTTGGTACTGGACGTTCTGAGGGTTTCCCCCTTTGAGCCTCTCAGGGAGATTCCCCTGTCAGTTCTATCTTGGAAGATGGCCTTTCTTGTGGCCATCACTTCTATCCGCCGCGTTTCCGAGTTGGCGGCCCTGTCTTGCCATCCTCCGTTCTTGGTCATTCACCAGGACAAGGTGGTCCTCAGGCCTCCGCCTTCTTTCCTTCCTAAGGTGAGGATCTACCTGGATAGAACGTCCACTTTCCGGAAGACGGATTCTCTTTTCGTCATTCCTGATGGCCCGCGCAGAGGCCAACCGACTTCTAAGACGACTATTGCTCGCTGGATCAGAACGGCAATTCTGGAGGCTTACCAGGTCAAGAACAGAGTGCCCCCTCCTGGGATCAAGGCTCACTCTACCCGGGCAGTCGGCGCCTCCTGGGCGGTGCACCACAGGGCTTCCGCCCTACAACTTTGCAAAGCGGCAACTTGGTCTTCCATCCACACGTTCGCCAAATTTTACAAGGTCCATACCTACGCTTCGGCGGACGCCAGCCTAGGCAGAAGGATCTTGCAGACGGCAGTGGTGAGTCCTCTGACCTGATCGAAGTCTGTTTTTCCCGCTCTAGGGACTGCTTTGGGACGTCCCATGGTTCCTGTGTTCCCCCAATGAGAGGCGATAAAGAAAACATGATTTTTGGTTGCTTACCGTAAAATCTGTTTCTTGGAGCTTCCATTGGGGGACACGGCACCCTCCCAATGTTTCTCAGTTTCTGTTGTTTTATGTTCTATGATTGGTCTCACATTTACAGTTCTCAAGTTTATGGTTATGATTTTCAACCTTGTTATTTATCTCCTACTGCTTTCTCTCTAACTGAAGTGTATAATGCCAGTCGATGGGGTGTACACTGCAGAGGAGGAGCTAACTTTTATTTGCATAGTATCAGCCTCCTAGTGGCAGCAGCATACACCCATGGTTCCTGTGTCCCCCAATGGAAGCCCCAAGAAACAGATTTTACGGTAAGCAACCAAAAATCCTGTTTTTCACAAGTAGCTCATACCCTCTATCTTTATGTGTGTATACAGTATTTTGCAGATTATAAGATGCACCAGACCATAAGATGCTTCCCAAATTTTTGGGGTGCACATTAGGAAACCTTTTTTTTTATTTTTAAATAAAATACTGGTGCATCTTTTATCTTACCTGGGGGTTGCTGTGGTGGAGCGGGGTCAAAGGAGGTAGGGTCGCTTCTCCAGGAGGCCATCGGCAGGAGTGATGAGATGCTGCTGTGCCTGGCATCTCAGAAGGTGTTGGCGCTGGTGTGTGGAGTCCATTTTCCCAATGATATCCCTGAGATCTCAATCTGCTCATGTGCCGCCTCCGGCAGCCATTTTCCTAAAGCCCACCACAGGGATATCATAGGGAAAATGGACTCCACTCACCTTCTGGTATCCCAGTCATTGCCCCCTCCTGCGTCCTAAAGCAGCAACCCTGTCTCCTGTGACCCCGTGCCACCACAGCCAACCACCCAGGTAAGCTACTGTTAAAAGGGAAAATAAGACGCACCACCATTTTAGTTTTAAAAAAAAAAAAGTTTTCTTAATTTGCACCCCAAAATTTGGGATGCATCTTATGGTCCGGTGCGTCTTATAATCCGCAAAATATTGTATACACATGTATAGATAGAGGATATGAGCTACTCGTGAAAAAATAAATTATCCTAATGTAATCCAATTGAGAACTAGATAAACAAATATTCCCACTTTGGACATTGTGACCCCACTCTGCCAGCCCCCTGTAAGCTCACTTTGAATTATAGACTCACCTCCATTTTCCTCCCAAATTTGGAGTAAAAAAAAGTGCCTCTTATAATCCGAAAAATGCGGTATATCTCCTGACTTTATTATATGTTTATTTCCAGCCACCCTCCTGAACATAACAGGGTTCATTGAAAGGCTATGTAAGCTGGCTACACGTAAAGTCTCTGAATCTACAGGCACCACCACCTTCTTGCAGGAGCTGGAGGAATGGTACACGTGGTTGGACAATGCCTTGGTGTTAGATGCTTTGATGCGTGTGGCTCACGAGGAAACTGAGCAGAGTGGAACAGGTAATGCTGCATATGGGGCTATATGGCAAGATGGCAGTGTCACGCATAGTATATATGGCAAGGGAATTAGTAGGCCAGAGCTGGGTTTCTGATCATCACCTTCGGTATAAGAATTTATACACAAAATTAATTGGCTGTTGAGTATGGAGAAGGATACCGTATTTTTTTTTTTTAAATTCATTTATTAGCAACAAAATAAACTATATTACATACACATAGTAACATAGTAACATAGTTAGTAAGGCCGAAAAAAGACATTTGTCCATCCAGTTCAGTTCAGATACACATTTGTATCCATTAGTATTGAACATAATATAAAGTACATATAATTTTAGGCATTGTTAAACATACAATAAAATGCGTATTTTTATTTATAACAAGTGTTATCTTGTAACAATAAATTGTGTATGTCAGGTCATCTGCACCATATGTGCTGTGTAAATAGAAACATAAAATCATAAATCCTGAGTTATAACTAGAACTACAATAACTACTAATTCGCCGCCTTAGAAGAAATGGAAAATTAAAGAAAACTTTGCATTATGTCTGTCTCTTATGCGATGCCCCCAAAACCAGCACCAAAGCCGACTATGACGTATCTATAGAGTAAGATGGGAAGAGTTCCATCTACCCCAGGTTTTTTCAAACTTGCCCGGACACCCTCTGTTCTGGTACAGCGTACGTTCATATGAAATAACCGAGTTTACCAGATCAATCCAAGTGCTAAGAGATGGACATGAGCCCCCCATCCACCGCAGTGCTAACACCTTCCGTGCCATAAAGAGCGTCTCTCGTAGGAAAATATCAATATAATGATCCCAAGTCTCCTCTTCCCTTACTCCAAATATGCAAATGAATGGATCAAGGGGAACAGGAATTAATAGCAAAGATGTCAATAGTGAAGTCACCTCTTTCCAGTAATGAAGAATGATAGGGCACCTTCATATCATGTGGATAAAGTGTGCATCCATTGAGTGACATCGCATACACTCTGGTGTTTGGAATCGACCCATTTTAAAAAGTTGTGTCTGAGTTAAGTATGATTGATGTATTATATATAGCTGGGTCATCCTATTATTGACTGATGGGGATACTTTAATTGGAGATTCTAGAATATCTTCCCATTCCTCCTCTTGTATATTGGAAAGAAGTCCCCCCCTATTTCCCCTTAATAGATCTTACGGTGGATACAGCTCCCGATGATAACATATAGGTATATAAAGAGGAGATAAGACCTTGGGGACCCTGCGAGTTAAGAATTTCTATCAAGGGTAGAGCGGATATAGCTCGACCTGTATGTCTCATATACGATTGAACGGCTGACCTTAGTTGTAGATATCGAAAAAATTGGGATTTCGGTATACCATGTTTAGTTTGCAATTGCTCAAAAGATGCAAATATCCCCCCACCATACAGATCACCTATTGAGACACCATGCATAATCCAAAAGTCAGTGGATGGGTGATTCAACAGAGCTGGAAAATAGCCATTTTTCCACAAAGGCATTTCCGCTATAATATCCATAAATTCAATAGTTTATTTTGCCTCCAAACTGATCGTGCCAGACGAAGTAAGGGAAGAAAACGGGGGGACACTAATTTTCTCTAGTTCCAGGAAGTTTAGTGGACAGTCAATTTGGGCCGAATGAAGCAGGTGGCTTTCAGAATTAGGGAGATGGTTATTGGGCATCCATTTATTAATTGCTCTAGCCTGACCAGCCAAGTAATATAGATAAAAATCCAGCAGCGCCGCTCCACCACCCTATTTTGGTCTCTGCAGTGTAGATAACTTGAGTTTGGGCCTAGACCTCCCCCATATAAAAGACGATGGAGAAGGATATTTATCTAAAAAGAGGCCCGATCTCTAAATTTGATAGACTGTGGGATCCGTGGATCGATAGTCCTGGATTAGTGTCTCGAGAATTTCCAAGATTCCGTTTAGGTCTGTTCTGATTATTGCGCTTTCTCTACCATTATCCTGTAATGCAAAAGCCTAAGATGTCTGTTGTTAATTGGATTTAGTATATATCTGTTTATCCAAAGATAACTTTCTCATTGTGCAGAACCAAGGAACATTAGATGGATTTTATAATAGAATTTGAAAAATTGTCGAAAATTAATAAAATAATTTGATTTAAAAAACAAAAATACTAAATCAGAGGCTATTCCATATACTGGCTGGGAGACTATGCTTAGTTGTGTTACTGCCTTCTAGAATCTCCTGATGAAAGCGGCCTGGCTAATCCTTCCTCCAGGACGCAGCTGCCACAGTCCATGAAGATCATGCATGAAATCATGTACAAAGTGGAGGTTCTGTACGTCCTCTGTGTCCTGCTGATGGGAAGACAGAGAAATCAGGTCTGTGCTTTACTGGTCTCTTCAGACCTTCTCTTTCTTTGTGTATATAGCATCTTCAGTACATCAGGCTCAGTGTGGACCGCAGACGTATTCTTGATGTCCTTACAGGGATGGTTCGGTTTTGAAAAACAGTTTCTAAATAATCGATGTAGAAATATGAAATAGAATGGGGATTCGTCAGGAACAAACTCTATTAGCCAGAGCAAAGGGTGGCTACACTGTAGGACCCAACATCTCTTACAGTGTAGGACCCAGACCTGAGCTGCACCCCGACCAATCAAACATTTATGGCCTATCCTAATAATTGTCTGTAAGTATTTAAAAAGGTTGTTCACTTCTGAGAAAGTAGACCCCAAACGCTCTTAGAGACCTAAATTTATCAACGGAGCAGGTACTCATCCTCACATTTCCAATAAGAGCTCCCGATCACTGCTCAAGTCTCAGTATTTGGCTACAGAGGCATTGTCACCTTAGCAGTACAGTACACAGCAAACTACTGATATCAGTAGCTCGTACGGTCTACCTCAACCAAGCTCAGTGATTGGCTGCAGCGGTTATGCTCATGTCCAGCACTACAGCCAAAACACCTGAGACCCAACCAGAGATGGGGAGCCAGCGCTGGACCTGAGGATGGTAATTACCTGCCCTATTTCATATTCTATATATATGAGAATTTGGGTCCACTTTCCTCAAAGTTGGAAACCCCTTTATGTCCTAGAAAACACAGTTACAAGTTTATGGGCAGAGGTGGTGCCATAAAGACTCAAGACAATGGTGCAAGTTAAAGATTATTTTATCTTCAAACTTGTTCAAGAGGTACAGAGTAAAACTTGTAACCATTTAGGTTGCATATGATTATTTCTTGGGTTGGTCTCTATACCGATTTTCTTATTTTACTTTTTTTTGGTGAAAAAGGTCCATAAGATGATAGCAGAGTTTAAATTAATCCCAGGACTTAATAATCTCTTTGACAAGCTAATTTGGAGAAAACATTCGGCCTCCTCCCTTGTTCTCCATGGCCACAACCAGAACTGTGACTGCAGTCCTGTAAGTACTAATATTTCCTCTATCAGATTATCATAAGCCTTTCCATTTACACTTCGTATAGTATGCAATGTACACCAGCACCGTCTGGTAATTTACAAAGGATCATGGCTGCAAACAGTCTTTTATTCTGTTTTAGTAGCTGTGTAGTAATTTTTTTGGCAATACGATCTTACATTATTTGCACCCCACTAATGTATATGTATACATTTTTATCTTTTAGGATATATCTCTAAAGATTCAGTTTTTGAGATTGCTCCAGAGTTTCAGTGACCATCACGAGTAAGTGAAGTGAAAATCGTGACTTTAATTTGTGTGTGTATGTAGATTGTGAGCCTCACGGGCAGGGTCCTCTTTCCTCCTGTACCAGTTGTGACTTGAATTGTTCAAGATTATTGTACTTATTTTTATTATGTATACCCCTCCTTACATGTAAAGCGCCATGGAATAAATGGCGCTATAATAATAAAAAAAAAAAATATATATATATATATATATATATATACATATATACGTGTATATATATATATATATATATATATATATCTATATATATAATTGTCTAAGGGTTTTTCCGTCTGTCTGTCTGTCTGTCCTGGAAATCCTGGCTCTCTGATTGGTCGAGGCCGCCAGGCCTCGACCAATCAGCAACGGGCACAGCGACGATGATGTCATAAAGGACGTAGACATCTCACGTGTCTGATTCAGCGACGGGCACAGTATCGACGTAGATGTCATAATGGTTGCCATGGCGACGATGATGTCATAAAGGTTGCCTCGACCAATCAGCGACGGGCACAGTCTGCCGCGAATTCTGGAATCATCATTGTCCATATACTACGGGGACATGCATATTCTAGAATACCCGATGCGTTAGAATCGGGCCACATATATATATATATATATATATATATATATATATATATATATATATATATATATGTATATGTGTATATATATATATGTATATGTGTATATATATATATATATATATATATATATATATATATATATATATATATATATATATATATACACACACACTAGAGATTCCAGTAGACCTTCACTCATAAGCATTTGCCAATAGTGGCACCAGTTATCTCAAGGCTATGGTTAAATTTAAAGAGATTGTCCATATAAGTGCATTTTAAAGGTTTCCTGGATGCAATTAATGTCCTTCTATTACTAAAGCTGCACCAACACCCCATCAGCTCCTCTTATGACTGTGGGCTAGCTTCTCTCTTGAAAAGAGCATTCAGTCCACCATCTTCATGCCTAGCTCTGTACCCTGGTGATGGAAACAACACAGGGCCAGAAGTGGGACTGCTGGGGCCAAGAGTAGTAGGGGCTCATTGATGGAGCTTTGGGACCTCTGGGACCAATAGTAGTAGGGGCTCATTGATGGAGCTTTGGGACCTCAGGGACCAAGAGTAGTAGAGGCTCATTAATGGAGCTTTGGGACTGCTGGCACCAAGAGTAGTAGGTGATCATTGATGGAGCTTTGGGACTGCTGGAACCAAGAGTAGTAGGGGCTCATTGATGGAGCTTTGGGACTGCTGGAACCAAGAGTAGTAGGTGCTCATTGATAGAGCTTTGGGACTGCTGGAACCAAGAGTCGTAGGGGCTCATTGATGGAGCTTTGGGACTGCTAGGGCCAAGAGTAGTAGGGGGTCATTGATGGAGCTTTGGTGATAGAAATTCTTGAGTAAGTTACATGGAGTTATCCCATATGCCACTTAATGACTTTGTCCAATATAGAGAGAGAGGTTTTTTTTAGGCATGGATGCGCCTAAAATAAAAATTGGTGACATACTCCCCTTCCAAAGCCCCCATGGATCCAGTGCAAGCTGCTCTGGAAGCAATGCTTGCTAAATGTGGAAGTCAAGAGTTCCTCTACAGCCTGTGACTGGCTGCAGCGGTCAGGTGACTATTAGAGTCATAAAGTGTTTTCACACAATCACAGGCAGCAGCGGTCCTCTGATTTCCGAACAGAGTAGGCATCTCTTCTGGAGCCAACGCAAACCTCTTAAGAGGCCAGCACTAGATCCATAAGGGCGCTGGAAGGTAAATTTGTCGCCCTTATTCTATATGTATCAATTCATGGGAAAAATATTTTTCTCTGTATTGGACAGCCTGTGTGTACACGTTCAGGATTTTTCGCATTTTTTTTCGTGTTTTTTTTTGCTGTAAAAACACTTAAACGCATACATATGCATCCCATCATTTATAATGCATTCTGTAATTTTTGTGCATATGTTGCGTTTTTTTTCCGCAAAAAAAACGCATCGCGGTAAAAAACGCAGCGTGTTCATTAATTTTGCAGATTTTTCGCGTTTTTACCGCTATTTAATTGCATTGGGAAAGCTCCGGAAAAAAAAGCGGACGAAACGGGGTAAAAAATGCATGCGGATTTCCTGCAGAAAAAGTCCGGTTTTGTTCAGGAAAATTCTGCAGAAAATCCTGACATGTGCACATAGCCTTAATGTCACTGTTTATATGGTAGTTTTACAAAGAATATTGGAATATAACCTTATGCATAATTTGTTTTAGTTACCATCTAACTTTCTGGTGCTAGTGTGTCTATTACTAGTTGCATTCTCTTACAGTTTGACCATGCAATGTTGTTTATATTACGATCGTATAAAATAATTTCCAATCTTGTGTGCTACCAATTGTAGGAACAAATATTTGCTTCTGAACAGCCAAGAATTAAATGAACTGAGTGCCATATCCTTAAAAGCAAACATCCCAGAGGTGGAGGCTGTGATGAATACAGATAGGTAAGAGTTGTGATCCTGGTTGTTGTGTAATCACAAACAGATACAAATTAAAAAAAATATGGCCAATGAAAAAGTAAAGCAAACTGTTTGGCATATGCTCTAGTCAGCAAGCCATGCTGGATATTTTACATGACGCTGTTGCTATTCTGGCATACAGGATCACGTTCTCCTCTCATAACATTAGATCTCCATATTTCTCAATGTGAGAATATGCAAAGGTAGAAGAGAATCTGCAGTGTGAACAGCATTTTTCTTTTTTCAGGAGCTTAGTGTGTGACGGAAAAAAAGGTTTATTAACCAGATTGCTGCAGGTCATGAAGAAGGAGCCGGCAGAGTCTTCATTCAGGTACTTTAGGAATATTGATGATGTGAAATCAAAATTTATCATTTTTAGTACCTCACCCCCAATAAATAAATGAAAAGTAATAATGATTTTCTCCGTCTTCTGGGCATAACTTTAACTTTCTCTAGTTATTGGATCTGCGTATGTTTCACATAAGAATTTTGACTACTCTGGTTTATGGGACTGTATACTTTTGGTTTTCTTTCTCACCCGACATCTATTCCTCCTGACTTCCCCCATATACATGCACTGTAGGGCTGCCCTCTGACAGTGACTTTTCTGTCTGTGTAATTAAAAACAAACACACCTTCCCGACTGTTCCCTAGAAATCTGTTGGTTTTATCACCAGGACCTTATCCTTGCTAGGACTAGCTGGCACACTGGCACTTGTCCGGCCACTCCCCTTCTGTGATAAGCTGCTCACTGTCAATAGACAATGTACAAAAACAGCTGTAGTGTGGGTGGAGTTAGCTTTCTGAGCTCTGCTACTTCTAAAAATTCTTGATTATATCACAACTGCTGCACTCAGTAAACTAAGTGATACATTGGAATCGGGGTCTCTCTTCCTACATTATGCTGCTCTTAGATGAGGTAGCAAAAACCTGCTGAAGGATTATCTTTACATAAACTATTGGAACTGGAGCTCTGTAAGAATTGCCCCAGGGAAAACTACCATGTACTGGTTTTGCGTTTTGTTTTCTTTTTGTGTTTTTTGGTTTTTTTCCATTTTTTGCTGAAGACTGCTGTAAGCAATATTTTACCAGTAAAGTCCAATACATTTCATATTAAGCCAAAGTCCACTAGTGCATTAATTTGCAATCTCATTACTACACACAGATTTTGGCAAGCCCGAGCAGTTGAAAGCTTCCTTCGCGGTGTGACGTCGTATGCTGACCAGATGTTTCTTTTAAAGAGAGGCCTGTTGGAGGTGAGCATCATCAAGACCCAGATCCTAAAACACCACTGAGCTCATTCCTGAAACTAATGGAATGGTAAAGATTACAGACGTCATTACTTTCCAGTGTAATGTAGTAGTTTGTCTTCTCTTTCTTAGCACATCTTGTACTGCATCGTGGATAGTGAATGTAAATCTCGAGATGTCCTTCAGAGTTACTTTGACCTCCTCGGGGAGCTGATGAAGTTTAACATAGATGCGTTCAAGAGATTTAACAAATATATTAATGCTGATGAGAAGGTTTGGAAAATTACCATTTCATGTTTTACCCCCTCATTCCTTGCTTGGGCACTTTTCTGAATCTGAATAATCACAGCTGTCATAAATTAATCTTGTTAACCATAATGCTGGACCTCATGCAAATGACCGTAGTATGGCTCCTTACCAGGTTATATAGAGCTCCAATACAGATTCATATGTCCACTCTGTATTTTTTCAAATGCTTTTTTCTTAAAGATTTACTTAAAAATCACAACATGTTATTTGATGTGGCATCTCAGAGAATCTCTGCTATAAATATTTCTGCTCCATTATATGTTATGGCATAGACACACTGTATGGTTGTATATAAAGTGTATATGGCTCCATAATGAAAAACTGCAGCCTAACAGGTATGCACAAGGTCTTTGACAGAATAGTGCTGTCCATCTTTACCTATTTTTCCCCACACAGCTACTTCTTTTTCTTCTTCAGTTCCAGGTTTTCCTTAACCAAATTAACAGCTCTTTAGTGGACTCTAATATGCTAGTGCGATGCATTGCGCTATCTCTGGACCGGTTTGAAAGCCAGTCTGATGATATCAAAGGTAAAGATCAGTATCTGTCCCCTCTCCACCTAGGTATTCTTGATATTAACATGTGCATGTATGTCTGTGTGCGTGTAATATATACAAGTATGTGTGTTTGTATGTGTGTGTGTGTGTATATATATATATATATATATATATATATATATATTGTATGTATGTTTGTATACCGTATATACTCGTGTATAAGCCGAGTTTTTCAGCACTTTTTTGTGGGATTGTGGGGTGGTATAATGTACGGTAGCTAGATGGAGCCCTCTAATCTTCATTCCAGGTACACTAACAGCCTTGCATTACATTGACTTGGTGATGCAACCAGTGGTACATATATTTCTCAGTAGTGCCCAGGAGTGGTTTTTAAACAATGACAATGGCAGGCCACATGTTGCTCGTGCTACTATGAGGAGCTTGCATGGCCTAAACGTGCTACCATAGCCTGCTGTGTCTGTGGTCATTGTTCAGCAGTTGCAAAGGTAGATGCCAGCAGCAAATCTTGATGATTTGCTTGCCTAACAGCATTTAGCATACTCTGTACTGTATAAATTGACGTGTTTTGAAAATTATTTACATATATTATTATTAGCGTATCTATTGTACCTATGATTTCCATAATTACGCAACTTTTCCTTCTTGGTTTTTCAATTTGAATGTTAATGTATTCATATTATTTACGAAATGTGTCTTTCCTTACACAGTTGCTGAAGTTCTGTCTGAATGTCGGCTGCTTTCCTATATGACACAGGGGTCTATTCGCATGTCTTTCCTTTTCCGGCTTATTAACATAATACATGTGCAGACATTGACACAGGTAAGTCTATAGTGGCCTAGACTGTTTCTATAGATCCACTGATTATGGACAAATTGTACTGGGACACCTACAGGCGCTTTTATGCTATCCAATTCTGAATTCGGAGGCATAGGACAATCCCTGCTCCTCCAAACATAACAGGTAGCAAAATGCAACTAGGCAAGTAATATTCTCCTGGCATTAGTTAAATCCAGGCTTGTTCATCACGCTTCCATATGGAGAAGTGTGATTCGTCACTCAATGCAGACACTTTCCACAGAATTCCAGTTCCAGCATGCTTTCCACCACTCTATCCCATGCATTGTGCTTGATGTAAGACTTGCATGCAGATCGGTCCTGGAAACACGTCCATGAAGCTAAGGTGACACTTTTCGGTCTGATAAGGCCAGATAAGTTTTGGACTCTGCATCTAGTGAGACGGCAGAGCGCTGTTGACTTTTATGCACTGTGTTTCAGCACTTGGTGACGGTACTCTGTAACTTTATGGGGTCTCCAGTTTGTGCCTGAGTTGCTGTGGTCTCGAAGCGCTTCTACTTTTCAGTAATACTCTCACAGTTGATGGTGGAATATTTTGGAAATAAGAAATTTTGCGAACTGGCTTGTTGAAGTCTTATCCTATTACAGGCGCACGCTACAATTCGGGGAGCTCTTTGGAACCAGCCGTTATTTCCCAAACATTTGTAATGGCAGACTGCATTGCGACGGGCTGGATTTTATACACCTCGAGCAATGGCTTTGAATAAAAATCCTGAATTAATTAAGATGCGTGTCCCAGTCCTTTTTGTCCATATAGTGTAGATAACTGTGCTTTTAAAAGATGTTATTTTAATATACTGGATTTATTTCCTTTGAGCAGGAGAATGTCAGCTGTCTGAATACAAGCCTAGTTATTTTAATGCTGGCCCGGAGAAAAGGCCGATTACCGTGCTACCTGCAGACGATCCGAGACATGGAGTGCATGGAGAAATACCCAGGGTTCATCCTCAACAACTTTCACTGTCTCCTGCGATTTTGGCAGCAGCATTACCTCGACAAGGATAAAGATAGCACTTGTTTAGAAAATGTGAGCCCCGCCTCTTCTTTATTCTGAGTGACATATGTGATGCATCTCCTTTCTATTTTATGTGATACTAGATGGTGGCCTGATTCTAACGCATCGGGTATTCTAGAATATGTATGTATGTACGTCGTGCTGTGAGTGGGGGTTAAATTCCGCGACAATATCGCTGATTGGTCGCGCCCGGCTGGCTGATCTGCGAAGTGTGGTTCAAATCTGGCGGCTGGACTGCGCCAGTCGCTGACTGGCCGTGCGCGACCAATCACTGAAGCAGTGTTTAAATCCCATGCCAATATCGCTGATTGGTCATGCCTGGCTGGCCACGACCAATCAGCGAAGCGTGGTTTAAATCCCGCGTCAATTCGAGGCTGGACTGCGTCTGTTGCTGATTGGTCGCTGGATGTCGGGGGTGCAGGATATAGTACAGCCACGTAGTATATAGCACAGCCACTTAGTATGTAGCACAGCCACGTAGTATATATCAGTCACGCAGTATATAACACAGCCCACGTAGTATACAGCAGTGTGGGCACCATATCTCTGTTAAAAGAATTAAAATAAAAAATAGTTATATACTCACCCTCCGGCATCCACCGAAGTTGTCCCGATGCGTGCGTGCGAGCCTGCCGCCAGCTTCCGTTCCCAGAGATGCATTGCGAAATTACCCAGATGAAGTCGCAGTGCATCTCTGGGAATGGAAGCTGAGAATAGCACCATTTTTTTTTTTTTTTTTTTTTTTTTAATTATTATTTTTAACATATCTTTTTACTATGCAGCATCAATAGGAAAAAGTTTGTCACACAATGTTAATAGCAGCGTTAACAGACTGCGTTATGCCACGGTGTAACGCAGTCGGTTTAACGGACTGCTAAAACGCTATGTGGGTGGCGGGCGCTGACTGGGAGGGGAGTATGGAGGGGGCACTGACTGCAGGGGAGTAGGGAGCGGCCATTTCGCGGCCGGACTGTACCTGTCGCTGATTGGTCAGCGACTTGGGATTTGCCGTGACAGACAGACAAACAGACGGAAGTGCCCCTTACACGATTATATATAGATATCTATCTTCTGTTTTATCTTTCAGAGTTCCTGTATCAACTTCAGCTACTGGAAAGAGACTGTATCTGTATTGTTAACTCCAGACAGGACATCGCCATGTGCCATAGTAAGCTACATAGACGAGGCATATATGGATGTGGACAAAGAATTTCTGGAGGACTAACCAAAGCTGGGAACGTACTGTATGGACAGATACTTCAGGAATCCAGCAGCTTTGTGCGTTCAGCAATTCTGGGTTTATTACAGCCCGGAGACGATGTGCCCAGCGGTAATCATTGATGCCACTCTCCAGGATATATTAAGTCTGTGCAATACATTCAGGGACATCATCAATTTACCATTTGGTTTGGTTTTATTTCTTTTGGACTAAAGGTTAGATCTTCCTCTTACTACTTCTGTTCTTACATAATGATAAATGTCATCAATTTATTTTTTTCATTTTTAAACATTTTGACACTAGCCATCAAGGACACCTTCCCCCCCCTACCTTTCTGGCGGCTCGTCTTCCCATTCCCACTGGTCTATCAAGAAGCATACTGTGGGAACTCAGCAATAATTTAGATATACAGAAAACAGCGAAACCTTCCAGTCATTGCCTCCATAACCTTATTTATACTCCGATTAAATATCTAGCTGACAGCGCTGGTTGTTACATCATATTTCACTCTCTATACAGCAAAAACGTAAGTAATATAGGGCGACCATGGCTCCGTTTACTGCAACATCTTTAACTTATTTGGAAGTTCTGCTTGTCAGGTCTTTAATGAAATTGTAATGGTTTCCCTTAAATTTCCATCTATTTCCCCACGACCACCACATTTCTTTGCCTTTCATTTATGGTGACGCTTTGCAAAGAAGCAAGAAATATCCTACTGTGTAAACATTCGGGACCAGTGATATTGACGCTCAGATTTTTTTTTAACATAATTGTTTTGTGACTATCATTTTTAACTACTTTTTTTTTTCTTTTTTTAGCAAAAAGCTTATGTGACACATTCTATGACTTGCTAAAAGATCTTGATTTTAACACAGAGTGGGCTTTTATCACTTGGTATATTGCAGTGCAAAGTGTAGAGCTGGGGATCTCTACGTTTTCCTGCTATAAGTTATTTATAACCAGTCATTACGTGATCTGATTGTACACTGTAATGTATTCCTGAGGTCCGCTAATTATCACGCAGGGTTATTTTTTTGTGTTTTTTATATACTGTCACCTAAGGATTGCTTGATACAGTTATATCTGAAGTCATTGTTACTCTAATTCCAGTCCTCTTCCTCCAGTAATTTTCTCCTACTATTGAAAGTCCTAGTGTTGAAAACTAATAGCCATGGAGACATATAACTATGACTGTTTAAAGGAATCCTTTGTTACACATTTTTAATCTCCAGTGTGTTGAAAATCTTGAAACCTTTCAATTTAATTTTTAGTTCCCCTAATTTATGTCCACATACTTACTAAGGCTGGGTTCACCTCTGCGTCTGTTTATTCCATTGTCTTGCTTTTGTTGTACTAGCAGAATAATGAAAATTAACAGTAGAGCCAGGCACCCAAGAGGTCCTATTAAATATAAGGTGAATTTTCGTCATGGAGAGAATCATTTTGCTATCCTGATTTTTTCTGGTGTGTTTGGTGAAATTTACGCCGGCTCCCAACAAAGCCTCTAACACAGACGTGAACAAAGCTTCCAAAACAGATGTCAACCGAGCTTAACCTCCCGTAAAGTATTATGTCATTATATGCCCAGAAACAATGTTCCCATCCGTCAATCTAATCAGTTTTACAAATTCTTAGTAATTGGCAACAAACCTGAGATCATCCCAGGTACTGCACAATGGCAATTGATATTGATGTTTTACGTTCCTACAATGGCAAACATTGGCTGTCAGTTACTGTGTAATAATTGGTGAACCTTGCAGTTTTCTATTGAGCTGTGTGTGTGTGTGAGACGCCCTTAGGATGACTTATATTAATGTTTTATAAACATTCTGTCTATCTGCCAAGGGTCCGCACATTTCCATTTCACCACTTCGTCCTTAAAGAAGCTGTCCACTACTAGGACAACCCCGTCTTAAACGAAATGTTCAGCCTTGATGCAGCAATAACGCCTACACTCACCTCCCGTGCTGGCGACGTTCCCGCAGTGTCAGCACTTGCGGTCCCGGAGCTTTGGTGCGTTGGAATGACTCGTGATGCTGGCGCCCAGTCAGCGCTGGCGTCACTGTCTCCGCCTCCAGACAAACTGAAGAGGAAGTCCGGGCTGCAGCTGATCCCCGCCTTCCTCTTCATGTTCAGTTCGTACGAAGGCAAACAGTGACGCCAGCGCTGATTGGGCCCGGCGTCACATGTCACAACACCGCTCCACAGCTCTGGGGAGAGCAAGTGCCGACACCGCGGGAACGGCGCCAGCATGAGAGGTGAGTATAGGCATTATTTTATCGGGGCCGAACATTTGGTTTAAGAAGGGGTTGTCCTAGTAGTGGTCAACCCCTTTAAGTTTACGTTTCATTTCCAGACCCCAGGTATATTTGTTTGATATATAAATATATATATAGAGAGATTAATTGTGACTTAGAACCGGTGTAAATAAAGAGATGCTTCTAATTTAAATGTTTATCTGGCTATGTCGTCATTTTTGTTATTGTCATTTTATATGTTAATGCAAATGCGATCAATGTCTTATAGATCCAAATACTATGGCACCTAGTCACAAAGACAAACCAGCACCATAAGTTAAAATCAATATGAACATCATAGGGAAAATAAGTAAGATTTTCTTAACGCCTTTAATGGTAAAACTGGTACGATATACAGGGATACCCGTCATCTATCTCACTTGTTTCGGGAGTAGTTTGGTGACCATATTCGATACAATAACAGATGCCGGTCTTTTTTGCCTCAGTAGATTTTATTGGTTGACAAGGGGTGTGGGGTGTGATCAGAGACTTTGAGGATCAGGCACAGCTGTTGCAGCTGTTCGGGAAGCCATTGTAGAGTCTTATCTGTTCATTCTTCATGCTGCCGTGGGAAGAGAAAAATGTTTCACTTAGCACCGTGGATATACAGTTTTGTCGCTCTGATTATGCTTAGATGCCTTAAGTTACACTGTTCATCATTTTCCCAATATTAACAGTAAGATCTTACAAAAATAAAACTTTTAGCTGCCGTTGACTTAGACTGGAGACCATAATGTGCATTTCAACACTCTGGGCATAACTGAGATGATGTGTTATCCTAATGTAGTCCTGAGGGATTCTCTCTTTGTTCTTTAAATCCCTGTGCCATGATCTGCTCCCTGAAGCCCTTTCCTAAGCAAATTTACTGAGCTCCTCACGTCAGAAATCTGGGATAATTTCATACCTTGCACCACATTTATGCATGTTTACACATGTTTCTGAAGAAACACAATATATGCACAAAAACAGGGATGGCATAATACATGGACATTTAAATAAGCAAGCTAGGCTCATAGAATAAATCCTTAATTGGATTAGATGAAATGTAAAAGTTTTATATTCCCAATATCCAAGTAAGATCAGAGGCCTGGTGTCCTCACTGTCTCTGGAGCAGATTCCTCAGATTCTCTAGTAAGTCATAAAATCTCCTGACAGCTTTAGTCCTGTGTGGAAAGAATAAAAGACTAATAAGTTTGTAATTCCCAAACCCTTCAATTCTTTTGTGTTTTAAAGTTGCTTTTTAATATGACAACTTTCATACTGTTTGTTGTGTCCTGAACCACAGAAATGTTTGGTCACCGGTAAATGGACTTTTTTATGTGTTATCGCGTGGCGATGAGACCTCATCCTTGCTCTCCGTTTCTGTCCTGTTTCTCCCACATAGAATCATAGAATGGTAGAGATGGAAGGGACCTCTTGGATCATCTGGTCACCCCCCTGCTCAAAGCAGGATTCACTAAATCATCCCAGACAGCTGTCTGTCCAGCCTCTGTTTGAAGACTTCCATTTAAGGGGAACTCGCCACCTCTCGTGGCAGCCTGTTCCATTCATTGATCACCTGCACTGACAAAAAATTTTTTCTAATATCTAATCTGTCTCCTCCCATTCAGTTTCATCCCATTACTTCTAGTCTTTCCCTGTGCAAATGAGAATAAAGATGATCCTTCTACATTGTCACAACCCTTGAGATATTTGTAGACAGCTATTGTCTCCTCTAACTTCTTTTTTGCAAGCTAAGCATTCCCAAATCCTGTAACCGTTCCTCATAGGATATGGTTTGCAGACCGGTCATCATTCTGGTCCCTCTTCTCTGAACAGACACCCCCAATAGGACATATAGTGCACAGAATTAAGTACACCACATTGGAAGAGGAACATGTGAATGTCTCAGGAATCTTATAGTCCTGCTGTGTGTTGGGAATCTGTGTCCTGTCTTTCGTCTCTACATGAGTGCAGGTTTTAAAGCTCGTCACATTGCAAGGGTAAGTTCCTCTTGGTGTATCTGAGGGCACTGAACTTCAGGTCTTGATGTTTCTTAAATTTGGAGGTTGCCTGTAGCACAACAAGGGTGGGTCTTTGAATACGGTCATCCTTATCCTTATGTAACATAGTAACATAGTTAGTAAGGCCGAAAAAAGACATTTGTCCATCCAGTTCAGCCTATATTCCATCATAATAAATCCCCAGATCTACGTCCTTCTACAGAACCTAATAATTGTATGATACAATATTGTTCTGCTCCAGGAAGACATCCAGGCCTCTCTTGAACCCCTCGACTGAGTTCGCCATCACCACCTCCTCAGGCAAGCAATTCCAGATTCTTACCGCCCTAACAGTAAAGAATCCTCTTCTATGTTGGTGGAAAAACCTTCTCTCCTCCAGACGCAGAGAATGCCCTCTTGTGCCCGTCACCTTCCTTGGTATAAACAGATCCTCAGCGAGATATTTGTATTGTCCCCTTATATACTTATACATGGTTATTAGATCGCCCCTCAGTCGTCTTTTTTCTAGACTAAATAATCCTAATTTCGCTAATCTATCTGGGTATTGTAGTTCTCCCATCCCCTTTATTAATTTTGTTGCCCTCCTTTGTACTCTCTCTAGTTCCATTATATCCTTCCTGAGCACCGGTGCCCAAAACTGGACACAGTACTCCATGTGCGGTCTAACTAGGGATTTGTACAGAGGCAGTATAATGCTCTCATCATGTGTATCCAGACCTCTTTTAATGCACCCCATGATCCTGTTTGCCTTGGCAGCTGCTGCCTGGCACTGGCTGCTCCAGGTAAGTTTATCATTAACTAGGATCCCCAAGTCCTTCTCCCTGTCAGATTTACCCAGTGGTTTCCCGTTCAGTGTGTAATGGTGATATTGATTCCTTCTTCCCATGTGTATAACCTTACATTTATCATTGTTAAACCTCATCTGCCACCTTTCAGCCCAAGTTTCCAACTTATCCAGATCCATCTGTAGCAGAATACTATCTTCTCTTGTATTAACTGCTTTACATAGTTTTGTATCATCTGCAAATATCGATATTTTACTGTTTAAACCTTCTACCAGGATGTAGGATGTGTTGAAGTTTTTTTAGCAGTTTTTCTCAGCACAAGCTGTGGGTTGTAGGTCACCACAAGAGGTACACTATTTATTTTCCTCTTTTTCTCCGTATTGAAGTGACTTATTGGGATCCTTGTGGCTCTAATGGTCTTATCATCAATGGAGGTGGGTGGTAGCCTTGGTTTAAAAATGTCATTTTAACATGAGTTAAGTGTTCATCCCTATCCATCGGACTGAAACAGGTCCAATTTTATCTAAGGCATGGCTGTAGACGATGGACGTTTTAATGTTTCGGGTAGAAGCTGTCGCATCTGAGGTATGTAGGACGATCAATTGTTTTCCAGTACACCAATGTCTGGATTGAACCATTTTGAATTTTAATGGTGATATCCTGAAAGTTTATTTCTGTTTTTGAATGTGCCAATGTTAAATTTATGGTGGGATGAAATGGATTGAATTTGTTATGGAGTTTTGTTCAGACTCAGTCTAGGTTATTAGGATGTCATCGATGTAATGGAAATAGACCGAAGGTTTGATGGAGCAGGGTGATAAAAAGTAATTTTCCAGTTTAGCCATGAAAATATTTCCCATAGCCGTTCTGGTGTGTTGTAGATATAGCTCCTTGCCGAAAAAGAAAGTTGTGTGAGGATAATTCTGGTGAGTGTTAGGAGTGTTAGACTTGGAAGGGATTCCATAAGCTTCAAGAAACATTTGGCAGGTGAAGTCCGTGACGAATTCAATAAACTTCATCCCACCATAAATTTAACATTGGACCACTCAAACGGAAATCAGCTTTCTGGATACCATCATAAAAATTAAAAATGGTTCAATCCAGTCATCAGTGTATCGGAAACCACTTGACCGTCCTACATACTTCAGATGGGACAGTTTCCACCCGAAACGCATTCAAAAGTTCCTTGTCTACAGCCAGTCCCTTAGATATAATAGTATCTGTTCCAGCCCAACGGACAGGGATGAACACTTAAAAAAAAAAAAAAAAAAAGATTTTTAAATCAAGGCTCCACCCCACCTCCATTGATAGTCAGATTATTAGAGCCAGAAGGATCCCGAAAAGTCCATTACTTCAATACGGAGAAAAAGAGGGAAATAATTGTGTACCTCTTGTGGTGACCTACAAACCACAGCTTGAGGTACTGAGAAAAACTGCTAAAAAACTGCATGCACCACATCCTACACAAGGATGACCGGCCCAAACAAATATTTAAAACCCTCCCTTGTTGTGCTACAGGCAAGCTCCAAATTTGAGAAACCTCATGACCCGAAGTTCAGTGCCCTCGGATACACTGAGAGGAGCTTATCCTTGCAATGTGAACAGTTGCAAAATCTGCACTCTTGTAGAGACCAAAGACAAGGATACAGAAACACACAGCAAGAATAAGTTTCTCGGGACATTCACATTTTCCTCTTCCAATGTGGTTTACTTAATTCTGTGCCAGAAACAGAGCAAGGATGAGGTCTCATCGCCACACAATTACAGATAAAAAAATTACCCATGGTCAACATTTCTGTGGTCCAGGACACACACAAATAGTATGAAAGTTGTCATATTAAAAGGAAACTTTAAAACACAAGAACATCGAAGTGTTTGGGAATACAATCTTATTACAGTCTTTTATTCCCTCCACACAGGCCTAAATTTGTCTGGAGGATTTACGACTTGCCTTATATACTCGAGTATAAACCGAGATTTTCAGCCCATAAAAATGGGCTGAAAGTGCCCCTCTCGGCTTATACTCGAGTCATGGTCGGTGGGGGGGGGTCAGCGGGTGAGGGGAGCGACAACTGTCACATACTCACCTGCTTCTGACGCGGTCCCTGCGTGTCCCATGGTCGCCGACACCTTTTTCCTCTGTTCAGCGGTCACGTGGTACCGCTCATTAAAGCAATGAATATGGACTCCACTCCCATAGGGGTGGAGCCGCATATTCATTACTGTAATGAGCGGTACCAGTGACCTCTCAATGCAGGAAGAAGCTGCGGGCGCCGGAGACCGTCTGTCCGGGAGAAGCTGCCAGGGACCGCGCCGGGAGCCGGTGAGTATTAAATATTCACCTGTCCCTTGTTCCAGCGTCGGCGCCGCTCCGTCTTCCGCATCCTCTGCAGTAACTGTTCAGGTCAGAAGGTGCGATGACGTATTAGTATGCGCGCCGCCCTCTGCCTGAACAGTCAGTGCGGAGAGACGGGACGCTGAGGAGCAGCGTCGAGAGGTGAGTATGTCTTTTATTGCAGCAGCATTATATGTGGCACATTGTTACTTAGAGTGTCTATGGGGCCATAATGAACTGTATGGAGCATTATATGGGGCATATTTGTATATGGAGCGTCTATGGGGCCATAATGAACTGCATGGAGCATTATATGGGGCACATTTGTATATGGAGCATTATATGGGGCATATTTTAATATGGAGCATCTTATGGGGCCATAATGAACTGTATGTAGCATTATATGGGGCTCCTGATTCAATATGGATATTCAAAAACACGTAACCTACCGATTTCTCAATTTTACTTTTATTGGTATCTATTTTTATTTTTGAAATTTACCAGTAGCTGCTGCATTTCCCACCTTAGGCTTATACTCGAGTCATTTAAGTTTTCCCAGTTTTTTTTGTGGCAAAATTAGGGGGTCGGCTTATACTCGAGTATATACGGTAATGCAGAATCTGAGGAATCTGCACCAGAGACAATGAGGACCTCAGGCCCCTGATGTTACTTGGATATTGGGAATATAAAACCTTCACACCACTAATCTAATCCAATTAAGGATTTATTCTATGAGCTCAGTTTGTTTATTTAAATATCCATTTATTATTCCATGCCGCTGTTGTTTTTTTGTGCATATATTTGTGTTTCTTCAGAAACTTTATTAAACCATGCCTATAGGAAGAAACCTATAAAAAGTCTTGAAAACTTGCTTTGTAACATCATTTATTTTATTTTTTGTTCTTCATTATAAGGTATTATAATTACAAGATTATTTTGTTTTTCCCACTGAGTGCAATCTTTTTTTCAACTGGCTAACACAACAGACATGTTTTTCACATACTCCTACAAGGGGGTGTGGGTCATCGGGAACAGTGGTGATCAAAATCACAACTTGGTGTAATTTATAAATCGAATAATAAATGGTATCAACCTAGATTAGACAATCTAAAGGTGTGGCATATTTATCATCCAGCATGAGCCACTTTGATAAATCTGAGGCATTTTAAGACTGTGTAGTCTGTTTGCACAATCTAAAATTTTGACTTTTTAATAAATCAGCCCCGGTATGTCCGTTTTTCCCAGAGTGTTCAGTCAAGGTTTAACCAAAACTTTTGGCCCAATTCATTGACTGATATTTTGCATGCTAGCCTTAATGAAGGGGAGCACTGAGTAAATCATTAAGTCTAAGGCCGGCGTCGTACTACCGTGTTTTACGGACTTAAGAGAGGTGCTGAAAATACGGATTGCATACGGTACAATGCTTCTCTATGCCCCAGCTCCTATCAGCCGTATTTTACTGATCCGTATTATACGGTCTTCTATGGACGTAGAAAATCGCAGCATGCTGCGTTTGTCACCGTATTGCGCAAAAAATACGCCAAAGAAAGTCTATGGGGGCCAGAATAATACGGATTACACATGGACCAGCAGTGTGACTTGCGAGAAATACGCAGCAGTGTTCTATAGAAAAGCCGGCAATTCAGTGCGGTGTACAGTAAAATCACACTGACCGGTTACAATAGAATAGCTAAGATAAATGTCTACACATAGTATATGGGTGTGTATGTGTGTGTATATATATATATATATATATATATATATATATGTATATATATATATTTTCATACAGCACTAGATGGCTTAAAAGCCGGTAATTCAATTGCCAGGTTTTGCTATCTCCTTCCCAAACCCGACATGATATGAGACATGGTTTACATACAGTAAACCATCTCATATCCCTTTATTTTTTTGCATATTCCACACTATTAATGTTAGTAGTGTGTATGTGCAAAATGTGGGCTCTGTAGCTATTGAATTAAGGGGTTAAATCGCGGAAAAAATTGGCTTGGGCTCCCGCGCAATTTTCTTCGCCAGAATGGTAAAGCCAGTGACTGAGGGCAGATATTAATAGCCTAGAGAGGGTCCATGGTTATTGCCCCCCCCGGCTAAAAACATCTGCCCCCAGCCACCCCAGAAAAGGCACATCTGGAAGATGCGCCTATTCTGGCACTTGGCCACTCTCTTCCCACTCCCCTGTAGTGGTGGGATATGGGGTAATGAAGGGTTAATGCCACCTTGCTATTGTAAGGTGACATTAAGCCAGATTAGCAGAGCTTCTGCTTGTAAAAAAAGTTAACCCCTTCAGATGGATTTATTTACATCGTGGGACGTTACAGAACGACGGAAGGTATGGGATATTGTTTTTTTATTTTAACTTTGTTACAGGACGAGGGTCTTCAGGTGGATTACCAGAATAATAAAATATTCCAACAACCTGTCTATTTATTTCATTAAAAGACTTTGTAATAATGTGTGTGTGTGTGTGTGTGTGTTTTTTTTTTTTTAACCATTTCAGACAATTGGATTAATAATGGAGAGGTGTCATAATTGACGCCTCTCCATTATTAATCTGGCTTAATGTCACCTTACAATAGCAAGGTGACATTAACCCTTCATTACCCCATATCCCACCGCTACACGGGAATGGGAAGAGAGTGGCCAAGTGCCAGAACAGGCGCATCTTCCAGATGTGCCTTTTCTGGGGTGGCTGGGGGCAGATCTTTTTAACCAGGGGGGGGGGCCAATAACCATGGACCCTGTCCAGGCTATTAATATCTGCCCTCAGTCACTGGCTTTACCATTCTGGCGGAGAAAATTGTGCGGGAGCCCACGCAAATTTTTTTCCGCGATTTAACCCTTTAATTAAATAGCTACAGAGCCTACATTTTGCACATACACACTACTAACATTAGTAGTGTGGAATATGCAAAAATAAAAAATGGATATGAGATGGTTTACTGTATGTAAACCATGTCTCATATCATGTCGTGTTTAGGAAGGAGATCGCAAAAGCCGGCAATTGAATTACCGGCTTTTATGCTATCTAGCACTGTATGAAATATTAATATATATATGTATATACAGTATATATGTTTTTTATGATTTTTTGAGCACATGGATCCATTGTATGTCCGTATGTCGGTTTTGCAAGCCTGCGAGAAAATATCGCAGTACGGATGCCATACGGATTACATACGGAGGATGCCATGTGCAAAATATGCTGACACACCCTGCCTACGGAGTACTTACGGATAACCATTTTTTTACTTTTCTGGCGTATTACGGCCGCAAAATATGGACCGTATTTTTATACGCTGAGTGCGACACCGGCCTAATTCATTAAGAAGCATTCGCCTCTTTGAACGATCATGTGCCTCTTCCAGATATGTATGCCAGCCAGTGACTGCTGTACATTTCTGTTGTACGTTATGGTAAGTTTCTTGGTCATACCCCATCCAATTTTCAAAAAGTTGTTGGCGCTAGCATAAAAACATCCAAAATCCCAAATTTTGAGACATCTCAAGCAGTACATTATTGCGCCACATTTCTGGTGAAATCTGCTTGATGAAGTGGGTGCTTAGTCTTTATCAGTTTGATTACTTTTATGATTGGTGCAGTCGTGATTTAGGCATGCACAGTACTAGATCGTGGATTCACTGTTTTCATATTGGGGAATATGCACACAGCAACATCTTCAAGAGGATTCCACCAGGAATCCACCTGGAAAAAAAAGGCTTGTAATTTTCAGTTTTTTTATTTTCTTATCAACTGGTCTACAGAGATGTACAGTGACTTGTGAAAGTATTCACCCCTTTGGCGTTTTACTTATTTTGTTACTTAGCAAAGTTATTTAAACAAGTTGTAATTATATTTGTGTATGATGCATCAGTGCTAAATAGTCTGTTGGTGAAGGGAGAAAAATAAAGGCATACATTGAATTTATGGGGTCAAATAACTGAAAATTAGCCCGTGCATATGTATTCACCCGTGTTTGCTATGAAGCTCTTAAAAATTTCTGGTGCAAGTATTTACCTTCTTAAGTCACATGCTTAGTGACAGGAAGATCACCTGTGTGCAATCTACGTGTCACATGGTCTGTCAGTATATACAAACCTTTTCTGAAAGGCCAAATGGCATTAAACAAGAGGCATCATTAACCAAACAACACCATGAAGACCAGGGAAATCTCCCAACAAGTCGGGGACAAAGTTGTTGAGAAGTACAAGTGAGGGTTGGGTTATATATATAAAACAATAAAATCTCAATCCCTAATGATCCCCCGAAGCACCATCAAATGGAAAGAACATTGGTACCACACCAAACCTGTCAAGAGATGGCCGCCCCAGGAAACTCTCAGAAAGGGAAAGGAGAGCATTAAACAGAGAGGCAGCACTAAGACCAAAGGTAACCCTGTAGGAGCTGCAGAGACTAGAATATCTGTCCACATGACCACAATAAACTGTATAATCCATAGAGGTGGCCTTATGGAAGAGTGGGCAGGGAAAATAATCCAAGTCAAGAAGAAGATGGATGGTGCAAAATACAGGGATATTCTTAAGCACAACCTGTTTCGGTCTCAGTGATTTGAGACTGGGACAGACTTTCACCTTCCAACAAGACAATGACCCATAAAATAGTTCTAGAGCAGTGTTCCCCAAATCTGGTCCTCAAGAGCCACCAACAGGTCATGTTTTCAGGATTTCCTTAGTATTGCACAGATGATGGAAATACTGCCTTTGCAGGTCATGCAATTATCACCTATGCAATACTAAGGAAATCCTGAAAACATGACCTGTTGGTGGCTCTTGAGGACTGGAGTTTGGGAACACTGTTCTAAAGCAACACTCAAGTGGATTAAGGGAAAATATGCAAATGTTTTGGCGTGCCCTAGTCAAAGCCCAGACCTTAATCCAATTGAGAATCTGTTGTCAGACTTGAAGATTGCTGTTCACCAGAGGAAACCATCTAATTTGAAGGAGCTAGAGCAGTTTTGCCTTGAGGAATGGATTAAAATCCCAGTGTCCAGAAGTGGAAAGTTCATAGAGACTTATCCAAAGCAATTTGCAGCTGAAATTGCTGCAAAAGGAGGCTCTACAAAGTACTGACTTTAGGGGGTGAATAGTTATGCACACTGAAGTTTTCAGTTATTTTCTCCTATTTGTTGTTTATGTCACGAAAATAAAACTAGTTATGCACAGTTTTAGACATGTTCTTTACATGAACTGATGCAAAGCCTCAAAAAAAAAACAAACGTGAAATTCCAGCTTGTGAGGTAGCAAAACACGAATAATGCCAATGGTGATGGATACTTTTGCAAGCCACTGTATAGCTCTGAAGGAAAATACGATTTCACTTTTTAGGCAGAGAAAATTCTTATACCTAACAAGCAGCCTGTGGCTCACTGTTGAGGTACCTTCACACATAACGATATCGTTAACGATATCGTTGCTTTTTGAGACGTAGCAACGATATCGTTAAGGAAATCGTTATGTGTGACAGCGACCAACGATCAGGCCCCTGCTGGGAGATCGTTGGTCGCTGAGGAAAGTCCAGAACTTTATTTCGTCGCTGGACTCCCTGCAGACATCGCTGGATCGGCGTGTGTGACACCGATCCAGCGATGTCTTCACTGGTAACCAGGGCCGCGCTTAGTAACCCGATGTTTACCCTGGTTACCAGCGTAAAAATAAAAAAAAAAACACTACATACTTAGCTACTGCTGTCTGTCCCCGGCGCTCTGCTTCTCTGCACTCCTCCTGCACTGGCTGTGAGCGTCGGTCAGCCGGAAAGCAGAGCGGTGACGTCACCGCTCTGCTTTCCGGCCGCTGTGCCCACAGTCAGTGCAGGAGGAGTGCAGAGAAGTAGATCGCCGGGGACAGACAGCGGTAGGTAAGTATGTAATGTTTTTTTTTTTACTTTTACGCTGGTAACCAGGGTAAACATCGGGTTACTAAGCGCGGCCCTGGTTACCCGGGTTACCTGGGGACTTCGGGATCGTTGATCGCTGGAGAGCTGTCTGTGTGACAGCTCTCCAGCGACCAAACAGCGACGCAGCGATCGACATCGTTGTCAGTATCGCTGCAGCGTCGCTGAGTGTGAAGGTACCTTTAGTGTTTCTGCCTTCCATACTAGAGGTCCTGGGTTTGACTCCCGGTAAAGACCAGCTACAAGAAAAAGCTTAGAATTAAATGTATAAAGATATCAACTGAGCACAGACTTAGTTGGGTGTCCCACTTGCGAATGCAATGCGAGAAACTCTCGCCTCAATACCCGGCACTGCCGCCGGTGGTTCCGACCGCCGGAGTGTTAAGCTGCATGGAAATAAATGTAGCTGCACACTCCAGTCCTGAGTGCCGGTGGCTCTACCGGGTATTGAGGCAAGAGACTTGCGCGAGTTTCTCACATTGCAGTGGCAAGTGAGATCCCGGCCTTAGGTCCTTAATCACCGTCAGCAGCAGGGTCCACAAGCCCTACAGAGGCAACAAAGGTGTAGTAATTTTCTGTCTAGTTGACATCTCAAACATCAATTGCAATTTCTGGAAGTGCAGTAAGTATTACAGAAGTGGGATGCACAATTATCTATGAGACAAACATGCACCAAAAAAATTGATTACCTTGGAGGAAGCTGCTTCTCTTGTTCGAGCTCGCAGCTTGTTGACTTGTCCCTCAGCTACATCTGCACGTTCTTCAGCATCATCCAGTTCATGTTGGACCTTCCTGTACTTTTGTAGGTTGGAGTTGGCTTGTGTCTCCTGCAGCAAGTCGAGAGAAGATTGTACATTACTTAGAATGACGGGGATTGATAAATTATTACACAACTTAAATATGCTAGATTGTTTTGTGCCATTTGCTTAACACGTCTATGCACATTATGGATACTTACAGCCTCCTCAGATTGTCGTTTATAGCTCTTGACTTTCATTTGCAGTTTATCTATCAGGTCCTGCATTCTGGCCAGGTTTTTCCGATCCTCTTCAGTCTGTTAGAAATAACACACAATGTCACTGAAAAAATATATAAATGCGTATTCTGCTATTGCATTTATTTTATTATACATTGTTTCTAGGCACTTACAGTGCGGGTGATTGTGTGTTTTCATGCACTGAACCAGTCTTGTTATTTCACATAAGCATAATATTTCAATAGATTATTATTCAGGACAACATATTTTACCAATGCTAGAACGTGGACGATTTACCTGGTAGGTGAGTTCTTTAATTCTCCTCTCATATTTTCTTATTCCTTTTTGAGTTTCCGCATTCTTCTTTTGCTCAATCTCAAGTTCTCCTTCCAGCTCTCTCACCTGTTGGCACCAACATAAGTAAGACATATTGTTACTTTATGTCCAGGTTATCTTCTATGAATGTGAACTTTGCATATTGTAGAGAGACGTAAGAAGAAAAAATACGGTAAACAATTTGTAGGCGTAGCGTTGCATACAATGGAGTATTCAGGCCGCAAGAGTGAATATGTACTAAATCAGTCTTTGAGGACCACTCTTCAAGAATGGGGAAAGTAGAGGCGTCTACCTTGGTAAGTAAACACTTTTTGGGTGTTTTTTTTTATAAGCAAGAAGGATCCCCATGTCATCTTTTTAAGATCCAGGTATATAGCATGTATCAATTGTGGAGAATTACAAATCTCACAACAGCTGTATTTCCTCCACATAAGGTTTCATATTTCAGCCTTGTCTTTTGTGTAATATAACTCTGTAATAGAAAATTAGATGCAGAACACCAACAAAGCCAGTTTTCCATTTATTGTTTTTCTTTTTTACTGACCTTTAACTGGATTTTGTGGAATTTAAGGATTGCTAACCTATCCATAGAAAGGAGATCTGTGGGGGTCTGACATCCCCACAGATTAACTGAAATGTGCTCTGGCAGCAGCCACTTATAAGCGATGTTTGAGGCAGAACACGGCAGACCTGGATATTGCTTGGTGGCCGCTGCTGAATACTGCAGATTGTTTTTAATTAAAAACAAACAGCAAACATTATTTCACCCCAAAATTGTTGCCAAAGAAAATTTTGATTTCCTAAAATAGGAAGTTAGGCTACTTTCACACTAGCGTTGTACTCGGCCCGTCGCAGTGCATTGTGCCGACGTACCGATGCTAGCAGTGAATGCGCCGCACAACGGGGGCAGCGGATGCATTTTTCCAGCGCATCCGCTGCCCCATTGTGAGGTGGGGGCGGAAATGGCGGACCGTCGGCAGCAAAAAACGTTACATGTAACTTTTTGGCACCTGACGGTCCGCCACAACACGGCGCAACCGTCGCACGACGGTTGCGACGTGTGGCAAAGCGTCGCAATGCGACGCTAATACAAGTCAATGGAGAAAAAAACGCATCCTGCAAGCACTTTTGCAGGATGCGTTTTTTCTACAAAACGACGCGTAGCGACATGCAGTGCACGACGCTAGTGTGATAGTAGCTTAGTCTAAAATAACCCCAGTGGCCAGTATGCACATTGCAAAGTTTCTAACTTTTAATTGTAAATCAATTATTATTTTGTAAAAACAAATCCTAAAAGGTCTTTTTTAAATATTTTTAAAACAGAAATTTAGAATTAAACAATGGGTGCGATGATTTTCTGATGACACATTTCCTTTTAAGGTTTGGTACAAATGCAGTACATTTTTTTGCAAATTATACTATGCAAGGTTTTAGGAGGTGTGAAGGATTGTTTTAATTCACCAAACCCGTAAATTGTAGACTTAGTCCCTCTTCATGTAAAAAAAATATATATATATATATAATTGGTTAAATAAAACATTTTTGGATTTGCTATACATAAAACTTACATGTCTTGCAGATGTTTCCTGCAGACAGTTGCAACATGTGAACCCTAAGACAGCTATGTAAAAATTAAGTCAAAACATGTCCCACTCCCGACTACAAGACTTCTCCCGTCCTGCGCCAATCCTCTGGAATGCTCTACCCCAAGAAATTAGGACCATCCACAATTTGCATAGTTTTAGGCGCTCCCTCAAAACACATTTGTTCAGAGCGGCCTATCATGTTCCCTAATCAGTTATTTTGTGTGTGTGTGTAGCTCATTCACTATCCCCATCTATCCCTCACTCCCTGAAGATGGCTGGACCATCATTGTAAATACATCATTGTAAATACACACCTGTACTTTGTATTTCCCCCACCTTATTGTAGATTGTAAGCTCTCACGAGCAGGGTCGTCTTGTTGCTTTAATTATTGTATTGTTAACATTGTTACTTATGACTGTTGTGTTTGAAGCTGTTAAACTGTAAAGCGCTGCGGAATATGTTGGCGCTATATAAATAAAGATTATTATTATATTATTATGTCTATTAACAAGACACTCACCTTTGCTTCAAGTTTTTGAACCTGTTTCTTCCCTCCTTTCAAAGCAATTTGCTCAGCTTCATCTAGGCGCATTTGAAGATCTTTGATGGTTTGCTCCATATTTTTCTTCATCCTCTCAAGGTGTGCACTGGTGTCTTGCTCTTTCTTCAGCTCTTCTGCCATCATAGCTGCCTGTGCGAGTGGCATATAGAGAGTGAGAACATTCATGTTTACGTACATCTACACTTGCTATCCCTTGCCAGACCAAATGTTGAGAAAAACAGTGGTCCTGATCTTTACCAACCTGAGACACGACAGACTGGTCATTGCTTATCCAAAATATGTTTCCATAATATAAGATACTATTACCAAGAGAGGGATGATTCTTACATCAGTGATGGCTTTCTTGGCTTTCTCTTCAGCATTCCGGCATTCCTGGACAGCTTCTTCAACTTCAGTGGTCAACTGTGAGATATCTGCATCCAACTTCTTCTTCTGATTAATTAGGCCAGTATTCTAGTAGGAAATTACAATGTTACTTTCACATTTTTTGTTTATTTTTAGCATAAAAACTTGGATTTATGACAATTCTTGTGTGTTTCTTCTTGGTCAATGATTGTGCTGTAAGCACGGAAGCATTTGTAGCCTATATCTACAAAAAATGTAAAAAAAAAAAATTTGTGATAGTTTTTGTTGACTGTAAATACAGGATGTGAACATTACCGGGAAAAAGTATAATGAAAATACAGTTGAAGAACTCTTCTGTGTTTTGAAACCACTTCTTATCTTGGTTTACAAATACTGATACAAATACTGCCGTGTCAAAATGCAAAAATTAAGTCACAAATTGGGTAAAAAGAACCAATATTGTAACAGCAGTTTCCAACTGTCATTCGCGGGTTACCTCCTCTGCATTATTTATCCCACCTGTGAATGCAGAAGGTTGACCCTCTCGGTGGCCTCCAGTAGCTCTTGCTCTGCCAGTTTCCTTCCCCTCTCAGCCTGCTCCAGTGCTGCACGCAATTCCTCTACTTCAGCCAGCAGCAGATTATTACGTCTCTCAAGAGCTGCAGATTGTTCTTTTAAGTCATCGTTATGCCGTAGGGTGTCGTCCAGCTCAATTTGCAGATCCTGGGAAGAAAATACAAATATTAGATATTTATATATTGGATTAGTTTTCAGACTTCTGATATGTAAATAGCAGCTAACGAGGCTGTAGTCAATAATTGAAAAGCAGTTAATGAATATAGTAAATTATAAATGACTGACCTTTATCTGTGACTGCAAATGTCGGACCATTTTCAGGGACTCTGCAGCCTGGCGATTGGCATGATTGAGCTGGATCTCCATTTCATTCAGATCCCCTTCCATTTTCTTTTTCAGTCGAATGGCCTCATTCCTGGCTTTAGCCTCTGCATCCAGACTTGCCTGCATGGATTCCATAGCACGCTGGTGATTACGTCTACATGGAAGCAAGCAAATAGTTTGTTAAAGTGCATTTAATGTTTTCTAAACTTGTGCGTAATAAAGATAATGATATATATGCCATCTTTCCTCTCTATGTAAAGCTAATATCATGATAGGAAATGTTGCATTAATATCTCCTGCCTGGGACCTCCAGGTGGGAGATATCCTATGAATCAGGGATCCCATAATTTTTGGGGACTTTCCGCATTCCACTGACCAGCCCAAAATCTGAGGTCATCCAGGAGAGGTATGAGGGAGTGACTTTTGTTTGATAAACACAGATTTAGAATTATAATCATTGTCAGTCCCAGAAACACAACTATGGTTCTGTACCATTTTCCAAAGGAATGCATCCCTTCGTTAAGATCTGCACCATTTCAGTGACACAGGTTTAGTACTTTTCTTTTGTTATGCCTTTTATATTTTATGTAATTGTATATACTGTACTGTATACATGTAACGGGTGTCCAATCGGCCTGTATAAATGATTGATGGTGGCAGCTATTTTTTTATATATGTATATATTCATGCTTTTGAATCGGAGGTATATATACTATACATTGACTGTATATTATATACTATACGTTCATATTTCCAATGACCGGCCTACTAGGGAAAGCTGCCGTAGCATTGTCTATCAAGTGCCAGTCAATTCCGTAATTGTCCTGATGATTGGAGGCAAAGGAATGCTTTTCAGGACAATTTGGTAAGAATGGGGGGATATCTGCGTTATCCACTGGCTTGATCCCCTGACTCTACCTAAGGATGCACTTTTATCAACAACATCCCGACCTGATAATTTGCTTTACTTTTCCAGACACAAAGATTAGTAAAGTATTGTAAAGGTTATCAGAAATAAAGAAACTTCTTAATCTATGTGATGTTCCTTAGCTGTCAGACTTGGTGATGTTACCTCCAGCTCCTTACATAGATTTCCAATCTGCACTTTCAAAGGCTTAGCCAGCAGCTCTGCAGTGTTCTCTGAATGGTGATGTCATGTCATGATGGGCATGGCCAGTGAATTTCTTTCATTTTCAGAGGGAAAGTATATTACGAGCTCCACATAGAACAAGTAATTGTATCATCTTGTGTGACTAGCCAGATGGCATTGTGCTGGGAGTGCCAGATAACAGTACAATAAATGACTACATTATATGACTCATTGCTCCCCTGTAGTACACTGAGCCAATGTGGTGTCCTGTCTTAATCTGTAGCATTACTGAGTGTTGGAGATTGTCCAAACAGCACATACTAGTAAGTTGGAGGAATGCTGGGAAGGAGAAACTGTCTGCAGTGATTTATCTGTCTTGAGAGTGTAGAGGAGTCTCTAGATGGTGCTTTTTAGGTGGAGTAGGTGGGCATTGAGGATGGGAGTGTGTGAGGTGTGAAACACATACAACTCTACCTATTGAGAAATGTAGTCTATAAACAACAAGTAAATTCATTATGTAAATAAGAAACCACAAGGGTGCCTGAAGTTGAGTTAAAAAAGAAAAATAAAGGTAATGGGAGTCTGGGGACTAATTTCAGGAACAGACAGATGGTGTGTTTGTTTTTTTGTTCTCTTAAAATTTTGTTGCTGTCCCCCATTACCCAAAATTGAATAATACACTGCTCAAAAAAATAAAGGGAACACTAAAGTACCACATCCTAGATATCACTGAATGAAATATTTCAGTTGTAAATCTTTATTCATTACATAGTGGAATGTGTTGAGAACAATAAAACCTATAAATGATCAATGTAAATCAAAATGAATATCCCATGGAGGTCTGGATTTGGAATGATACTCGAAATCAAAGTGGAAAATCAAATTACAGGCTGACCCAACTTCAGTGGAAATGCTTCAAGACAAGGAAATGATGTTCAGTTGTGTGTGTGTTGCCTCCATGTGTCTGTATGACCTCTTTACAATGCCTGGGCATGCTCCTGATGAGGCGGCAGATGGTCTCCTAAGGGATCTCCTCCCAGACCTGGAATAATGCATCTGCTAACTCCTGGACAGTCTGTGGTGCAACGTGACATTGGTGGATGGTGCAAGATATGATGTCCCAGATGTGTTCAATATGATTCAGGTCTGGGGAACGGGCGGGCCAGTCCATAGCTTCAATGCCTTCATCTTGCAGGAACTGCTGACACACTCCAGCCATATGAGGTCTGGCATTGTCCTGCATTAGGAGGAACCCAGGGCCAACCACACCAGCATATGGTCTCAAGGGGTCTGATGATCTCATCTCGGTACCTAATAGCAGTCAGGCTACCTCTGGCGAGCACATGGAGGGTTGTGCGGCCCTTCAAAGAAATGCCACTCCAGACCATTACTGACCCACTGCCAAACCGGTCATGCTGAAAGATGTTGCAGGCAGCACATCGCTCTCCATGGCGTCTCCAGACTCTGTCACATCTGTCACATGTGCTCAGTGTGATCCTGCTTTCATCTGTGAAGAACACGGGGCGCCAGTGGCAAATTTGCCAATCCTGGTGTTCTGTGGCAAATCCCAAGCATCCTGCACGGTGTTGGGCTGTGAGCACAACCCCCATCTGTGGACATTGGGCACTCAGATCATCCTCATGGAGTCGGTTTCTAACTGTGCAGACACATGCACATTTGTGGCCTGCTGGAGGTCATTTTGCAGGGCTTTGGCAGTGCTCTTCCTGTTCCTCCTTGTACAAAGCCTGAGGTAGCGGTCCTGCTGCTGGGTTGTTGCCCTCCTACAGCCCCCTCCACATCTCCTTGTGTACTGGCCTGTCTCCTGGTAGCGCCTCCAGCCTCTGGACACTACGCTGACAGACACAGCAAACCTTGCCACAGCTCGCATTGATGTGCCATCCTGGATGAGCTGCACTACCTGAGCCACTTGTGTGGGTTGTAGAGTCCGTCTCATGCTATCTCGAGTGTGAAAGCACAACCAGCATTCAAAAGTGACCAAAACATCAGTCAGAAAGCATTGATACTGAGATGTGGTCTGTGGTCCCCACCGGCAGAACTACTCCTTTATTAAGTGTCTTGAAAATTGCCAATAATTTCCATCTGTTGTCTATTCCATTTGCACAACAGCATGTGAAATTGATTGTCAAACAGTGTTGCTTCCTAAGTGGGCAGTTTGATTTCACAGAAGTTTGATTTACTTGGAGTCATATTCTGTTGTTTAAGTGTTCCCTTTATTTTTTAAGCAGTGTATAATGTTTTCAATAGGTAAATAGTCTTAATTCATAGTGAAATCAGTGGTACAAGCTGCCTACAGTAGAGAGTCTCACCTGAGATTTTCAATTTCTTCATCTTTTTCTGCCAGTTTCCTATCCACATCAGCTTTAATCTGAGACAACTCAAGTTGAATGCGCAAAGTCTTACTCTCTTCGTGTTCCAGAGCTCCCTGTAGAGTTATATTAACAGAAACCAAAATAAAAGCATATTCTAACACATAATAAAGTAATTGTGCCAACCAAGATCGAAGTTTATTCTTGTATTCACACTCACCTCAGCCTCTTCAAGAGCTGCTTGAATATCGCCTTTCTCACTTTCTAAAGCTTTCTTCACCTTTTCAAGTTCATGAATTGTTTTGCTACTGGAACTGATTTGATCGGTGAGATCAGCAATTTCCTCTGGAACAGAAAAAGAAATATTTATTACAAGAGTTTATTATTAGTGAATATGGTAAACTCTAAACATCACAACATTTTTGGGGAACTGCAAAGGACAGATCTGTTTAAAGCGGTTGTCTCGTGCCCTGTCATTACCTACTAAACAAGGCATAGACGGGTTAGTTTAGGGCCTCTCTACGAGCCAGAGTACAGAGCTTACGTACTGTAAATGGTAATACTACATTTCCAATGTTGTGGCCACTCTAAGAACGATAAGTAGCTAGTAGTAAATTTTCTCAGCTGTGTGCCATAGGTCTCTCGGCTCTATCTGTGATATGTTTACATCTTTAAAAATGTCCTTATTTTTTTGTTCACTTGCCTTGCAGATTTTTGTTCTCTCGTTTCATTGTCTCAAGATTGTCTAGAGATTCTTCATAAGCGTTCTTCAGCTTGAACAGTTCTGTGCTTAGGCTGCGGGACTCCTTCTGTGATGCCTCCAGCTCAGCTTGGGTTTCCTCATATTTCTGCTTCCATTCTGTCAGGATCCGGTCGAAGTTTCTTTGCTTCTTGTCTAATGCTGCAGCAGCAGAGTTTGCTCTTTCCAAGTCAATAACTAAGTCTTCAATTTCAGTCTGGAGACGATGCTTTGTTTTTTCCAATGATGAACACTTGGCATTTGCAGCTTCTATGGCTTCCTCAGCATCTTGAAGCCGTGCTGCCAGCTTCTTCCTGAAGTTGAGTCATTAAAATATTTATGTACATAAACTTTTGAATGAAGTTAACACAAATGAGAATTAATTAAAACATACTTGGCATCTTCCAGCTCTTCTGTCCTCTGAATGGCATCAGTTTCATACTTGTTTCTCCACTGAGCTACCTCCGCATTTGCCTTTGATAGAGACCTTTGCAACTCTGCTTTGGCCTCCTGTTCCTCTTCATATTGCTCACGCATAAGATCACAGTCATGGCGGGATGCTTGCAGCGCATGTGCTAATGCATTTTTTGACTAAAAAGAGAAGCAAGCTTTTGTTATAGAAATGTTTTTTTCTGAAAACTAACAATGTATGTTTCATTAGTATGGACCAGTAAGTCCACATTATATCCTTACCTTTGTCTCCTCTTCTAGTTGCCTTTTCAGCTCTTCAATGCTCTGGGTGAATGAAGCCTTGCCTCTGCTCAGCTGGTTGACAAGAGACTCCTTTTCCTCCAGAAGGCGAGTTAATTCTCCTAACAAGCAAGATGGACAGAAGAACTGTTAGCTTTCAGATATGTATGAAATAATTTTTGAGTTCTCATAAGATCAGGAATAAAACAAAAAAGCAGGGTTTCTTTTTTTTCAAGAAATATCAACTTCAACTCCATAATCAAATCACGGACAATTCTTTTGAAATATGCGAAAATGGTATCAGTGTTTTATTTTTTTTAAAAAAAACATATTTTATTCTACTTTTTTAATATTTTTGGATTATTTTACTTGTTCATGAGTCAATACTGTTTTTTCTTTATTACAAATAAAATAACACCTTTTTGGGTGCATGTATAGATACTATATATTTTGGGTGCATGTATAGATACTATAATGTAAAATAATTTGTTAAACAATAATACAATGGATTTACTAATTATTTTCCTACCATTCTCTGTCTGTAGCCTTGCTCTGTGCAAGGACATATCGGCTAATTGTCGTTGAAGTTCATCTACTTTGCATTTTGCTTCACTTAGTTGGTCCTCAAATGTCCGGCACAACTTTTCTGCATTCCCCTATAATTTGAAAACAATGTTCTAAAATGTGTAAATGTCTTCATCAAATTTGGAAAATCATTTCTAAGTTTTACATCTGATCGGTATAAATCCCAAAAAATCTCTAACCTTGTTTTTCATAAGTTGTTCAATGTTTGAAGACAAGTCATCTAGTTCCATCTTCATCTCACTTTTCTCCTTCTCCAATTTCTGCTTAACTCTTTGCAGGCTGTCAATCTGTTCCCCAAGTTCAGCCACAGTATCTGCATGCTTCTTCCTCAGACCAGCAGCAGTGGCTTCATGGTGAAGCGTAGCTTCTTCCAGATCCCTGCGTAACTTTAAAAATTCAGCTTCCCTCTTCTTGTTCATCTCAATTTGAACAGACGTGGCTCCACCAGCTTCTTCAAGACGCTCGCTTAATTCCTCGAGCTCCTTGGCTACCTCAGATCGCTGTTTCTCTACCTTTGCTCGGGTAGCTCTCTCTGCTTCCAATTCTTCTTCAAGTTCTTCAATTCGTGCCTTTGAAAATAATAATTGATGTGATTGCATGCATCTAAAAAGAGAATCAAATGCGTCCCCACTTTCTGTTGATAATGTCCTGTAGCAAAATCTCATTATAAGTGGTAAGCGCACCTTTAATAATAGATAAAATCAGAAAAGTAAAAAGAAATTACCTGAAGCTCTTTGATTTTCTTCTGTAACTGCGCACACATCATTTGCTCATCTTCAATCCTGGAATTTAGCTGACTTATCTCAAAATCTTTCCTATAGAACAAAACCAGTAAGTCAACTACAGATTTACTTCCAACAAAAGCTTCAAAGTATTCAATATATCACTTAACAAAAGCAAGCCACATTTTAGATTGATATGCCAGTGTATTACAGTGGACGTATGGGAAGAGCAGTGATGGTATAGTTCAATAAAGGGGTTGGCCAGGACTTTTTCTGTTTATGACACAGCCATATGATAGATCATTAATATCTGATCGGTAGGGGTGTGACACCTGGCACCCCGCTGATCAGTTGTCCCCATGCTGGTGATGGATGGAAGTGCTAATGATTCTAAATGGGGATAGATCTACAGTACCTGGCAGTGGCCACTATACAATTGATAGATCTGTGCTGTGCAGCTTTGCACTTCTGGCCAGTACCTGGAACAGCTGATCAGTGATGGCACAAGGTGATCAGATATCGATGATATTTCTGAAGGATAGGCCATCAATGTAAAGGTCTCGGACAACCCTTCATCTATCATGACTATGGATTTTTTACTAACATTCTGTATTTGAAATTCTAGTTGACAACACTTTTCAGCAGCCCAATAAATGTATATTGAGGCATACCACCAATAGGTCCTATTGTAGGCTGTAGATAACATAGGCATATTTGCTGGAAACAATTTAAGGTCTTGGGAGTGAACATGGTGTAAACATAGCCTTATTTTAACCATTTACAGCACATAATAGTTAAAGTTTAATGGGTATTCTCAACGAATAAAAGATTTAGTCAGCTAAGCTGTAATTCTTGTACACTGGTTATACCATTTGTGATGTCTCTGAACATTTAATTAAACAAAAAAAAAGTGATTTTGTACCGTGTTAGCCAGTAGAAAAAAAGATATAGAGTGCTCTCAGTGGGAGAACCAAAATAGGAATAGTAACATCTTCTTTTTAACTAGATGCAAGAAGGAGGACTTAATACCCAAATTTACACACCCACAAGATTCCTATATGAGAGCACTCTATATCTTTGAAAATTTAATGTACCGCTCACTTTTTCAGTTTCTCTTCCAACTGTTGTTTATCATTCTCTAGATCCATTACGGATTCCTGAGTAAGTTTTAGATCTCCCTCCAGCTTTCGCTTTGCACGCTCTAGATCCATTCTCAGTTTTTTCTCTTGCTCCAAAGACCCTTCAAGCTACAAATGGGTAAAAAAATTGATGTTTTATTATTGCACATGACGTTTCTGAGCAACGTTGTTGTGTCAGCTGACATATTACTTAAAGCCACTTACATCATCCACTTGTTGTTCTAGCTTGGCTTTAGCCTTGGTGAGTGTGTTGACTTTATCTTCTTCTCCTTGCAAGTCATCTAGAGCTTGCTGATGAGCTTCCTGAAGAGCCTTCTTCTCTTTGGTAAGCTTAGCAATAATTTCATCCAGAGCTGCCATCTCCTCAACAAGGTTCTTCACCTGATCAGATGTGAATAGAAACCAGTTACCTAATTAAGTTTTTCTTTTATGTATGTCTTAAGAGGTTCATCATAATCTTGCCTTGTTTTCTGTTGCATGTTTTTCCTTCTCTACTTTGGCTAGTGTAATTTCTAGGTCATCAATGTCCTTTTTGAGCTCGGCACACTCATCTTCAAGCTTCCTCTTCTTGGAAGTCATATCAGAATTCATTTCCTCCTCATCCTCCAGTCTCTCATTTAACTCTTTCACTTTTGCCTCTAGCTGAATCTTGGTTTTTATGAGAAGGTCACAACGCTCTTCTGCATCTGCTAGATTGTCTTGCTCCTGTAAAAAACAGAGGTAATTTAACCCATAAATATATTCCTATCATTAAAATCACATAGTTATTTGTCGAAATATGCAAATCATTACACCTTACTGACATGGACAACAAATATGAAAAACAAAATGAGTGAACCAAAGTTTTGATAATTAAAGGGTTCTTTAGACTAAACAAAATTTTCTACACTGCTTGTACTGCACTGCAGATTCCCAAATCATGACAGTGTGTACTATGCACACCATTATGATTTCTCTTGTTTGCCTACTTGAATGGTCGTCACATGAATGCAATTATTCCATTTGCATATGGACAGTCATGTTCCCACTAGCACATTTTTTTACTTAATTCAATGTTTAATTGAGAGGTGCAGATGACAACAAAGGGGAATTTTGACAGTGGATACATTGCACACTGTCAGAGTCTGGCAATCTGCAGTGTGATAGAGGCACAGCAAATAATGTAGATTTATGCCGGAAAAATGGTGTTTTTGAACACAAATTATTAGTAACTTACTGCTTGGAGCTGAAGACCCAGGTCATTCTTCTCTTGGATCAGAGTAACCTGTCTCTCTTCCAACTCTTTCCTCTTGGCTTCAGATTTCTCTAAAGCTTCCTTCAACTTCAGGAATTCCTCCTTCATGTTGGCCATCTCTTTTTCAGTTTGAGCTGATTTCAGTAGAGGCTTAATCTTAAAGAATAACTTCATCCATGACCAGTGCTTAACGGCATTGAAGGCTCTTATGTTCCATTGGATTACTAACAAGGCATCCCTGCAGTAACATTATTTAAAACAATTAGAAACATACCGTATTTTTTCACGACTTTAAGCTATCTTCAATGTAACTAGAAAATAAATCATTTTAACAGATTTGATTGATTACAAAAGAACTTTTAGATAAAGACTTGACATGTACCTTCTTGCAATGATTTTCTGGTACTCAATCCTCATGAGTCTTCCCCGGCTTCTAGCCTGCAGCATGGTGATAATCTTGGCCAAACGTTCATCTCTCATCTCTTCTAGTTGACCAAGCAAACCCGCCTTAAAGAAAACCTAAAGGAAAAAAATGTCTCTCTGTAAGTTACTTATTTGTAAAGATAGAAATTGTACCCAACTCCTTAGTGAATGAACATGATATTAAAGAAACGTTAAGTTATTATATCCCTTAATATAATACAAAATGTGCATTAATATCACAAAGTACAGTAGAGAGGTCAAGTGTAGCTCCAAGCTTATTCACTTTGTAAGGAAATGTTTTTAGTCTTATATCCTGAGCAAGAAAACTGATGTTAATAATTAAAGAAAATATCTGCATGGTCAGTTGTTTTATAGATTTTTCAATATTACCTTTTATTAAATATACTTACTGGAAAGGCAGCTAACAAAGCTAATGATTTATACAATTATTAAATCAGCGAAAAGCTGAAGTATGACAATAATGTGGGCTATAATATGAAGCTTTGAGGTTATATTGCTGAGCAATACATTTGAATATTACCAAAAATGTGGACATTCTTATGTAACTCACTTTGCTATTACTAGTCTAGTCTATTACTGGTTTATCAAATATGTTTGTATGAAGAATTTAGTCATTTGTCAGAGATGTGTATTACTCGTGATGTCACTTTGGCTTGGCTGTACCTTAGTGTGCCCAAACTTGTACTGTGAGTGATCAATGTCCAATGAACCCAATAGTTTTTCTGTGGCTTTTCTGCTGTCAACAAATTTGTCGTCCGGGATTGCATTAGGATTGAGGATCCGATACCTGTGGATTTACAATGACAAACATTTTTATACCAATGTCGAAAACCAATTTAATTATTTCTTCATAACCATTACTTTTTGTATTGTGTTTCTAGAGCTATAACTCCACATCTCAGGATGGATGTGTCTGTACAAAGTATAAATTCACTGTTATATTCATGACACCGTATTTACAGTCCGGGTTACAGTCGCAATGTTTGGCCCATCCACAGGTCTCCTGACCTGAACTAACAGCTTCATAGACATATTGTCTCAAGTCAGGAGACCTGTGGTTTGGCCAGACATTGTGGCTGTAACCTGGACCATAAAATATGGTCGCATTTGCAAACAAAATTAGAATAAAGTCCTCAGAACCCATTGACATCAGCAGTATCGGGTGACAGTTTGATGTGTATGGGGGCATCATGACATGATGAGGGGAGGATCCAACCTGCTATGTTTCAGCGGCTGATCCTTGAGTTCTGTCTCTAGATAACCCACTAGCATAGAAGTCTAATAATCATTTGTCTGACAGCTATGTAATGTGTATTTTATTTTTGCCACCACATTAGCTGCAAATTTTTCCGACAAGTCCACTGCTCGTTAAATTGATTAATACTAATATTATTGAAAGCCCTATCTGAGAGTATTTTTGTATACCCTAACTTGAGGCTGTTCCCCCCTCCACCCAAATACAGTTTCTATGTTTGTGTCTCAACACCATGTTCAGCCTATTTGCTGCTGACACCAAATTAAATAAGTTACACACCTCTGCTTAAATTCAGCATATAGAAGTCGGTTTGGGTAGCCTTTTCGGCAAATTCTAATGCCTTCCAAGACGCCATTGCACCTTAGTTGATGAAGGACCATAAATGGATCCATTGCACCTATAGGATAAAACAAATTTTTAAGGCACATCACAGACACTTACTTTTACCCATGTCCCTCTATATAAGATTATTAATTTCAATTGCTCTATTTGTATTATCAAGGTAAAGCCTTGATTACACACTTTTATGTCAACACCAGGAATGGATATTGAACAGGCTAAAGGTGGTTTCGTTTCAAGGCTTTTATGCCAGAATACTTGCACATAAAAATTACAAATTTTGATGCAATAAATAGCTGTGCAAAAACAACTCCTAATAAGTTTGGTGCATCTTACACCAGTGGGTATTCTTCAAGACTGGCATAGGAAATGCTATTCTTAATGAATCAGCCCCTGAAAGGCTTATACATTTTTTTTTAAACATTTATGCTTTTTTTATGTAACTTACAGCCTTTTGTTTAGCACTTTTTCATAAGTGTGGTCATATCCTGAGCTGCCTGATTTTTGTATCTTTTTTTTTTTCAACAATAAATTTTTATTGAAAATTTTTCGATTTACATATATGGTGCATTAGTAAGTATCATTACAAAGCTGTAAATATGACATATGTACAAATGCTTGTAAACGAGTAGTATGCAATCCTATATACTAACAACAATGGGGGGTAGGGGGAGGAGGGAGTAAGAAAAGAAGTGGGGAAAAGAAAAAAGTGGGGGGGGGGGGAGGAAGGGGGAAAGGGGGGCCCGGGGGTAAAATCACTTTGTGCGTGATAATTGCGGAAAGTCATTCTGAGTCCGATGGTTCAGTGTTAGTTAAATAAAATGTGGGTACGGCAAAAGGAGTGTGATTAGTATATTCCGCCCAGGGAAGCCATACTTTCTCGAATTTACCCACTTTGTCCATAAGAATAGCTGACAATTTTTCATTAACCATGTACCAGGAGAGGCGTGTTTTAACTGCGGAGAAGTCTATGGTTGTTTTTTTCCAAGCCAGAGCTATAGTTTGCTTGGTTGCAAAAAATATGAATGATATAAGAGCCTCGGTGTGTTTGGGAATGTTGGAGATACGTTTATTGAGTAGGGCCTCCCAAGGGTTTTTTCTGAGATTTATATTTGTGACAGAGAACACTAAATGGTAGATTCTAATCCATAGTCTCCTGACACTTGGGCATAGCCACCAGATATGGAACATGTCTGCAATAGAGTTACAACCTCTAAACCAGTTTGGGGAGTAGTTGGCAACTGCCTTGGCCACTCTAGCTGGGGTCAGATACCAACGGGTCAGCACTTTATAGTTGGTTTCCAGAATGAGGGTATTTAGTATTCCTCCAGTGGAGGAGGACCAGATTTGGGACCACTCTGAGTCAGACAGGGTAGACCCAATATCGGACTTCCAGCGATTTTTGTATCTTTTGACAGATGATAGAAAACAGGCTTTTTTTCTGCAGCTCAGATTTTTAGTAATGTTTGTAATAACTCGGTGGAACTCATATTACATGCTTGAGTCTATAGGATTCACCAGAATTCGATAAAAGGGTCAGGTCTTTTCCACATTCCAAATCATCCACATTAACATGAAAACAGGCACAGCCAATATATAAGAATGGGGCAGGCAAGAAAAGTTTGATATAACTTGTTTAGAAAATTTGGCAGAAATTAGCATACGAACCCGATGTCACTTTTAACTTCTAGTAATTCACTCATTTGTGTGAGTTTCACAGTTTTCTTACCTGGGGTTTTAGTCTCATTAGGGATAAGACATCTAACAAAGTGAGGCTGTGTTGATCGGAGATTAGTCATCAGTTTATTCAAATTTTCCTGAACGGAAAGTTACAAAGCTCAGTAAGAAATAGACCTATTTAATTCCATTTTTTTTTCATTTCCTTTTTTACCATTTAAACAAACACACTCACACAAGAGTGCATCAGATTACAAAACTGTGTGTAGTTAAATAACGATAATAAAGGAACAATTCGCTTCCAACCATAAAAATGTAATGAAAATAAAAAAATATATACATATACCTTATATAAATTTTGAACTATTAAAAAATAAATATCATTCATTTCAAAGTGGTTTTAAAGAAAACGTAAGGAGCACACCACTCTCCTGTCTTGAGGCTTCCTTCTTGCCAGGAGGTGGAGTGCTCCTGATTGATTGGCAATGTGGACTGACCAGAGGCAATATTGAACCACTGGCCTGAACTGTGTCCTTTCCGATGCTGCAACCAGATCCAGCTAGTTTCAGAGCAGCATTTACAAGCTCTTTTGAAAGTTTGAAAGTTCTTTACTCCTTGCATTGGAGTACCAAACAACCTGCTTCTGTAAACAGTAAAGTTAAAAATCCCTCCATTGTTGAGAGTGAAGAGAAACTTTATTAATAAGTGTATTGCAAAGTTGAACTGACGAAGAAAAAAAGGATTTTCCGGAACTGCCAACCTTAAAATTAATCTTTTTATTTGAAATGACTAAGGGCGTAGTGTACGCCAGAAACACGAAGGGTTTTAGCCTCAAGATAGATCTTTGTGTTTTTAAATTAATTGTCAATAAAAAGATTAATTTTCTGGATGGAAGTGCCAGAAAACCCTTTTTTTTTTCTTTGGTTCCACAATAGAGCTTCAACAGCAAGAATTGGCATCCATTCATCAACTTTCCGGTGTATCCCAAATAATATTGGCATGTTGAGCGTCTTTATTTCTTATTGATATTGCAAAGTTGCTTGTTTGTACAAGCACTTTGCAGTTTTAACCATTTTTGGATAATGAGACTAACCCTTTAAGGCTTCCCAAAGTGCTTTCATTCCAGATTTTAAGTTTCCTACCTTATTTTCCCGTTTCTTTCTGTGCGCTCTGGAGTGGGAGGCAGCACAGACTTAAAGTGATGTTCAAGATATGGATTTAACTAAACATCACTGCAAGTCTTAACTTCCTCACTCTCATAATGGTGATTTTCCTAATGTGATCATCACAAATCTAAATGCCGTTTTAATTTTGACATAGAAGTACAGGAAAAATATAAATTTTAGCCAGTAGATAGAAAAATATTACAATTTGAGAGTCCTCGATGGTTGATACCTTTTAATGTCTAACTAAAAAGATGGTAACAAATTGTAAGCTTTCGAGACTTCTCAGGTCTCTTCATCAGGCATACAATGTTCTATGCCTGATGAAGAGACTTGATTAGTCTCGAAAGCTTGGAATTTGTTACCATCTTTTTCAGTTAGCCATTAAAAGGTATCAACCACCGAGGACTCTCAAATTGTAATATTTTTCTACATAGAAGTATGCATGTATGCCATGTTAAATCTCTCAATAGACATATATCACTGTAGATTGAATATGACAAAGTTGGTTGTTTTAGGCTACTATGTGTATCAATATCTGTTAAATGGGTGCATTAAAGTTAAAAGAACAATATACATTTCATTTTTATAGTATATAATGTTCGTGAACATTGCGACAGATGTCCATAATACAGCAGAAATTACCTTGTGAAGTTGGGATACTGTCTGGAATGAAGCAGCTTTTTTGCGTTTTTCTTTTACTCCTGCCTTTTGAGGTTCATCTGTGGAATCAATATATATCTGTGACCTCTATATATGTTATGCATAGCAACAGTAATTTGCAAGCCTCATTCCAAATACAAGTAAGACCTGCTTATGGAGCATTGGAGAAAGATCTCTTAACATAGTTATCATAAGTTCACATAATAACAGTAATAATAAGACTATTTTTTCAACCCCAAGAAGACTTGTACATATTAATGCAATTGTTTTATATGTCGGTATGAGGTTTGTATAAACTCATGGACATGTTGCAGAAACAATCCTATTCAGATATATGAAATATCACTATTAACCCAATTCAGTATGATCATATACCGATACAATTACTCTGCACTTGAACAATGGAGCTCCATTTTAGTCAACACAAGATGTTACTCATTCCATACATCCATACATCCATCCAATCTCCCTCTTATGTTTTGGACTTTTACCTGCATAGGAGCTGACATATTTTTCATACAGACTGGCCAGTAGTTTGTTGGAGGATTTCTGAAATACCCCTACTACAGTTTCGTTCAGAGGATCCTTATTTTTTTCCAACCATCCCATAATGTTGTATGGTACCTGTCCAAGCAACAACTTATCGTCAGTACAATACGACTGATCAAAAATTTTTTGCAGGAATATATTTAAAGTTTGGCACTGACCACTCCAGCATAATGAACAAGCTCGAAATGAGGCTCATATCTGCGCTTCTTATCTACTTTTGGCCTCTGGAAGTTGGGAGATTTCCCCAAATGGTTGTCGTACAGCTTTGCTTTGAAGGACATGTCTGATGCTTTAGGGAACATACATTCTTCTTCCAGGATGGAAAGGATGCCTAGAGGCTAAAAATGAAAAATCACACATTAATATGCCAGCTATACTTGTATATATAAAACATTTCACAATTGTTGCTGGCTTCTGAACATTTTGATATTTTGCTCTTTGTATTCGTTTTAGCTCAGATTCATTGACAAAACTTTCGTCAGTAGTTCACTGACCAGTTTAATATTTATAATTAAATTGCTGCCCTATAAGTGACAGATGGCCCTTCTGATGTAGGATGATGTGATTCAGTGGGTGACTGATAAAGTCATATTAAGTGTTTCATAGTTTAATATACCTTATAAATGGTGACCAAAAAACAGAATTCTATTCAACAGGGTTCATGGCATGGGATATTGCAATGGCTAAATACTCCACTGTTTGCAGTTGTGCATACTGTAGTACCTATAGGGTGATTCCACCACTGCAAAATCTCAATGCGTACATGTGATTTTGCAGAGGATTTGATAACATCTGAACCTCCTTATAAGCTCTCATCCAGTTTACCACAAGGTGTTTATACTGACAGCTAGCTCTTCCTTACACCCCATACATAGGAACACTCAACTAGGCTGAATGTCTACGCGTTCTCTATTGGGAGAGCAGAGTAAGCTGCTGCCTCAAGAATAAAAGCATCAGTCAGTTGGATTATGAGAACCATGCCCCTTATAGTGTATAGGGGTCTTAAATCTACATTATGTCAAGACTAATAGTACATCATATACATTTTATACCTTCTCTATAAGGTCAATGCAAGCCTGTAAGTCAAGTCCAAAATCAATGAAGACCCATTCGATTCCTTCTTTCTTGTACTCTTCTTGTTCCAGGACAAACATATGATGGTTGAAAAACTGTTGCAGTTTCTCATTGGTAAAGTTGATGCAGAGCTGCTCAAAGCTGTTATACTGGACGGGAAAAATACAGAATCCTGTTAGTAACAATGTGATTGTTTTTTTTCACCTTGCACAGTAATAATCTTTATTTTTATATAGCGCTAACATATTCCGCAGTGCTTTACAGGTTGCACACATCATCATCATCGCTGTCCCCAATGGGGCTCACAATCTAAATTCTCTATAAGTATGTCTTTGAAAATGTGGGAGGAAACCGGAGTACCCGGAGGAAACCCACGCAAACACGGAGAGAACATACAAACTCTTTGCAGATGTTATTTAACTTTTTCTTCTAAAAGAGGCAAAACATTTATTTTTTATGATATTGCATTAAAAATCTTCCAATTCTAGATAAACTTACTTAAAAGAGTAATCTACGTTTGCAACCATTTTATTATTACAGTATGTCTAAATTACAAAATGAAGCAACTCTGCAAACAGAAATAGGGTGCTTTCACTTTGCATTTAGTATATGCTCGGTCGCCTTGTTGGGGCATATGTCTGAATTCCCCACCCTCCCCCACAAAAGGGCACTGGGGCATATGTGGCGACAGGACCATAAACAATAAAGTTGCTGGTAGAGCGAACATGCGCTCTGACATTTATAATTTCCAGGTGGACACTCAGATGTAGTAGATTGTGTAGAATGTTGTATCTCAATCCCCAAGCAGACCAGTGTGTCTCCATGTCTACTACTGCATTCATTCTTCATCCCATCTTTCCCCACTTAACATTTCACAATACATCCCAGAGACTTGCCTTCTTTTAATACTAGTTGGACAGTTCAATGCCGACATTTAGATTTGTCTATAACAAATTACCTCAAATATTTCAAAGCCAGCAATGTCCAGCACACCTATGAAGAACTGTCTGGCTAGCTTGGTGTCCAGTGTCCTGTTAATTCGACTAACAAGCCACTTGAACATGCGATCATAGGTAGCTTTTGCCAAAGCACCAACTGCAAATATAACCTGAAAATAAACGTAAAAATAAATATTAATACACTTAAAATAGTACAGTAAATAATAGGCAACATATCAAAGGCAGTCATACTCTAATGATACTGAATTTTGGATCTAAGCATAGTTGGGGATATATGAACACATGACATTTGACCAAGGTGTAATATTTATGGTTTCACTTCTTCCTTCACAAGTAAGGGCTCATTTAGCCGTCAGTTTTTAATGTATGAGTGCTATCCATATTTTTCACAGATAGCACTTGTACCTTCAAAATATGGAGACAATTTTGACCCAAGGGTCGGATCAAAATCGGCAATGCAAGTTTATGGGTCTGTGAAAAAACGGGACAGCACTCGGATGTTACAAGGACATTGGATTATATTTATTCATACCCTTAATGTGATAAAATAAATATGAAGATGACCTAAATACTGAAATAAATTGCCTTTGCACATTTAGGCTGCTTTAACACACTGCTTTTTTTGCTGCAATTGCAGAGAAAATCATTGTAGCTTTATTACAATTATTGCAAAAAAAAGAATCCAGAGCTTTACATGTAACTATTAATACTTACTTGTTCCACATTCTGACCTTTGGTCACATATTCATTGCCAACTTTCACCCTGGGATGGAGCAAACCTTTAATAAGATCAGCTGAACTGATCCCCATAAGGTAGGCAGCCTTGTCAGCACCTGTACAAGTTAAAGGAGGCAGACATATCAGAGGTTTAGCCAGAAAATGATACCATAAGCAATCAATGACTTCAGGAATAAACAGTTGACGATTTAAGCCAAGTAATTAAAGGAATTATCCCAGACTTTTATTATTTTCGTGTAAGGGGCTAAGAACTAGTAGGCAGGTAGTTTCTAACTACATCTCTGTTCTTCTACAGATTCAGCTGACGTTAAAGAAAAGAAGCTACTTTGTTGAGAGCTGAAGTGAAGCAGTGGAATTTCGTCTGAACCATCCCCGGAAGAGAAGATACTGCTCTGCTGACAGGACGTCAGCAGAAGCTGTAGAATTGTCGACAGGAGTGGTCTAGCAGAGATCGGCTCTGGGAAGAACAGGCAGGTAGTTAGGAACTACCTGCCTGTAATTCTTAGCTACCAAAGTCCAAAATAATTCCTTTAAGAAGAAAATTATTTTGTTACTCTGTTATTACAGCTGCTTTAGGGTAAGAACACTGCACCCACCTGTGGTGACCAATGGCCGATGACTTTATTTCAGAAAAACCGCCTTTGTGGTCTCACACTTATTCTAAACTACATATATAACATAAAAAACCTTTCACCTTTACATCTAGTGGGGCATATCGCTAAACTATGGTGTTTCATTGATCATTATTCAGCTGCACTGAGGCTTTACTGATACAAGCAGACAATGCACCCACTTTCAGTGTTATCGGCCTCTGCTTGCTCCTCCCGCTGCTTCTGCTTGAACTTCATGTTCCCAAAATGCATGACAGCCCCGACTATTTTATAGCTGCCTGTCTTCTCCTCCTGACTGAAGCCTAAAATATCCATGGCATGCTGTAAGAAGAAGGACAAGCAAAGCACATCAAATTCTGTGTGCATATTAAAAAAAACACCTGTTATATTCATATATTAATGTCTATTATCCTTCCATGTCGCAATCTCTTAGACCTTTTTTTATAGCAAAATAACTAAAAATACAATCAATGCCAACTATAATCACAAAATGCTCCTTTAAAGGAGTTGTCTGGACAAAATAAAACTTTCCCAAGGTAGATAATATGTGAAAAATATCATACTCAGACATACTCACCTATTGGCACCCACTGTGGTCAGCCTAGAGAAAGGAAGTGGTGGTGGCACCGTTCTATCAGCTGCCTGCGACTGGCTGCAATGGTCTGATGACTCAAGTAGCATGTCACCAGATGTTTTATGATGATGTTCTGTTGAAAGTTCTATGACCGCTACAGTCAATCACAGATGATATCGGTCCAGTGGCTGGTGAAACGGTGACATCATTGCTTCCTGTCTCTGTGCAGAGCACAGAGTGAACTGCGCTGGATCCAGGTGAGTGCTAGTAGGTGAGTAGACCTGAGTTTCTCCTTTGCTACTTATCCTGTCCCATTAATATCACTGGACAACCCCTTCACGTTCGCATGTTCATTCAATCAAATATCCTTAATTGTTTTTATATTTCTTTACAAATGAAAATCATGACACACTTTTAGATGCAATAACGTATCAGTAATGTTACCCATTTGCTTTAGTGCCCATTAAACAAAGGTCCAAAATGTGTTTTTCTGGAACAATCACAATTGGTGTGACATGTATGTGTACAATATAGATCATTTTACTGAACCAATAAATCACAATATGGACTTTATTTTGTGAATGCAGTCACTTACATTTCTTCAAGTTAATACAAGAATACATTTACGGTATATTTCAATCGGCTATCGTATTCTCAGTCTATACATATATATGATTCATTTTACATACATCAGTAGCCATAAGTTCCTCTCCATCATCCAAGTTGTCGACAGTTGTTACACCTTGCGAGCAAAAATGGTAATCGTAGGGGTTGGTGGAAAGCAGTAGCATGTCTATTAAAAAAGACAAATATTAAGATCAGAAGATATGCAGAGGATTAACACTTATATTAGTATATGTGGAGACTTTCAGACATTTTATAAATAGTTGTTTTACCTTGAAGCTCTGGCTTCTTCCCAGACAGAATCTGATAATAAACATGGTAACTTCTCTCCCCAGGCTGCTGGAAAATCACTCTAGACTTTTCCAAAAGGTCTTTCGAAAAAATTAAATGAATAAAATAGACTAAATAATACAAAATATTGAGACTCTCAAAAACACTCTGATTAATATGAGTTCTCTCTATTCTGTTCTGTTCTATTCTATTGTATTGCATCCTATCTATATTAGTTGCCCCATACGAATACTGTTACTAACATAGATGACTAGAAGGGCATTGCCAGGAAATACCAATCACTATCTATTTTATCTAATATCTACTATCACAAAGATAGAAATTAATTGGTTGGTTGCCTAAATCTATTTAACACACGTGTATATGAATACCCAATGGATTCCTACAGTCGTACTTACAAATATCAATGTCAGCAGAAGCTAGCTTTCCTGTAGGTCCAAAATGGATTCGAATAAACTTCCCCTAAGGAAAGAAAGATAACTGAGTTATATAATCTGACAGTACAGCCATCAGTTACCCTGCACATCTGTCCCTATGTAAATGAATAGAGGTGACACTGCAGTACCCCGCTACGTCTACTATACAGTGGATGGAGTTGTGCTCTTCTGCTCTGCAACTGATCACATCTGACCAACATGGGGAAAAGCAGATAGACAGGGGTGCTGTAAGTTGCACCCCACCCAGGGCCACCATCAGGGCATTTCTGCCATTACTGGTGTATGGCTTCCGGTGAGCAAAAACAAAGAGGGGGAGTGGGTGAGACTCTACAGCCTGCGCGGAGGTAGCATAGTCAAACCACTGTATAAACAGCCTGGCAGACTGCATAGTATACTGGGACCTGGGCTATAAACTTTGCTTTATTAAGCCCTGGGGTGCCAGTCACTCATAGTTAAAGCTACTTATATTGTATGGCCGCAGCACAGGGGGCTGGCTACATCTGACATCAGTGATGTCAGACACTGACGGCCTGCCCTCTGTTTCTAAGCTGCTGGTGTTCCCCAGCCCTTGCGTCACAATATACGCAGGAGTTGAGGGCCTGAAAGTGATGAGGTGCGTGGGCCTGTCCACTTGCCGATCCACCCTCACATTCCCCTATCCAACCACCCTTTTGTCCACCCACTGGACCACCCACCAGCTACTCTTCTTGTGCGCCTTCCCTGCTTGTGAAGTTGGAGACCGTCTCTGTCTGCTGCTTGCCTGCACACTACTAAGTACTACTAAGTTCAGCCCTACTGACTGCTGACTGTCTGCCTGCAATATGGTACTGTTGCCTGTCTTAAAGGGGATATTCTAGTAACCTAATACTTATCCCCTAAACAATACAATATATGGGATAATTATTAGGGTCAGTTCACAAGGCGGATCTTCAAGCAGGTTTGGAGTGGAAAGCCCGCCGACATTCTGCTGAATATCCATGGCAGCCGTTCCTTCATGCCTCTGATTCTTCTCTATGGGAGACAGTGATGAGGATTGCAGAACAGCAGGTTTTAGCCGCAGCTGTGCCGAGAAGTGGAGTTTTTCCAAGAGTAGGTGGTGGAATTGTGGAAGGTTCGTGGGGTGAAGGCAGAGCTGTGGTGGAGCCTGGGCGAACTCTCAAGGGGGCTCGAATATTTTGCCAGTATAAGGCCCTGAAATTCCTGGTGGCAGCCCTGCCCCCACCAATCTGATTTTGATACCCATCCAAGGATAGGCCATCAATATAAAAGTACTGGACAGCCCCTTTAAGTGCTCTAATTTTACTCTTATACTGTATTCCTATACCACTATTAACTCCAATTTCACTCATACATCTAATGATGGCATTCTAATTACATTAACTAGATTGTGTATAGTATAAAATATCTCATTTTGTACAGATACTGAACTATTGTCCACACTGTTCAAAGATTGGAAAACGTGCAATAGACAGCAAGCATCTGGTCCTGAATCCATCATATACTTAAAGTGTAACTGTCGTTTCAGGAAAATTTGCAGCAGAAAATGTGTGTCTGTTTCTAGCTCACCTTTCTATAGGACATTATGAGAAATTGCCATCTCCTATTTCAGCAATGGGAAAATCTGTCTTCACTGAATACAGATCTTACCACTGAATACGGAGTTTATATAGTGAAAGAAGCAGATTTAGCTGATAAGATATTTTACAAAGTTTCTCATTTTCATACATCACTATTGATTTATGGGAAATAAAAGGAAATTACTGTAACTCTGTGACTAGTCGTACATACAGCCAATAGAAAATTCATGAATATTTAATTTTCTTTTTATCTTGCTCAACAAATTTTGTTTAAAATATGTCTGAAATACCAATAACTTACAAAGCGGGAGGAATTGTCATTTCTTAGTGTCTTGGCGTTGCCAAATGACTCCATCGCTGGGTTAGCTTCTATGATTTGGTCTTCAAGAGTGCCCTAAAGAAGAACAGAATGCTGATAAAAAAAATACATATCTATCTATGGGTAAGTCCATTTTTCTACTTGTCTAATGGACCAATTATTTAATTCTAAATAACCCCTTTAATCCTGCCTCCAAGACTTACAGTAAGTTTTCTTTTGTTCAATGGGGCTATATGAGAATAGAAACTGGTGGGTGCTTTCTGCCATAAACATTTTTCTTTGTCTGCAAAACCCTCTAGAAATGGTGTTATGGCTCACTCACACTTGCCATGTAATCGGACGAGTGTAATCCGATAAAAAATCAGATAGCACCCGGCCCAATGTTAAACTATGGCAGCTCACAACTGTGACTATTTTCTTGTGACGATTCGGTATAAAGGTACCGTTACACTAAACGATTTACCAACGATCACGATCAGCGATACGACCTGGCCGTGATCGTTGGTAAATCGTTGTGAGGTCGCTGGGGAGCTGTCACACAGACAGCTCTCTCCAGCGACCAACGATTCGGGGAAAGACTTTGGCATCGTTGAAACTGTCTTCAACGATGCCAAAGTCCCCGGGTAACCAGGGTAAACATCGGGTTACTAAGTGCAGGGCTGCGCTTAGTAACCCGATATTTACCCTGGTTACCATTGTAAAAGTAAAAAAAAAAAACACTACATACTTACATTCCGATGTCTGTCACGTCCCCCGGCGTCAGCTTCCCTGCACTGTGTAAGCGCCGGCCATAAAGCAGAGCGGTGACATCACCGCTGTGCTCTGCTTTACGGCCGGCTGGCGCTGAGTGCAGGGAAGCTGACGCCGGGGGATGTGACAGACATCGGAATGTGAGTATGTACTGTTTTTTTTTTTTTTTTTACTTTTACAATGGTAACCAGGGTAAATATCGGGTTACTAAGCGCGGCCCTGCGCTTAGTAACCCGATGTTTACCCTGGTTACCAGTGAACACATCGCTGGATCGGCGTCACACACGCCGATCTAGTGATGACAGCGGGGTGATCAGCGACCAAAAAAAGGTCCTGATCATTCCCAGCGACCAAAGATCTCCCAGCAGGGGCCTGATCGTTGGTCGCTGTCACGCATAACGATTTCGTTAATGATATCGTTGCTACGTCACAAAAAGCAACGATATCGTTAACAAAATCATTATGTGTGAAGGTACCAATCAAGCAAAACAATCGTAGCATGCTGTGATTGCATCCGAGAATTGGATGGAACTCACCCATATAAGTCTATAGGTGCGTGTGATACATTGAACTGCACTCGGATATCACCCGAGTACAGTGAAATTCCTATGCAGTGAAATTCCCATGGATGCCAGCAGCAGAGGAGATGGAAAAATGACTTTCTCCGTCTCCTTCGCACCTGTGCTCCAATGGTGGCATGCAAGAGGATCGAAGCACAGCGCACTGACACTCGGTCACACTTGCAGCAGAAGCCGACAGTGTCAGTAACATATCACATCCCATGCTCTTGCATCAGATGTAAAACGCTAATGTGACTCCGGCCTTAAGGTACCTTCACACTGAGCGATGCTGCAGCAATACCGACAACGATGTCGATCGCTGCAGCGTCGCTGTTTGGTCGCTGGAGAGCTGTCACACAGACAGCTCTCCAGCGACCAACGATGCCGGTAACCAGGGTAAACATCGGGTGACGTCACTGCTGTGCTTTCCGGCTGTCTGACGCTCACAGCCAGTGCAGGAAAGCACAGCGCCGGGGACAGACAGCGGAAGGTAAGTATGTAGTGTTTGTTTTTTTAACTTTTACGCTGGTAACCAGGGTAAACATCGGGTTACTAAGCTCAGCCCTGCGCTTAGTAACCTGATGTTTACCCTGGTTACCAGTGAAGACATCGCTGAATCGGCGTCACACACACCGATTCAGCGATGTCTGCAGGGAGTCCAGCGACGAAACAAAGTCCTGGACTTTCTGCAGCGACCAACGACATCACAGCAGGATCCAGATCGCTGCTGCCTGTTAAACTGAACGATATCGCTAGCCAGGACGCTGCAACGTCACCGATCGCTAGCGATATCGTTCAGGGTGAAGGTACCTTTAGGTGTTGTCTCTACCCACAATGCATTTATACACTTACCCCGGTTTTGGTGGCAAGAGCAAGCTGAAAAGAATGTGATCAAATATAATGAATATAAAGGAAACATAATAGCAATGGTTAATTATTAAAAGTAACACCAAGCTGCAATAAAGCTGTAATTTAATAAAGTAATAAGACGCCACAACGTTATAGTAAGGCAATTCATAAAGCTGCCACAAATAGGAAGTAATAAAATCAATAATTGACACATTGCTATAAAAAAAAAAAAACAGAAACATTCCTAAAAAGCAAAAAAGAAACTCGAGGGATTAAAGAATAAGCCAAAAAAAAAAAGTATAAGATAAAGCTAAAAAGTTCACTCTGCCCCAAAAATGTGAAGCGTAAAGTTCATTATTTGAATTAAGATTAGACAAAATATGATTAAAAACAGTTAATCCAAAAAGACTGAGAGGGAAAAAAGCGGGTGAAAAACAAAAAATAAAAAAAAATGGAAGTGGGACTTGCAAAAAGTAGCAAAGAAGGAAAATAAAAGAAATGCAGTTACAGATAGTGTGATGAAAGAATCATTTTAGTGGCTTTAAGAAAGAAAAATGTCAAGGGTTGGAGGGAAATAACGAAAGAGATGAATGGCCTCAGACTTTATATGCTGTTTTTTATTCAGCTATTAGTAGTCTGGACTGCTGGTATGTTGGTAAGCGCTCGTTCACACTGCCGTGTAACAATGAGTGCTATCTCATGTTTTACCGGATAGCACTCACACCAGTGTTATGCTACGGGGCAGAGCAGATCTGCGATTATTTTCTGATGCCGATTCAGCATGCTGCCAGTGCATCTAAGAATCGGATCACACGCACCCCTACATGCCATAATCGTCCCGATTTTCTCACATGAGAGAATTGACGGCCGTTTGAGCGAACCCTTAGGCTCATTCAGACATCCGTGAGTTAGGTACATGTTCCTTCTTAACCTGTATCTTGTAAATACCACTTATGATTACAAAACCCGCTCCTGGCATTAGCCTGCATTCACACAATGTGAACACAGTTCACTTTTTTGCTACTGTTTTCCAAAAATGTATATTTTTTTGCCAGAATGTTCTAGAATCAAAGAAATACTGCTAGGTTTCTCCAGCAATTTTACTGAGATTTCGATCATATTCCAGCAAAAAAGGGTGTTTTACTGCAATTGCAAATATTGCGACAAAATCTACGTGCTTTTGTTGTAACCAGCAAAATCTGCAATGTGAAAAGAATCTTATTATCCTGAATGTCACTTCTAGAACTAGGTGCCATCATTCTCCCTAAAATACTGTCCAAGTATAGATACCAGCACTGCTAGTCCTTGAAATGGGGTATGTACCTAGTAGTCACAAACAAGGAATCGTCATGTCTTGGACTAAGGGTAGTCTCTAGCAGTAAACTCCAATGCCCCAATTCATTGTCTTTGTGCCTTTTTTTCTGGCGTAAAAATGTTTCCAATGGCTCGTATGCTCAATAAAAATAAAATGGACACCACCCGGCCCAATGTTATTCAATGCGGCTGTGCGGATGAGTGATTTTTTTCACTGACTGAATCTGCGTGAGAAAAAAATTTCTCACATTTAGTGTGACCTGATAAATAAAGATGATCACCACTATGGTACTCCAATATAAAAAACCAATCTGGAGGCCTCCAGAAGAAGCGAACGCGAAACGCACGTCGGGGCAGAGGGACGCCGGGGCTCCTACTCAGGACGCACAGTTAAGGTATACACTTATTGTATTTATATTGCCCATCTTGTTTATGCCATATCTAAGCCTTGCTTAGCATTTTTGCGAGCAGGCAGGCTAAGAGTGTCTTTCATTAGGATATATGCTATTATAGCAGTACCTGGTAAATTTGTAATATTACCTTTTGGCCATATATCTAGGCAATGTTTATTAGTGGGTCACCTTTTATTGATTTATTCTCTATATACTAGTGCTTATCCTGATGTATGTGAGGTAGCCTATGGCTGTTTTGTCCCTTGTTTTTGTGGATTCTATTCCCCTGTTTACATGTTGGTCACAAATTTTATATTGAAATATATTTTTTATCTTTGTATTTAATAAAATTGTTTTTTTATATTGGAGTACCATAGTGGTGATCATCTTTATTTATCAGGTCACACTAAATGTGAGATATTTATGTACAATGGGTACTCTGACCCCCATATAGGAGGGGTGTGTATTATATTGATGAGAGCAAAACGTCTGTGAATATATGTGAGAAAAAAATTGCAGCATGCCCTAGTTTCTTCTGTAAATTGGATGAGACTCACCCATTCAAGTTTATGGTTGCACAAAAAAAAAATTTGATGGCATAAGGAGACCCAATGTAGCATCCGATTTTTACGGATGCATTGCAGTTCTGTAACATGGGAAACTGTAAATGTTCCTACACATGATTAATAGCTGCTGGAAAAAAAAAACAGATTGCATACAGATGACAAGTGAGAAAAAAATTGTCCCACTTTCCTGGATGAAACTTGAATGATTTTAGCTCTTCTTTATAAGTTAACTTTACTTGGTTTTATCTGTTTTTTTTTGTTTTATTTTTTTTGTTTATCTTGTTCACAATGTAGGCGTTATTCTTTTTATTCAGAATTTTTAGCTTAATTCATCTAAATTTTGCAAAACGTTTTCAAGATTGTACTCCAGCACTGTACTGTACAAAATCTTTTCAAATTTATTTTTGCGCAAGTGAAGTCAAATGTGCAACATTTCAAAGGACTGGATGACTTCTTCGTTTCGAAATGGACAAAAAAAAGGTAAAAGACAAAAAGAAAGATTATCTTTGATGTTAACCAAATTTCATCAACCCACGTGTGCCATTCTGAAAGAAATTGCTTCAAAAATCAGCAACGATTAACAAGACAAAATAAGTGAAAGGTCATCTAAAAACGCAAAGGCAAACAAGTTGACTGTATCCATGCAGATAATAGATTAAAAATAGAAAAATGTTTATTCTGCCTAATTTATAATAGCTATGTTTCAAGCATTAAAAACACAAATCATGAATCGGGGCATAAAAGTAGTGTGCAACCTGTGGATTTCCTACTGTTTGGAAACTACCCTGACAGCTACTTTTACAATGTACATGCAATGCAAATGCACTCTATATTTTCACTAAAGCAACAAAGGAAGAAAAATAAAATATTATCTATTAAATGGATCTTTCAGGACTACTCAGTACTTGAAATAAATGCGTTGTCCAGCTTTAGGGTACAAGTCTGCAGTCACTCTATTAGACTGCCAACTTGTGAATCGTCACAGTGCACGCTCTGCGAGAGTGCCGAGAGTGGTGAGCGCGTGACCGCAAGTATGCAATTTGAGTACATGTGGTCATGTGCCAACCAGACATGTGCATCCTCGCTCAATGGAAGGGCATTGACTAAGGCCATACACGTCTAGTTGGAATGTGGCCAGAAGTATGAAAATCGCATACTTGCGGTCACGTGACCTGCTGCTTCCAGTGCTGGCAACTGAGAATTCTCACAGCATGCAGAGCGCGACCTGTGGGGATTCCTAAATCTGCAGTCACGTAGAGTGACTGTAGACTTGTACCCTAAGGCCATGTTCACATGTTGAATATTTTAGTTTTGTACCTCAGTATTTGTAAGCCAAAATTCACCAAGTACTGAGTGTGTGAATGTTGCTAAGACCAAACAACCCCTTTTAACTCTGAGCTGTATCAATTAGTGGATGATCAGAGGATCTACTACATTACCTAATATTGTCCTAAACAGGCCTACTAAACACTTTAGCTAAATATGTTTCATGAAAACATTTACTCTCACGCGTCCAAATTTATTATTTCCACAAGAAAAAGGTTCATGGATAGCAAGATGGAAGAAGAAAATGAAAAAGCAAGAATAAAAAGGGAGGAAAATGGCAAGGGAAGCACTGCCAAAAAGCTCAATCTTACGCCTTTTTTCCCGATTGTATCCCCAAGAGCTGCCACAATAGCAAAGTACTGAATTACACGTTTCGTGTTAACAGTTTTGCCTGCACCGGATTCTCCGCTTAGGGTAACAGAAAGATGTGAAATGTTGAGTGAAGGCAAAATGATTTCAGGTAAAATTATATAACATTACAATTGGGTCAATCCACAAAATATTAGCGGATAATATATTGTTGTCATTAGTAAGAGGAGTTCTATGTTCAAGAACTCTCTGATCTTACCAAGGAAAAATATAATCAATGAGTTATGTATGCAAAAGTGTGCAAAATCATGACACAATGTGATAATTACAAAACATTAAAAACAACATAAAATAATTATATAATAAAAATATAGACAAATTAACATTACATTAATATGACATAGCTATATTATTAGTATTGACATTTTGTTATTTGACAAACTATGATCAGACTAAGGCTTCATTCAGACAATTGATATTTTTGTGTGCGAGAAACTAGATCCAATTACTCTGCTCAGACCCTGATCCGAGTTTCTCAAAATTTGATCATAGTGTGGTCCGAGAGTCATCCAATCTTCTGTTACGTGGAGAAATAAAAAACATTTTCCGCCTTCTCCATTCTGATTATCCGTGAAAATCAGACCACACTCGGATGTCATCCAAGAGCAGTCCAAGCATCCAAGAGCAGTTCCAAGAGCGAACCCGATCACTTGCATTGCTGATTTTGATCTGACCCTCAGATCAAAACTGAACATGTGTCTGATATTTTCCGAGGACAGCTCGGTCCGGCGAAAAATTCAGACATGTCAATGGGCCCATAGACTATCACAGGTACGAGTGCTAACCATGAAAAATACGGATAGCACTCTTGCGCAAAAATTGTACGTCTGAATGAGGCCCAATGATTTTACATTCTATTTGTTTATAGGTTTTTGTAGGACTCCTTATAGGAAAGTCATACAGACAATAAGCCAGTTTGTTCAATATGACTAAAGACTGGGTTGACCATTCTTTACATATAGTATAATTACCTTAAGTGTAGAATAATAAAATATTCTGTATTAGAGTGTCATAAACGAGTATATAAAAACTTCTTGTGAGGATAGAGAACCATGAGGAGGATAGCCCAAAATAATCACACAAAAGTATAATTCTATAGTGTGTTGTTTTGCTCTCAGCTATTTAAGGTCCATGACTGCAGTTTAACCTGCTATTCTTAGGTATATCGCATTGCCTATTCACACGTTTTTGTAAAAATAAAAGTAATGTTACTTTTATCTAAAGAGAGAAGGACGTGTCACATAGTGACAGCCCGGTCTGTATAGCGTAGTGTTACTGGAGCTGACGATAAAGATAAACTAATGCTCTATATCTGCAGTAACCAATTGTTCTGGAGTGATTCATTGCTATGAATAGACCTCCTGGCATTATAGTCCCAGATAACAAAGGCTATGGACAATGATAGCAGGATTGCCGCAGAAGGAGAACAGCCAGGCATTTTAATGCCAGGTCTCTGGTTTACCTAATTAGGCAATGGCGCAGTACAGAGATGTGATGTGTCTCATACAATTCTTAATTTAGCTGTTCTATGCCTGTAATATTTGTGCGAGTCTATTCAGATGGCCTTCTATTGTTTGAATGTTAACGTAAACTTGGTTCTTACAAATTATGTGATTGGTATCACAGTTTTGTGACTATTTTGTAGATTCCGTTTTACAATGCAATCTACTCCGATACATAAAAACTACTAAATATCTGGATGTTTGAGACGCAAAGTAAGAAATTCCTAAACCAGCAAAGTAAGGGGTTGTGATGCCTCGTTTCATAAAAACACATTGGGACACTAGAATCCTGGCTTAGTTTGCCCCAAACTGTCTTACATGGCTGCAACAGATTTATTTAATCTTTTAGACACTTTTGGCATCTTGTGTTCTCAATTATGGGTCCATGTAAAGGTACTGGCAGCTACTCGAGCAAAGAGCAAAATGCTCACTCTGTGGATGAACGGCTGTTTTATGCCAGAATAAAATTGCTATCGGCAGCACATCAGTGTAAACAGGATGTGTGCCGCAGATAACCTGATACTATATAAAGACAGAGTGATCATAATAGTCCATGTCATTGTTAGTCAACCTGTGGAAACTGACAGTCAATGAAAAACTTGTCATATAGTTTATCGGTGCCCGTTAATGATGCATTGACTGGCTGAAATCAGCATAAGTTATATCTATGAGGGATTTTCTAATTTAAAATGTCATTTTGTTCAAATTACGGTAATCTCGAGCGAATCCCAAGCGCACATTCGCTTTGTGTGATATTATATAAACCTCATTGAAAACTTTTCATGGTTATGCAAAGAAAACAAACTGCTTAGTGCCTGATATTCATGAAATTAATAATATTTCATGTAAGGTACTTACGTGATTAGCATAGATTGGTTCTCACGATCTAAAAATATAAGTAAAGAACAGGAGATTTTAAAGTTTGACTTCTGTAATACTTGACTTCTTACATTGTGGTAGAGCATTCTTTACTACTATTTGTATTACTTTTTGGTGCATCATGATATGATGTGGAATATTACTATGATCTTTTACATAACCTTTTTACAGTAATTGTAATATAATATCCTTGCTGTGTTTAATATATATTTATGATTTTCTGGCGATGCAGTTCACCATTACTACTCAGTATTATTACCCAAATTGCTCCAGCTGGAAAGGAAAGTGATTTGGGTAATAGAAATATGTCAAACTAATGCAGATTATATAATTTCTTAATATACATTTTGAAGCAGCTTGAGGATAAAGCTCCCTTCGAGAAATTAATATCCTTGATTCTAAAAATGGCTGCTCGCACTGAGCATAATCAAGGTCATGTGTCCTAAAGATACGAAAAGGAGATCAAAAGTAGTAATGCTGCCCCTCTGCTATTCCTTTTTCATCTTTGATTTGTAAATATTTCCTATAGACATCCATAGGGTAAAAATGATTTACTGCATACTCACTTCGCACCATGTCGTTGTACGCATTATCAGCAATGGAGTAAATATGTGGTGGAGCCTCTGTTCGTCGCTTGCCTCGGTAAGCGGCCACAACCGGAGATGTGTAGACAGGAAGCCATTTGTATGGATTCACAGTTACACAGAAGAGCCCGGAGTAGGTCTGAAAAGAGAAAGAAGAAAAAAAAAAGCTTGAACTGTGCAACAGCTGTGCTCATGAACTACAAAGTGGCCATAGATCACTTCCAAGAACCTCAATAGTCCTTTCCATGGTTAATTAAATGAAATATCTACCATGTTAGGATATCATCTGTCAGAAAACAGGTTGAAGCAGGCATTCTTTTTACACTCTGTTGGTCGGAATTTGGAATATTCATTTACTTTAGTTTTTTTTTCTTCCTTTTTCTAACAAATTCTTCATGTGGCAAATTTAATATTTAAAAATAAATTATATATTTTAAACTTGAACCTCCTCTGTCCATTACATTGTACATCTGAATTTTTCTTTTTTCTAATTGGTATAGTTCATGTTAACAGTGGTGTACACGAGGTGCAAGCTCAATTAATTTAGCTGTGAACAAATTTTGCATGGGAGGCTTCAGCAGTCCCTGACTGATGACTTTTTTACACATTGCTAAAGATTCTGGAATACCATTACAGTACGAGTAAATGACTTATCCTTGCTACCTGGAATTGATATTTTTAGTTATGTTAATGTTATTATTTTGTTTTTATATGCTGTCAACATTTTTTTTATACTACCACTCCCTTTTGCTATGTCTAACAGTGTATTTTAAATACTTGTTTAGTGTTTTAGCACATGTAAAGTATAGGTCAAATTAACCTTATAGTAAATCCACAACTGAGGACAACTATAGGAACATATTAATAATTTGTATCCATAATAGCTAGCCAGACATTAGGAATCTCAGATGGCTTTTTTTTTCTGATGTCTCCTTATTCAAGATCAGTCTATGAAAGTTATTGTTGACAATGGCAATGCTTTACATTAAAACAAGAAATAATAGTTTAATCTCTTCCACGATCTGCGGCCTAGTCTGAACTTACGTTCATGGGATGCAGATCTTTCATTCACACAAGCAACTTTTTATAGAAGAACTCCCATCAAAGTTTTTATCCTTTTAATATTTTGCAAGCATAATATTATATAGCATTGTGTACTTACAATTGCTCATTTTGACTTTTTACCCAGCTAATTCTTCTTTTCTCTGTGCTTTATGTAGAAACAAGAAGTCTCTTTTCCCTGCATAAGACATCCTCCTCTTCAAATCCTCACCCAGTTGCTCCGCGCCTCTCCCTTCCTGGGACTTTTGCAATGATGACTCATGGAGGAAAAATAGACTTCCTATATCTACATAGCGCTTAGGAGAATTCAGCTAGTCTGTTTTTAATAATGTCTGTATTTAATCATAGACCTATTGGAAAAGTGAAGAATGAACTGGGTAGAAAGGCAAAATGAGCAATTGTAAGTACACAGTGTTATATAATATAATTATTGAAATATACTAAGAGGATAAAAATGTTGATGGGAGTGCATCTTTAAGTATAGCATATGACAATGACTTAAAATCCAACACGGCAGATCAACTTTTTGACAAGTATTTGCCGTTGTTTGGCATAATGTAGCAAAAAGGTGCTGAATGTTGCAAAAAAATTGACTAAATCTGGACTTTCAGCCAAGTAAAATCTCAAGTAGTAGATGACCAACTTTGGCTCATTCACTGCACTGAATACACCTGTAAGAAGCTTCACAGTTGAAAATGTTAAGGCCCTCTCACATAGATCATCCAGTTGGCATAACGACGTCTCAGATTGGAAAGGACTGAAGCCTCATTGAGGTGAGTTAGCATAGCCATGTCTTCAATCATGTCAAATTTTGGAGGGTTCATCTGCTGAATATCATCTTCCTTCACAACGAGGGACTGAAAGGAGACAAGTGTACAAGAGACTTACAATAAAGTCAGTGTCCAATAGGAAATGCAATGGGTCCTCTTGATACTGTTACATTATTATTCTCAATATAATGCTTTTGTTCTCCTCCTATTCCTCATGCGTGAGCACCATTACCAAACATATTCTAATGGATTAACACAACTTTTCAAATAGAAGTAAGTGAATTTTAATACTATAAAAGTCACCATTGTGCTGTTGTACTGCAAGTAGAAGAATCTCTAAAATAACCACGGCTTCCTATCTTGCTATGACGCGACTAGCACTCTGTTGATGGTACTTTAACTCACTTTAGTTTGTTTTTTTTCAGAACTATACAATTGATTATCTTTAGGTTAAGATTTGTAGGGTTTCAATTCTCATCACCTCCACCAGTCAGCTGACTTGCATCTCCTAGACTGTTTACACGGCAAAGCTCTGCACATTAAGTAATGGATATATTCAATATTACAATTAGGAACTGCTCAGTTTATTTAAGGGAATGGAACTAAACTGCAATACAAGCCACTACAAATGATATAATATCATATCTGGTAAATAGTGAAGCACCTGGTGGAGTTCTGTGGCCCCTTCAGTCAACTCCCACAAATCTTAAATTAAACACTTTGTAGACAAATTGGAATAAAACAGGAAATTTGTTATATGGGTTGATGATGGAGATATACCTCTGGTGTGTCTATGTACCCCCAAGCACCCAGCATATGGCAACAATAGCATACGTGAAAGCCTTCTGCTGGGAGAACATGTCAGGCTCCAGAAGTATATTTCTGATGGCTCAAATGAGATGGAAAGAGTAGGGATGAAACAAATATAACCTATTAGGTAAATTCACCCGTTTGTCTTTTGTTTCCACTGTGACTTTGCCACCAGTGGATTCCTTGATTTCAACTTCAATGTAGGCTTCCTTTTCATCTGGAATCCATGCCTTCTTCTTACCTATATCATACAAAGGAAATATATAGAGTGATATCACTTAGAAATTACAAAAATACAAATTATGTTATCTGTAAGACCCATTTGACACTTGTCATAAACTAGAAACTAGAGGTATACAATGCTTTTGCCTTTTTATGTGTATGCACATCAATGTAAATACATTTACCTGTAGCAGGCAACAGCGCTGTCCAGTAAATTGATTCGTAATTATCGATTTATAATAACTTTCTTGAATAAAATATGTGCAGGAATTCCCAGTCCAGACCCTATAAAAGTATGATGTTGTGCATAATATGCAAAAGCTCCTTCATCTGAAAGTGCGGTATGCCTTGCGTTGGACCCTTACTGATCATAGGCATTCAAAACATAGATAACACCTTTAATTCTGTATATTACTAGATTGGCCATAGGCACACAAGATGATATTACCAAAGAAGTTTACTAAGAAGGCATATAACTATTATGAGCATTTACCATCAAATGGGATAGTGTGTAGCTTCATCAGTTCGTCATCACTTTTCCGCAAATAGTCAGCGGCCTCCCCAAACTCGGACATATCCAAGAGCGAAGACATGATGTACAAAGACTGAAACGGAATGCAGCAGAAACTGGAATATCAGGGATGCTCCTCACCCCTTGAAAAAAAAAGAATATAGCAATAAGTCCTACCAGAGAAACGTCTCCATAGTCAAGATTCTTAGTGTAAATCTTTCTGTTCTCTACCTTCACATTTATTTCACCTTTACAAACTGAATAATAATAATAATAATGAAAAAACCTTCTCTTTATTAACACAAATGAACCAAAGAAGCAAACTTTAATGAAATTTGGCCTCACCACAAATGCATAACACGGTACCATTTTAATTAATAGTGTATTCAAAAGAAAGCAGTGCAGGACATTGAATTATGGCCTTTTGAATGTCCCAACTTTCCAGTTTATCATTGCATCTTGCAACATGGCTGTGTGATTTTAGATCCGTTCAGCCACAAGAGCATTAGTGAGGACACACAGTAGTGCTGAAAAAGAAAGTCAGGCTTGTAAGATTTTCAATTCACCCAAATGGTGCATTATGTGGTTCAATGCAGTGCAAGACCAGTCAAGTTGTTCTGGACCTTGTTTTAAGTTGGTACTGATACGCTAGAGCTTTTTGCCACGTAGTTGAAAGCATTTGACCTTAGAATGTAATTGTACAATAAAGTATTTATCCATGCTGGACCTAAGTAGCCCAAACCATGAAAAAAAAGCTAGAAAACAAAAACAAAATTTAGCACTTAGCAATACTCATTTTATCAAACCCAGATTTGTTCACCAGACTGCCAGAGTGTCCGGAATGCCAAATCCAATAATGTTATGTTTTTCACTACTCTGGCTGACACTTTACACTGCTCAGGGCAATCTCTGTGCTAAGTGTCATAGAACCATATACATTCAACCATTTTTCTGCTGACTTTTTTTTCCTAAAGGCAGCTTTTGGTTAAAGTGAATGTTGCAAGTGAGAATAGAAAAATGTTAAGCATCAAATAGCGCAAAATTTAGTAGCCACTTCTCGTAGCCAGCAGGTGATCAGACCAGCACCACCAGGAAACATTTTTTCATGCATTGACTTGTTGGATGATGGGAAAATAGCATTAAAAGTACCCGAGCTTTTAATATGGACACTGACCATGAAGATTAAATGGCCAATGGCTGAACCAGCTAATTAGGAGTGTTTATATACTTTTGGCCTTGTGGTATAATGATTGTTTATCATTTTATCTAAAAAAATGTGGTGGTAGAGGTGTCTACTCTGAACTGCTCTTTGCTTCTTCTAAAAGATGACCAAGCTAATAATTCCCACATGAGGGGAAATAATGAGGAATTAATGTTCATCTAAAGAACTTCTGGCTAGTAGTTAACTAATATTTATGGCCATCTAACAGGCTGCACAATATTGGGTAACCATGCTAAAGTTCCCTGATGAAACATCTAAAAGTCAGCAGCTGTTGGCACAGAGGTTAAAGACAACATTGTGTCATGGTAATCCAGCACAACAAAAACATTTTTTTAAACAGTAAGCCACTTGAGGCACATCCATGACCTCAGCCTCTTGACATGGTCCTAGCTGTGTAACATTATCCTATACTCACCAGGCAAACCAAGAAGTGGCCTAAGGTTAAACTCATTGTTTATGTCCACTACAGCATGTGCCCTGACCTTGATCTCTGTGTGTAAAAAATGTACAATGTCCCCTGTGCCTTTACACAACAGGTGCGATGAACCCCCATCATAATTATGGACATTATGGTATAGCACAGCCAAAACATTTTCAGTCAGTTGTCTTCAACTGGAGTTTTTAGTTACAGCCTGATTTACTTAGTCATACATTATTTCAGAGTGCATGAAAACAGCCTTTACATTGCAGACAACTCCAATATAAATGCAAAACTGGGTAGAATTATGATCATTGTCTTGGGAAAGTTGTGTGATGACCCTACTGGGTGCTGTACTGGATTGGACCCCCTATTATTTGCTGCCGAGCAGTACCTACTAACATCAGACACAATGAAAACGAAAAGAAAACATATTTCTGGGAAATATTCTTTGTGTGTCATTGATTTTTTTTCTGATGATTTGGTATAATATTAGTTAGCGCGATCAAGAATCATGGGATCATGAACATAGCCACCTATAAAACTGTAGAAGGGCACTCATTTACCTCTACAGGGCCCTGATGCACCATTTCTCTGAATTAATAAGCACACAAAACTAAAACAAGAAAACTTGTTGTTCATTTTATTGAGGTATTCTCCTACGAAAGCATTGCTTTCAGAAAAAAATAACCACTAAGATGGTGTCGCATCAAGCACCAAATATTCTGCCGTGTACATAAAACTCAAAACTGTATATTAGTCAAGGTATAACAGGTGACATATGAATGATAATATAGATACGGTATGTTATAATAATAAAAATGTGTTCATATAATTTTGGTGATTATTTAAAAAAATAAAAAATAAAGAAGGTTTTTATGAGTTTTGCATGATCAATGTTGTTGATTTACTAATGTGGCTGTTTATGTAAGGCTGAAAGCAAATCCGCCCCTGCGATTATATTTAGTATATTGTATATATAGTATATGACATTTAGACATAGGGCACTGCAAGCTACATGAGCTCCTCTTGTAGTAATCTTCCCTAAAATCTCAGTAATTACAAATAAAAACGTATATACTTAAAAAGGTAATATACATTATATTATTTCTTATCTAAAATAATAAAGGAACGTAGTAAAAATAAAATAATGACTGTATGAATAAAATATTCTGAATAAATTGGAGTTAAGTACTAGATAAGAGGCACAAACTAAAACTGTATGTCCCATAAAGAAAAATCTATGCAGTTAGAACAAAAGTTCTAATTTGATTACATGAAGTGTCAGCAATAAACCTCATTATTATGTTGTGCCGGAGAACCCCTGTAAGTAATAAAATACATGATACAAGCATTTTCTAAAGGGAATAATAAAGAAAGTGCTAAGAAAGAAATATAGACAGTTATAGAAAGTGCTAAGAAGTAGCACAAACTGAATGTATGTACCTTAATTATTTTTAGGACCGGTTCACATAACCGTCATGGCTTTCGCAGCTAATGGAGCAAAAAATTATTTTATGGATGTATTATAAAATGGATCCCATCCCACCTATGTCAGATAATTATTAATATTATGTTTCACGATGTATAGTTACTACAAAATTATTTTGTCAGAAGTATCAGAACAAAACATGAATCAATATAACTCTCGGTTCCATCAAGAAGTACCGTATATTAAATATGGTAAACAGTGCTGTATTTATCACTATTGTAGATAAAGTGAAATATGGTACAGAAGCAATTAAAGCATAAAAATGGAATTAGAGTCCAAAATGGGAAAAAAAAGTGTAAAAAAAATCCATAACATTACTTGCATTTTTATACAATGTATGAAAAAATCCTAACCCTATAGCAGGAATATAAAACCAGTAAAATAAATTGAACAACATAAATTGCCATGTGTGTGGTGGTTGGGCATTAGCCATTATTCTGCGCATGCAATGTAATGGAAAGCTGGCCAGTACTGGTTAATGGATGTGAAAGGACTCAGGGTTGATCACAAGACTAGAAAGACTTTGGAGTTAGTATAGTTCACACAGACAAGCATATTGCTACCAACCTTGGCTACAGGACCGAGAGGCTGCGGGAAAGATACACTGAAGCCTCTTTTTATTGTGTGGCTGAAGGTCACAGTAGAGGGCAGATATGTGAGAAATTCCCATGTGTCAGATACATACAGCTCCATTGGCCCCTCAGCTCAGACGGACACAAAAGGCAAACTCCCAACCTTATCACTGCTTAGGGAGGTTATTTTTACCTCACAAATTGTCAGTGGGGGGGAAACTTTACAGCAGCTACTGCACTGAGTGCTTCATGGCTCAGAATTCAATGTACAGACATGCTCTCATTTTGGGGTATATTGTCCGAGACACATTTTATTGATGAAAACAGACGATGATTAACAATTCATCTGTCTTTTTCTAGCATAAAAAGTCAGTGGAGGTGTATGTACTAAGTTATTGGCCTTATCTCACCTAAAAGCTGTATTTTCGGTCTGATGGCTGTCCATGAAGAACTGACAGCTCTAGGATGAGGATATTTAATTGGCTTGTTCAGATGACTGTTTTTTATTTTCATAGACCAAATGTTGACTTTAAAAAAATCCCAGCATGCACTAGTCCCTTGCGTCTTTCAGATGAGACTAGCCTATTCAATAGGTGCACCAAAAAATTGGATCCCATACGAATCAACAATATTGCATCCTATTTCTACACTGCAATTTTTTAACATAGGAAATTGTTCTCTTATAAATTTTAATTATTATTATTTATTTATATAGCACCATTGATTCCATGGTGCTGTACATGAGAAGGGGTTACATACAAGTTACAGATATCACTTACAGTAAACAAAACTAACAATGACAGACTGACACAGAGGGGCGAGGACCCTGCCCTTGCGGGCTTACATTCTACAGGCATAACTGCCGATATATAAAAACGGATGATATATGGATTGAATAAGTATGACAGTATAGACAGAAAAACGCCATTTTTTCTGTATGCAAATAGGAAAAAATTTTTATACCGTCATATGATGTTAGCTTAAAGAGGAGTTTTCTGGAGAGCCCCATGCTGAGTCAAGCTAAAATATCAGATGTTCTGCACAGGCTCCCAAACTTGCCAATAGACTTGAGTCTAATTCTAATGCGTCGATTAACGTCTTAATATAATGGAACTATACCAATTTTATTACAAGTAAAATAACCTATACACCTGTATCGATGACCTGTGTCTATTAGACTGCCAAAACAAATTGAGCTGTCTCCGGAAGTCCTATGGACAATTAATGAAGCACAATCTTAACTTTGGAACTATATTTTCTTGACCAGTGGGTATTTCAGTGATGGCCCCCCAGAAATCAGTAAATTATCACCTATTTGTTGGATAGCCAATAACTATGCCATTTGATGAATAGGTAAACTTGGTAGCACCTCTCTAGATTGTAAGTGAATATGCCCATTTTCTGCATGAAGAAAGGATGTGCCCAGAGAAAAATAAGCTCTGGAAGACCTATGGCATGGATGTTTTAGGAGACCATGCTCATGGGAGAAGGTGTCTCCCTCATCTGCTACAATGGGCAGATGATCTGTAATGGCTGCAGAGAACATGCATGAAACATGTGTGATGCTGTAGTGGCGAGGCAGGGAAGAGGAGTCTACCTCATGTATGTGCGCCTTGATTAAGCAAACAAGGTCCAAGCTATACCAAGTCACAGACCAGACTTGTTTCAATTTCCCTGGATTGATGATAGAAATGTCTGCAGGAGCTAAAAAGCAAATTATGCAGAAAGTAGTAAGCCAGGATTAATGCAAAATATAGCTAAGAACCTTGATGTTTGTTGAGTGGAAATATCATATCTGACCACCTGGACAACTAGTAAAGAGACATCTGGACTCTAAGGTGTTCTAAAGTTTACTAAAGAACAATCTGTAGGCATAGTCATAGGGTCAGTCATTGAGGGAATTGCTGTTTTAGGAACTTCTGAATTCGGACACATCTTGTGTGGGGTCTCAAGTGCTTTAGCGATTTAAGGAGCTTTGGCCAGTGCTAGAAGCTCTTACCATAGCAGGTGACTTCTGAGGCTGAAAGCAGGCAAGTAGCTGGCCAGAATGTCAAAATTCCGGGAATGCCTAAGAGACATGAGACTGTACTGTGAGACAATCATCCTGTGCTATGCCCCGAAAGTTGCTACCCGCTGATATCACCTTTGTGGCTGTAAGGCCTATTTTCCATCATTCATGCTGTGATGTTCAAGTAACATAGTAACATAGTAACATAGTAACATAGTTAGTAAGGCCGAAAAAAGACATTTGTCCATCCAGTTCAGCCTATATTCCATCATAATAAATCCCCAGATCTACGTCCTTCTACAGAACCTAATAATTGTATGATAAAATATTGTTCTGCTCCAGGAAGACATCCAGGCCTCTCTTGAACCCCTCGACTGAGTTCGCCATCACCACCTCCTCAGGCAAGTAGAACAACCTTGTCATAAAAGTAAAGTCCCATGTGTACTAAAAAAAATCTAAATCTAAAATTATTTCGAGGAAATATATCTGTCATTATCAGTGGACAAGTATTCAGACTGTTAAAGAAAAGCTACCATAATAGATAGAAGAAACACAACATCAGCAACATCTTTCATTTGATAGGAAACACAACTATTTTCTAATTTTACTTCTTCTGAATATTTTATTGCTACTTCCTACTCAATGTCCTGAGTAATATGTAAGGAAGAGACCTTTAACAATCTAACACTGGGAGTGTGCAGTATATCAACGCTTCAGAAGATCAAGGAGATAAAATGCCATATTGAATATTTTGAATTTATTCTGGTGAATGTCATCTTGACAAGCAGTTTGAAGTGAGCCGCCTGACTTTATTTTGCATACCGGGACGTATAGCACATATGTTGCTTCTAGGGAAATAGGTAATAGGTTATTCTTTCCATTTTGAGTTCATTTTACTTATGCATTCACAAACATCCACAATAACAAACCACAGATAACTGACTCATGTTGTCGCAAAAAAGAGCTCCATACAGGAGCCTATGGGGGCCCCAGCAGTTCTTAATTAGAAGTGTAATGTCTACATTCCTTACAGTACTCCTCTATGCTGCCTTTAAGTGTCTTTGAAGAACAGCAAGCAGCACATGTTTAACCCCATCATGACTTCTTGTAATCTCATTGCAACTGTGCAAATGAGCACATATGCTTCAGCTCATCAGCTGTTGAAGCTCTGTTATATATATATACTGTATGTGTATATATATATATATATATATATATATATATATTACTAAGCAGAAGTTTTAGGCAGTTGTGTAAAAAATGTTGAACGTAAGAAAGCAATCTGAGGTGGAAGTGTTAATAGTTTATTTTTATCGATTACCAAAATACAAAGTGAATGAACAAAACAGAAAACTAAAGCTAATCAATATTTGGCGAGACCACCCTTTTGCCTTCAAGACAGCATCAAACCGTCAGTTTTTTTAGGTATACAGTTTTAGAAAGAACTCTGCAATGAGGTTGTCTATTTGATGTATGGATGCGGCTGCATCCCCACTGATCGTGCACTCCTCCCATTGACCTTGCAGGTGGTGGTAATCTACTCTACCTGCCCATAAATTGTAGGTTTAGCCCGAAGTGACATGGTTTGTCCAGAGTTGTAGGCTGGTGGCCCAAAAGTGGCATGTACGGTAGTGTAGGACCCATCAGAGGGAGATCACCTTGCTGTGGTTGATGGGCACACATGGATTGGCCAATTTATGCGCTAAGAATCTTCATTTTATCTATAACTGTAAGTTTTATGGAAAAAAAATGTTGAAAATATTTTTTATGAAAAATAATTTTGAGAAGTATAATTCATATTGAATATTTGTTTGTGTTTTCACATGGCCTAGATTCATGTACATATGCTGCTGTGTTCTTCTTTATCTATATGATGCAGCTTGCAGCTTGCACATGTTCACTGTTATGAACTGGTGATTCAGAAACACAATGGACCTGGTGGTTAAGAGCACACAAAGTGACCTGATAGTTACTAATAACATAGGACGAGCTCTGAGACGTGGGAACTCTGCTGACCGCAATCCCTAATCCTATCACACCACACTAGAGGTAGCCGTGGAGCGCTCCTGACCAGACCTAGGCGCCTCGGGCACAGCCTGAGAAACTAGCTAGCCCTGAAGATAGAAAAATAAGTCTACCTTGCCTCAGAGAAATTCCCCAAAGGAAAAGGCAGCCCCCCACATATAATGACTGTGAGTAAAGACGAAAATACAAACACAGAGATGAAATAGGTTTTAGCAAAGTGAGGCCCGACTTACTGAATAGACCGAGGATAGTAAAGATAGCTTTGCGGTCAGCACAAAAACCTACAAACAACCACGCAGAGGGCGCAAAAAGACCCTCCGTACCGACTAACGGCACGGAGGTGCTCCCTCTGCGTCCCAGAGCTTCCAGCAAGCAAGAAAAACCAATATAGCAAGCTGGACAGAAAAAATAGCAAACAAAAGTAACACAAGCAGAACTTAGCTTATGCAGGGCAGACAGGCCACAAGACGATCCAGGAGAGAGCAAGACCAATACTTCAACATTGACTGGAGGCCAGGAACAAAGAACTAGGTGGAGTTAAATAGAGCAGCACCTAACAACTTGACCTCGTCACCTGAGGAAGGAAGCACAGAAGCCGCAGCCCCACTCACATCCACCAGAGGAAGCTCATAGACAGAACCAGCCGAAGTATCACTCATGACCACAGGAGGGAGCTTGACCACAGAATTCACAACAGTTCACATTAGGAGTGCTGGTTGGTTTTTTCTCTCTCTCTCTCTCTCTCTATATATATATATTACTAAGCAGAAGTTTTAGGCAGTTGTGTAAAAAATGTTGAAAGTAAGAAAGCAATCAAAGGTGGAAGTGTTAATAGTTTATTTTTATCAATTACCAAAATGCAAAGTGAATGAACAAAAGAGAAAACTAAAGCTAATCAATATTTGGCGAGACCACCCTTTTGCCTTCAAGACAGCATCAAACCGTCAGTTTTTCTAGGTATACAGTTTTAGAAAGAACTCTGCAATGAGGTTGTTCCAAACATCTTGATCGACTGTGGATGTAAGTTTGCACAAATCCTTCTGTCTCTGTCAATGACATTGAGATCAGGTCTCTGTGGCAACCATATCATCACTTCTTCACTTCTAGAAGTCCTTGTTGTTCTTTACACTGGAGCTAGTTTTTTTTTATGACATTTGATGTAAGTTTGGGTTTGCTGCCTTGCTGCAGAATAATTTTGGAGTCAATCAGACGCCTCCCTGATGGTACTGTGTGATGGATGAGTTTATGCCTGTATTTCTCAGGACTGAGGACCTCATTAATCCTGTCCAAATCCTAAAATGCAGCCCTAGACTTACAGGGACCCTCCATTGTGATTGATTGTTGCCTGCAGACATTTATTATTCTACCACTCTCAAGCTCTTTAGATTACAAACTGCCTTCTGTTACAGCCAAATATTTCACATTGTCACTCATCTGTGCAGCGTATCTGCTACTATTTTTCTTCTCCATAGTTCTTATGTTTTGTGCATATTTAAGTCTCTTGGTCTTATGTACATGTCAAAAGTATGCTTTTTGGCTGAAGTTCTTCTTTGAAGACTACTTCTGGACAGACTTCCCTGAAAAGTAGATGGGTGATGCTGGATTTCACTGGTTGCTGCTACTTCTGAGCTTATGGCACTGCTGGACATCTTCTGCTTTTGAAGGGAAGTAAGCATGATGTGTTTTTCATCTGCTGCACTAAGTTTCCAATGTTACCCAATTATTGATGTCCTCAATATTGAAAAATACAGGCATATACTAATCATTCATGCAATGCCATTAGGGAAGCATCTGATTGGTTCCATATGTGACAGGACATTAATGACTCCAAACATACAGCAAAGGTCATTTAAAACTATCTTCAGCGTAAAATAGAACAATGAGTCCCTCACAATTGAAGTGTGCCTACAATCAAAATTACAGACCTCTCCATTCTTTGTAGGTGGGAAAACTTGCAAAATCGGCAGTCTATCAAATATTTATTTCCTAAACATATCCCAAATAACAGCAAAAATGAAAAACAAACATCAAATATTTAGCTAAGCTACAAAACATACCGTATATACAAATACTGGCTTACAAACTTTTAATAAAAAATGTTAACTAAATACCTCACATTATGGAGGGAGGGAGTGGACCACTCCTCCACAGGGGCCTACTGGGGGATTCACCTGTTCCACTTTGGGCCAGTTCAAGACTGTATATAACAATAGTGCCATTCATGTATTCAGTACTGGGCTTGTCCTATGTTTTTTTTTATCTAATCTAGCAGGTGTATAAATATGTCTAATGATAAAGGCCTTTTCAGCTAGGAATATATTGTATCTTTAGTATGCAACTTGAATGGTGATGTTGAAACCCCTGTGTGCATAGTGTGAAATATGTAGATTATACACAACAAAATTTACATAACCTCAAAATGTATATACACTTCACTTAAAGAGGACCTGTCACCTGGTCGAAAATGGTTGGATTTTTTCTCTTATTCTATTCCCACTGCTCCTCTGAGTACTTTTTTTTAAATCTACCATATGTTTCTAGAAAGACTAGGCCTTTTAATTTAATGGTGATTTTTATGGTCCTTACCAAATAGGCGTTGCTCACAGGGTTCAGGGTGTGTCTTTATGTTGCTCTGCATTATTATCCTGTGAGCACAACCCCTTTGTAAAGACCATGAAGATTGGCACTAAATTAAAGTCCCATATCTCTGGAACTGTATGCCAGATTTAAAGGAGCCCTCCAAAATTGGAATGCTATGTAAACTGTTGTCCCTTATTTAATAGTGTCCTCACTTGTTTTATATGGTGCTGCACATTATTATGTGTAGCACCGTCTTTTATTACATGATATCTTATTATATATAGCTAAATCCATTGTTGTATAGTTTCTTATTTTATTGTGTATAGTGCCTTCCATTATTACATAGTGTCTGTCTTCTCATGTTTAGCACCATCCTATATTACATAGTTTCTTCTCTTATAACACTGTCCCTTATTACACACACTTTATTAGCTCAGGCACCAGCCATTATTGCATAATGTAGTCCCTTAGTATAAAAACAAACTGATGCTCTTATATGTGCCTTTTTATTAGTCTAGGACATTCTCAGTAAGGCAATGCATAAGGCAAAAGAATTATGTGGTGTGCCACACATGTCACTTTCTCTCCAGCTTTTTATGGTTTCTCAAACATGCACCTGAGCAACTGTCTTTTCGTCATGCAGTTTGTCATGTGACATGTAACCTGGCATGTGACCCTTCCTCCATCAGGTGACCAGGGGGCCCTCACAGTCAACTGCCAGGTGGCCTGGCTACCCTTAATCTGCCCCTGAATATGGTGCAAGTCATGAAAGAGTCTTTCGGAGCAGATGTATCTTGCTAGGCCTATGCATGCAATAATGTTATGACAGATGACAGAGATCATAAACTGTTTTCAGCTGCTGTCATTTGCAAATCGTGCCGCTCAGGTTCGGGGTGTAATTTTCAGCCACAGTGAGGCTACAAATTGTGATCGCAGCCTAAAACGACTTGAAGTAAAGCTCTCTTCCTTCTGCTTCTTGCACCACATCCAAGTGTCTGACCTCTATCGGAGAGACCACAGGAATCTGGATCTCAGGGGGGTAAAGAAGTGCTTATTGGGGCTCCCTCGGACCAAGCCATGTCACCATTAATTTAGGGCTCATTTTTTAAGGCATACAGTCAAATATCATTGCTCCTAATGAGTGGCAGCTCAGCCTTTACTTCAGCTACCCAGTGGCTGCGATTGGCATTTATTGACCTGATGTATCTCCCATATTTAATATTTGGCGTCACGATTCACTCCCATCACTCATGCGGAGAATCACATTAACTTGTTCACATTTGTAGCTTATTATTTGCAGCATTCACATAATGAATTGCAATACTAAGCACTAATGTGTCATTAAAGTGTTCACCCTCTGAAATGCATAGGTTGAAATCCAAAGGAAACCTGTGATCTACATTTGCTGTGTAAAATCTGATACGTATGTATTTACCTGGCAGTATAGCATGGACAATGATTGCATCACAATGCTCGGACTGGCTCTCAGCTCTCCTTACCCAAGCGTGACAGCATGTATTTTTATGTAGATGTCACCGTCCGGTCAGGAAAGCCGCCGGCCAGTCCGATCATTACAATGCGATTGACGTCCGTCTTATATGGCCATCTACCTGCACCCTTACTGATGAATGAAAGTTGAGATCAATTGCAGATTGATTTATCTGAGAAGAGGAACAAGGAGAAAATTATATGTAAGTAGGGTTATATCAGCGTATTTTCTTTCCGAATGCTGTCTGCGGAAAAAATGATAATGCTCAGACTATTATTATTCAAAGGAGGTTTTTCTTTACAGATCGAATCTGTGTGAGAAACAAATCACACCATGCAACAGTTTCTTCCTTATGTTGGATGTGACTTACCGATTAGCCTATGTGTGCCCCTTAAAATTGGACTTCTTACTGGGCCACAATATAGCAGATGATTCTTTCGGATACATTGCACTTGTTTGAAATATGAAGCTGTATTTAGTCTTTGACTTTTTAATAACTGCTGCAAAAAAAAAAAAAACAGATTGAACACGGATTGGATGTTTATTGCATATGGCTGATAAATGAGAAAAATAATTATATGATTTTTCTGCATGAAACTCGGATGATTTATACAGTACAGACCAAAAGTTTGGACACACCTTCTCATTTAAAGATTTTTCTGTATTTTCATGACTGGGAAAATTGTAAATTCACACTGAAGGTATCAAAACATGAATAAACACATGTGTAATTATATACTTAACAAAAAAGTGTGAAGCAGCTGAAAATATGTCTTATATTCTAGGTTCTTCAAAGAAGCCACCTTTTGCTTTGATGACTGCTTTGCACACTCTTGGCATTCTCTTGATGAGCTTCAATAGGTAGTCACCGGGAATGGTCTTCCAACAAATTTGAAGGCGTTTCCAAAGATGCTTAGCACTTGTTGGCCCTTTTGCCTTCACTCTGCGGTCCAGCTCACCCCAAACCATCTTGATTGGGTTCATGTCTGGTGAACGTGGAGGCCAGGTTATCTGGCGTAGCACCCCATCACTCTCCTTCTTGGTCAAATAGCCCTTACACAGCCTGGAGGTGTGTTTCGGGTCATTGTCCTGTTGAAAAATAAATGATGGTCCAACTAAATGCAAACCGGATGGAATAGCATGCCGCTGCTAGATGCTGTGGTAGCCATGCTGGTTCAGTATGCCTTCAATTTTGAATAAATCCCCAACAGTGTCCCCACCAAAGCACCCCTACACCATCACACCTCCTCCTCCATTCTTCAAGGTGGGAACCAGGCATGTAGAGTCCATCCATTAACCTTTTCTGCGTCGCACAAAGACACGGTGGTTGGAACCAAAGATCTCAAATTGGGACTCATCAGACCAAAGCACAGATTTAAACTGGTCTAATGTCCACTCCTTGTGTTATTTAGCCCAAACAAGTCTCTTCTGTTTGTTGCCTGTCCTTAGCAGTGCTTTCCTAGCAGCTATTTTACCATGAAGGCCTGCTGCACAAAGTCTCCTCTTAACAGTTGTTGTAGAGATGTGTCTGCTGCTAGAACTCTGTGTGGCATTGACCTGGTCTCTAATCTGAGCTGCTGTTAACCTGCTATTTCTGAGGCTGGTGACTCGGATAAACTTATCCTAAGAAGCAGAGGTGACTTTTGTTCTTCCTTTCCTGGGGCAGTCCTCATGTGAGCCAGTTTCTTTGTAGCGCTTGATGGTTTTTGCCACTGCACTTGGGGACATTTTCAAAGTTTTCCCAATTTTTCAGACTGACTGACCTTCATTTCTTAAAGTAATGATGGCCAATCGTTTTTCTTTCCTTAACTGCTTTTTTCTTGCCATAATACACATTCTATCAGTCTATTCAGTAGGACTATCAGCTGTGTATCTACCAGTCTTCTGCTCAACACAACTGATGGTCCCAACCCCATTTATAAGGCAAGAAATCCCACTTATTAAACCTGTTGAAGCTCATCAAGAGAATGCCAAGAGTGTGCAAAGCAGTCATCAAAGCAAAAGGTGGCTGCTTTGAAGAACCTAGAATATAAGACACATTTTCAGTGGTTTCACACTTTTTTGTTAAGTATATAATTCCACATGTGTTAATTCATAGTTTTGATGCTTTCAGTGTGAATTTACAATTTTCATAGTCATGAAAATAAAGAAAAATCTTTAAATCAGAAGGTGTGTCCAAACTTTTGGTCTGTACTGTATATTTACAAATATTTATATACTCTTTTTTTTTTTTTTGAGGGACAAATTATATCTGAATAAAATTGTTGTTTCACTTGCACTGTGCTTAAAAATAGGACCTGCTACCAGGTCAAAATTGGTCAATGTCTTTTGTTCCTCTGGTTTCCAAGTATTCCGGTTTTTTGTTTTCTTTATTTTCTTACATACAGCTCAATGGATATGGGCCTTTTTATTTAATTTCAATGGTCTTTACCAAGGTGGTGTGGCTCACAGGAGACTTTAGGCTGCTCTGCTTTATTATCATTTAAGAACCAACCCTGTTATGAACTGGTGGTTTAGGAGCAACATGGGACGAGCTCTGAAGGAGGTGGTACCTGTACTGACCGCAGTCCCTAAGCTCAACACAACACTAGAAGTAGCCGTGGGATGCTCCTGTCACTCCCTAGGCACCTCGTCACAGCCTGAGAACTAACTACCCCTAAAGATAGAAACAGGAAAACTATCTTGCCTCAGAGAAAATCCCCAAAGGATAGATAGCCCCCACAAGTAATGACTGTGAGTGGAGAGGGAAAAGACATACACAGAATGAAACCAGGATGTAGCACAGGAGGCCAGTCTAGCTAGATAGATAAGACAGGATAGAATACTGTGCGGTCAGTATAAAAACTACAAAAATCCACACAGAGTTTACGAAAATCTCCACACCTGACTAAAGGTGTGGAGGGTAAATCTGCTTCCCAGAGCTTCCAGCTTAACTGAAATAATCCATACTAACAAGCTGGACAAAACATAGAATGCACAGAACGAATAAGTCCACAACATATGGACAGAAAAGAGCAAAGCAAGGACTTAACTTTGCTGAACTGGTCAGGATATCAGGGAAATCCAAGAGAGATGTGAATCCAACCAGGAACCATTGACAAGTGGCACTGCTGAAGGCAAGTGCCAGGCATAAATAGCCGAGCAGAAAGACAATCAGTGGAAGCAGCTGCAGACTGCTAAATCCAAGGAGCAGCCATACCACTTAAAACCACCGGAGGGAGCCCAAGAGCAGAATTCACAACAGTACCCCCCCTTGAGGAGGGGTCACCGAACCCCCACCAGAGCCCCCAGGCCGATCAGGACGAGCCAAGTGAAAAGCACGAACCAAATCGGCGGCATGGACATCGGAGGCAACAACCCAAGAATTATCCTAGAAGCAGAAATATCTACAGGTAACTTTGACATAGTGGGAATAACCGAGACATGGTTAGATGAAAGCTATGACTGGGCAGTTAACTTACAGGGTTACAGTCTGTTTAGAAAGGATCGTAAAAATCGGAGAGGAGGAGGGGTTTGTCTCTATGTAAAGTCTTGTCTAAAGTCCACTTTAAGGGAGGATATTAGCGAAGGGAATGAGGATGTCGAGTCCATATGGGTTGAAATTCATGGAGGGAAAAATGGTAACAAAATTCTCATTGGGGTCTGTTACAAACCCCCAAATATAACAGAAAGCATGGAAAGTCTACTTCTAAAGCAGATAGATGAAGCTGCAACCCATAATGAGGTCCTGGTTATGGGGGACTTTAACTACCCGGATATTAACTGGGAAACAGAAACCTGTGAAACCCATAAAGGCAACAGGTTTCTGCTAATAACCAAGAAAAATTATCTTTCACAATTGGTGCAGAATCCAACCAGAGGAGGAGCACTTTTAGACCTAATACTATCTAATAGACCTGACAGAATAACAAATCTGCAGGTGGTTGGGCATTTAGGAAATAGCGACCACAATATTGTGCAGTTTCACCTGTCTTTCACTAGGGGGACTTGTCAGGGAGTCACAAAAACATTGAACTTTAGGAAGGCAAAGTTTGAACAGCTTAGAGATGCCCTCAATCTGGTATACTGGGACAATATCCTCAGAAATGAGAATACAGATAATAAATGGGAAATGTTTAAGAACATCCTAAATAGGCAGTGTAAGCGGTTTATACCTTGTGGGAATAAAAGGACTAGAAATAGGAAAAACCCAATGTGGCTAAACAAAGAAGTAAGACAGGCAATTAACAGTAAAAAGAAAGCATTTGCACTACTAAAGCAGGATGGCACCATTGAAGCTCTAAAAAACTATAGGGAGAAAAATACTTTATCTAAAAAACTAATTAAAGCTGCCAAAAAGGAAACAGAGAAGCACATTGCTAAGGAGAGTAAAACTAATCCCAAACTGTTCTTCAACTATATCAATAGTAAAAGAATAAAAACTGAAAATGTAGGCCCCTTAAAAAATAGTGAGGAAAGAATGGTTGTAGATGACGAGGAAAAAGCTAACATATTAAACACCTTCTTTTCCACGGTATTCACGGTGGAAAATGAAATGCTAGGTGAAATCCCAAGAAACAATGAAAACCCTATATTAAGGGTCACCAATCTAACCCAAGAAGAGGTGCGAAACCGGCTAAATAAGATTAAAATAGATAAATCTCCGGGTCCGGATGGCATACACCCACGAGTACTAAGAGAACTAAGTAATGTAATAGATAAACCATTATTTCTTATTTTTAGTGACTCTATAGCGACAGGGTCTGTTCCGCAGGACTGGCGCATAGCAAATGTGGTGCCAATATTCAAAAAGGGCTCTAAAAGTGAACCTGGAAATTATAGGCCAGTAAGTCTAACCTCTATTGTTGGTAAAATATTTGAAGGGTTTCTGAGGGATGTTATTCTGGATTATCTCAATGAGAATAACTGTTTAACTCCATATCAGCATGGGTTTATGAGAAATCGCTCCTGTCAAACCAATCTAATCAGTTTTTATGAAGAGGTAAGCTATAGGCTGGACCACGGTGAGTCATTGGACGTGGTATATCTCGATTTTTCCAAAGCGTTTGATACCGTGCTGCACAAGAGGTTGGTACACAAAATGAGAATGCTTGGTCTGGGGGAAAATGTGTGTAAATGGGTTAGTAACTGGCTTAGTGATAGAAAGCAGAGGGTGGTTATAAATGGTATAGTCTCTAACTGGGTCGCTGTGACCAGTGGGGTACCGCAGGGGTCAGTATTGGGACCTGTTCTCTTCAACATATTCATTAATGATCTGGTAGAAGGTTTACACAGTAAAATATCGATATTTGCAGATGATACAAAACTATGTAAAGCAGTTAATACAAGAGAAGATAGTATTCTGCTACAGATGGATCTGGATAAGTTGGAAACTTGGGCTGAAAGGTGGCAGATGAGGTTTAACAATGATAAATGTAAGGTTATACACATGGGAAGAGGGAATCAATATCACCATTACACACTGAACGGGAAACCACTGGGTAAATCTGACAGGGAGAAGGACTTGGGGATCCTAGTTAATGATAAACTTACCTGGAGCAGCCAGTGCCAGGCAGCAGCTGCCAAGGCAAACAGGATCATGGGGTGCATTAAAAGAGGTCTGGATACACATGATGAGAGCATTATACTGCCTCTGTACAAATCCCTAGTTAGACCGCACATGGAGTACTGTGTCCAGTTTTGGGCACCGGTGCTCAGGAAGGATATAATGGAACTAGAGAGAGTACAAAGGAGGGCAACACAATTAATAAAGGGGATGGGAGAACTACAATACCCAGATAGATTAGCGAAATTAGGATTATTTAGTCTAGAAAAAAGACGACTGAGGGGCGATCTAATAACCATGTATAAGTATATAAGGGGACAATACAAATATCTCGCTGAGGATCTGTTTATACCAAGGAAGGTGACGGGCACAAGGGGGCATTCTTTGCGTCTGGAGGAGAGAAGGTTTTTCCACCAACATAGAAGAGGATTCTTTACTGTTAGGGCAGTGAGAATCTGGAATTGCTTGCCTGAGGAGGTGGTGATGGCGAACTCAGTCGAGGGGTTCAAGAGAGGCCTGGATGTCTTCCTGGAGCAGAACAATATTGTATCATACAATTATTAGGTTCTGTAGAAGGACGTAGATCTGGGTATTTATTTATTATGATGGAATATAGGCTGAACTGGATGGACAAATGTCTTTTTTCGGCCTTACTAACTATGTTACTATGTTACTATCCTCCTGGCCATAACCCTTCCACTTGACAAGATACTGAAGCCTCCGCCTCGAAAAACGAGAATCCAAAATTTTCTCAACCTCATATTCCAACTCTCCCTCAACCAACATCGGGGCAGGAGGATCAACCGAGGGAACAACGGCACCACATATCTCCGCAACAAAGATCTATGGAAAACATTATGAATAGCAAAAGAGGCTGGAAGAGCCAAACGAAAAGACACAGGATTGATAATTTCAGAAATCTTATAAGGACCAATAAACCGAGGCTTAAACTTAGGGGAAGAAACCTTCATAGGAACATGACGAGAAGACAACCAAACCAAATCCCCCACACGAAGCCGGGGACCAACACACCGACGGCGGTTAGCAAAACGTTGAGCCTTTTCCTGAGACAACGTCAAATTGTCCACCACATGAGTCCAAATCTGCTGCAGCCTGTCCACCACAGAATCCACACCAGGACAATCAGAAGACTCAACCTGCCCCGAAGAAAAACGAGGCTGAAAACCAAAATTACAAAGGAAAGGTGAAACCAAAGTAGCCGAACTAGCCCTATTATTAAGGGCAAACTCGGCCAACGGCAAGAAAGCCACCCAATCATTCTGATCAGCAGACACAAAGCATCTCAAATAGGTTTCCAAGGTCTGATTAGTTCGCTCAATTTGGCCATTAGTCTGAGGATGAAACGCCGAAGAAAAAGACAAATCAATGCGCATCCTAGCACAAAAGGCCCGCCAAAACCTAGAGACAAACTGAGAACGTCTGTCAGACACAATATTCTCCGGAATGCCATGCAAACGAACCACATGCTGAAAAAACAATGGAACCAAATCTGAGAAGGAAGGCAACTTAGGCAAAGGTACCAGATGGACCATTTTAGAGAACCGGTCACAAATAACCCAGATAACAGACATCTTCTGGGAAACAGGAAGATCCGAAATAAAATCCATGGAAATATGCGTCCAGGGCCTCTCAGGGACCAGCAAAGGCAAAAGCAACCCACTAGAGCGGGAACAGCAAGGCTTGTCCCAAGCACAAGTCCCACAGGACTGCACAAAAGCACACACATCGCGCGACAAGGAAGGCCACCAAAAGGACCTAGCAACCAAACCTCTGGTACCAAAAATCCCAGGATGACCAGCCAACACTGAACAATGAACCTCAGAAATTACCTTGTTTGTCCATCTATCAGGAACAAACAGCTTCCCCAGTGGACAGCGGTCAGGCTTATCAGCCTGAAATTCCCGAAGCACCCGCCGCAAATCAGGGGAGATGGCAGAAAGAATCACCCCTTCCGGCTCAAGTACTCCAGGAGAATCAGAGAGAGGGCATCAGCCTTAACATTCTTAGATCCCGGAAGATACAAGACCACAAAATCAAAACGGGAGAAAAACAGGGACCATCGAGCCTGTCTAGGATTCAGCCGCTTGGCCGACTCGAGGTAAATCAGATTCTTATGATCAGTCAAGACCACAACGCGGTGCTTAGCTCCCTCAAGCCAATGTCGCACTCCTCAAATGCCCACTTCATAGCCAACAACTCCCGATTGCCGATATCATAATTGCGTTCCGCAGGCGAAAACTTTCTGGAAAAAAAAGCACACGGTTTCATCAAAGAACCATCAGAATCCCTCTGAGACAAAACGGCCCCTGCACCAATCTCAGAAGCGTCAACCTCAACCTGAAAAGGAAGAGAAACATCCGGCTGACGCAACACAGGGGCCGAAGTAAATCAGCGTTTAAGCTCCCGAAAGGCCTCAACAGCCGCAGAGGACCAATTCGCCACATCAGCGCCTTTCTTAGTCAAATCAGTAAGGGGCTTAACCACACTGGAAAAGTTGGCAATGAAACGGCGATAGAAATTAGCAAAGCCCAAAGATTTTTGAAGGCTCTTCACAGATGTGGGTTGAATCCAGTCATGAATAGCTTGGACCTTAACAGGATCCATTTCCATAGACGAGGGAGAAAAAATAAAACCCAAAAAAGAGACCTTCTGAACTCCGAATAGGCACTTAGACCCCTTCACAAATAAAGCATTATCACGAAGGATCTGGAATACCATCCTGACCTGCTTCACATGAGACTCCAATCATCGGAAAAAATCAAAATATCATCCAAATATACAACCATGAATTTATCAAGATAATTGCGGAAAATATCATGCATAAAAGATTGGAACACAGATGGAGCATTAGAGAGCCCGAATGGCATCACGAGGTATTCAAAATGGCCTTCGGGCGTATTAAATGCAGTTTTCCATTCGTCACCCTGTTTAATACGAACAAGATTATATGCCCCTCGGAGGTCAATCTTAGTAAACCAACTAGCCCTCTTAATCTGAGCAAACAAATCAGAAAGCAAAGAAAATTCTGACCACTGTCCCTTTATGAGGTTATAGCTCTGGAACGCTTCAACAGATCCCAGTGATTCTGACATTGTTTTCTCGGGACATATTGTACTTCATGATAGTGGTAAAAATTCTTTGATAGTACCTGCGTTTGTTTGTGAAAAAAACGGAAATTTGGCAAAAATTATGAACATTTCGCAATTTTCCAACTTTGAATTTTTATGCAATTAAATCACAGAGATATGTCACACAAAATACTTAATAAGTAACATTTCCCGCATGTCTACTTTACATCAGCACAATTTTGGAACCAAAATTTTTTTTTGTTAGGGAGTTATAAGGGTTAAAAGTTGACCAGCAATTTCTCATTTTTACAACACCATTTTTTTTTAGGGACCACATCTCATTTGAAGTCATTTTGAGGGGTCTATATGATAGAAAATACCCAAGTGTGACACCATTCTAAAAACTGCACCCCTCAAGGTGCTCAAAACCATATTCAAGAAGTTTATTAACCCTTCTGGTGCTTCACAGGAATTTTTGGAATGTTTAAATAAAAATGAACATTTAACTTTTTTTCACAAAAAAATTATTTCAGCTCCAATTTGTTTTATTTTACCAAGGGTAACAGGAGAAAATGGACACCAAATGTTGTTGTACAATTTGTCCTGAGTACACCGATACCCCATATGTGGGGGTAAACCACTGTTTGGGCGCATGACAGAGCTCGGAAGCGAAGGAGCGCCATTTGACTTTTCAATGCAAAATTGACTGGAATCGTGATGGGACACCATGATGCGTTTGGAGAGCCCCTGATGTGCCTAAACATTGAAACCCCCCACAAGTGACACCATTTTGGAAAGTAGACCCCCTAAGGAACTTATCTAGAGGTGTGGTGAGCACTTTGACCCACCAAGTGCTTCACAGAAGTTTATAATGCAGAACCGTAAAAATAAAAAATCATATTTTTTCACAAAAATTATATTTTCGCCCCCAATTTTTTATTTTCCCAAGGGTAAGAGAAGAAATTGGACCCCAAAAGTTGTTGTACAATTTGTCCTGAGTACGCTGATACCTCATATGTGGGGGTAAACCACTGTTTGGGCGAATGGGAGAGCTCGGAAGGGAAGGAGCGCCGTTTGACTTTTCAATGCAAAATTTACAGGAATTGAGATGGGACACCATGTTGCGTTTGGAGAGCCACTGATGTGCCTAAACATTGAAACCCCCCACAAGTGACACCATTTTGGAAAGTAAACCCCCTAAGGAACTTATCTAGAGGTGTGGTGAGCACTTTGACCCACCAAGAGCTTCACAGAAGTTTATAATGCAGAACCGTAAAAATAAAAAATCATATTTTTTCACAAAAATTATCTTTTCGCCCCCAATTTTTTATTTTCCCAAGGGTAAGAGAAGAAATTGGACCCCAAAAGTTGATGTACAATTTGTCCTGAGTACGCTGATACCTCATATGTGGGGGTAAACCACTGTTTGGGCGCATGGGAGAGCTCAGAAGGGAAGGAGCGCCGTTTGACTTTTCAATGCAAAATTGACAGGAATTGAGATGGGACGCCATGTTGCGTTTGGAGAGCCACTGATGTGCCTAAACATTGAAATCCCCAACAAGTGACACCATTTTGGAAAGTAGAACCCCTAAGGAATTTATCTAGATGTGTTTTGAGCGCTTTGACCCACCAAGGGCATCACAGAAGTTTATAATGCAGAGCCGTAAAAATAAAACAAAAAATTTTTCCCACAAAAGCCCCCAGTTTTGCATTTTCCCGAGGGTAAGATGAGAAATTTGACCCCAAAAGTTGTTGTCCAATTTGTCCTGAGTGTGCTGATACCCCATATGTGGGGGGGGGAACTACTGTTTGGCCGCATGGGAGGGCTCAGAAAGGAAGGAGCACCATTTGGAATGCAGACTTAGATGGAATGGTCTGCAGGTGTCACATTGCGTTTGCAGAGCCCCTAATGTACCTAAACAGTAGAAACCCCCCACAAGTGACACCATTTTGGAAAGTAGACCCTCTAAGGAACTCATCTAGATGTGTTGTGAGAGCTTTGAACCCCCAAGTGTTTCACTACAGTTTGTAACGCAGAGCCGTGAAAATAATAAAAAGAAAATTTTCCCACCAAAATTATTTTTTAGCCCTCAGTTTTGTATTTTCCCGAGGGTAAGAGGAGAAATTCGACCCCAAAAGTTGTTGTCCAATTTGTCCTGAGTGCGCTGATACCCCATATGTGGGGGGGAACCACTGTTTGGCCGCATGGAAGGGCTCAGAAGGGAAGGAGCGCCATTTGGAATGCAGACTTAGATGGAATGGTCTGCAGGTGTCACATTGCGTTTGCAGAGCCCCTAATGTACCTAAACAGTAGAAACCCCCCACAAGTGAGCCCATATTGGAAACTAGACCCCCCAGGGAACTCATCTAGATGTGTTGTGAGAACTTTCAACCCCCAAGTGTTTCACTACAGTTTATAACGCAGAGCCTTGAAAATAAAAAATCTTTTTTTTCCCACAAAAAATATTTTTAGCCCCCAGTTTTGTATTTTCCCAAGGGTAACAGGAGAAATTGGATCCCAAAAGTTGTTGTCCTATTTGTTCTGAGTACGCTTATACCCCATATGTTGCGGTAAATCCCTGTTTGTGCACACGGGAGAGCTCGGAAGGGAAGGAGCACTGTTTTACTTTTTCAACGCAGAATTGGCTGGAATTGAGATCGGACGCCATGTCGCGTTTGGAGAGCCCCTGATGTGCCTAAACAGTGGAAACCCCTCAATTATAACTGAAGCCCTAATCCAAACACACCCCTAACCCTAATCCCAACAGTAACCCTAACCACACCTCTAACCCTGACACACCCCTAACCCTAATCCCAACCCTATTCCCAACTGTAAATGTAATCTAAACCCTAACCGTAACTTTAGCCCCAACCCTAACCCTAACTTTAGCCCCAACCCTAACTGTGGCCCCAACCCTAACCCTAACCCTAGCCCTAACCCTAGCCCTAACCCTAGACCTAACCCTAACCCTAGCCCTAACCTTAACCCTAGCCCTAACCCTAGCCCTAACCCTAGCCCTAACCCTAACCCTAACCCTAGCCCTAGCCCTAGCCCTAACCCTAACCCTAATGGGAAAATAGAAATAAATACATTTTTTTAATTTTTCCCTAACTAAGAGGGTGATGAAGGGGGATTTGATTTACTTTTATAGCGGGTTTTTTAGCGGATTTTTATGATTGGCAGCCGTCACACACTGAAAGACGCTTTTCATTGCAAAAAATATTTTTTGCGTTACCACATTTTGAGAGCTATAATTTTTCCATATTTTGGTCCACAGAGTCATGTGACGTCTTGTTTTTTTGCGGGACGAGTTGACGTTTTTATTGGTAACATTTTCGGGCACATGACATTTTTAGATCGCTTTTTATTACGATTTTTGTGAGGCAGAATGACCACAAACCAGCTATTCATGAATTTCTTTTGGGGGAGGCGTTTATACCGTTCCGCGTTTGGTAAAATTGATAAAGCAGTTTTATTCTTCGGGTCAGTACGATTACAGCGATACCTCATTTAAATCATTTTTTTATGTTTTGGCGCTTTTATACGATAAAAACTATTTTATAGAAAAAATAATTATTTTTGCATCGCTTTATTCTCAGGACTATAACTTTTTTATTTTTTCGCTGATTATGCTGTAAGGTGGCTCGTTTTTTGCGGGACAAGATGACGCTTTCAGCGGTACCATGGTTATTTATATCTGTCTTTTTGATCGCGTGTTATTCCACTTTTTGTTCGGCAGTATGATAATAAAGCGTTGTTTTTTGCCTCGTTTTTTTTTTTTTTCTTACGGTGTTTACTAGTGGGCCAGTTTTATAGGTCGGGTCGTTACGGATGCGGCAATACTAAATATGTGTACTTTTATTGTTTTTTTTTATTATTTAGATAAAGAAATGTATTTATGGGAATAATATTTTTTTTTTCATTATTTAGGAATATTTTTTTTTTTTTTTTACACATTTGGAAATTTTTTTTTTTACTTTTTTACTTTGTCCCAGGGGGGGGGGACATCACAGATCGATGATCTGACAGTTTGCACAGCACTCTGTCAGATCACCGATCTGACATGCAGCACTGGAGGCTTCACAGTGCCTGCTCTGAGCAGGCTCTGTGAAGCCACCTCCCTCCCTGCAGGACCCGGATGCCGCGGCCATCTTGGATCCGGGTCCAGCAAGGAGGAAGGAGGTAGGAGGTGTTTTACACGGACCCATTGACTTTAATGGGTCTGTGCAGGGCCGGCGTCAGCACCCGGCACAGCGGGCAAATGCCGGGGCCCTGGGGAGAGGGGGGGGCCCACTGACGCTGTCATAGATACAGCTGGGAGAGCAGAGCAGGAGATAACATGCTCTCTCCCCCCACAAAGTCACGCTGGCTGAGTTCTCTTAACCCCTATGTGCCAGCTCTGACATAAGCATCTTCTCACTCAGTCAGTGCAGCCAGTTAGGCACACATAGGGGTTAAGGGAAGGCAGCCAGTGTGACATTGTGGGTGGAGAGGGCACTTTCTCCTGCTCTGGCCCCTGGCTGGCTGCAGTGCTGAAGTTTATCAGGCAGATTCCGGAGCTCCTACCAGTGACTGAGTGAGTGTTATGGTATCCAGCAGAGCAGTGGTTACAGATGGACTTGTGGCTCAGTCTGCTGCTGTCTGTCTCCGCTGCCTAAAAATGTGGGTGATGTCTGGAGGAGCAGCTGGTGGGGTGCAACCTGCAGCCACCCAGCTCTCCCAGAATACATGCATGCTGCACCAAACCTGCACCAGTGGGGTAGGAAGAAGCTTAACCCTTTCCCATCTGTATGAAGGTTATTGCTGAACCTTAAAGATAACAATCCGACCCGCATAAATGGGGTTAACCAAATGCCAGGAGGAAGGGGAGCTGCTGCCATGGATAAAACTGAGCTGTGGGCTGTACGTTGGGGCCCCGTGGCCCCTGGCTGGTGACTGGAGGGACTCTGCCCAGTGCTGGCATGTGGGTGATTTCTGCTCCGGAGTCTCAGCTTCTCTCCTCCTGGTCACACTGTGCAGTCACAGCAACATTGGTTGTGTCTGTCCAGGTCCCAGCAGCTGCCACTGCTCCCACCAAGGACATGGCATCACTTAACCCTTCCCCTGCAGCCACCGGCAACAAATCCACATTATTCCTTGATTAAATCAGGTTCCAACCCAATAGAGGAGCAGACATTTCCTGCTGCCATTAGGGTCCAGGAGGGGGTGACATTGGCTGCCCTGCTACTCTGTAGTGGGGGGTGACAAGTGTAACATGGGGTAACGATGACGGAGAAATGCACAGGATAATAGTGAGCGCGACAGAGGGCAGTGTATGGTATGGAGCAGTCAGGGGGTGGGCTGCAGGATCCCCCCATACTGTACATGACTGCTCGGGACAGGGAGGCGTTTAATGAGCTTCTAATGACGGGGCACTAATTGGGTCATTAGGGTTTGTGGAAAGGATTCAGCATCAGGTCCCTCATTAATTCCCGAGCCACCTGTTACTTTGTAGCACAGATCTGTTGGGGCCACAAAACCAAACAACGTTGTTTATGTAGAAAAGTCTTTGTTTCATAGAAAAACTCAAAACAGAAAAGATTTTCTGATACAACAACGCCCTGCTCACGACACTGCACAGCACCTCTCCCCCTGTATATATACACTGCACAGCACCTCTCCCCCTGTATATATACACTGCACAGCACCTCTCCCCCTGTATATATACACTGCACAGCACCTCTCCCCCTGTATATATACACTGCACAGTACCTTTCCTCCTGTATATATACACTGCACAGTACCACTCCTCCTGTCCTGTATATATACAGTGCAGAATTTACAATAGCTGTCACTCATGTAAGAAGTGAAATCTGGCATTGTACTATACATTTCTCTGCCGTATCTGTGCATCATAAATTAGGGTATGTGTTAAAGGGGGGGGCCCACTGAGACTCTTTCGCCCGGGGCCCTCGAAAACCTGGAGCCGGCCCTGGGTCTGTGTAATCTGTGCACTCCCACGGTCCGCAAAAAATCAATGACATCTGCACAGATGCATTGATTTCAATGTGTCTACGTGTGTCAGTGGCTCCGGTACGTGAGGAAACTGTCACCTCACATACCGGAGCCACTGACGTGTGAAACCGGCCTAAGGGGGCTAACAATAACATTAAAAAAAAAGGTTTTAAAAAATATGGAAAAAAAAACCCTAAAAAACTAACAGTTCAAATCACCCCCCTTTTCCCCACTGAAAATAAAGATGTTAAAAAAACAAAAAAATGCATATTTGTGGTATTGCCAAGTTCATAAAATGTACTAAAATATAACAAATAATTAACCTGATCACAAACACTGAGAACAAAAAATAATTCCAAAACGCCAAAATTACGTTCTTTTGGCAGACCCAATTCCACACATAAGGCTGTAACAAATGATCAAAAAGTCACATCTATTCTAAAATGGTACTAATAAAGACCTTGTCTAGCCATGCAAAAAAAGAAGCCATAATACAGCTCCATCTGCAGAAAAATAAAAATGTTATAGGTCTTCGGAAAATGGTGACTCAACCCTCACACTTTATTTTGCAAACTTCTATTTTTTTACCTCTAAAATAATTTAAAAAAAAATGGACATGCTGGGTTTCGCCGTAATCATATTGATGAGGAATATCATATTGCAAGGTAATTTTTAGCACAAAATTTACACAGTAAAAACAATTCCCCCAAACAATTTTAGATTTAAGTGTTTTCACAATTTCACCGCACTTGGAATTTTTCCCCATTTTCCAGTACACTGTGTGGTAAAATGAATGGTGTCAGTCAAAAGTACAACTCGTCCCGCAAATAACAAGCCCATATATATCAATGTGGACAGAAAAATGAAAGAGTTATGGCTCTGGGAAGAAAGTGACGAAAAAACAGAAACGCAAAAACTGAAATTGGCCGCAATATGTAGGGGTTAATTAAAGAAGAACTACTCTTAAATTTTTTTCATGGCTAGACCTGTGTAAATGTACACTGCTCAAAAAAAATAAAGGGAACACTTAATCAACAGAATATAACTGCAAGTAAATCAAACTTCTGTGAAATCAAACTGTCCACTTAGGAAGCAACACTGTTTGACAATCGATTCTGCAGGTGGGGACCACAGACCACATCTCAGTACCAATGCTTTCTGGCTGATGTTTTGGTCACTTTTGAATGTTGGTTGTGCTTTCACACTCGTGGTAGCATGAGACGGACTCTACAACCGACACAAGTGGCTCAGGTAGTGAAGCTTATCCAGGATGGCACATCAATGCGACGAGTTGCAATTTCGTGCGGTCGTCGCACCGTCAAAACTACGCATGCGGCGGCATCCGCATACATCCGCATACATCCGCAATGTTAAAGATAGGGTACACACGCTGCATGCAGACATAGGCGGAGCTGAATGAAGAGGCACAGCAGTGGGTGGGGCTTCATGGAGGAAGTCCGTAGCCCTGCTGAACGCTAGTGTGAAACTAGCCTTATTGAGGTTACCCTAAGGTAATTGTACCCGAGTATTTTCATTAAGCATTGTCCCTGTACGGGTATGCTGATTATTCGAAGCTGGGTGGCGCCATGGGTAGATGGAGGTACACAGGATTAACTAATGCATTATTTATACATTTGTGTTACTTATATATCTGTGTGACACAATGATGATTATATCTGTGGTTAAATAATGATAATGTTCTAGGGACATTGACTGTCTATTTTATTCCCTGTGATGTAATATATTATTAGCAGCCCCTCTTATATGTGTTTGTGGCAGTCACCTTTACTTGGACCTGTGTGTCGTTAATGGGTGATTATGAGAAGCAAGTTTGTCTGTCTTTTTCTTATTTTCCCAGTTTTGGCAGTATGGTTGTAAATGGTGTCTTTTTCAATAAAATTATATTTTGTTATATATAAATATTAGCCTTATTATCATCTTTTCATTTGGTTCTATATACATAGAGGTGATGCACAGATCACCTCTATGTAGCTGAATTACAGCATTGCTATGAGCACCGACCACAGGGTGGCGCTCATAGCAATCCGTCATCAACAGCCATAGAGGTCTTCAGGAGACCTCTGGTTGTGATGGTAAGGCAGAGATGACCCCCGATCACGTGGCGGGGGTCAGCGGTGCGCGTACTTCCGCTTGTTTAGTACCCCTGTTAGAATTTCACAGCAGCATTTAACTAGTTAATGGGAGCGGATGGATCGCGATTCCGCTCTTGCCCATTACGGCCACATGTCAGCTGATGAAAATATAGCTATGGCTAAAGGGACAATATAACTATGGCTAAAGCCTAAGTCAAGAAAAATGGACCAAATTTCAGCTGTGATTTTCATGAACCTGTCTTCCAAGTTTCATCATAGTTTGGTCAGAGTTTGAAGGGAATCTGTCACCTCATTTTTCGCATATAAGCTGCAGCCACCGCCATTAGGGGCTTATCTACAGAATTCTGTAATGCTGTAGATAAGCCCCCGATGTAACCTGAAAGAGGAGAAAAACAAGTTAGATTATATTCACCCAGGGGCGGTCCGGTCTGATGGGTGTTGCAGGTCCGGGTCCAGCGCCTCCCATCTTCATACAATGTCGTCATCCTCCTTACTTCGTGTCGCAGCTCCTGCACAGGCGTACTGATTTGCTCCGTTGAGGGCAGAGTAAAGTATTGCAGTGCCCAAGGCAGAGAATTACGCCTGCGCAGGAGCCGCGACAGAAGCAAGGAAGAGGATGTAATCGTATGAAGATGGGAGGCGCCGGACCCACACCTGCAACGCCCATTGGACCCAGACTGCACAGGACCACCCCTTGGTGAGTATAATCTAAAGGTACCTTCACACTCAGCAACTTTACAACGAGAACGACAACGATCTGTGACGTTGCAGCGTCCTGGATAGCGATCTCATTGTGTTTGACACGCAGCAGCGATCTGGATCCCGCTGTGACATCGCTGGTCGGAGCTAGAAGTCCAGAACTTTATTTCGTCGTCAGGTCGGCGTGTATCGTCATGTTTGACAGCAAAAGCAACGATGCCAGCAATGTTTTACAAGGAGCTAACAACCAGCGAGAATGATAAGTGAGTCGCCGTTACGTCACTGGATCGCTCCTGCATCGTTCTGGAGTTGCTGTGTTTGACGTCTCTACAGCGACCTAAACAGCGACGCTGCAGCGATCGGCTCGTTGTCTATATCGCTGCAGCGTCGCTGAGTGTGACAGTACCTTAAGTTGTTTTTCTTATCTTTTAGGTTACATCGGGGGTTTATCTACAGCATTACAGAATGCTGTAGATAAGCCCCTAATTGCAGTTTCTGCAGCTTATATGCGAAAAATGAGGTGGCATATTCCCTTACTCAGTCCTCTGATGGCAAAAAAAATTCTCTAGCCTTTCCCATATATCAGTCTGAGAAAAACAGACAGCACGCAAATGGCATCCCAGTCCTGTCCGAATTTTTCTTAGGCCTGTAGACTTACATTGCTGATTTTGATCGGACACTCTGGTCAATATCGGACATATCTTCACAACTTTGTACCACCACTAGATCCGAGTGAAAAAAATCCAACATGTGATCCACCCCATTGACTGTCATAGGTACAAGTGCTATCCATGAAAAACATAGCACTTGTACGAGAAAAACTGATGTTTGATTGAGACCTAAATGAATGAGGCCTAAAGTTGCATTCACATAGCCATTTGTGTAATTCACGCATCAGCCACCGGTCTCCTGACCTGAACACAACAGCCTCATAGGAAGCACGTTCAGGTCACGAGACCTGCGGCCAGTCCATGCATCACAGTCCGTATCACACCATGACACACGGATGTGTAAATCCAGCATAAGTCTCACTGAACTTGCAGACATGCTAAATAATGTAGTTGAAAAACAGCTGACTGGCTTAATATTGTAAGTTGCAGATGTTTCTTTTAGACTGAAAGCTGTAAAGCGAGCACATTTTACCTCAGAATTCATGCTCGTCTGCAGGGAATACATTTATGTTCCCTGTGAGATCATGTTTATGTAGCTGTCGTGCTTTGACAGGTGCTGTGTCCTTGTCTGCTTGTGAAGATAAATGAAGTGCAGCTTTGTGTTTTTGTAAGAAGGCAAACGCCATTCAAGCACATCCAAGTCCTTGTAACTTACTTTATTGAATAATGTCTCTGTTACTGCAACTGAGAAGCATTCCTAAATGTGACACCAACCATTCATCCCTTCACTGTATGGGCACCGTCTCATGTAGCAGACTGAAATCCTTTCTCCTGAATTACTGCACTGCAGGACACACAGACAAAAATACCAACACAAACATGTAGGAAAAACACTATTAAAACATAAACTCAACTTAAGTCTATTTTCACTTTCTAAATCACCCCGGCCGAGAGACATAAACCAGAGCAGTTTACAACACCTCCATAATATTCCCATTAATACACATTTTAAACATGCAGTGGACCTATTTTTGGGGTACCAGACACTGAGAATCTGGTGTAGCTAGTAACATCAGAACTAATATGGAGGAAACAAGGTGGCAATGACCATTTCATGGCTGAAAGCATATAGACATGTAAAAATCTCTGTGCCTAGACATGTAAAAAGCTTTGTCTTTCACGTACTGTATCTGGAAACACTGCCATGCTGAAACTGTGAAATGCATGCTCTGTAGTATTGCTAATATGTTAGAAATACACACGTGGTCAAAATTGTTGGTACCCCTCGTTTAGTGACAGAAAAACCCACAATGGTCGCAGAAATAACTTGAATCTGACAAAAGTAATAATAAATAAAAAATCTATGAACATGAACATATGAAAGTCAGACATTGCTTTTCAACCATACTTCCACAGAATTAAAAAAAAATTAAACTCATGAAATAGGCCTGGACAGAAATGATGGTACCCCTGAATATAATGAGACAAAAGGGACATGTTAAATCAAGGTGTGTCCACTAACTAGCATCACAAGTGTCTACAATCTTGGAATCAGTGAGTGGGCCTGTATATAGGGCTACTGATACTCACTGTGCTGTTTGGTGACATGGTGTGTATCACACTCAACGTGGACCAGAGGAAGCGAAGGAAAGAGTTGTCTCAGGAGATTATAAAGAAAATTATAGACAAACATGTTAAAGGTAAAAGTTAAATGTTTTTTTTTTTTTAAATATAATGTATTTTGCTTTATCATTAAGCACTTTGGGGTTTTCTTGCAAATATAGTACAGCATAGACTATTAATAAAGAGAATGTGTCATCAGAAAGGATGACACATCACCTAGTGTGAATGGTGGACACCATTTCCAATTTTATCAACTGTATACAGTATATAGTGCTGCCAAATCTCCTTGTAATTTTATCTGTCATAATGAGACTGCTGAAAAGTCTTCTGTACAGACCTGGAATTTTCAATCTAATTATAGGATTGGTATCCAGTGGTAAAAAATTGAAACATTCTATTTCAACCATTTCACAGTAGCTAATTTTAATTTTTGTACATTTGCTTTTTTTATTCTCCTTGTTTAAGAGTCATTTTTTTTTCTATTTGGCAGTCAACATAGTCAATATGAGAGCCTGTAGTTTAGAATTTGTTACCATACAATCTGCTAAGAAACAGGAAGAAAAATCCAAGTGTGGTGAAAGAAAAATTTTGACATTTTTTCCCCCTGCGTTCATTATGTGGTAAAAATTACTTGGCAACATGAATTTACAGATCTGTACAAATTTAGATGTGAAAACCAAAAATTACATTTTTTCAACTAAAATACTGTTTTAGAACCAAATTTATTATTTCTATCATGAGTAATAGGAGAAAGAGGACTCCATAATTTTTTTTATGCAATTTTTGCTGAACATGGCAGTACCCCATATGTGGTTGTACACTATTGACACAGCAGGGGTCCAATGGGAAGGAGTGCTACTTGGCTTTTACAATGCAGATTTCGTTTGAATAGATTGTGGGCTCGATTAGTCAAGCCCCTGAGGTGCCAGAACAGCAGAAACCCCCACAACTGACCCCATATTGGAAACTTTACTGATTAAGGATTTTATTTTGTGGTGTAGTGAGCATTTTCAACACACAGGTGCCTCACAGAAATTTATACCACTGGGACATGGAAATAAAACATTTTAATGGTAATTTTTTTTTTATTTGATGCAGATTTTTCAATTACACAAGGGTTAATCAGTGAAACAGGAACCCACAAATTATTGTGAAATGTCTCCCAAACAGGTTGTTGGAAACTACTGTTAGGCCACACGTCAGGGCTGAGAAGGCAGGATTGCTATTTGGCTTTTAGCAAACAAATTTTGCCAGAATAGTTTGCGGACGACCTTTACCTTTACAGAGCCCCTAAAGTGCTAGAACAGCAGAAAACCCCCCAAAGTGCCCCCATTGTAGAAATAAATTGCATCTCTCAATGATCTATAATTACAGTGGCTATTTTGAAACATCCACACTCTGCTTTTTTTCAGTAGAAATGCAAATCTGCCAGTTTAGCGGCCATACATTATGCCCCATAGCGTGTAGAACCTATATATATATATATATATATATATATATATATATATATATATATATATATATATATATATACACAGTGGGGCAAAAAAGTATTTAGTCAGTAAGCAATAGTGCAAGTTCCACCACTTAAAAAGATGAGAGGTGTCTGTAATTTACATCATAGATAGACCTCAACTATGGGAGACAAACTGAGAAAAAAAAATCCAGAAAATCACATTGTCTGTTTTTTTAACAATTTATTTGCATATTATGGTGAAAAATAAGTATTTGGTCAGAAACAAAATTTCATCTCAATACTTTGTAATATATCCTTTGTTGGCAATGACAGAGGTCAAACGTTTTCTGTAAGTCTTCACAAGGTTGCCACACACTGTTGTTGGTATGTTGGCCCATTGCTCCATGCAGATCTCCTCTAGAGCAGTGATGTTTTTGGCTTTTCGCTTGGCAACACGGACTTTCAACTCCCTCCAAAGGTTTTCTATAGGGTTGAGATCTGGAGACTGGCTAGGCCACTCCAGGACCTTGAAATGCTTCTTACGAAGCCACTCCTTCGTTGCCCTGGCGGTGTGCTTTGGATCATTGTCATGTTGAAAGACCCAGCCACGTTTCATCTTCAATGCCCTTGCTGATGGAAGGAGGTTTGCACTCAAAATCTCACGATACATGGCCCCATTCATTCTTTCATGTACCCGGATCAGTCGTCCTGGCCCCTTGGGAGAGAAACAGCCCCAAAGCATGATGTTTCCACCACCATGCTTTACAGTAGGTATGGTGTTTGATGGATGCAACTCAGTATTCTTTTTCCTCCAAACACAACAAGTTGTGTTTCTACCAAACAGTTCCAGTTTGGTTTCATCAGACCATAGGACATTCTCCCAAAACTCCTCTGGATCACCCAAATGCTCTCTAGCAAACTTCAGATGGGCCCGGACATGTACTGTCTTAAGCAGTGGGACACGTCTGGCACTGCAGGATCTGAGTCCATGGTGGCGTAGTGTGTTACTTATGGTAGGCCTTGTTACATTGGTCCCAGCTCTCTGCAGTTCATTCACTAGGTCCCCCCGCGTGGTTCTGGGATTTTTGCTCACCGTTCTTGTGATCATTCTGACCCCACGGGGTGAGATTTTGCGTGGAGCCCCAGATCGAGGGAGATTATCAGTGGTCTTGTATGTCTTCCATTTTCTAATTATTGCTCCCACTGTTGATTTCTTCACTCCAAGCTGGTTGGCTATTGCAGATTCAGTCTTCCCAGCCTGGTGCAGGGCTACAATTTTGTTTCTGGGGTCCTTTGACAGCTCTTTGGTCTTCACCATAGTGGAGTTTGGAGTCAGACTGTTTGAGGGTGTGCACAGGTGTCTTTTTATACTGATAACAAGTTTAAACAGGTGCCATTACTACAGGTAATGAGTGGAGGAAAGAGGAGACTCTTAAAGAAGAAGTTACAGGTCTGTGAGAGCCAGAAATCTTGATTGTTTGTTTCTGACCAAATACTTATTTTCCACCATAATATGCAAATAAATTGTTAAAAAAACAGACAATGTGATTTTCTGGATTTTTTTTTCTCAGTTTGTCTCCCATAGTTGAGGTCTACCTATGATGTAAATTACAGACGCCTCTCATCTTTTTAAGTGGTGGAACTTGCACTATTGCTGACTGACTAAATACTTTTTTGCCCCACTGTATATATATATATATAGGCCCTGGAACACTGTACCCAGCTTGTGCTTATGGAGATTTGCACCCTGTAAATTGTTAATTGGACTCCGTATGCTATAATAATGCCAAACATATGGCTGCTTACTGTGGTTTAGGCACACCTATTTCCAGTGACATATGACGGACCTGAGTGGGGGCTTGTTTTGTGCATGATAAGTTGGGGTTTTTGTTGGTAACATTTTGGGGTACATAACATTTTTTGATTGCTTTCAGTATAAGGCAGGATCACATTCTTATGTTCTACTCTGAGTACTTATGCCGGGGTTTCAATTTAAGTCCAACAAAAATACAATTCAGACTAAACCCCAGGCGGAACCACACACTCTAAGGCTGGCGTCACACTACCGTGTTTTACGGACGTAAGAGGTGCTGAAAATACGGATTGCATACGGTACAATGCTTCTCTATGCCCCAGCTCCTATCAGCTGTATTTTACTGATCCGTATTATACGGTCTTCTACGGCCGTAGAAAAGCGCAGCATGCTGCGTTTGTCACTATTGCGCAAAAAATACACCAATGAAAGTCTATGGGGGCCAGAAAAATACGGATTACACACGGACCAGCAGTGTGACTTGCGAGAAATACGCAGCGGTGTTAGAGAGAAAAGCCAGCAATTCAGTCCGGTGTACAGTAAAATCACACTGACAGCTTACAATAGAATAGGTAGAATAAATGTGTACACATAGAATAGGTGTGTGTGTATGTGTGTGTATATATATATATATATATATATATATATATATATATATATATATATATATATATACATATACATATATGTGTCATTGGGACATATATATATATAATATTTCATCCTGCGCGAGATAGCTTAAAAGCCGGTAATTCAATTGCTGGGAAAATATTCCGAAAAGTTCCCACGCTTGAGGACATCCAGCAGAGGACGCATTACTGCGAATGAAGGTAACTACAGGTCATTGACCTACATTCCATTCATTCACTGGGGTTTTACAGGCACGAGCACAGCTGCTTTAGCAGAACTCTGTTGTGAATTCTGTTTTCGAACTCCCTCCTGTGGTCATGAATGGTACTTCGGCGAGTTCTGTCCATGGACTCCCTCTGGTGGCTGTGAGTGGAGCTGCTGCTTCTGAGGTTCCTTCCACAGGTGACGTAGTTTATTCTTTGGCTGGCTGTTCTATTTAACTCCACTCAGATCGTTACTCCATGCCAGCTGTCAATGTTCTTGTACTGGTTCAGTTCGCTCTTGGATCTTTCTGGTGACCTGTCTACTCCAGCAGAAGCTAAGTCCCTGCTAGTTAATTATTTGTTCATTGTTTCCTTGTCCAGTTGGCTATCATGATTTTGTCTTGCTAGCTGGAAGCTCTGGGATGCAGAGTGGCACCTCCGCACCGTGAGTCGGTGCGGAGGTCTTTTTGCACACTCTGCGTGGTCTTTTGTAGTTTTTTGTGCTGACCGCAAAGATACCTTTCCTATCCTCAGTCTGTTTAGTAAGTCTGGCCTCCCTTTGCTGAAACCTGTTTCATTTCTGTGTTTGTGACTTTCATCTTAACTCACAGTCAATATATGTGGGGGGCTGCCTTTTCCTTTGGGGAATTTCTCTGAGGCAAGGTAGGCATTATTTTCTATCTTTAGGGCTAGTTAGCTCTTAGGCTGTGAAGAGGCGTCTAGGTCGTGTAGGTACGCTCCACGGCTATTTCTAGTTGTGTGATAGGATTAGGGGTTGCGGTCAGCAGAGCTCCCACTTCCCAGAGCTTGTCCTGTGTGAGTTTAACCATCAGGTCGTTCCGGGTGCTCCTAACCACCAGGTCCATAACAGAACTCCTGCCTGTAAAATAATGTAACCCCTTCAGATGGATTTACATCATGGGACATATCGACGGAAGGTATGAGATATAGTTGGTTTATTATTATTAATTTGTTACAGGTTGAGGGTCTTCAGGTGGATTGAGAGTGGAATAAAATATTACAACACCCTGTGTGTTTATTTCATTAAAATATGGGAAAATGGTATCTAATTGATATCTGATCGAGTTCCCTATCAGATACAGTTTGGGCCAAAAATACTTGCTCCAAACTAAAGGTACCATCACACTGAACGATATCGCTAGTGATCCGTGACGTTGCAGCATCCTGGCTAGCGATATCGTTGAGTTTGACAGGCAGCAGCGATCAGGATCCTGCTTTGCCATCGTTGGTCGGAGCAGAAAGTCCAGAACTTTATTTCGTCGCTGGACCTCCTGCAGACATCGCTGTATCGGCGTGTGTGACGCCGATTCAGCGATGTCTTCACTGGTAACCAGGGTAAACATCGGGTTACTAAGCGCAGGGCCGCGCTTAGTAACTTGATGTTTACCCTGGTTACCAGCGTAAACGTAAAAAAAAAAAAACACTACATACTTGCCTTCCGCTTCTTTGCACTGTGAGCGCCGGCCAGCCGGAAAGCAGAGCACAGCGGTGACGTCACCGCTGTACTTTCCGGCTGGCGCTCAGTCAGTGCAGAGAAGCACAGCGCCGGAGGACAGACACCGGAAGGTAAGTATGTAGTGTTTTTTTTTTTTTTACGTTTACGCTGGTAACCAGGGTAAACATCGGGTTACTAAGCGCGGCCCTGCGCTTAGTAACCCGATGTTTACCCTGGTTACCAGGGGACCGGCATCGTTGGTCGCTGGAGAGCTGTCTGTGTGACAGCTCTCCAGCGACCAAACAGCGGCGCTGCAGCGATCGGGATCGTTGTCTGGATCACTGCAGCGTCGCTTAATGTGACGGTACCTTAAGCCCCCACCTTTGCATTCCCCCCCAGGCCAAAAGGGAAGTCAAATACACCTTAACAATGGGAACTCATTATCCAGTGAAGGCAGGACAGGACCTTGGACAGGACAAACCAATGGCTTTTTTTAATTAGCTCAAGCAAATGGGCCTATGAAACTTTCTCCAGGGGAGGGGAGGCATAAACCCTGTGCCCCCAGCTCCAAGTACAGCAAGTCGAGGGGTGTGAACTCTTGAGCAGTTACCAGCCAACTGGTTTCCTTTGTTGGACTGAGGCTGACACGCAGACATATTGGCACCGTAGATCCCAGCACAAGGCTCTGAGATGTTGAAAATGACCTATAATAAAAGAATGCAATATCTCTAAACCTAGTCGAGCACATAATCGGAATCTGTATTCCTTTCCCCACAAGCCCATACCATGCAGCTGTCCCATTTAGAGCTTCGGGCGGAAAGTTATGGGCAAAACCATGCTCTCAGATATGGGAGGAGAGAGAATGCACAGCCCAGGGGTTGGCGCAGCATGTGGGAGGGAGCAGCCTAGAGGATAATAGGCAGCTCCTCATTTTGGACTTAGTTTATCTACTAACAGGAGGCCCATTAGCTGACATGGCCAGAGAATTACATAAAAATTTTTGCACATTTGTGATTCTTCAGCGCCTTCCTGTGGTCACATGCTAGATAACATGGTAATTGTAATCTATCTGTAATCTCCCCCTTGTACTATACTCCTGACTGTATACTTGTATATTGTTCTTGTATATTCAGTGGGGAAAAAAGTATTTAGTCAGCCACCAATTGTGCAAGTTCTCCCACTTAAAAATGAGATAGGCCAGTAACTTACATCATAGGTAGACCACAACTACGAGAGTCAAAATGAGAAAAAAAATCCAGAAAATCACCTTGTCTGATTTGCAAGATTTATTTTGCAAAATACGGTGCAAAATAAGTATTTGGTCACCTAAAAACATGCAAGATTTCGGGCTCACAGACCTATAATTTCATCTTTAAGCGGCTCCTCTGTCCTCCACTCATTACCTGTAGTAATGGCACCGGTTTGAACTTATCAGTATAAAAGACACCTGTCGACAACCACAAACTCATCACTTTTCTGCTAGTAATAGTATGTACTACTGTGCTTAAAGGGAACCTGTCTCCCCCCCCCCCCCCCCCAAGCGTTTGAAACTAAAAGAGCCACCTTGTGCAGCAGTAATGCTGCATTCTGACAAGGTGGCTCTTTTAGTTATTGGTGCTGTAACTGCAGAAATAATCAGTTTTGTAATTTGTCCTAAATACCTTTCTTCAGTCCTGGAAGCAGTCTAGCTGACTGCGCCTGTGCGACCGCCCTGCCTGTGAATCCCAGTCCCGCAGTCTGAATAAATCATAAGACACTGAGGGGCTGGGATTCACAGGCAGGGCGTCCGCACAGGCGCAGTCAGCTAGACTGCATATGAGGACAGAGGACGGGCAGCGCTCACTGCACCTGCCCAAGGCATAACAAAAGAGCGCAGGCGCCGGCTGATTTCAAAACAGCGTTGAGGAGGCGGCGCCTGGCGCCAAGAAGACTTGAGTGACGGCTGTGTGGCGTCTGCAGCAAGGGGGGAAAGGCCTGCCTCCAGGACTGAAGACAGGTATTTAGGACAAATTACAAAATGGATTATTTCTGCAGTTACAGCACCAAAAACTAAAAGAGCCACCTTGTCAGAATGCAGCATTACCGCTGCACAAGGTGGATCTTTTAGTTTCAAACGCCTGTGGGGTGGGGGGGGGGGGGTGTTATGGGTGACAGGTTCCCTTTAATGGTGGTTTCTGGAACCAAAAACTGTTAATTGGTGAATTACTACAGCTGGCTACAATACATGCAGTATAATAGTTTTTTGAGGCATGACAGATGACATTATACAGGTATTCAGACTGTGGCTACCCCCTTTATTATGGTTTACTTTCCACATTCCCCATTATGGGATCCTCATTTCAACATGTTTAATGACTGTTATTTTGCTTTAGTTACCATATGATTAATCATAATATGGTTGATTTGCTTTGATAAAATTATTCTGTCATTGTTCTGGAATTTTTGTTACTTGTATTGTCGGGGTCGTCACGACAATACCCTTCATCCACCAGTCATTCCAAATCAGAATAAAAGCAGTGGTACCGGAGTGAAGAATGAGTCAGACAAAAGCTGGTTCAAACTCAGTGCCTGCTTATGCTTCCACACGTAGTGGTAACCTCACAGCAACTGAACTCTTTATTTCATATACACAACATTATATGGTCCATTGGGGGAAGGTGTGCAGAGGGCGGGGTTAGGCGGGGTTTAAGCAATGTATCTAGTATTCAGTCCCTCTGGTTGGCCTGACGTCATATGATAGATCCTCCTTCCTCCACGTCACTTTAAGTTTCCATTTCTCCAGAAACGATACTTTAGCTTCAGAAACGAAAGTAGATTCTTGGCAAGTACAAAAACTAAGGCAAAGGTGAATACTGGCAGCCATCTTAAATACAATTACATATGCATTTGGCAAGCGAAGGGGAAAAACTTATTGTTTCACAGCATAAGAATATATAAAAGTACAAAAGAGTATAAAGAAAATATATTTTCACCTTGACAATCCCCCCTAAACACTAAGTTTTTCCCTAAAAAGAAAGTTCCTTCGAGACTGTCCATGTGATGGGGAAAGGGGAGGTGGATTTCTTCATCCAGACACCTCAGAAGCTCTCCCCTTGTGAGAGGCCTCCAGGCAGCTGAACCCTTCACTAGCTTCACATGGAGTTCTCCCGCTGTCCCTAAACTAAATCTCTTTGCATCATCTGAGAGTAAAGGGTTTTGTCTAACTTCTTGAGGGGGACATACTTAGGGATCTCCCCTGGATCAGTACCATCGTACTCTTGTGGGTCTACTTCTTGGTTGAGGAAGGTGCCAGTCGGAGTTGCCTCAGTGATAACCTTTTTATACAGGGGAATAACACAACAGAGGATTATCGATCCAACTACAAGGAGAGCAATCAGTACCAGACAAGCTTGTTGGAGGAATCCTTTGAGCCCACCCAACCAACCGGAAAAGAAAGATGTGTCTACTCCAGCATTAGATTTCAATTTTGCTACTAACTAGTGTTGAGCATTCCGATACCGCAAGTATCGGGTATCGGCTGATATTTGCGGTATCGGAATTCCGATACCGAATTCCGATACTTCCCGCGTATCGGATACCGGAATCGGAAGTTCCCAGAATTCAAACTGAACGCAGCAGCCAATGAGGAATGATTGGAAGTGTGGGCACATCCTGTTTAGCATGGTGGGCATGTAAGTACTGGCAAGGCTTGGATTGGCTGCTGAAATGATGTCACTCTGCACTATAAAAAACGCTGCCGCCATTTTGCGCTCACTCTGCTGTGATTTCAGTTAGGGACAGGACGCTGTGTTCTAACTGAGGGCCAGTCGAGCTAGCTAATTGCTTTATTTTCCTTTCCAAAGGCTAATTTAGCAAAACGCTGTGTGTTCTTCACTGTTCACCTTGCTCTTGCCTTGCAGCGCTGTTTTAACAGCGTTCTGCAAGGTCTCTGTGTGTGTGTGTGTGTGCAGCTCACTCTGTAGTCTGTGTGCAGCCATATACCCGGTTGTATTCAGCTCAGGGGGGGTTCACACTGCCTCACACAGTTGTCCTTTTTTGCTCTTAGTGCAGCCTGCTGCACATTTTTTCTCAAATTTCCTATTAGTGTTTTTCCACCAGTCTCCAGCTCTATTGTGGAAAAACACTACATAGGATAACCTAGAGGGGGGTTTTTGGGCCTTGCAGCGCCGTTTACGGCTGTCTGCACGGTCTCCGTGTGAGCCCAGCTCGCCCTGTAGTCTGTGTGCAGCCATAGCCGGTTGGATTCAGCTCAGGGTTCGTTACTGGCTCATACCTTGAGAAAAATTTTACTTTTTTTCAAATAGTGCAGCCTGTTTAAAATTTGAAAAAAAAAAATTCCTATTAGTGTCTTTCCACTCGTATCCAGCTAAATAGTGGAAAAACACTATATAGGATAACCTAGAGGAGGGTTTTTTGGCCTTGCAGCGTCGTTTACGGCTGTCTGCACGGTCTCCGTGTAAGCGCAGCTCGCCCTGTAGTCTGTGTGCAGCCATAGCCGGTTGGATTCAGCTCAGGGTGCGTTACTGCCTCATACCTTGAAAAACAATTTCCTTTTTTTCAAATAGTGCAGCCAGTTTAAAATTTGAAAAAAAAAATTCCTATTAGTGTCTTTCCACTCGTATCCAGCTAAATAGTGGAAAAACACTATATAGGATAACCGAGCGGAGGGTTTTTTGGCCTTGCAGCGCCGTTTACGGCTGTCTACACGGTCTCCGTGTGATTTAAACTAGCTCTGTAGCCCGATCTGCACCAAAAAAAAAGTTAAGTTCACCAAACACAACTTAACACTTGTGTAGGCCACATTTGAAAAATAATAAAGTTTAGTCCACAATTTACAACATTAGTGTTTCTTACACCTGTTAGGAGGAGCATTTCAGGAACAAGCACACTAAGGCCTTAGTACTTTTCTGCTTATCTTTATCTGTCAACCAAGATGAAGAGGGCAGGGAGTAAGGCACGTGGGCGTGGGCGCGGAGCAGGGAGAGGAGCAGGGAGAGGACGTGGTGATTCTGTGCCTGCTGCGGGCGCCGGTGACTCGTCGTCACTCAGTTTCAGCAGGGAACAGTCCTTCATGCGCAGCTTTGTCGGAGAGCGCCGTGCACCGCTGCTACGTGAAGACCAAATTGAAGCCGTTGTCGGGTGGATGGCAGCTAACGCCTCGGCATTGACTTCAGTTAGTGCCACATCCTCTCAGGCACAGAGCACTGGAGAGCAGCCATCTGTCTCTTCACCACCTGCCAAATTGGCCAGGCAGTCAGAGAGCCCAGGACAGGAGCCGTCTCTACTTCTGTTCTCTGAATCTCTTGGCTTGGAAACAGGGGGCCAGCCAAGCAGCATTGGAGAAATGGAAGAAGAGGCAGTGTGCAGTGATGCCCAAAAGCTTTATCTCTCTGACTCTGAAGAGGCAGGTGGGCCAGTGCCTCCGGTGACCACAGCGCAGTACGCATCTGATGATGAAACTCAGGTGCCGCTTTCTGATGCGTACTGTGCTGCCGAGACTACCCAGGAGGAGCAGTTGGTGGCAGAGGGTAGTGGAGATGATGAGGTCCTTGACCCATCGTGGCGTGAGGAACAGGAAGGTGGTGGGAGCAGCTCTGAGGAAGAGCTTCCCCTTACGGGCCAAAGAGGGAGAGGGAGGGGGAAGACTGCGGAGCCTGTAGCCTCCACTTTGGCACCCGTTAGGAGCCTGTCTCTTTCCAAAGCCAAAAAGGGCGCTCCCAAGACTTGCAGTGCCTGGTCCTTTTTTGACACAGTTGCAGATGACATTTGTTTTGTCAAATGCAAGCTGTGTCATCAGAAAGTAAAAAGAGGTAAAAGTGTCAGCAACCTCAATACCACAAATATGTGGAAACCTGTGCGGAACAGGCACGCAGTGGAGTTACAGAAACACAGTGAAGACGTAGGCCAACCAACAGCGGCAGCTACCACCTCTTCATCTCGTGTTGCCTCTTCCTCCACTGTTGTCCAGAGACCTAGTGTAATTCCACCCACAGCACCACCTTCCCAGTCATCCTCACACTCCCAGTCTACTCTACAGCCATCGGTAGTCCAGGCATGGGAGAAAAGGCGGGCATTCTCGGCCAACCACCCCCGAGCACAGGCTCTGAATGCAGGCATTGCCAAACTGTTGTCCCTGGAAATGCTCTCGTTCAGGCTGGTGGAGACTGACAGCTTCCGTGACTTGATGGCATTGGCAGTCCCACAGTACAAGGTGCCCAGCCGCTTTTACTTCAGCAGGCAGGCTGTCCCTGCCCTGCACAGGCATGTTGAGGCAAACATAAAACATGCGCTACTGAACGCCGTCAGTAGCAAGCTCCACCTCACCACCGATGCGTGGACTAGTCAGCATGGACAGGGGCGATATGTTTCCCTCACTGCCCATTGGGTTAATGTTGTTGAGCCAGGTACAGATCGTGCGAGTGGCGCAGGACATGTCCTGCCCACTCCAAGGATTGCAGGAATCCAGTCTGTACGCATCGACTCCTCCTCTTACACCAGTTCCTCTGATTCCTCTCTGCAGGATCCGTCACAGTCCACCTCCACATGGACCCGTGAACGTTTACCTATGACCGACATGAGCACAGCCGTGGCCAAACGTCAGCAGGCCGTCTTGAAACTAGTTTCATTGGGGCATCGAAGCCACACAGCGCAGGAGCTCTGGAATGCCATCAAGCAGGAGAGCGATGTGTGGTTACTGCCAGCGAATCTCCAGCCAGGCATGGTAGTGTGTGACAATGGCCGAAATCTGGTGGCAGCTTTGGCCCTTGGCAACCTCACTCACATCCCATGTCTGGCACATGTGCTCAATTTGGTTGTGCAGAGTTTTCTGAGGGACTATCCGGATCTTGATGCCCTGCTGCACAAGGTCCGCCTAGAGTGTGCTCACTTGCGGCGTTCCAGCTTGGCCAGATCCCGCATTGCTGCTCTGCAGCGCCGTTTCCGCCTTCCGGAACACCGCATCATATGTGACCTACCTACCCGGTGGAATTCCACGTTACATATGTTGGAGCGGTTGTGTGAGCAGCAGCAAGCAGTTATGGAGTACCAGCTGCATCAGGCGCAAAGAAGTCGCAGTCAGCGCCGATCAGACTTCACAACCACAGAGTGGGCCACTATGAAGGACGTCTGCCAGGTTTTGCATCCTTTTGATTATTCCACGCGGATGGCAAGTGCAGATGATGCACTAGTCAGCATGACTGTCCCCCTTATCTGCCTGCTTCAGCAAACTTTGCAAGGGTTAAGGGATGATGTGGTGGAAGAGGTAGAGGATGAGGAGTCACCTTTTCCATCAGCTTCTGGAGAGTCAGCGCCACGTGGTTCCTCACAAAGGGGTACGCAGGGGCCAATTTGTGAGGAGGATGAGGAGGAGTCAATGGAGGAGGAAGAGCTCCGTCCAGAGGAGGGAGCAACACAATTGTCCAGTGGTCAGTGTGTACAGCGAGGGTGGGGTGATGACAAGCGGGCAGAGATCATGTCTCAAGCAGGGGACAGCGTTTCTGGGCCAGTTGGCACTCTGCAGCACATGGTGGATTTCATGCTGCAGTGCCTGAGAAACGACCGCCGCATCGACCACATTCTCAACATGCCTGATTATTGGGTGTTCACCCTCCTCGATCCTCGCTACCGGGACAACGTCCAAAACCTCATCCCTGCGTTGACCCGGGAGCGTAAATTGCGGGAGTACCACGACACACTGGTGAATTCCATCATCTTCTCCTGTCCAACTGAGAGGAGTGCTGCTAGTGCTTTACAAAGCAGCTCAGTGCGTCGAGGCAGTGGGGGAGGCTCTGCCCAAAGAGGGAGCAGAAGCAGTGCCTCTGCCCAAGGCAAGCCCAGTATGGCACAACTCTGGCACACTTTTGTGTGCCCGCCCCAAATGTCTACACCATCACCGGCGGCTCCAGTCAGCAGGAGGCAACGGTTCCGTCAGATGGTGACAGACTACATGGCTTGCCCTCTTACTGTACTCCCAGACGGCTCTTCCCCGTTCAAGTTTTGGGTCTCTAAGCTGGATACATGGCCAGAGCTAAGCCAGTATGCATTGGAGGTACTGGCTTGCCCTGCGGCTAGTGTCTTATCGGAACGTGTCTTTAGTGCCGCAGGTGGTGTACTAACAGACCGTCGCATGCGACTATCCTCCGATAACGTTGACCGGCTTACTTTCCTGAAAATGAACCAGGCCTGGATCTCGCAGGAATTTGCCACTCCTCTGCCTGATTAAGTAATTGGGTGTCATCCAGGTCTCCTGCTGTGTTCATCTTTCTACCACCTGAACTGCTATTCCTGGGCTCCAACACCGCCAGTTGCGGCTCAGAAGTGCAGGCTGCACAGTAAAAACATACGACCCAGTGTTATTGGGCTTCAGTAACGTCAGCTGATCCCCAGCTGTGTAGCCGGCAATGTGTCCTGCGACCGCCACGCTGGCACAACAACCTAAATGTAAGGGAACCTGTCCCCCCCCCCCCGTCATTTGTTACTGAAAGAGCCATCTTGTGCAGCAGTAATGCTGCACAAGGAAAAGGTAGCTCTTTTTTTTTAGCTCTTTGCACACGCAGAACTTAACACTTATAAAATGTGTTCACTGATACCGTTATACCGTCCCGGAGCTGGGACTTTCCTTCGTAATGTGACGCAGCACAGCCGTCATTCCTACCCCCTTGGTGCCATGCGCTGCCTCCTCAGCGTTGTTTTAAGCTGTCACGGAGCCTGCGCTGTTCTGTTATCCCTTGGGCATGCCCTATTTGCGCTGCCTGTCTTCTGACATAATTTGGTGTCAGGCTGGCTGCGCCTGTGTGGCCGCGCTGCCCGAGATCCCGCCTCGCAGTGTCTTCTGATTGAGTCACACTGCGGGCCTGGGATCCATGGGCATGCGCAGTGCATATCTTCCCCTCGGGCTCTCGCTCATTTCCCTCCGCCTTCTTTAGACTGTGCGCCGTCAGCTGATCCCTAGCATGCCACGGCCGTGACACCGCACAGTCTGAAGAAGAGGGAAGGAGGGGAGTGAGAGTCGAGGTTATGCACTGTGCATGCCCATGGTTCCAAGGCCCGCAGTGGGATTACGTTAGACGAGACTGCGAGGTGGGATCTGGAGCAGCGTGGACGCACAGGCACTGACAGCCTGACACCAAATTATGTCAGAAGACAGGCAGCGCTAATTGGGCATGGCCAAGGGCTAACAGAACAGCGCAGGCTCCGTGACAGCTTAAAACAACGCTGAGGAGGCAGCGCACGGCATCAAGGGGATAGGAATGACAGCTGTGCTGTGTCCCATTACGAAGGAAATTCGCACCTTCGGAACGGTTTAACGGTATAAAGGGACACATTTTTAGTGTTTACTTCGGTGTTTGCAAGGAGCATAATTAAAAGAGCAACCTTTTCCTTTTGCATCCTTAGTGCTGCACAAGATGGCTCTTTCAGCTACAAACGTCTTGGGGGGGGGGGTTAAAGGTTTCCTTTCAACTTGCTCCAATCAGGCTTCGGCCTACACTCTGTTCCTCTGCTCCTCCTGCTGTCCCTGGGCTCTAACACCGCCAGTTGGTGCCTGGAAGTGCTGTGTGCACAGTCAACAGTCGCTCCTCTGTTATTGGGGTTCAGTAACGTCAGCTGATCCCCAGCTGTGTATCCGGCAACGTGTCATGCGACCACCACGCTGGCACAACTAAAATGTAAGGGGACCTGTCTCCCCCCCCCCTAGGCGTTTGTTACTGAAAGAGCCACCATGTGCAGCACTAATACTGCACAAGGGAAAGGTCGCTCTTGAAATTATGCTCCTTGCAAACGCTGAACTACGCACTCATGTAATGTGTCCCCTCACACCGTCCAACCGTCCCGGAGGTGGGACTTTCCTTTGTAATGTGACGCAGCACAGCCGTCATTGCTACCCCCTTGGCACCGTGCGCTGCCTCCTTAGCGTTGTTTGATTCCGTCATGGACCCTGCGCTGTTATGTTATCCCTTGGCCATGCACAGTTTGCGCTGCCCGTCCTCTGACATCATTTGTTGTCGTCCTGGCTGCGCCTGTGCGTCCACGCTGCCCGAAATCACACCTCGCAGTGTCGTCTAATGTGATCCCACAGTGGGCCTGGTATCCATGGCCATGCGCAGTGCATATACTAGCCTCTCACTCCCCTTCTTCACGCTTCTTCAGACTAGGCGGCGTCAGCTGATCCCTAATAGCATGCCACGGCCGTGACGCCGCACAGTCTGAAGAAGCAGGAAGGAGGTGAGTGAGAGGCGATGATATGCACTGCGCATGCCCATGGATCCCTGGCCCGCAGTGGGACTACATTAGATGACACTGCAAGGTTGGATCTCGGGCAGCTTGGACGCACAGGCACTGCCAGCCTGACACCTACATGATGTCAGAAGACGGGCACCGCTAACTGTGCATGGCCAAGGGATAACATCACAGCGCGGGCTCCGTGACAGAACCAAACAACGTTGAGGAGGTGGCGCCCGGCACCAAGGGGGTTGGAATGACGGCTGTGCTGTGTCACATTACAAAGGAAAGTCCCACTTCCGGGATGGTTTGACGGTGTGAGGGGACACATTATATGAGTGTGTACTTCAGCGTTTGCAAGGAGCATAATTTTCGGAGCCACCATTTTCCATGTGCAGTATTACTGCTGTACAAGATGGCTCTTTCAGCAACAAATGCCTGGGGGGGGTTAAAGGTTCCCTTTCAACTTGCTCCACTGCAGGCTTCGGCCTACACTCTGCTCCTCTTTGATTCCCTGGGTTTCAACACTGTCAGTTGCCACCTGGAAGTGTTGTCTACACAGAAAAAACACTAGGTGATGTGTCAGTGGGGTTCAGCACCGCCAGCTGTTCCCCTGCTGTGTAGTCGGCAACGTGTCCAGCACAAGCCACGCTGGCACAACAGAACAAAAGCTGCCACCAGTGCAGGCTTCGGCCTACACTCTGCTCCTCTCCTCCTCCTGCTGACCCTGGGCTCAAACACCGCTAGTTTTTGCCCGGAAGTGCTAGCTGCACAGAGAAAAACACCAGCCAATGTGTTAGTGGGGTTCAGCACCGCCAGCTGTTCCCCTGCTGTGTAGCCGGCAACATGACCTGCAAACGCCACGCAGGCACATGAACTGAAATTAAAGGGAACCTGGCCCCACCCCCCCAGGTGTTTCTATGTATAACAGCCACCTAGTACAGCAGTACTGCTGCATTTGTACAAGGTGGCTGACTTTTTCTCCTTGCCCACGTGGAACTCAACACGTACAAAATGTGTCTCATTGAGACCATTCCAGTGTCCCTGAGGTGTGACTTTCCTTTCTAATGATACGCAGCACCCCCCTTGGTAGCGTTTCCCGTCTTTTGTCATCATGGTTAGCTGGCTGCGCCTGTGCATCCGCCCTGCTAGAAACAACGCCCCTCGTTGTCATATTTATTTTGTCAGCGAGGGTGTGGTTTATGGGCACGAGCAGTGCATATGTTCGCCTGTCTTAACTCATCTCCTTCCGCCTTCTTCAGACTGTGCGGCCTCCTGGCCGTGGTAGGCGATAAGGGATCAGCTGAGGCCGCCCAGTCTGGAGCAGGTGTAAGGACATGTGTAAGCGGCAAACCTATTTACTGCACAAGGCCACGAATCCCAGCCACGCAGTGTGATTTTTTGAAAACACACTGTGGGTCTGGGATTCATGTCCATCGCTAACCGCAACGGCCGAAATGAAATGAGGTCAGAAGACAGGAAGCGCTCACAGCGCATGGCCAAGGGATCACAATAGCGCAGACTCCTGTACAGCAAATAACAACGCTCAGGAATCTGCGCCCAGTACCTAGGTGCAAATTTGTACACCTGTACTGCGTCTCCTTAAAAAGACTAGTAGTCACGCCTCCACAACTGTTTGACAGTATAATGGGCTAAATAGTGTACGTGTTTTAGTCAGCGTGTGCAAGGAGCAAAACAAATAGAGCAACCTTTTACTTGTGCAGCATTAATGCTGCACAAGGTGTGGCTCTTGTACCTTGCAACACCTGAGGGGGGTTAAAGGTAACCTTTGAAATTGGTTCAACTAGGTTTCGGCCTACACTCTGCTCCTCTCCTGCTGACCCTGGGCTCAAACACCGCTAGTTTTTGCCCGGAACTGCTAGCTGCACAGAAAAAAACACCAGTCAATGTGTTAGTGAGGTTCAGCACCGCCAGCTGTTCCCCTGCTGTGTAGTCGGCATCGTGTCCAGCACAAGCCACGCTGGCACAACTGACCAAAAGCTGCCACCAGTGCAGGCTTCGGCCTACACTCTGCTCCTCTCCTCCTCCTGCTGACCCTGGGCTCAAACACCGCCAGTTTCTGCCCGGAAGTGCTAGCTGCACAGAGAAAAACACCAGCCAATGTGTTAGTGGGGTTCAGCACCGCCAGCTGTTCCCCTGCTGTGTAGCTGGCAACGTGTCCTGCAAACGCCACGCAGGCACATGAACTGAAATTGAAGGGAGCCTGCCCCCCACCCCCCCAGGTGTTTCTATGTATAACAGCCACCTTGTACAGCAGTACTGCTGCATTTGTACAAGGTGGCTGACTTTTTCTCCTTGCACACGTGGAACTCAACAAGTACAAAATGTGTCTCATTACAGACCATTACAATGTCCCTGAGGTGTGACTTTCCTTTTTAATGACACGCAGCACCCCCATTGTTAGCGCTGCCCGTCTCCTGACATCATTGGTTGGCTGGCTGTGCCTGTGCGTCCCCCCTGCCCGACACAACGCCCCCCGTTGTCTCATATATTTTGACTGCGAGGGTGTGATTGATGGGCACGAGCAGTGCATATGTTCCCCTGTCTTCACTCCCCTCCTTCCGCCTTCTTCTGACTGTGCGGGCTCATGGCCGCGGCATGCGATAAGGGATCAGCTGAGGCCGCCCAGTCTGAAGCAGGTGTAAGGACATGTGTGAGCGGCGAACATATTTACTGCACAAGGCCACGAATCCCAGCACCGCAGTGTGACTTTAGGAAAAGCCACTGTGGGTCTGGGATTTATGGCCATCGTTGACCGCAACGGCCAACATGAAATGAGGTCATGAGACTGCCTGCACTAACAGGGTATTGCCAAGGGATAACACAAGAGCGCAGTATCCTGTACTGCAAATAACAACGGTAAGGAATCTGCGCACAGCACCTAGGTGTAAATTTGTACACCTGTGCTGCGTCTCCTTAAAAAGACTAGTAGTCACGCCTCCACTACTGTTTGACAGTATAATGGGCTAAATAGTGTACGTGTTTAATTCAGCGTGTGCAAGGAGCAAAATTAAATAGAGCAACCTTTGACTTGTGCATCATTAATGCTGTTCAAGGTGTGGCTCTTGTACCTTGCAACACCTGAGGGGGGGGTTAAAGGTAACCTTTGAAATTGGTTCAACTAGGCTTCGGCCTACACTCTGCTACTCTACTCCTCCTGCTGACCCTGGGCTCAAACACCGCTAGTTTCTGCCCGGACATGCTAGCTGCACAGAGAAAAACACCAGCCAATGTGTTAGTGGGGTTCAGCACCGCCAGCTGTTCCCCTGCTGTGTAGCTGGCAACGTGTCCTGCAAACGCCACGCAGGCACATGAACTGAAATTGAAGGGAGCCTGCCCCCCACCCCCCCAGGTGTTTCTATGTATAACAGCCACCTTGTACAGCAGTACTGCTGCATTTGTACAAGGTGGCTGACTTTTTGTCCTTGCCCACGTGGAACTCCAAACGTACAAAATGTGTCTCATTGAGACCATTCCACTGTCCCTGAGGTGTGACTTTCCTTTCTAATGATACGCAGCACCCCCCTTGGTAGCGCTTCCCATCTTCTGACATCATTGGTTGGCTTGTTGCGCCTGTGCGTCCGCCCTGCCTGAAACAATGCTCCTCGTTGTCTTATTTTGACTGCGAGGGTGTGATTGATGGGCACGAGCAGTGCATATCTTCACCTGTCTTAACTCATCTCCTTCCGCCTTCTTCAGACTGTGCAGCCTCATGGCCGCGGCATGCGAGAAGGGATCAGCAGAGGCCGCCCAGTCTGAAGCAGGTGTAAGGACGTGTGTGAGCGGCCAAAATATTTACTGCTCAAGGCCACGAATCACAGCACCGCAGTGTGACTTTATGAAAATGCACTGTGGGTCTGGGATTTATGGCCATCGTTAACCGCACCGGCCAACATGAAATGAGGTCATAAGACGGGCAGCTCTAACAGGGCATTGCCAAGGGATAACACAAGAGCGCAGACTCCTGTACAGCAAATAACAACGCTCAGGAAGCTGCGCCAAGCACCAAGGCGTTATTTGGGACACCTGTGCTGCGTCTCCTTAAAAAGCCAAGTCACGCATCCACTACAGTTTGACTGTAGAATGGGCTAAATTGTGTACGTCTTTCATTCAGCGTGTGCAAGTAGACAAATTAATAGAGCAACCTTTCACTTGTGCAGCATTAATACTGCACAAGGTGTGTCTCTTGTACTTTGTAACACCTGAGGGGGGGGTTAAAGGTTTCCTTTGAAATTGGTTCAAATAGGCTTCGGCCTACACTCTGCTCCTCTCCTCCTCCTCCTGCTTCAATACGGGCTCTAACATCGCTAGTTTTTGACCGCAAGTGCTAGCTGCACAGAGAAAAACACACGCCATTGTGTTAGTGGGGTTCAGCAACGCCAGCTGTTCCCCCACTGTGTAGCCGGCAAAGTGTCCTGCAAACGCAACGCAGACACAAAGCTGCCTCCAGTGCAGGCTTCGGCCTACACTCTGCTCCCCCTGCTTACCCTTAGCTCCAACACCGCTAGTTGGGGCTCTAGGAAGACAATCTTTAATAGGCAACGCATCTGGGTTCCAGCACCGCCAGCTGGTTCTCGGCAGTGTTCTTGTCACAGGTACTCCCTCGTGCCAAGCCTGGTTTCAGCACCGTCAGCTGTTTCCGGGTTGTGTCAAGCTCACTGAGACGCCTATGCTTGCCCCGTCGTGGTGCAGTCGGGTTAGCCAACTCCAGGGTGCCTCCAGTTTAGGAGCTTCCTATGTGGGCTGCGTGAACTGGTAGTCAAGGCTGGTTCTGTAGTGCCAGTAGGCCCAGCTCCCCCTGTAGGACTGTTGGGGTTCGGTAACTGCGGCTGCCTCGCGGCCTAGCTGTTCTCTCCTCTCCTGTGGGCCTTGGGGTCCACCACCTGGTTCCAGCATCGTCAGCTGGTTCCAGGCCGAGCCTTTGGCTTAGGTGCCTCCTCCTGGGTATCCGAGTTCCGCCAACGTCAGGCGGTCCTTGGTAGTGCTTTTAAGCGCGGGCACCTACAGCTTAGTAACCGTGTTCCAGCACCGTCAGCTGGTCCTCGGTCGTGCCATTGGCTCTTGCACACTGGGGCAACGCATCTGGGTTCCAGCACCGCCAGCTGGTTCTCGGCAGTGTTCTTGACACAGGTACTCCCTCGTGCCAAGCCTGGTTTCAGCACCGCCAGCTGTTTCCGGGTTGTGTCAAGCTCACTGAGACGCCTATGCTTGCCCCGTCGTGGTGAGGTCGGGTTAGCCAACTCCAGGGTGCCTCCAGTTTAGGAGCTTCCTATGTGGGCTGCGTGAACTGGTAGTCAAGGCTGGTTCTGTAGTGCCAGTAGGCCCAGCTCCCCCTGTAGGACTGTTGGGGTTCGGTAACTGCGGCTGCCTCGCGGCCTAGCTGTTCTCTCCTCTCCTGTGGACCTTCAGGTCCACCACCTGGTTCCAGCACCGTCAGCTGGTTCTCGGCAGTGTCTTTTGCTCTTGTACCTTCTGCTCCCCATCCTGGTTCCAGTACCGTCAGCTGGTTCCGGGCAGAGCCTTTGGCTTAGGTGCCTCCTTCTGGGTATCCGAGTTCCGCCAACGTCAGGCGGTCCTTGGTAGTGCTTTTTAGCACGGGTACCTCCTGCTTAGTAACCGGGTTCCAGTAACGTCAGCTGGTCCTCGGTAGTTCCATAGGCTCTTGAACCTTCGGGTAGCCATCCGAGTTCCAGTTCCATCAGCTGGTTCTTGGCATTTTCTCAGCCTTCTTGTACCTTCTACTACATTTCCAAGTTGAAGACCCTAAAGTCGACGACCCGGAAGACCACCCCGATGACGACGACGGCGGAGACGACGACGGCTGAGACGACGACACTGGAGACGACGACCCTGGAGACGACGACATGGAAGACCGAGAAGCAGAAGAACAAGAGGCTGCAGAACAAAGAGCAGAAGAACATTAAGCATAAGACTTAATATCAGAGCAAAAGATATTATCTAAATTATATGCAGAAGAAGACTAAGCAGTGTATGGGGGTGAGTCCGTTCCTCCTCGTGGTGCCCCTGGATAAAGCCTGATGCTGCAGGCCAAACTGAACGCGGACAAATGTAACTTTTGTGACTGGCAGAACGGAAGGTGTAATCTTCCAACTTTTATAGATAACAACTACGGGAATGCCTGTCACAAATGAGAATATGATGAAGAAGTAGAATAGGAAGAATAATAACAGTGGAATAAAAAGAATATTTAGAATAGGAAGAATAATAATAGTTGAATAAAATGAATATGAAGAATGTAATAAAAAAAAAAATAGGTAGAAGATGAAGAAGATGAATAAGGTGAAGAAGAAGTTGATGTCAAAGATGCTGATGATGACGAAGATGAAAGTGTGGGAAAAGTAAAAAAAAAAAAGAAAAAAAAAGGGGAAGGGCGTGGAATAGTGAAACATCAATATCTGACAAAATAAAAAAAAATTTACATACTCAATATCTTTTTCACTCCGAACGTCTTAAAAAAAAAAAAACATGCTATTCTATTTGATTGGGCTAAACCTCATTGCCTTTAATGTCTCCGCCACCTCCCACAATACATCCTACATTATTCTTAGTTGTTTTCCTTCATGTAGAATGAACCTACAAGGCAAGAAAGGGTTTATTTTAATTCCGATATTTTGGTCCCATTGACTTGCATTGGGATCGGGTATCGGTATCGGCGATATCCGATATTTTTTGAATATCGGCCGATCCTATCCGATACCGATACTTTCCGATATCGGAAGGTATCGCTCAACACTACTACTAACCCATTTATCTTTTTTAAGGGCTATCATGGTCTTTCCATTTACCCCAGAGTTCTGAGGGATATAGTACAACATTCCTCTCCCACCATCCCACAGACTCCTCCTTTCTCAGCTAAGATCATATCAAGGGCTAGTCGGTTTTGGAGGGTCATTCTAGTGTTAGGGCCCAATTCCTCAACTATACCCTGGAAAGCATCACAGATAAAATTGACAAACCTTTGTTCACTGTAATATATGTAATTGATCCCATCAACATTTTTGTTAATCTGCACCTGTGGGATTAAAGAAACAAAGCTAGCATAGATCTGGTTCTGGACTTTAAATTGGTCATGCACCCCCCTTGGCACTCCAATGCCATCGACATATACCAATGGATCTTCTTCATAACTCATGTGGAGCTGATCGAGACTTCTCCTCTTTCTGGTATATTCATCAGGTGTCTCTGGATCCCAAGGTAAAATCTTGAACTGCATGGCTAGTTTAACAAGGGTACATTGACCTATCCAGGCATTAGGCAACCTAGGATGGAGCTTACCATCTCCACATAACCAATAAATATCGTACATGTACTGTGTATGTTTAGCTAGCAAGTCAGTATCCAGGGAACTGTTCTCTTTACAGAAACCTGTCTCGAAGACCCCTACTGGTGTACCTGTAGTGTCGTGGGAATTATAGCAGGTATAATTATCAGCTAATACGGTTATCCCTCCTGGGACCTTTAGTTTAGGTGCTTCATGAATTAGTGGAACATAATCTGAGCAATCAGTGGGCTTTAGACCCTTCAACAGATTCATAACACAGGCAGTGGTATTGTCATCAGGAAAAAAACAATGCATGTGTGTATAGATATGTATTCGCTGCAGCACAAGCAATACATCCTACAGAGATACTCTGGACTCTTACATTGTATCTTACCCATTCTAACCATAAATTTGTCCTTGGGGTTGTTTGTGTTTCTATGGAGAAAACTTCTTGCCAACTGAGGCCTGGAATGGGGATTGCTTCGTTAACTATATTTTTGCAAACGTTCACCTAGGCCTGTTTTAGCTGTACTGGTAACGGGGGCCTTGGTTGGTCTGAAGCTAATATCCTGGAGCTTTATATGGCCTAAATTCCCATAGTATCCACTATTAAACACATTATGAAAATATCTTCCCAGCACAATTGTTATCTCTGGTAACACATATATAATACTGGATAATTCCCTCTACCACCCGCTGAGTCTCGGGGCACTTGACTACATTGCAGAAATCAAATCACCAGATATTTATCGGGGCCGTTAGATTTACCCAGAGAACAGTGGCACCGGAATTCTTATTTACAATAGGGGCCGGAAAGGTAGGGGCGAGGATGGCCCCCAGCCTCAGGACCAAAAACAACAGCAACATTTTCCTTCGATCACCACTGTGACTAAGCGCTGGTTCGGTCTCTTTTGCAGTGTGAAGCGTAGATCCAGGTGCTCTTTCCTTCAAGTTTTACTGACATAGCTTTTCACGACCATAAGACCACCAGACTTCAAGTTATGACAAATATCGGTTTCTGCTGAATCTGGAAGGAAAAAAGAAACTAAAACATGGGTGTTAGCAACATTTCTACTAAACTGAATAACATATTGAACAGCACGGTCAATTTCTTCTGACAACTACTGAGACTGAAAATTTACAACTGAGAACCTAGCACCAAACAATATCTCATATGGGGACAGGCCATGTTTTGCAATAGGGGTAGTACGAATGTGTAAGAGCCCTGGCCATGGAGCCGTAGTCTCCTGCATCACTTTGGTCAATTGTCCCTTCAGTGTGCCGTTCAGCCTCTTAACTTTCCCACTAGATTGTGGATAGTACAGAGTATGGAGGGCTACAGTGGATCAAAACATTGTCAGAACCTCCTGATACACATGAGAAGAAAAGTCCGGGCCTTGGTCACTTTCAGCAACTTCTGGAACACCATATCTGCATATAACTTCCATCACCAGTTTCTTTGCTGTGGTCTTTGTAGTCACATTGGTAACGGGGAATGCTTCTGGCCAACTGGAGAACATATCGACAACCACCAGACAATATTCATACCTTCCAGACTTAGGCAACGTGATGTGGTCCTGTCGTCCACCTGGAGCTTTTGGAAAGGATAGTCGGGCTTAGCAAGATACTTCGGGGGTACACGTTGAAGTTGACCGGGATTGCAGGTCTGACAGATATTACATGCACGGTCGAGTGCTGTCAAGACTGTAGAAATACCTGGAGCCCAGTAGAATTTTTGTACCAGGGCTAGGGCCTGGTCTTTCCTTGGTGTGTGGGCCCATGCGCCCACGTGGCAATAGCAGGGTACATCCGCTTAGGGAGACACAAGTTGGTCCTTTTTCCAGAGACCATTGTCCATACATGCTCCATCAGCTTCCACTGCGTCACTTCTTCCTTTGGAGACATTCTCTGCATCGTCATTAAGCGGTCTCGCGGGGTCCGGCAGAAAACCTCAGTCTGGCATAGATCATCAGGTTCCTGTAGAGTCAGTGTTTCTTGTAACTGTTTACGCTGAGAGCGTGTGGTCACCATAGCTGGTATGGGCAGTTCAACGGGTAGGAAAGCAGCAGCTTTTTGCTTGCATATCTGCAAAGGCGTTACCACCAGTCTGTGGACTGTTCCATAGTACCGTGCTCCTTAACTTTGATAATGGCCACCTGAGTAGGTAATTTGATTGAGTCCATAAGGGTTTTAACAGCTTCAGCATTCTTCACTGGAGTCCTGACAATAGTAACAAACCCTCGATTGGCCCATAGGGCTCCGAAATCATGAGCAATACCAAATGCATACTGTGAGTCCGTGTATTTATTAGCCCGCCTGTCTTTGGCCAGAACACATGCAGTAGACAGAGCCTGAAATTCTGCTTCTTGTCCTGACAGGATGGGAGGGAGTGAGTGCAGCTTCGTGCACTACAGTATCTTCCGTAGTAACAGCGTATCCAGTGTGGAATCTGCCAAAATCATCACCATATCTTGAACAGTCTTTCAGGGCCTTGTAGAGAAATTGCATTATGCGGGATGCGTCCAGTATCCACTAACAACAATAAGTACATAGTCCAAGGAAACGCTGGAGCTCAGTCTCATCCTTTGTAGCTGACGGCTATTTTTCTTTCTTCTGTGAGGCGTCTGGCACCCTGAAGGAGACAGTGACCCAAAAATATCACTTGATCAAGGCAGAACCGAAGTTTCAAGGCCGAAACCCGACAGTTCAGATCTGCCAGATACTTGCGAAAACTAACAGTGGCAACAATGGCTTCCTGCTCTGTCTGTGTATACAACAAAAAACAAAAAAAATTACCCACATACTGAAGCAGCATAACATAAGGATATTCTAACTGCCAGGGTTAGAGACACTATCCCCCCTATTTTTTTTTTTCTACAGGCATTATTGGGGGTGGATCTGGGCCTATCAGGGCCAGCATAACCGTGGAAAGGGCATGTAAGATATACATCTCATTATACTCATCTACATAGGGGTTATATAACGTAAGGACCATCTGACCATCATCTTGGCTCACCAACTCTCTAGGTCTGCTCAGGTGCACTTATACGTCCATCATATTGTCTTTGTCTGTCTAATGGGAAAGGTTTGTTCTCAGGGTCAGCCAATTATTTTAGCGTAGCTAGCTAGTCAGAGGGCTTCCAGGGATAATACTCCTGTATCTGTCTTACACTACCTGATGTGGTTGGTTTTCTGGTGGTGGGGGTGACTAGATGACCGGTTGGGGGTGACATGACATGCTGGTCTACAGCTCCTTCCCAAAAGGATTACTGTCAGCTTACTCCCAAAGTTAATGTCCCCACTACCCACAATCCTGTGTCAGCTTCTTATGTCACTACATGTGATCTTATCTGGACAGGAATCAGTGTAATTCACTTAGGTTGGGTTGCAACACAGATTATACAAGTATTTCTCCAGTCTGGGTTTGTCTGACCGCAATATTTACAAGTCCATCTGTCTTGTCTTGGTCTGAGAATTAACATAGCGAGAGAGATTTCCAGACACAGGGTTAAAATGAATATTGGAACGTAAGACTGGATTCGTGTAAGGGAGGGGGGGCTGGAGCTGAAGTCTGTTTCTTGGGCCACTGATAAGGAAGCGAGCTGCGAGCTGTGTCCTTGAAGCTGTGGCGGGGGGAGGGGGACTAGAGAGCGAGTAAAGATCACGGCAGCTGCTGATACAGAATGGGTTAGGTTCTTCTGGACTCAGCGCGTACTGAACCAAGGACAGAATATACACAACTCCATATTCTTCAGCGCAGCCGGCCCCCCTTTCTCTGGCCCGCAGCACAAAGAGAAGTCAAAAAAAAAAACAATTCGCGCAGGGGTTCACCCCTCCCATCAGCTACGAACACACAGATAAGAATTTACAGTATTCCTCAACACAAAAGAAGAAAAACAACAATGCAGCTATTTGACTCCCCCCTCCCATGGGGTGTTTTGGAAAACCACAGTAACGGAATACAGCAATTCTCAGACTCAATTAATTTCTACAAAACCTTCACACAATTCCTATGCCAGGACACCTCAGAAAAACCAATGATTGAGATATTTTATAACCAAACATGGGCTCTGCATCCTCTGATTCTCCCTCTCCATCAACCTCTTTCCATTCCTCGTTCTTTAAACCTCGCGCAACTCGCAGATGAGCTTGCGCTTGTTCTAACAGTCCTTCATCTTTCAACATTCTTGACTGCCTTCTTGCCCTCCCGTGACTCTACTATTGTCTTGACTTCCACAGCATCCTCACTTAACTCGTGGGGCACGGACTTCTTCTGCCATAAGAGACGCAACATGACTCACAGAATACTACGCCCTTCTGCAGTAGGCCACTGACAGCGACAGCAACACTTGTGTCCTAACACGGAGCCTCGCGCTCGACGTGCTATGAATAAAGAGCCTCGCGCTCAATATTGTTCCCTAACCTGAACACCAGTGATTACAGTCTGCCCTGTCACGATATTCTAAACGTTGGGAGGCTGTCTCCTAGTGAGACCCCTCCACTGTGATTCTGGTGGTTCCCCCACTTGGGACGTCTTAATTACCAATGTGTGCAAGTAAGTGATTCTGGTGGTCCCCCTCTTGGGACGTCTTAATTACCAATGCGTGCAATATCACAGAGGCTGCGTCTCCTATCTCTTCCTCTAAGCGGCCCCCAATCCACAAACTTCTCAATCTTTCACTCTATCACTACTAGGCAACAGTTACGGGTAGGGTGGTTGAATGGAGTACAATGACCGGTGGAGGAGGTGTGGTGTACACGAGGATGCGCAGAGTGCGACGTCTCTCAGTTGCTGGTTCGAAGCGTGGCACGGGATCGCGCTCGGTCTCACCACTCGACCGGTCACTTCCCAGACCCAAGGAGACCACAGACTAACCAATAATGGCTGAAACACTAGCAAGTGTGACACATACATAGTATGCAATCTCCACTTACCGTGTTTAGAGGGTGATCAGTCCTCGATGTCAGCCACTACGGGTGTCGTCCACGGACGTCCAGGTATGGGTCCAGGGGGTCTCGGATCGCGGGCCACGCCCCACGTTGGGCGCCAAATTGTCGGGGTCGTCACAACAATACCCTTCATCCACCAGTCATTCCAAATCAGAATAAAAGCAGTGGTACCGGAGTGAAGAATGAGTCAGACAAAAGCTGGTTCAAACTCAGTGCCTGCTTATGCTTCCACACGTAGTGGTAACCTCACAGCAACTGAACTCTTTATTTCATATACACAACATTATATGGTCCATTGGGGGAAGGTGTGCAGAGGGCGGGGTTAGGCGGGGTTTAAGCAATGTATCTAGTATTCAGTCCCTCTGGTTGGCCTGACGTCATATGATAGATCCTCCTTCCTCCACGTCACTTTAAGTTTCCATTTCTCCAGAAACGATACTTTAGCTTCAGAAACGAAAGTAGATTCTTGGCAAGTACAAAAACTAATGCAAAGGTGAATACTGGCAGCCATCTTAAATACAATTACATATGCATTTGGCAAGCGAAGGGGAAAAACTTATTGTTTCACAGCATAAGAATATATAAAAGTACAAAAGAGTATAAAGAAAATATATTTTCACCTTGACAGTATGTCTTTCCATAGCATGTAGAAATGGTTGATCGCTTTCTAAGGCATGGTTGATGGTGGTCTAGTCCATTTAAGGTGTCAAATGGCCTCTTTGGTGGCGGTTTAGGAGTCAAGTGGAAGTTGCAGACAAGTTAAGGAGGACTCTTTTTAACTAATAGAGGATGTAAAACCTCATGGTGGTGAACAGGCTCGGCTTTGGTGGCCAGCCTCAAGGACATTGTAATGGTAACGTCATTCAGGGGCGAGCACAGTGGTTAAGCACAGGAGTGAGGATAATAGGGTCATTGGTGCCCTGGGTTTACTGGCTCTGCTTGAATGGCAAGCCAGTGAATGTCGCCACTTTAGCTGTCTGTCCTGGTGCTGTATGTCAGACAGCTGGGGATATCACAGTACTAGTGAATCCCAATGTACTAACACTTCATCTGTGATTGTTTAATCCTGTGATTTTTAAATAAAGCTGTGGCCATTTTGACAACCAAAATAATGTGTTTTGTGCTTTTATTCTAGTGTCAAGGTTTATTGTAGTTAAGGTTGCTTTAAGATGGAGTGGGGGTCCATCCCATATCCAAAACTCATGCAGTACATGAAACCTGTAATGGCTGGGAAAATTGGCCATCGATTTCAAAACTGGCCAGGGTCACGAGTCCTGTTTAGATAGGATGATGTGCTGCCAAGTTGATGATTTTTAACCCCTTCCCTCATATAGATGTAACAGTGATTCTATATTGCAGGGGAGTTTCTGCAATCAGGCGAACAATTATGTTTGAATAATGGCACTAGCTCAAAAGTGTTGCCATCCGCAGCAGAAGCCAGCAGTTAGGGCTCACTTGCACTTGTGTATAAATCAGAGAAGTGCAATCCGATAAAAAATTGTATTGCATTTGGACCAATATTATTCAACTGAGGCAGTGCATATCTTATATTTTTTTCTCACCTGTATTGGATGTAAGGAAAAAATTGTACTATGCTGCGTATGGACTAGCCAATGCAAGTCTGTGAGTTCGAGAAAAAACGGACGGCACCCGAACCATGCATATGGCATCCAATTTTTACACACACATCTCAAAGAAACCAGGAAATTGCATCAGCCAAGCACATGAAGTTCACAGTACCCTCTTGGCAACCAAGAAAAAAAAACTTATATAAAGATATAGATAGATAGATGATAGAAACATATTAGATAGATATGGGATAGATATGGGATAGATAGATATGGGATAGATAGATATGGGATGATAGATATGGGATGATAGATATGGGATAGATAGATATGGGATAGATAGATATTGGATAGATAGATAGATATGTGATAGATAGATATTGGATAGATAGATAGATAGATAGATAGATAGATAGATAGATAGATAGATAGATACTCAGCCTGGGACAACTCATAAGGTCCTATGACTTCCAGTACCATCTATATGCTGATGACACTCAGATCTACCTCTCTGGCCCAGATGTCACCTCTCTGCTCTCCAGAATCCCAGAGTGTCTATCAGCCATATCCTCCTTCTTCTCCTCTCGCTTCCTCAAGCTCAATGTGGAGAAATCTGAACTAATTATCTTTCTTCCATCTCGCATATCTTCCCTACCTGATCTATCTATCAAAATAAATAAAATCACACTTTCCCCTATCCCCAAAATCTGCTGCCTCTGAGTAACCCTGGATTCTGCCCTGTCCTTCAAACCGCACATCCAAGCTCTCGCCACCTCCAGCTCAAAAATATTTCCAGAATCCATCCTTTCCTCAACCCTCACTCTACCAAAATGCTTGTGCATGCCCTAATCATCTCCCGCCTCGACTACTGCAACATCCTCCTCTGTGGCCTACCTGCTAAGGTTCTAAGGTAACGTTCACATTTGCGTTGTTGGGCGCAGCGTCGGTGACGCAACCAACAACGTATGTACACAACGCAGCGTTTTGCGACGCATGTGTTGTCATAAGATCGTACAGAGCAGGAATTTTGGCGCAGGGAAAACGCTACAAGTAGCGTCCTCTGCGCCCTCTCTGTGCGTCAATATGACGCATGCATCGTAAAACGCAATACAATGCATAACGGCGCATGTCCATGCACCCCCATGTTAAAGATGGGGGCGCATGACGCATGCGTCAGGTTGCGTCGACGACGCTGCGCCCATCAATGCAAATGTGAACGTAGCCTACCACTCTCGCACCCCTCCAGTCCGTCCTTAACTCTGCTGCCTGAATAATTAATCTCTCTCCTCGCTACACTCCTGCTTCCCCTCTTTGCAAATCCCTTCACTGGCTCCCAATTTCCCAGCGTATCCAGTTTAAACTACTAACACTGACCTACAAAGCCATCCATAAGATTTCTACTCCGTAAATTTCCAAACTAACCTCTTAATATCTTCCCTCATGTAATTTCCGGTCCTCCCAAGACCTCCTTCTCTCCTCCACGCTTATTCGCTCCTCACCCAATCGCCTCCAAGACTTCTCCCGAATATCCCCCATCCTCTGGAATTCTGTGCCCCAACACGTCCGGTTATCCACCACATTTGGATCCTTCAAAAGAAACCTGAAAACCCACCTCTTCAAAGAAGCTTACAACCTGTAATGACCCTCGACCTACTGTCTCCTTCCCCATAATCCTGTAGAATGTAAGCCCGCAAGGGCAGGGTCCTCTTCCCTCTGTATCAGTCTGTTATTGTTATTTTTGTTTACTGTAAGTGATATTTGTATTTTGATGTAACCCCTTCTCATGTACAGCACCATGGAATTAATGGTGCTATATAAATAATAATAATAGATATGGGATAGATAGATAGATAGATATCCTGCAGATATACAATTTCACAATTCCCCCTACATATTTTAAAATTGTGCCCTTTAGTGTTTTTCATGTGGAGCTTATTCTACAGCTTTTTTTTTTGTTTATTTTACCTAGTGTATATACCAGGGACATATAACCCAAAAGTAAATAGGAAGTAGCATAAAGGTAAAAAAATAACTTTTGTTTAATTAAGCAATAAAAAGGTTAACAAATAACCTAATAAAAAAGTGTTTAACTGCTAGTGATAAATGGACGCAAATTTCTATTCCAGATCAGTGTGTGGGTTTATTTTCAGTAGAGAAGCTTTAAACTCAGTAGCGAAGGTTTAAACTCTTGTGTTAATTGCAACAAGGCTTCTTTTTTTTTTTAAACCCATACATTGGGTCCTTATAACAAAGGTAACCAAACCTTCTTTCAAGCTTCTTTAACCTAATAAATAAATTAAATAATTAAAAAACCAACGTGGAGTCCGTCCCTATTTTATGAAACCAAAAAAGGTGAAGTCAACAGCTAATATCAGGCTGTGAAGGTCCATGGTCATCACATGAGATGCTCCAATTCTGGCATTTTGCCTGGCTCTTCCTGGTGCATTGGCAATTGGGGTAATGGGCTTGATGTTAGCTGTGAATTGTCAAAAAATACAGCTGACATCAAGCCCTGGTGTTAGTAATGGAGAGGCAGAAAAAGTGAATGTATATTCCCTTAAAAGACGATCTTTAATAATTGGATATTTAAAAAACACCTACCCAGTGAATATTGGTTAGATACCAAAATAAAGAATGACCTAACAAATGACCTAAAAAACCCTGCAATAGGCTTTACTGAATACCTGCCATACTGTGGAGGTTGGCGCCCTAATAGTACAATTTTTTGGAGCCCCCCCACTCAACGTAGGCTATCCCTATTTCCCCTATTAAACTCTATCATGCAGGTGAGAAAACAGAAAAGAAATGAAGAAAGGCCGGTAACGCCTAAAGATCCCTGCAGGTGTTTTTTTTAGACACAAGATAGTAGCAAAAATGCTATTGATTACAATAAAACTTCCCATACAATGATAAGCATTTAGATAACCACCCAGAGTAAAAACCATACCCCTGTTGAGTCTGAGACTATATAGATAAATCAATATAATAACAGAGGTAACCAAGTATAACATAGGGTGTACTTATCGTGTATGGGGTATGCCCTGATGCATTTCCCCGCTGTTACGGTTCATCAGGAGGCCAAAAAAGATGATAGAGGTGCTAGAACATGCCAGATGTAATGGTGGATAGAAGACATCATGATAATGGAGAGGCGCCTATCAGACACCTCAATTACTATCTTAGTACTAAAAAGTAAAAGACACACACATAAAAAATAGTTTATTTTAAAAATCACTACACTACTTAAAACCCATGAAAAAAGTTGTGCTTATAACATGTTTAAGCCCAAGAAATCATTCACAGCAACGAATATAAGTAATTCATATTTTATTTATTGCATGGTATACATAAAAAATTATTTTATTATTTAAAAACAAAAATTATATCATTTAATATATATGTATGTAATATCAATTAGTGCCCATACCTATTTGGCTGACCTTTTATATAAATATATTAGTACCCGTAAGGACTTATTATGGAAAAAGGTTTTAAGTGAAAACATTTTTTTTCAAAAAATGTGTATAAAATTCGTAATAAAGTGCAACAATGTGCATCCAAGAATAAGAACAATAAAAGTGCAAACTAAGGAGAAAGTGCAACTGCATAAAGTGCAAAAGAGACTCTCTAAATAAGGTGCAATAGTTCACATATAAAGCCACTTACTTTAGGGTATATGGGCTAGATGGACTGGTCGCCAGATAGTGTATGGTGCACCCCGACGCGCGTTTCGGACGCTAAACTCCTTCGTCAGGGGGTGTAAGTGTCTATTGATATCTGGGGGGTTTTTATACTGCCCACATTAATTGAAACGCCGATGCCCGCAGCTGCAGTGCAAACGGCGCATGCGCCGCCTAGGTAACCCGGAAGTCACAGGCGGCCGCGTCACGTGACCGGACGCACAGGATGTGTACCTGGCGTTGCCAAGGGCACAGAGACGTAGCAGCCATGACCACAGGGTCCCGGCGGCGCATGCGCACAACATAAGATGCGGCATGAGCACACAGAACCGGAACTGCCTACCAAATAGCAAGTGTATATATATAAAAAAAGATTATTAAGGGGCAAAAATAATAATAAAGCTGTATAGGGGAGAATTATATATTTATTACGATCCCACCATAACACTAACGGACACCGCATCATGTGATCTGCCCGCAGATGTCAGTCTATAGATAGAATCCTATTTCTCGCATCCTCTCATTATATTGCTGCGGAGCTATATGCATAATTAAATACTAGCTCCCATATCAGATCACATAGATCTAACAATAGTACAGGGGGGGGGGCAATATTAACTAGAAGTGATTATTATATCATAAGAGGACATCTATATTTTTACTGATAATAATAAGCCTATAAAAATTAGTATACATAATCAATTTATGCTGCCCAAGTACCGAAAAGTCATCCAAAAAAATAAAAATAAATATAAAAATAAAAAATAAAAAACAAAAATATGGCCCTATAAATCTATAACTATATGAAGATATAGACTATATGATAAGGTTTCTAGTCACCGAACTATGGATATTACAAAATATATATTTATACGCATCAAAAAATGGTATTATATCTCTAACACTTCCATGGCCCAAGTTATATACTTATAACCACTATATATATATATATATATATATATATATATATATATATATATACTATTAGTGAAGAATATACAGTAAGTGATACAAATATTTAAATGTCCAATTTCCTTATAGGTATAAAAAAAGAGAAGAAGAAAAGTGAGGAAAATTTCTCCACATCTGGGCCCACGTCCAAAGAAGATCCATAAGAGATGCCACACGTGGTCCATGTAGGCACTCGATCCTCTCCACAACACCGAAGAGTCGAAGTAACCGAGTCCACACAAGGGAACACCAGGACCAGCAATCGGACCAGCAGCACACAGAAATACAAACGGTAAGTATGATATAATAACCTATGATAAAATCATAATAGTTAGTACACTATATCAACCAGATACATATAAATAAAAATAATGTAGATAAATAATGTAGATAAAACTATAAAATATTAAAACCACACATATATAAGTTCCTCAAACAATTACGTACAAAAAGAATACAGAATTTTAAAAATTAAAAAATACATATATTAAGATAAAAATAAATAAAAGGGCCAATAGACATCACAGAAATGGAGCAAAGCTTATATTCTCGTTTAGGCCTTTCGGGGCGACTGTATCTAATAGCCAAATCCATTTTTTTTATATATATATACTTGCTATTTGGTAGGCAGTTCCGGTTCTGTGTGCTCATGCCGCATCTTATGTTGTGCGCATGCGCCGCCGGGACCCTGTGGTCATGGCTGCTACGTCTCTGTGCCCTTGGCAACGCCAGGTACACATCCTGTGCGTCCGGTCACGTGACGCGGCCGCCTGTGACTTCCGGGTTACCTAGGCGGCGCATGCGCCGTTTGCACTGCAACTGCGGGCATCGGCGTTTCAATTAATGTGGGCAGTATAAAAACCCCCCAGATATCAATAGACACTTACACCCCCTGACGAAGGAGTTTAGCGTCCGAAACGCGCGTCGGGGTGCACCATACACTATCTGGCGACCAGTCCATCTAGCCCATATACCCTAAAGTAAGTGGCTTTTTATGTGAACTATTGCACCTTATTTAGAGAGTCTCTTTTGCACTTTATGCAGTTGCACTTTCTCCTTAGTTTGCACTTTTATTGTTCTTATTCTTGGATGCACATTGTTGCACTTTATTACGAATTTTATACACATTTTTTGAAATTTTTTTTTTCTTTTTTCACTTAAAACCTTTTTCCATAATAAGTCATTACGGGTACTAATATATTTATATAAAAGGTCAGCCAAATAGGTATGGGCACTAATTGATATTACATACATATATATTAAATTCCTGGGCATGCGCACTGCGTGTGTCAGTGGGGGACCTGTTATGGACCTGGTGGTTAGGAGCACCCGGAACGACCTGATGGTTAAACTCACACAGGACAAGCTCTGGGAAGTGGGAGCTCTGCTGACCGCAACCCCTAATCCTATCACACAACTAGAAATAGCCGTGGAGCGTACCTAACACGACCTAGACGCCTCTTCACAGCCTAAGAGCTAACTAGCCCTAAAGATAGAAAATAAAGCCTACCTTGCCTCAGAGAAATTCCCCAAAGGAAAAGGCAGTCCCCCACATATATTGACTGTGAGTTAAGATGAAAGTCACAAACACAGAAATGAAACCGGTTTCAGCAAAGGGAGGCCAGACTTACTAAACAGACTGAGGATAGGAAAGGTATCTTTGCGGTCAGCACAAAACCCTACAAAAAGACCACGCAGAGTGTGCAAAAAGACCTCCGCACCGACTCACGGTGCGGAGGTGCCACTCTGCATCCCAGAGCTTCCAGCTAGCAAGACAAGATCATGATAGCCAGCTGGACAAGGAAACAATGAACAAATAATTAACTAGCAGGAACTTAGCTTTTGCTGGAGTAGACAGGTCACCAGAAAGATCCAAGAGCGAACTGAACCAGTACAAGAACATTGACAGCTGGCATGGAGTAACGATCTGAGTGGAGTTAAATAGAACAGCCAGCCAAAGAATAAACTACAATCCATAACAAAAAAGAAGACAGCGCCACACCGGTCAGTGAAAAAAGACTTACAGATTTAATCTGCCATCTGCGGCGACGTTTTGGTACAATGACCTTTATCAAGCACTTGTGCTTGATAAAGGTCATTGTACCGAAACGTCGCCGCAGATGGCAGATTAAATCTGTAAGTCTTTTTTCACTGACCGGTGTGGCGCTGTCGTCTTTTTTGTTATGGATTGGACTTTGTAGCTGGGCTGACCCCCTGGCAGTGACGTGCGCCACTAAGCCTATGAAGGCCGTATGGGTATAGGGTGTGGTTTAACGCATTTTTTGGATTTTTAAAGAATAAACTACGTCTCCTGTGGAAGGAACCTCAGAAGCAGCAGCTCCACTCACAGCCACCAGAGGGAGTCCATGGACAGAACTCGCCAAAGTACCATTCATGACCACAGGAGGGAGTTCGATAACAGAATTCACAACAGGGACCTGTTTGAGTGGCTGACACACGCAGTGCGCATGCCCAGGAATCCCAGCCCCGCACTGTGCATAATGCATAACACACTGCGGGGCTGGGATTACCAAGGTGTGTGGCTGCACTGGCCGCACAGGCGCAGTCTGCAAGCCTGGCTGGGACGTCAGATGGCCAGAGCTTACTGCGCCAGCACGAGACAGTACTACACAGCGCAGGCGCCGGAATTCATGCGAAAACAGCGTGAAGGGGGCGGTGCCCGGAGCCCCTGAAGATTTGAGATACTGCTGCACAAGGTGGCTGTCACGTAGTGACTGTCCTGGTGTAACACGACCTGACGGGTCAGTCACAAAACGACGGAACACACAAGGGTACATCGGGGACACTTTAACAACGGTGGGCCCTGACAGCAGGGAACGGGGAATTGGCACCTCCTGCACTCACCTGAGGCTGTGCCCTGATCTTACTACTGTCCCTATACGGGTTCTTTCAACCCGTCGCCGACCAGGATACCTTGTCCCTCACTTGCCCTGCTCTAATCCCTATGTAGGGAACTGGCAGGTGAGAGCACTGGTCCCACCGCTGCACTAATACAACACAAGGAGAGTTACACAACAAAGGGACAAAGAAACAATAACAGCACACTTAGCTTTCTCTGCTGCAATGCACCGCGCAGCAGAGTAAGGCACCAGGAAAGAGGATTCAGCTGCGGAACCAAAGAACTTAGCAAGCAGCAACTCCAGGAAGGTTGGTATCCAAAGGACCTGTATAACCAACAGTCAGCTGATGCACCAGGTGACCTTTTAAAGGAAGGTGGGAGTGGTAAAAAACATCAGCTGACCCAGCAGCAAAGCAATATCACTAGCGGCCACAGGGGGAGAAATCTGCATGAACCCCCAATGACCAGAAAGGAAAAAACGTTTTAAACTGAAGGAAACCAGATCTGCCACAGATCCAAACATAGATCGTGACAGTACCCCCCTTTCAATGAGGGGCCTCTGGACCCTCAACACTGGACCTCACCAGTAAACAACCTACAGTGAGAACGTCTCGATCCACCAGTGTTCACCTCCTCAGTCGCCTGACCCTCAGGTTTACGGTGAACACAGCATGATCGAGATGACAACGTAGGTGGCACAAATCTCCAGAGTGCCGACCTGTGGAATGAGTTGTGTATGGGCATTACTGAGGGTAACTCCAACTGGTAAGTCTTTGGACTGACAAATGCTGACACCCGATATGGCCCGATTACCCTGGAACTCCAGATTCCAGTTCCAAACTTCCACCTGATATTTTTGGTGGACACCCATACGTAATCATTCACACACAGGTCCGGACCTGGACGTTTATTTTCACGCATGCGTCTGCCACAGGATGGTGAACTCTTTACAGAACCGACAACAGAGGCATCCCCCTGTGTCACCAAACTCACACCCCCACTATGCACCGAGGGAACCACCACCCTCCTCTGACCCTTCCTCGTGAGAGGTCTCTGACATACCGGGTTAGAGAGTAGTGAGGGTAGAGTCTTGCCCCTACTTCCTTCGAGCACCTCTACTACCCCCACTGGAGAAGAAGGGGTGGGTTGTAGAAGGACGGCTGAGATCGTAGCTCCTGGGCAGCAGTCCTCACACAACTGACCCTAGATGACAACTTCACTGGACCGCCAGTCTATGACCGGGTTGTATTTTTTCAACCAAGGGAGACCTAAGACCATGGGAGTTGGTATGCCCTCCAAGATGTAGCATGACAGGGACTCTTCATGACAAGCCCCTATAGGCAGATGTATATTGTCTACGACTTGGGTTATGCTCCCTTGGCTGCGTGGGGCAGAGTCAATGGCCTGAACGTTTAGGGGCATAGCTAGCGACCTACTCATCAGACCATGGTTCTGGACAAAACGAGCATCCACCAAATTGACTCCTGCTCCACTATCCACAAGCACCGAAACATTCTCAGTTACCCCACCAACAATCACCTCAGCAGGTAAGGTACACTGAGACGAGAAAATGGAGGAAATATACACTTCCTGGTCGCTTCCTTCCACACAACCAGGGGGACGCGGCTTTTTAGATGGAACAGGTATTTTGGCGCGAGCTGGGCAGACATTGATAAAATGACCAGTCTGCCCACAGTAAAAACATGCCCCCACACCACGCCGAACCCCATTTAACCCCGTTTGGGAACCAACTCCTCCCACCTGCATGGGTTTGTCCGCCTGGCCAGGTGTGTCCTCCTCCCTAGTAAGGACCACTGGGGGCACATTTGGTGTATGCCTCTCCCTCAAGCATCTATCCACCCGGATGGCAAGGGACATGGCAGCCTCCAACGACTTGGGGGCGGCGTACTGTACCAGAGTATCTTGCAACCTAGGGGATAGACTCTGCACAAAATGGCTCCTAAGAGCAGGGTCATTCCACTGTGTGTCTGTGGCCCACCTCCTAAACTCTGAACAGTACTCCTTAGCCGGCCGACCCCCCCCCCCTGCTTGATCTTTCGAAGTCGGGATTCCGCCAGGATCACCCTTAAGAAAGGAAACGATGATTCCCACTCGTTGTTCCTCACTCCCTGATGAACGAGGGCGGAGCCTGAAGTACAACTTGCAGGCTTCCTTAAAAAACCAAAAATTTATCTCTCCCTCCAGAGAACCTGTCTGGGAGAGATATCTTGGGTTTTGGTTGAGCCTGTACCTGAGCCGAGGCCCAAAATCCCAACATTTGCTGCAGCTGCTGCACCACCTCACTACGCAGCACCTTACACTCCTCGGTGACTGTCTGTAGCAATTGGGCAAAGGCCTGCATTTGGGCCATGGCTCCCCAGAAAAAAACAATGGTTGGTTATAATGTTACGTAGTGACTGTCCTGGTGTAACACGACCTAACGGGTCGGTCACAAAACGACGGAACACACAAGGGTACACCGGGGACACTTTAACAACGGGGGCCCTGACGGTAGGGAATGGGGAATGGGCACCTCCTGCACTCATCTGAGGCTGTGCCCTGATCTTACTACCGTCCCTATGCGGGTTCTTTCAACCCGTCGCCGAACAGGATACCTTGTCCCTCACTTGCCCTACTCTAATCCCTATGTAGGGAACTGGCAGGTGAGAGCACTGGTCCCACCTCTGCACTAATACAACACAAGGAGAGTTACACAACAAAGGGACAAAGAAACAATAACAGCACACTTAGCTTTCTCTGCTGCAATGCACCGCGCAGCAGAGTAAGGCACCAGGAAAGAGGATTCAGCTGCGGAACCAAAGAACTTAGCAAGCAGCAACTCCAGGAAGGTTGGTATCCAAAGGTCCTGTATAACCAACAGTCAGCTGATGCACCAGGTGACGACCTTTTAAAGGAAGGTGGGAGTGGTAACAAACATCAGCTGACCCAGCAGCAAAGCAATATCACCAGCGGCCACCGGGGGCGAAATCTGCATTAACCCGCAATGACCAGAAAGGAAAAAACGTTTTAAACTGAAGGAAACCAGATCTGCCACAGATCCAAACATAGATCGTGACAGTGGCTCTTTTAGTTTATAACGGCTGGAGGGGGTAACAGTGGCCCTTTAAGGAATAGGACTCCTAGACTGGTAAATCCTATGCACATGTGGAACGCCCCAGATGCAGGGCCGCCGGGTACTCGGTACCGGTCCTCTCTGTCTCAGTTCTAGGGTTGCCATGGTGGCTGGACCCGGTCCGTGACCCTGCTAAGGGGCGTCCAATGAAAGGTGATGAAAGTCTGTCAAGGGTTCTTGATGCCACCTGTGGTATTCGGTCAGGGTGACCGACGCTGCTTGGGGCCCACTGGGGTGGTGTTATGGCAGCTAGATGGTATACCTTCCCACAGGTGAAGTGTATCCCCAGGGCTTCCCAGTAGTATAGGTGGTGATGATGCGAGGTGCGATTAATAACGAGGACACAGGGTTGCAGTCTCTTTACCTTTTTACTGAAGACTTCGGGATCCGCAATCCAGAGCACTGCTAACTGGGCTGGCTGAGACCGGCCGGTCCGAAGGCACATCCAGAGTTCCCTTTGCAGGTGGAAATCGTTGGCTATCAACTAGCGCCTGTGTGTTGTAGTCCTTCCCTGCTGAGCACCACGGGATAGTCCTCACAACTCTCGTATCAGTTCTTTCTCTTCTCCATCCCCCAAGTTTATCTGGCTAGGACACACCCGTATGACGGGTAGGCTCGGAGCTATTCTGGGACCCTAGAGATGCCCCTCTCCACGTTTGCCCCCTATGTCTGCATAGGTGATTTAAGGTAGACAGCCAACCTGTAATCAACTGTCCTGCCGCTGTTTGAAGTAATGCTTGGAGTCAGTTACTTCCTCGGCGTTCCGGCCACCGGCTACGCACCTCAGTAGGATGTTGCCGTTCTCGGGGCTTGACTCCTACTGGTTCTATCTCCTTGTGCTGTGATCTCGTTTCTCACTTCTCCACAATATACTTTGCTTCGTATCCTTTCTTAGGATGCCGCCGCAAGGTAGTGCAGGTGCGGCTCCGTCACGTTCTATCCTTTCTGCTAGGTTCCTGCCAGGAACCCACCCCTGACAGGTCCTCCCTGGAGCTCTCCCAGGCTGCGTTCTGACTAACTTCCTATCCAACCCCCAGTTTTACCAGAGTGTGAGGAGTGGCCTAATACATAGTGCCTTTTGCTCCCCCTCGTGGCCTGAGTGTGAAGTGTAATGTGTGACTGTGATACATGGTCAGGTGAACTCCTTTAGTGCAATCAGACATAACATCACTCCCCTTAGTGGCAGAGCGACATTACTGCAATGACCAGGACTCTGGGGCGCTGCACATGCAAGGGCTGAAAAACATTTTCCCTTTGGGGTATACATATATATATGTCAGAGAATTGTAGAGGTAGGCCTCATACACATCCTGTAAAAATTATGAAGGAGGGCATCATACACATTCTGGAAAAATTAAGAGCGAGGGTTACATGATGACCCTCTAATTATTTTGATTGAGGGCCGCCTGATGACCCTATAAAGATTTTGTGTGAGAGCTGCCTACATTTGAATTGGCTTTATGTTCCGTTGCTGTCATCTGGTGGGGTTGAGAAGTCTGGGCCAATCCAGGCCTTGTTCATTTTGAGAAGAGTCAGCCTTTTCAGCATTTTCAGTCAACAGGAGGATGCCAGTTATTATGCCCTCGGCAACACTAAAAACCACTGTGACAAAACACTAGCAGCAGGGCAGGCCAGCACCTCCAAGGCATAGAGGAACAGTTCATGCCACACATCCAACTTGGATACCCAATAGTTGTACGACACAGACGAATCACGAAGGATGCTGGTAAGATTGGTTAGGTACTCCTTTACCATGTTAAAAAATGTTTCCCTCCTTGTCAGACTACCCCGCACATCAGGGCTTGGGCGCTGGGAGAGTTTAATGTTTTTTTGATAGACTGGGAGGGTCTCGCGTCCTTTGATAGTGTTGCCCGGCCTCTGTTGAACCTGGTGTGTCTCCCTCGTCTCTCCTACTTGGTTGCCCAAGGATCTATGACTTATGCCGCAAGCATGGTCAGATGGGATTTTTTTTACTATTGTTCAACTATGGCCTTCTGGCATTGCATAATTTTACTAGCAGTCTCCGCCACAGGAAGGAGAGATGAAAAGTTGCTCCTTCTTGCATGGGTAGAGAAGGGTGAACAACCAGTAATCAGTGTTGGGCAAAATGCATATAACGAGAGGGTCACAGGAAAGACAGCAGGGCATAAAGTCAGTCATGTGTACAAGACTCCCAACAGGCAAGACTTCCCTGTCCCCACTAAGAGGGTGACTCTCCATCTCCTCCTCCTCCTCTTCAGCCCATCCACGCTGAACAGACGTGATGAAGCTGGTGTGGGTAGTACCCTCCGTACTGCAGGCAACCATCTCCTGTTCTTCTTTCTCCTTATCACCCAATCCACATTGAGAAGATGAGATGAGGCTGGGCTAGGTAGTGTCACACAGTGTACTATTTTCCTCCATCTCCACATGCAAAGTTTATTCTTAAATTGTGAGCAACGAGTGTTTGACTAGATACAGATGCAGGATGGTTATGTTGATTATGGCGTCATCGCCACTCACCATCTTAGTTGATTCCTCAACAGAGGCGTAGCTAGGGTTTCAACTTAGGGGGGGGGCGAAACATCTGAGTGGGCCCCTAACCAGCTAACCCTGATTACAGTTACGGTTGCACACTCTAATTGTGAATATAATGGAACCTCAGAATATGACCGCGCTGTTATTGAAAATAAATCTACAGTATATACAAAAAACGAACATTGATTTTACCGCCATATTGTGACGATATGCAACTTTGATGATCGCAATACTCTGAGTGCCCCTATAACAATACAGTAATGCTTAAGTGCCTTCTTTACATTTAATAATGTCCCTAAGTTCCCTCATGTACTGCTCCATTATACACAGTATGGTGAGCTCAAAGCTTCCCTATACACAGTATAAGGCCCCACCAGCTCCCCTATACACAGTATAATGATTCTATAACTCCCCGATACACTGTATGATGTTCTCACTGCTCCCCTTTACACAGTATAATGCAGACAGAGCTCCACTATAGAAGAAAGTATAATGCCCCCCAGAGCTCCCCTATACACAGTATAATGGGCCAATAGCTCCCATATGCACAATATGCCGTCACAGTTCCCTATACACAGTATGCTGGGTCCACAGCTCCCTTATAAACAGTATGATGGGCCCGCAGCTCCCTTATACACAGTATGATGGACCCGCAGCTCCCTTATACACAGTATGATGGGCCCGCAGCTTCCGTCAAACAGTATGATGTCCCTCACAGTTCACCTGTACACAGTATGATGGGGCCACAGCTTCCTTATACACAGTATGATGGGGCCAGGCACAGCTTCCTTATACACAGTATGATGGACCCGCAGCTCCCTTATACACAGTATGATGGGCCCGCAGCTTCCGTCAAACAGTATGATGTCCCTCACAGTTCACCTGTACACAGTATGATGGGGCCACAGCTTCCTTATACACAGTATGATGGGGCCAGGCACAGCTTCCTTATACACAGTATGATGGGCACGCAGCTCTCTTATACACAGTATGATGGGCACGCAGCTCTCTTATACACAGTATGATCGGCACGCAGCTCTCTTATACACAGTATGATGAGCCCGCAGCTCCCTTATACACAGTATGATGGGCCCGCAGCTTCCTTATACACAGTATGATGGGGCCACAGTTTCCTTATACACAGTATGATGCGGCCACAGCTTCCTTATACACAGTATGATGGGGCCACAGCTTCCTTATACACAGTATGATGGGGCCGCAGCTTCCTTATACACAGTATGATGGGCCCGCAGCTCCCTTATACACAGTACGATGGGCCCGCAGTTCCCTGCCATGATTTGGCAGTCTGCAGTCACATAAAGTGACTGCAGACATTTATTCCAAGCCTTTATCAACTTTATAGCAATAAATTGTTTATTATTAAATCACTAAAGCACCACTCTAGCAGGGTTTTTTTTCCACCACTGGAGTGGTGTTTTAAGTGCAAGTCCCTGTCCCCGGTCATTTACTCATCCTCCAGCGTATTCACTATTTTGTGACACTGCTGCAGTACTACGGCTCAAACTTGTGAGCGCAGCTTCTGACTGGCCAGAAGTTAGAAGCTATGTCACAAGCGCTCAATGTTCGACTATGAGGCTATGTGCACACGTTGCGGATTTTTCTGCACCGTTTTTGCAAAATCCACAGGTAAAACGTGCTGCGTTTTACCAGTGGATTTACTGTGGATTTCCTGCGGATTTCCTGCATGTTTTGTGAGGATTTCACCTGCGTTTTTACACCTGTGGATTCCTATACAGGAGCAGGTGTAAAATGCTGCAGAATCCGCACACAAAATTGACGTGCTGCAGAAAATACAACTCAGCGTTTCTGCGCGGTATTTTCTGCACCATGTGCACTGCGGATTTGGTTTTCCATAGGTTTACATGGTACTGTACACCGCATGGAAAACTGCTGTGAATCCACAGCAAAATCCGTACAGTGTGCTCATAGCCTGAGAGTGAGAAAGAGGCCAGAACGAGGCTCCCACAGACTCACATTGATTAGTGACCTCTGTGCTGCTCCATGAAACAATGGAGCAACGGACAGGTAAAAAAAAAAAAAAACTGAAGGAGACAGAGCCGAGCAGAGACAAAAGCAGATGAAAACGCCAGAAGGTGAGTATCAGACAGAGGGTAAGGGACTTGGAGTTTTCAGCACCGCTCCAGCAGTGAAATAAAAAAACGCTGGAGTGGTGCTGTAAATGTGATGCAGCCCTTGGTTACTGTATGCGGGCTTTGTATACTAATACTCATAAAAGACCCAGGTGGTACGTATCAGAAGCCCCCTACCACCCCCCCCCCCATCTCCAGCCTCCCAAGCAAATATTACATGTGATGGATCACATAATATCATACTATTATAATATTCAGCCCCCAGTGACCTGTCCCCCCTCCCCCACTTCAGCCCCAATGCCCCAATCAACTCACATCCACCCCTCAGTGCCCTGTCCCACCTCACCCACCTTCAGCCCCCACAACACCCCCATGGTCTCACATTTACCCCCCAGTGCCCTGTCACCTATCCTCCCAATACCCCCATGGTTTCACATCCACCCCCTCAGTACCCTGTCCCCCCTCACCCACTTTCAGCCCCCACAATACTCCAATAGTCTCACATTCACCTCACAGTGACATACCTGAATTTAATAAACCTAAAATGTTCCATCCCCACTTACTGATAAAGTTTGCAGGCAGGACCAGGAAGTGTCTAGGTGAAATGCAAGGTGTGGGCACTAGGACCAAGCGTGCCTGAGCCAATCCCAGCGTGCACAGAGCGAAGAAAACAGCAGAAAAAGCTTCATCATCAGGTCAGACGGGTGAAACCATTCACTGCAGGAGGGAGACTGCAGCCGCCACTGTGCTAGTAGCGTGCAGAGTCTCCGTCAGATGAGGGCAGACATTACACTGCTCTGCTCCTATGCTGTGTTCTGCCTCATCACAGAAGTGGCCCTGGCTCCCGGTGGGCCCCTTCATTTGACAGGGCCCAGGGCAATGGCCCCCTCTGCCCCCCCAGTAGCTACGCTACTGTTCCTCAAAGTTTTTTAGAACCTCACAAATGTCAGACATCCATGTTCACTGGTCGATTGTTATATAATTCCCATAGCTATTGCCAGCGAAGCTGGCCACTTGTCGAGAAAAAGAAAGACATTAAATGCAATTTTTCCTGATGTTCTCCCTGTGCAAAAACATGGATCCTAGCAAAAAGGTGTATCACTGCAGCCAATGGCTCTATAGCAATGGCAAATAGCAATGTGGATAAGGAGAACCCCTGCCTTGCGCCTATTTGCAGAGGGAAAGAGTCCGACATGAGGTTGTCAAACCTGGATATTGGCCTGGGGGGGGGGGGGGAGTAGAGAAGTTTAATCCAGGAGATAAAATTCTCCCCAAATCCCATGTGGGGCAGCATGCTCCATAAAAAGGCCCATTTTACGCTATTGAAGGCCTTAGTTGCATCGAGGAATGTTATTGCCTTGTAATATTGATTTTTGGGAAGGAGTTGTAATTTAACCCCTTCACGACATGCGCCGTACTAGTACTGCGCATGCCATGTCACCCCCTTTGATGTGGGCTCCGGCGGTGAGCCCACATCAAAGTCGCGACATGTTAGCTGTTTTGTACAGCTGACATGTGCGCGCAATAGCGGCGGGTGAAATCGCTATTCACCCGCCGCTATTACCATTTAATGCCTCTGACAAACGCAGACAGCGGCATTTAACCGGCGCTTCCGGACGGGCGGATGGAAATGATGTCATCGCCGACCCCCGTCACATGATCGGGGGTCGGAGCTCACAGCACACCTGCATTTCAGCTACATAGCAGCGATCTGATGATCGCTGCTATGTAGCAGAGCCAATCAGGCTATGCCAGCTTCTAGCCTCCCATGGAGGCTATTGAAGCATGGCACAAGTAAAAAAAAATGTTTTTAAAAATATGAAAAAAATATAAAAGTTTAAATCACCCCCCTTTTGCCCCATCCTAAATAAAACAATAATAAAAAAAAACCTACACGTATTTGGTATCGCCGCGTTCACAATCGCCTGATCTATCAATAAAAAAAAGCATTAACCTGATCGCTAAACAGCATAGCAAGAAAAAAATCAGAAACGCCAGAATTACGTTTTTAATTAGAATGCAATAACGGGCGATCAAAAGAACGTATCTGCACCGAAATGGTATCATTAAAAACGTCAACTCGGCTCGCAAAAAATAAGCCCTCACCTGACCCCAGATCACGAAAAATGGAGACGCTTCGGGTATTGGAAAATGGCACTAGCAAAGTTTTGAATTTTTTTTCACCACTTGGATAAAAAATAACCTAGACATGTTAGGTGTCTATGAACTCGTAATGACCTAGAGAATCACAATGGCAGGTTAGTTTTAGCATTTAATGAACCTAGCAAAAAAGCCAAGCAAAAAACAAGTGTGGGATTGCACTTTTTTTGCAATTTCATCGCACTTGGAATTTTTTTCCCGTTTTCTAGTAAAAGACATGGTAAAACCAATGGTGTCGTTCAAAAGTACAACTCGTCCCGCAAAAAATAAGCCCTCACATGACCATATTGACGGATAATAAAAAAGTTATGGCTCTAGGAAGGAGGGAAGTGAAAAATGAAAACGCAAAAACGAAAAAAGGGCTGCGACTTGAAGGGGTTAAGGAATATTCTATGAATAGTAACCACTATTGACATGTTTGGCACACTTTGTTAAGTCTATTAGCTAGTAGTTTCCTTAGGATTTTTATGTTGACTGTGAGCAATGAGATAGGGATTACTACAATAGTGTCCTCATTCATTGATGGTGGCAGTCTACCCTCAAGTAATGCATAATTAAAAACCTCTAGTATTTGTGGGAGGAGGATCTCATTATATTTCTTATAAATTTCCACTGGCATTCCATCCTGCCCTTGGATTTGTTATTTGATAGGCAGCTCAAGCAATCCTTCAACTCCTCCAGCAAGCGGTGGGCCATCTAAAAATCTGTTTTAGTCATTTTGGGGAGAGAAAGGAGATGGAGAAAACCATGCAACTCTTCAATCGTGTGTCGTGTCTTTAAAGAAGTATAGGGAAATATAAAAATCCATAAATATGCTAAGAATATCCAGAGGTGAGCATAATACTTCCCTAGCGGGGCTTCTTATGGTATCAATATATAAGAATTTTTGTTGTGCCTTTCATATCCAAAATATGACCGGCACTCTCACCCTCCTGGTAATAAGTCTACTTCGAACAGAAGAGCTTGTTGTCCGCCACTGTAAGTGTTGTTTTAATTTGTTTTGGGAATCTTGTAGTGTCTTATTTGTAGAATTTGAAGGATATTGTACATGTTTGTATCTCTGTTAACTGTATCTCCTCCAATAATAATCTCTCGAATGTTTTAGAGGATGTCTTGATGTTTTTAACTTCCTTGATTAGGGAAGGCCCTCATGGCCTTCCAGACCGTAACCATTGAAGTCGACCCGAAGTTAACTATGGCATGATGTGACTAAAAACAGACTAGTTGAATCATTCTAAGCTCTATGTAAAATCAGGAAGTCTCTTTTTCTACATGAGTCAGCATTAGAACTACAATTCTAGTCCTTCGAAGGGGTAGGAGATGACCTGCTCCATAACGCATGCCTCAATAAATTGTAAAGTTTTAAACATTAGAATAGTTTCTTTGGATCCTTGGCAGCGCTCCTGGAAGCCCAATTATTGTTTCCCTTATCTGAATTATATTCTGGATCTCTCATGGAGAGATGGAAACTAGGAGCTAACGTCAGGTACGGTATGGAGGAAAGAGTTGCCTAATATGCCTCCTGCTGATAGGGGATAGGCCAGGTAAGCAGAACGCTGCAAGATACCGTGATTATAGCTGCTCCTTCCTATAGCTGGGTGGAGACTCTCAGCAACAGGAAGTAGTAGTAGTAGCAGCAGTAGTATTATTATCTGTAAGTAAAGGTACCTTCACACTCAGCGACGCTGCAGCGATACCGACAACGATGTCGATCGCTGCAGCGTCGCTGTTTGGTCGCTGGAGAGCTGTCACACAGACAGCTCTCCAGCGACCAACGATCCCGAGGTCCCCGGGTAACCAGGGTAAACATCGGGTTACTAAGCGCAGGGCCGCGCTTAGTAACCCGATGTTTACCCTGGTTACCAGCGTAAAAGTAAAAAAAACAAACACTACATACTTACCTACCGCTGTCTGTCCCCGGCGCTCTGCTTCTCTGCACTCCTCCTGCACTGGCTGTGAGCACAGCGGCCGGAAAGCAGAGCGGTGGCGTCACCGCTCTGCTTTCCGGCTGACCGACGCTCACAGCCAGCGCTTAGTAACCCGATGTTTACCCTGGTTACCAGTGAAGACATCGCTGGATCGGTGTCACACACGCCGATCCTGCGATGTCTGCAGGGAGTCCAGCGACAAAATACAGTTCTGGACTTTCCTCAGCGACCAACGATCTCCCAGCAGGGGCCTGATCGTTGGTCGCTGTCACACAGAACGATTTCCTTAACGATATCGTTGCTACGTCACAAAAAGCAACAATATCGTTAACGATATCGTTATGTGTGAAGGTACCTTAAGTTGCTGCTCCGCAAGAAGGTCAGACCCTGGGAGGAGCATAGCAGTGCAGGCAGTGAGTAAGGTGGTGCTTTCAAGCCGTTCGATTTACCGGTGTCACAATCTGCTGGTGTTGTGATTCTTTTGGAGCATTACTCTACCATATCTATTGGACACTTCCCCTGATCGTGCCTTATTGGAGGACATTAAGAGAGAGCTACTGAAAGGAGTTTTGGCACCCAAATACCCCTTAAACCACTTAATTATCTTTTGAATGTTCCACCCAAGACTTTTAGCAAGCCTAGCTCCATGCTTCTCCTTAACAATTTTAACTGCTTCAAAAATGTCTAATTGCTTTATTTTAGAAGCGTATAGAGCTGACATTTAGATCTCACCTGTACTCAAGAATTAAATAGTTTGTCTCGTCTAAAAGTCTGTGACTGCAGACTTGTGATTCCTTACATTGGGCTCTCTGCATGCTGTGAGGATTTTCCGGTGTCAGTGATGGGAATGGCAGTCATATGACTGCAAGTATACAATATGCATTCTTCCGACCACAAACCAACTAGATTAGCGTGGACTCACTCAATTGTATTGAGTGAGGCAAGAAACTGTCTAGTTGGATTGTAGCTGCTGATGGCTTTAGTCCTAGCTTACATCAGAGGCCTCCAACCTAAAGATGTGACACTTTCATAGAAGAACACAATGACCCTAGTATGCAAACTCCAGTAACCCTATGACATCAATTGCTCTACTAGAAAACAAGTCCATATATAAAACAAATAGAGAACCACATGCAGAAGGTCCAACAGCGATTCTTTGAGGAAGACTTATGAACACAGATTTGTTGAAGCATTTTTATAGCAAAAGCATGACATTAGGTATTCATGATGCCTGTGAGTTTCGCTTAAATTGACCAATACCTTAATCACTAGTATCTACTTACTTCCCACACTGTCGTGGCCCCCACCCCAATAATTACACATAAAACATTTGTTTGGATAAATTTGGCCACAGCAGCCATCTTTTATTAACATTTAAACATAACAGTTTATAAACATTGAAACCCCAGGGAAGGCGGTCCTCGAAGCCCCAAGAGTCAACCAACTCGTATCCAATCTCCCTAATTTGGCCTCCAGGTCGTGTCCCTGCCCCCAGCCGCTAGGCACCAGCTCAGAGACGCTTAAAGACTCGCCCGGCCAATATCCGCCAAAAATCCCACGTCCCCAGTCTTCTCGACTGTATAACCTGTTGTGGATTCTGTTTTTGGGCTCCCTCTGGTGGTTACAGATGGTACTGGGTGACTTGTGTTCTCTGCGGTCTCTGGTGTCCACCTGTTCTATCAGGATATGGGAGTTTCCTATTTAACCTGGCTTTCTTGTCATTTCCTCGCCGGCTATCAATGTAATCAGTGTGTCTTGTTACCTCTGCTTCCCGCTTCTGTAATCTTCAGGACAAGCTAAGTTTTTGATTTTCCTGTTCCACGTTTTGCTTAATTTTTGTCTTAGTCCAGCTTGCAGATATGTGATTCCTTTTTGCTGGTTGCTCTAGTGGGCTGATATTACTCCTCATGTTCCATGAGTTGGCACATGAGTTCAAGTAATTTCAGGATGGTTTTTTGTAGGGTTTTTCGCTGACCGCACAGTTCACTTTTGTATCCTCTGCTATCTAGCTTTAGCGGGCCTCATTTTGCTGAATCTGTTTTCATAACTACGTATGTGCTTTCCTCTCATTTCACCGTCATTACATGTGGGGGGCTGCTATTTCTGTGGGGTGTTTCTCTGGAGGCAAGAGAGGTCTGTGTTTCTTCTAATAGGGGAAGTTAGTCCTTCGGCTGGCGCGAGACGTCTAGGAATTATCGTAGGCACGTTCCCCGGCTACAGCTAGTTGTGTGTTTAGGTTCAGGATCGCGGTCAGCTCAGTTTCCATCACCCTAGAGCTTGTTTTGTTTTTTGTGCTTGTCCTTTTGTGATTCCCTGCCATTGGGATCATGACAGTATAGCCGGCCAAAAAGTGGTAATCGTATTGGCTGAAGTAGGAGGAAAAGTAGTCTGAGGAAGTTTTTTTTTTTTTTTTTTTTCCCCTCAGAGTTTGCTGCCTAGCCTTAATTGCAGCCTGGCTGCGTCTTACCTCCTCTTAATCCTTGAATGGCTCTGACCTCAGCTGTTTATCATGGACGTCCAGAGTTTGGCTTCCAGCCTGAATAATCTTGCTGCTAAGGTTCAAAATATACAAGATTTTGTTGTACATGCTCCTATGTCTGAACCTAGAATTCCTATCCCAGAGTTTTTTTCTGGAGATAGATCTAGTTTTCTGAATTTTAGGAACAATTGCAAGTTGTTTCTTTCTTTGAAATCTCGCTCCTCTGGAGACCCTGCTCAGCAAGTCAAGATTGTTATATCTTTCCTGCGGGGTGACCCTCAGAATTGGGCATTTGCATTGGCACCAGGGGATCCTGCGTTGCTCAATGTGGATGCGTTTTTTCTGGCATTGGGTTTGCTCTATGAGGAACCTAACCTAGAGATTCAGGCTGAAAAAGCTTTATTGGCTCTCTCTCAGGGGCAAGATGAAGCAGAAATATATTGTCAGAAATTTCGGAAATGGTCGGTGCTTACTCAGTGGAATGAGTGCGCCCTGGTTGCAAGATTCAGAGATGGCCTTTCTGAGGCCATTAAAGATGTTATGGTGGGGTTCCCTGCGCCTACAGGTCTGAATGAGTCTATGACTATGGCTATTCAGATTGATCGGCGTTTACGGGAGCGCAAACCTGTGCACCATTTGGCGGTGTCTTCTGAACAGGCACCTGAGACAATGCAATGTGATAGAATTCAGTCCAGAAGTGAACGGCAAAACTATAGGCGGAAAAATGGGTTGTGTTTTTATTGTGGTGATTCAGCTTATGTTATATCAGCATGCTCTAAACGCACAAAAAAGGTTGATAAGTCTGTTGCCATTAGTACCTTACAGTCTAAGTTCATTCTGTCTGTGACTCTGATTTGTTCATTATCAGCCATTTCCGTCGATGCCTATGTGGATTCAGGCGCTGCCCTGAGTCTTATGGATTGGTCATTTGCCAACCGCTGTGGGTTTAGTCTGGAGCCTCTGGAAGTCCCTATTCCTTTGAAAGGAATTGATTCTACACCTTTGGCTATGAATAAACCTCAGTACTGGACACAAGTGACCATGCGTATGACTCCCGTTCATCAGGAGGTGATTCGCTTCCTGGTACTGTATAATTTACATGATGTCTTAGTGCTTGGTCTGCCATGGTTACAAACTCATAACCCAGTCTTGGACTGGAAAACGATGTCTGTGTTAAGCTGGGGATGTCAGGGGGTTCATGATGATGCACCTCCGATTTCTATCGCTTCATCTACTCCTTCTGAGGTTCCTTTATTTTTGTCTGATTATCGGGATGTTTTTGAGGAGCCTAAGCTCAATTCGCTTCCTCCTCACAGGGATTGCGATTGTGCTATAGATTTGATTCCTGGCAGTAAATTTCCTAAAGGTCGTTTGTTCAATCTGTCAGTGCCAGAGCATACTGCTATGCGGGATTATGTTAAGGAGTCCTTGGAAAAGGGACATATCCGTACATCTTCGTCCCCTTTGGGAGCAGGTTTTTTTTTCGTGGCCAAAAAAGATGGTTCCTTGAGGCCTTGTATAGATTACCGTCTTTTGAATAAGATTACAGTCAAATATCAGTATCCTTTGCGATTGTTGACTGATTTGTTCGCTCGCATTAAGGGGGCTAAATGGTTCACTAAGATTGATCTTCGGGGTGCGTGTAATCTTGTGCGGATAAAGCAGGGTGATGAGTGGAAAACCGCATTTAATACGCCTGAGGGCCATTTTGAGTATTTGGTGATGCCTTTTGGACTTTCTAATGCTCCTTCTGTCTTCCAGTCCTTTATGCACGATATTTTCCGTGAATATCTGGATAAATTTATGATTGTGTATTTGGATGATGTTTTGGTTTTTTCTGATGACTGGGAGTCTCATGTTCAGCAGGTCAGGAAGGTGTTTCAGGTCCTGCGGGCCAATTCTTTGTTTGTAAAAGGTTCAAAGTGTCTCTTTGGAGTTCAGAAGATTTTTTTTTGGGGGTATATTTTTTCCCCTTCTACTATTGAGATGGATCCCGTCAAGGTTCAGGCTATTTGTGACTGGACGCAGCCTACATCTCTTAAGAGTCTACAGAAGTTCTTGGGCTTTGCTAATTTTTATCGTCGTTTCATAACTAATTTTTCTAGTGTTGTTAAGCCTTTGACGGATTTGACTAAGAAGGGTGCTGATGTTGCTGATTGGTCTCCTGCGGCTGTGGAGGCCTTTCAGGAACTTAAGCGCCGGTTTTCTTCTGCTCCTGTGTTGCGTCAGCCAGATGTTTCGCTTCCTTTTCAGGTTGAGGTTGATGCTTCCGAGATTGGAGCGGGGGCGGTTTTGTCACAGAGAAGCTCCGATTGCTCAGTGATGAAGCCATGTGCGTTCTTTTCTAGAAAGTTTTCGCCCACTGAGCGGAATTATGATGTTGGTAATCGGGAGCTTTTGGCCATGAAGTGGGCATTTGAGGAGTGGCGTCATTGGCTTGAGGGTGCTAGACATCGTGTGGTGGTCTTGACTGATCACAAAAATCTGATTTACCTTGAGTCTGCCAAGCGTCTGAATCCTAGACAGGCTCGTTGGTCACTGTTTTTCTCCCGTTTCGATTTTGTGGTTTCATACCTGCCAGGTTCAAAGAATGTGAAGGCGGATGCTCTTTCTAGGAGTTTTGTGCCTGACTCCCCTGGAAATTCTGAGCCCACTGGTATCCTTAGGGATGGGGTGATTTTGTCGGCTGTCTCCCCAGACTTGCGACGTGCTTTGCAGGAGTTTCAGGCGGATAAACCTGATCGTTGTCCGCCTGAAAGACTGTTTGTTCCGGATAATTGGACCAGTAGAGTCATCTCCGAGGTCCATTCTTCTGTGTTGAAAGGTCATCCTGGAATATTTGGTACTAGAGACTTGGTGGCCAGGTCTTTTTGGTGGCCTTCCTTGTCGAGGGATGTGCGTTCTTTTGTGCAGTCTTGTGAAGTTTGCGCTCGGGCTAAGCCTTGCTGTTCTCGGGCCAGTGGATTGTTGTCACCTTTGCCTATCCCGAAGAGGCCTTGGACGTACATTTCCATGGACTTTATTTCGGATCTCCCTGTCTCTCAAAAAATGTCCGTCATCTGGGTTGTGTGTGACCGCTTTTCTAAGATGGTTCATCTGGTACCCTTGCCTAAGTTACCTTCCTCCTCTGAGTTGGTCCCTCTGTTTTTTCAGAACGTGGTTCGTTTGCATGGGATTCCGGAGAACATCGTTTCTGACAGGGGATCCCAGTTTGTGTCTAGATTTTGGCGGACGTTCTGTGCAAAGATGGGCATTGATTTGTCCTTTTCGTCTGCATTCCATCCTCAGACGAATGGCCAGACGGAACGAACTAATCAGACCTTGGAAACTTATTTAAGGTGTTTTGTTTCTGCTGATCAAGATGACTGGGTTACCTTTTTGCCGCTTGCCGAATTTGCCCTTAATAATCGGGCTAGTTCTGCTACCTTGGTTTCTCCTTTCTTTTGTAATTCGGGGTTTCATCCTCGTTTTTCCTCTGGTCAGGTGGAGCCTTCTGATTGTCCTGGAGTGGACATGGTGGTGGATAGGTTGCATCAGATTTGGAGTCATGTGGTGGACAATTTGAAGTTGTCCCAGGAGAGGGCTCAGCAGTTTGCTAATCGCCGTCGCCGCGTGGGTCCTCGACTTCGTGTTGGGGACTTGGTGTGGTTGTCTTCTCGTTTTGTTCCTATGAAGGTCTCTTCTCCTAAGTTCAAGCCTCGGTTCATCGGTCCCTATAGGATCTTGGAAATTCTTAACCCTGTGTCGTTTCGTTTGGATCTCCCGGCATCGTTTGCTATTCATAATGTGTTCCATCGGTCGTTGTTGCGGAAGTATGAGGTACCTGTTGTTCCTTCGCTTGAGCCTCCTGCTCCGGTGCTGGTGGAGGGAGAATTGGAGTATGTTGTGGAGAAGATCTTGGATTCTCGTGTTTCCAGACGGAAACTCCAATATTTGGTCAAGTGGAAGGGTTATGGTCAGGAGGATAATTCTTGGGTGGTTGCCTCAGATGTTCATGCTGCTGATTTGGTCCGTGCATTTCATAGGGCTCATCCTGGTCGCCCTGGTGGTTCTCGTGAGGGTTCGGTGACCCCTCCTCAAGGGGGGGGGTACTGTTGTGGATTCTGTTTTTGGGCTCCCTCTGGTGGTTACAGATGGTACTGGTTGACTTGTGTTCTCTGCGGTCTCTGGTGTCCACCTGTTCTATCAGGATATGGGAGTTTCCTATTTAACCTGGCTTTCTTGTCATTTCCTCGCCGGCTATCAATGTAATCAGTGTGTCTTGTTACCTCTGCTTCCTGCTTCTGTAATCTTCAGGACAAGCTAAGTTTTTGATTTTCCTGTTCCACGTTTTGCTTAATTTTTGTCTTAGTCCAGCTTGCAGATATGTGATTCCTTTTTGCTGGTTGCTCTAGAGGGCTGATATTACTCCTCATGTTCCATGAGTTGGCACATGAGTTCAAGTAATTTCAGGATGGTTTTTTGTAGGGTTTTTCGCTGACCGCGCAGTTCACTTTTGTATCCTCTGCTATCTAGCTTTAGCGGGCCTCATTTTGCTGAATCTGTTTTCATAACTACGTATGTGCTTTCCTCTCATTTCACCGTCATTACATGTGGGGGGCTGCTATTTCTGTGGGGTGTTTCTCTGGAGGCAAGAGAGGTCTGTGTTTCTTCTAATAGGGGAAGTTAGTCCTTCGGCTGGCGCAAGACGTCTAGGAATCATCGTAGGCACGTTCCCCGGCTACAGCTAGTTGTGTGTTTAGGTTCAGGATCGCGGTCAGCTCAGTTTCCATCACCCTAGAGCTTGTTTTGTTTTTTGTGCTTGTCCTTTTGTGATTCCCTGCCATTGGGATCATGACAATAACCACCAATTCTCTAAGCCACACCAGGGGGAGTCCAGGATCTCACACATCCCCCCCCCCCTCCAAGCCGCCATTTCTTAGCACCACCAACTTCGAGGACCTCTTCCCCCCCCGCCACCAACACCAATGTCCTGACACCTCAGACATTTGTGTCCCGCCACACCAGCAGCCCTTTTTCGATGCCCTCCTGCACCGCAAGACACCATAAGTCTAGACCGATAGCATTCAAGTGTACTCCATCTTTTCTCCAATATTCACCCGTTCCCGACTCCAGATCCAAATGGCGAATTACCAGAGCCCCATTCCGTACCATAAAATGTGAAATTGCCCTATTAACTTTTATTCTGGCCCTGTTGATACCCTGCACTGACCGTGCTCCGAACCAAACTTTCCTAGGAACAATATCCGACCAGATTACTAACAAACGCGGGAACATAGCCCACAACCTTAAAACATCAAATTTGATGTCGTTGATCAGTTCTCTACAAGGGCGTTTACCAAGATCGTTGCCCCCCAAATGAATCACCAATAAATCCGGCACCCGGTCCAAACGTCCAAACTTATGAAATTCCAGCAAGAGCTGCTTCCAGTACATTCCACGTTTTCCAATCCAACGTATGGTCGCTGATGACTTTTCCACACCGAGCTGTCTCCCTTGAGGGCGAACGTCCGCTCGCATCGCTGCCCAAAATACAAACGAATGGCCCATAATCCGTGCAAGTAAAGGCGTTTTTCCTGAAAAGAAAAAACAACAAACCAAAACATAGTAATCGCAAAGCACGACCCGATTAAATCCTTACCCAACTCAAAACACCCTTCAGACCAAGGACGGGCGAATATAAGACCTAAACCTCATGGATTCCCAACGGCCAATCCTCCGCACCACGTCCTCCCCTAAACCTCTTCTTGCCGCTTCCGTAGCTGCACCTATCCTAAATGAGTGACCCGAAAAATTCTCTGCCGAAATACCTCCTCGCGTCAAACAGCGCTTAAAGATAGTGACAAACTGATACCGAGATAAAAACGATCCATCCCCGTGCAACAACAGTGGCTCATCATCCCAAACCTTCCCCTTTGAAAACTCCCTAAAACATAATACAGGGCACAATGGGGAACCCATCACCTCAAATAGCACAATTTTACACCCTTTTCCAGCCAAATCAGTTTTTGATTGACGCAGCCAAATCACCAGCTTATCCCCGTGCAAAACTACATCCCGACCCAGCAGCCCCTCCTTTTTATTCTTAGAGGGGCTGACCAACTCACCCAAGCGAAACGCCCCAAAGAATGCCAAAGCAAATGCCAACTTAAACAAAACCACCTCCGGTTGATTAGCACATACCCTTGGTAATTGTTCGCCTAACTGCAATAAAATCTCGTATGATACAGGGCGTCGACCATCTAAGCTTTTCCAACCCTTACGCCACCCCTTCATCACCTGGAGGACCATAAATGATTTAGTGACGTCATGTAACCCCCTGAATCTAAAACCAAATGCTAAACCAGCCAAAAAATGATTAACTTTAGATACCGACCAACCTAAATCCCATTTCTGACCTAAAAGCAACAGCAATGTCTCGTCGTCATGCATATCCGATCCCAGCGACAAGCCCCAATCCACCCAAGTATCCCAAGCCTTAATATAGTGCGACCAAGTTCCTGGCGCCAATGACCTAGACAGTAACCCTCTTACTGCCCCAACGGAAGCTTCCATAGTTCCTCCGGGCAAAACACTCGTACGAGATCCACTTGAGACATGCCATCTGGAACCCAATCCCACTGTGGATGAAAAATAGCGTCACCAGTTAATGATTCATTAGACGGCCGAAATTCCGCAGTGACCCATAAGTTAAACCGTAGGCCCAACCAAACCATATGCTACAAAACTCTTAGCAACGCTGAATCTGCGGATGATAGTGAATTTAGCGCTCTCACCGTGCCTCCGATTCACAACCGAAACAAATCTTCATGTTACAGACCTCTGATCCCCATAAAGATAAAGCAACAGCAATGGGAAAAACCACACACAGCAATCGGTTTGCAGATAAACCGTTGTCAACCCATGAAGGCGGCCACCGACACGCCAACCAACTTCCTCGAAAGACCAAACAAAAACCCTGCTCGTCCACCGGGCCGATCTTAAAACCCAAATCCTCCGCAGGCACCACCGGTGCAATCCATAGTGACTTCCCGTTATAAGAATCCAGAAAAAGCATCCATACTTTCAGATCATCCTTTAAGGCCTTTCGAAGCCTGATAAAATGAGACGGGGACCGAACTCCTACAGTAGCCAAAGACAACCTGCGACAAAAAGCCCTACCCATTGGCATGATACGGCATGCAAACTTCAACTTCCGCAACAATGATTGCACCACATGCAACGTCACCTTTTTTGACTCATACACTCTCTTCACGTCCAGTCTCATGCTCACGAGTTTATCCATAGGTAACCGGCATTCCATTGCAACCGTATCTATCTCGATGCCTAAAAAACTCAACGATGTTACCGGACCTACCGTCTTGTCAGCAGCTAACGGAACGCCGAACCTGCTTGACACACTCTCCATTGAGTGAAGCAAAATTGAACAGTCAGCGGAATGCACTGGACCCACAAACAAAAAATCATCCAGATAATGGATACAAGATCGGAGTCCGGATACATCTTTTACCGTCCACTCCAAAAACGTACTGAACAATTCAAAATATGCACACGACAGGGAACAACCCATCGGCAAACAACGATCCACGTAAAAACCCCCATTCCAAAAACACCCCAACAAATGTAAACTATCCGGATTGACAGGAAGCAAACGAAAAGCAGCCTCAATATCGGTTTTTGCCAACAAAGCCCCCTGTCCACAATGCCTAACCCACTCCATAGTTGTATCAAACGACGTATAAAGAACCGAGCACAACTGTGGATCAATGCCGTCATTCACTGACAAACCTTTTGGGAACGAAAGATGATGGATTAGCTTAAATTTGTTAGCCTCCTTTTTGGGCACCACCCCTAATGGAGAAACTCTCAATCCCTCCATAGGGAGAGACTGAAATGGGCCGGCCATTCTTCCAAGTGACACCTCCTTATTCAATTTATCCGTGACCACTTCAGGAAAATCGTATGCCGATTTTAAATTCTTTTTGGACCACTGCACCTTAACGTCCACAAAAGGTATTGAAAAACCATTCCTAAAACCATTTCTCAAAGTTGACGCTGCCTTTTCATCAGGATATCTACTTAGGAACCGCTCCATCTCTGCGAGACGCACTGGAGTCACCCCTTTTGTCAAATCCATCTGACCCTTTTTGTTTCCCTCCCCTAAAGCATCTTGCAGCCCCATGGGTACCTCCGCATGATGAACATTCATGCTTAAACTTACACTTTGCCCCAAACCTGCATGTCCCTTCGTTGAAGGCAAAACACAGTCCCTTTTGCATGACCACCGAGTGCCCCGACTGTCCTGAACCCCCGGTGCCCCCAAGAAATGACTGAGAACCCTGACTCGGCCTGACCGGTGCTGTCACTCTCATCCACAAGGAAATATCCTTGTGATCCCACCGAATATTTGGACGCACCGCTTTACGTTGACGAAACTGTTCATCGTATCTAATCCACCTTTGACCCCCATAAACCCTGTACGCCTCCCCAATGATATCTAAATAGCAAAACAAGGGGGCACAAGTTTCCGGCGATTTCTCCCCTATGACACTAGCAAAAATCGCAAAAGCCTGCAACCAGTTAGAAAAAGTACGTGGGATTAATCTAAACCTTCTCTTCTCTTCGTCCTCTTTTTTGGAATCATCCCTACGGGTTTTATCTAAATTGAAGCGCTCTAAAGGGAGCAGTGAAAATATTTCAACATACTCCCCTTTCCAAATTCTCTCTTTCACCTCCGGTTTTAAATGCGCGCCCAAAGGCCCCTCAAAACACACGTACACCTCCCCCCTAGCCGAATCATCAACCTGAACCGATTCATCCTTTTCTTTAGTCCCACTTTCCGCTGTCGCCAAGCTTCCCTGCTGAACTACTTCACAACTACCAACTGATGTCAACCCCGGTGCCAATGGAGCCCCCTGCGAAATACTAGATCCTGGCCCATAGGAGTCGCCGACTCCCTGCACCCCCGGGACCCCCCTCTCCCAAACGTTCCCCAACCACGCCGATAACGGCGATGGTTCAATCTGCCTACCCCTCGTCTCCCACATTTGGAAAAAATATTTTAACCCTTGCATTAAAATACCCGCACCAACACTAACCCCCCCTACAGAAACCTCCTCTCTACATGAATCAACACTGGGAGCTAGTGAAGGTAATAAAAAAGGTAAAACGGCACTCTCACCTGGCTGCCTAGGCGCTGTGATCCCAGCAGCCGCAGATTCCGGGTCCAGATGCGCTCCTACAGTCCGTGCTCCTCCGTGTCCGTGCGGGCTTGATGATCCACGAACTTCCATGGGCCAGTGCTGAGATGTCGCTGCGGTGATAGGACCCACAGGGTGGTCCCGATCCACGGATGCTGCCCGCGATGATTCAAGGCGCGCAGCGGGACGCTCCGCCAACCCGCCCCCGCTAGCTGCCTCAGCCCCCCCATACCCAAATGTCCTCGGCCCCTCCGCAGCTCCTGTCTGTACCCCCCTCTGACTATAATCCCAGGGATCCACATTATCTGCAGTGCTTCCAGCACTGCAACGGTTACTAGCAGCAGCAGCCAGCGAGTGGGCGGGGCTAAACCTGCGCCCATCACTGACTGCTCTGCGCTCAGGGGCCTGTGCTGCTGCTGCCTGAGAGTCTCTCATGCCGCGCTGAGCGGCGGCCCGGATGGATGGGCTCGCCGCCGCTCCTGTCTCAGGCTCCTGCCCACTGGCCGTCCCTGGTGAGTACGCTGACCTCCCGCGCCGCGCCGCCGGTTGAGGCGCCCGCCGCACGGGCCCCCGCCCGCCCCTCTGTAGTACTTGCCGCCGCTGAGCCGGGCCCGTTCCAGGCTGGGCACCGGCCGCTCCACTCCCTGGATCCGGCAGCACTGGCGTTCCTTCTGATGAAGGGGAGGCCGACACCTCCCCCCGCTGTAGGCCCCGCCGACTGGTGGGATTCCTCCCGGCTCCCTGGCAGCGCCCGCTAGAGCCACGGTCTGCTGCCGGAACCGGAGGGTCCCCTGAGGGGCTCCTCATACGGCGCCGGGCCCTGGGGGTGACCTCGGGGCTCAGGCGCTCCGGAGGCCGAGACCTCCGAGGCCGGCGGCCCTCCGTCATTAAAGTAGCTGACCCGGCTCCCCCTTCAGGAAGCAGGCCTTGTAGCGACGCCTGCAGCCAACCTGCGCCCCTAGTTCTAGCTGCATCACGAAGATGCTGAAGAATTGCCTCAACCTCCATTAGACTCTCTCTCCCACAGAGCTTGCTATCTAAATCAGAGGGGCACCAAAATGGTTGCTCCTCTAAGATGGGTGCCCCCTTTTATAATCAACCCCCCCCTTATCGCCCCCACCTTCCTGCCCCCCTTCTCCCTCAGCCAATCCGTAATCCCCAATTCAAATAGTGCCCTCACCTCACTCCACAATATTGCCCCCACCTTTCCGCTCACCCCCTATAGGCCCATTCAACCTTGTCATGTCGTCCTCCCTCAAAGGCCTGCGGCCAGTGGCGTAGGAAGGGGGGGGCGGTCCGCCCCGGGCGGCACAATGCTGGGGGCGGCCGGCGCTGCAGGAGAAGAAGATAAAAAAAAAAAAATAAAAAAAAAAAGACGCCCCTTCAAATCTTCGGGCGGCGCCGTCCGCCGCCACGACCAGGGCCAGCTCCCCCCACCCCCGGGTCCCGCCCCCCGCTCTAATACTCACCTCTCCTGGTTCCTGCGGCTTCAGCGTCCTCTGACTCTGCGACGTCTCAGAGCAGAGGGCGCGATGACGTCACTACTGTGCGCGCCGCTCTGCCTCTCTGTCCTGAGCGTCGCAGAGCCGGAAAGACGCTGACTGCACCGGACCTGCGCTGGGAACGGGAGAGGTGAGGATTTTACTTTTTTTTTTTTTCTTTATGTCTGACTGTCTGGGGCTGGGGCAATGCTGGAGACCATGGGGCAGATTGCTGGACACACTGGGGCAGTACTGGAGACCATGGGGCAGAATGCTGGACACACTGGGGCAATACAGGAGACCATGGGGCAGATTGCTGGACACACTGGGGCAATACAGGAGACCATGGGGCAGATTGCTGGACACACTGGGGCAATACAGGAGACCATGGGGCAGAATGCTGGACACACTGGGGCAGTACAGGAGACTATGGGGCAGAATGCTGGACACACTGAATACTGGAGACTATGGGGCAGATTTCAGGACACATTGAGGCAATGCTGGAGACCCTGGGGCAGACTTCTGGACATACTGGGGCAATACTGGAGACCATGGGGCAGATTGCTGGACACACCGGGGCAATACTGGAGACCATGGGGCAGAATGCTGGACACACTGGGGCAATACAGGAGACCATGGGGCAGATTGCTGGACACACTGGGGCAATACTGAAGACCATGGGGCAGAATGCTGGACACACTGGGGCAGTACAGGAGACTATGGGGCAGAATGCTGGACACACTGAATACTGGAGACCATGGGGCAGATTTCAGGACACATTGAGGCAATGCTGGAGACCCTGGGGCAGACTTCTGGACATACTGGGGCAATACTGGAGACAATGGGGCAGATTGCTGGACACACCGGGGCAATACTGGAGACCATGGGGCAGAATGCTGGACACACTGGGGCAATACAGGAGACCATGGGGCAGATTGCTGGACACACTGGGGCAATACTGGAGACCCTGGGGCAGATTGCTGGACACACTGGGGCAATACTGGAGACCCTGGGGCAGATTTCTGGACAGATTGAGGCAATGCTGGAGACCCTGGGGCAGACTTCTGGACACACTGGGGCAATGCTGGACACTGGGGCAGATTGCTGGACACACTGGGGGTAATATACTGGACACACTGGGGCAATGCTGGACACTGGGGGTAATATGCTGGACACACTGGGGCAGACTGCTGGACACACTGGGGAAAGGCTGGACACTGGGGCAGATTGCTGGACACACTGAGGGCAGATTGCTGGACACACTGGGGGTAATATGCTGGACATACTGGGGCAGATTGCTGGACACACTGGGGGTAATATGCTGGACACACTGGGGCAGATTGCTGGACAACATGGGGGTAATATGCTGGACACACTGGGGCAGATTGCTGGACAACATGGGGGTAATATGCTGGACACACTGGGGGCAGGACTTGAGGCATGGGCAGAATGTAGATACGGGGCATGATTGGAGACACGGGGCAGGATTGGATCATGGGGCAGGACGGATACGATGGAGGCTGGTGGGGCAGGATGGGGAGATCATATGGGGTAGAATGGATACTCATGAGGGCAGGATATGACAACATATGGCTGGAGCCAGGAATGAGATAAACGGGGCCAGGGTGGGGAATATTATTACCATAGGGGATAATTAAGGGATATTGTTACTGCAGTGATGTATTTATTTTATTTTTTGAGTATACTGTTTTAAATGGGGGGGCGGTCCTGTTACTGTGCAGAGTGACACTATATCACCTTTTTTTCTTCATGTGGTGTAATGTAGAAGTTGTGAAAAATTAAGTAATGTGTTCTGCAAGCGGAGCTCGAGATAACTGTGTTATTTCCTGCAGAAACGAGTCCTGGCTGGAAGGAATGATGGCGGTCTGTGCTGGATGAAAGATGAAGGACTTCACCTAGAGACGTCACTGGTGAGTCAGTGTTACCTATACACTGACACTATACACTGTATACTATATAGAGGTCCTGTGTATAATGTCACCAGCGATCTCTATTACCTCTACACAGACACTGCATACTAAGTACAGATCTCCTGTGAATACTGGCACTTATGGTGATAGTATTGTGGGTTTTTTTTATTACTGATCAGTATTGTAGTATTCAGTCACTATGTGGTGGTAATATGTGGTCTGGAAATGGTGCGGTGGTATTTGTCCCTTGTATGTAGTATTATTCGGTCACTATGTGGCCTGGTCATGGTGTGGTGGTATTAAGTCACAGGTGTGGCATGTGGGGGTGACACCATTAGGCCCAGTTTAAGTTCTACAAAACAGGAAAACCATTTTTGGTAACCTTTGTGTGTATTGAGCTGGGAGGGGGATGGGGGGGGTGGGGCGCCAAACTCGGGAACAGCCCCGGGCGGCAAAAGCTCTAGCTACGCCTCTGCCTGCGGCCTAGTCCGTGCTCACTTGGCCACTGGTGGAAATGATATTTCCATTTGATTCCCTTCAGCAGGAGCAGTCAGCCTTTTGGCTGATAGACTATCGCAGATGTAAAGGCTATGGTGCAGTCTCAACAATGCAAACAAGACTCTTTATACTTTAGACATGAGCATAACAGCTTAGCTAATCCTCCTCTCTCCTTGGTTTAAACTACAGTAAATTTTACACAGGGTCGGCATTGACTCTTCAGAGGCAGTTTAAGAAGAGTCAAATCCCTTGCCATCTCCCAGGAGTTATTTTGACAAGCATTAGCACATGCCCAGATTCCATAGACCAGTGGCCATATCAGTACAAAAGGTTCAGTTGTTGTAGATTAGCATGCATGGGATACCAGCAGGGAGCCACATAGAGAGGTGCTGCTAATTGTGCAGCCGATGCTTTTCTGAAAAATTCTAGTCTAATCCCGATGATTTAGGTCTGTTTTTCTTCAGATTATCTTAAAATAGACTCAGACAAGTTTAAACATATTATTAGGTGATGCTGTCTTGTTATTCAGCCATTCCCTATCAAAGCACATAGAAGACATAAAGTAAAGGAGTGAAAAATCATAATTTCATTTCTGTAACAAAAATTCTGCAGACTGATAATATAACATACTTCAATAACCTTTTTTGAAATAATTTTTCTTGACCAAACCTCAATTCATACATATTTACCGTAAATGTTTTATTTTTTGCATGTGGTTGCAACAGTTGGTTCACAGATTCAAAGCACCTTCATAATTGTAAGATAGAAACTGGTTTATCCTGGCTATCAGGGTTCCTCCGTTCTTTGTGTCTGGGACTCGGTGATGGACAGCTGTCTTCCTTTCCTGTGCTGGGCATGCTGAGCTGTCGGTGTTTGATTGACAACTCAGTTGACCTATCTGCCACTGGGAGGTGCAGGGATTTCTCCAGGTGATCCCTGTTCTCTGTAATTGCCCTGCTATTTAGGTAAGCTGTCTGACCCAGATATTTGTCAGTCAAAAGCTTCTGCTCTCTGGTGTGCATTTGCCTGATTCCAGTGCTGTGAGTTCTGATCTACTGTTGCCTGACCAATGGGCCGTGTTCTGAGTACCCATATGTTATTTCCCCTTTGCTTATCTGCTATTTCTCTGGTATTCTGATCCTGGAATGTGACCTGACTTAAGACTTCATCTGTTCCCTTAATGTCTGACGTTTCTGCCTCACAGCCTAGCGTCACATTTGTACTGGCCTTATACTTTTTTCCTCACCAATGGATCCAGTTGGTTCACTCAGTGATCAGGTGGCAAATCTGACTCAAATGGTTCATGATCTAGCCAGCGAACATCAAAGACTAGAATCTTCAGTCCCAGCTGCGGGTCAGTTTTCTAGTACTATGGATTCTTCCTAATGCCCTCCACTATCCAGTGTAGCACTGACTCTTGTACTTTATGATGTGCAGCTGATCTTCCCCGAACCAGTAGTGGCACTTCCTGACAAATATTTTAGCGAGATACATCAGTGTAGTGTATTCAGGGAGAGCTGCAGACTATTTTTTACCTTCTGACTCCAGTCTTCAGGGAATGAGTCTGAGTGGGTGGGAATAATCAACTCCCTATTATGAGGGGGTCCTCAGACTTGGGCACTCTTTTTGTCCCCACTAGCCCTAGAATGGTCTTCCATTGATGCCTTTTTTGATGCCTTAGGGATGATCTATGACGAACCTGACAGGGTCCAGAGGCAAACATTATGAACCCGACGTAGAGGGGCTGCAGAGGACTATAGTTCTATGTTCTGACAATGGTCATCTGAGGTTCTGTGCAATGACGCAGCTTTTAAGTGTTAGTTTAATCGTGGCCTTTCGGACACTCTGGGTCTGAATACTCCACCCTGTTCCCTGCGGGAGGATATTACTCTGGCCATTTGAATGGATTGCAGAATTTGTGAGAGACGTGATGAACGACAGGGGGTTTTGGTCATCCTGCCTGAGTCTGCTTACTTACCAGAAAAGGAACCATTGGAGGTTGGAGCACCCCAGTGTCTGGTCATGGAGAGGAGGCATCGGTGTGGTCTCAGACTCTGCCTTTATTGTGGTCATGCTCCACATTTTCTCAAATACTGCTCGATATGCCCTCAAGCCAGCAAGCCGTTGGGAAACGACTAAGTCTGGGTGATATTCAAAGAGGTCACCAATACTTCCAGGTACCCTTTTACTCATCAGATAAAGTACTACTGAATGTGGAATTTTGTTTACAGACCCTGTAGTTATATGATCTTGCTTTCATTGACTGTGGGTCTGCTGCCAATGTAATTGATTCTGGAATGGTCCTTAAATTAGATTAGGATTAGGGACAGTTAGACTGGATAGACCCATTCAAATTGTAGCCATTGACAGGATACTGTTACCTCGGAACTTTGTCCAGCTGGTAACCGTAGAATTCCCACTTAGAGTGGGAATTCTTCACTCTGAGTTCATCTCGTGCTGTGTTGGATAATTTACCTGCTAGGATGGTGTTTCCATGGCAGTGCATCCATAATCCTTTTGTTGATTGGGGTCGGAAGGATATTACTAATTGGAGCTCCTACTGTCATAAAAATGTCTTAGTTCTGTTCAAATTTGCTCCACTAGTCTGGAGGGTCTGCCAGCGTACCTGAAAAACTTTGGACATGTCTTCATGGAGACAGAGGCAGAGATTCTAGCTCCCCAACATGTTTATGATTGTGCTATATATCTGTTTCCTACAGCCAAATTGCCTAGTGCTCACCTGTATAATTTGTTGGGACCTGAAAGGTCCACTTTGAAAGAATATATAAGTGAAAATTTACAGAAGGGTCAGATCCGTCCTTCATCCTCGCCTGTAGCTGCCAGGTTATTTTTTGTGAAAAAGAAGATGGTGGTCTCTGTCCTTGCCTCGATTTCAGTGAACTAAACAAAATTAAGGTTAAGAAAACTAACCCGCTTCCACTCATCCCTCACCTATATAATCAGCTTGCGGGGGCTAAATGGTTTTCTAAACTTGACCTTAGAGGGGCTTATAATTTCATACATATCTGGAGAGGTAAAAAAAAAAATGGGCGGGAGGGAAGGACACCAGACGCAGTGACACTTTTGCGGTAAGCTCGCCCATACTTTCACCTACCTCTGGCACCTCTCTGGTTTACCATATTAGCCCATATTATTGCATTTTCTTTATTATATTGGCACTCCATGATTCCTATGTTGCAGCTTTACACTTTGCCTGGTGCTATACGTTTTGTGGTATATCCGTCATACATTTGGCCATACTATAGGCACTTTTTGCCAGCCGTTGGCTTGTGACTTATCACACTGTATTGTTATTCCTTGCACCCGGAGCTTCCGCTTTGGTATATTCCATATTGACATTGTGTATACTCCTTTTTGGTTACTACAGTTTGGTCCCTATAGTTAGGTTGGGGAGATTGAGCTTCTGCTTCTGTTCACATTTGTTTACTCATTACTTGCAGTCTTATAGATTTTTTTTCTATATCTACTATTAGCATATATTTGTATTTTGCATTATATTGCAATGTTATGTAACAATTTACATGTTGCGTCTGTTATGCTGTTGGTCCTTCCCTATGGAGGTTTTTCTTAGCCCTGTTATTTATTTGGTTTTAATTTTTTGTAATAAAGATATAACCTTTTAATTTAACCCTTTGCCTTATCACTTATTGTCCATGGGTTATCATACCATCATGGACTTTGTTGTTTTGATTCTATGCGAGTGTTGTTTTTGAGGCACAATAATTACTTTCTCTAGAGACATTCTGGATTAATATATCTGGAGAGGTGATGAATGGAAAACAGCGCTTTTCCCATTCCACAAGACAGGACCATGAAGAGAGAGGATCCGCACCAAGGACAGGAAACCCTACAGTTTTAAAAAGGCGGAGCCCTCTTGTATGCTTCAGTGGTTTACTGTCCTTGAGGAATACTCTACAGGTTCCCAATGCTGCTAGGGAGGGATCTTAGCTGGGGCTGAGGTCCCAGCATTGCGCGAATTAACATCCAGAGGTCCCTTGCAAGCAGAGCGCGGTGTGCAGGGACATTTCTCCAGGAGCATGGTTGGCCTTTGCCCGGTGCATGCCTGGGAGCCGGCAGAGAAGTAGTGACATCAGTTCTGGGGTCACTGTTTGGCATAGCGCGGTGCTTTCCCGGAATCCAACAGAGCGTCTTACGTAATTTCCGATGGGGCAGTGCATCTCTGGGAGCTAGCATGTCTGGATTTTAGCGTTCCAGGGGAATGGCCTGGTGTGATGTGAACCCCGGAATGAGGCTGGGCGTCTTCCGGGGGCACAACATGGCATGATTAGTGTGTTCCTGTGCAGCAGAAAGGAAAATGGTGGACCCAGAAGGTGGCAGAGGATAAAAACCTGCTTCTACCTCAAGGCCATTCTGCAGGAAGATATCCCAGATGGAAGACAACAGTCAGCCTGGAGAACCTACGGAAGCAGCCCCTCCAACCTCGGTAGTCCGGCATCAGGTGTGGTGAGTCAGGGTTAATCTCTAGAGGAAAATTTTCCTAAATACCTGTATTTTTTTATGTTTTATAGGACAGGCCTAAGAAAGCGGACTAGCATAAACTCTGGCTCAGAGGAAGAGATAGAAGATGGAGAGTTAGAGGGTTACTATATAGATGCCTCATCATCCTCATTCTCTTCTGACCTCGGAAATCCATCTTGATTCTCAGTAGAAAATACAAGTAAACTAGTGAAGGTGGTTAGAGGTAGAGGAAGTTTAACCCTTTAATGATCGGAGCTTTTTTCAGTTTTGCGTTTTACTTTTTCGCACCCCTCCTTCCCCGAGCCATACCTTTTTCATTTTCCGGTCAATATGGCCATGTGAGGGCTTATTTTTGCGGGACGAGTTGTACTTTTGAATGACACCATTGGGTTTCCCATGTTGTGTAATAGAAAAAGGGAAAAAAAATTCCAAGTGCAGCGAAAATTGCAAAAAAGGTTTACTAAATGCTAAAACTGACCTGCCATTATGATTCTCCAAATCATTATGAATTCATAGACACCAAACATATCTAGGTTATTTGTTATCTAAGTGGTGAAAAAAAATTCCAAACTTTGCTAAAAAAAAAAAAAAAAAACAATTTCGCAATTTTCCGATACCTGTAGCATCTCCGTTTTTCATGATCTCGGGTTGGGTGAGGGCTTATTTTTTGCATGCCGAATTGACATTTTTAATTATACCATTTTGGTGCAGATATGTTCTTTTGATCGCCCGTTATTGCATTTTAATGCAATGTCACGGTGACCAAAAAAGACGTAATTCTGGTGTGTTAAATTTTTTTTCTCACTACGCCGTTTAGCAATCAGGTTAATCATTTTTTATTGATAGATTGAGCTATTCTGAATGCGGTGATACCATATATGTGTATGTTTGATTTTTTTTTTATTGTTTTATTTTGAATGGGGCAAAAGGGGTGGTGATTTGAACTTTTATATATTTTTTTATTTTTTTCAGTTTTTTAAAACATTCTTTTTTTTAACTTTTGCCAGGCTACAAAGCCTCCATGGGAGGCTAGAAGCTGACATAGCCTGATCGGCTCTGCTAGATAGGGGCGATGCTCAGATCACTCCTATGTAGCAAAATTACTGCACTCCTATGAGTGTCGACCACTGGGTGGCGCTCATAGCAATCTGGCATCAACAACAATAGAGGTCTGGAGACCTATGGTTGTTATGCCAATGCACCGACGACCCCCGATCACGTGACGGGGTCAGCAGTGCGCGAATTTCCGGCTGATGGCCAGAAGAGCTTGTTAAATGCCGCTGTCAGAGTTTGACAGCAGCATTTAACTAGTTAATAGGCATGGGCAGATCGCGATTCCACCCGCGCCTATTGCGGGCACATGTCAGCTGTTCAAAACAGCTGACATATCCCGGCTTTGATGCGGGCTCACCGCCGGAGCCAGCATCAAAGCAGGGGTTCTGCCATTGGACGTACTCTTCCGTCCGATGACAGAATGGGGTTAAGAGCCCATATCCATGCAGGACTTTATGTTTGGGGGACTAGAGGTCAGGAATCAAATATTTTCCTGTCCATAAAAACATAGCCTCACTAATTAGAAAAGAGAGGAAGAAGCCAGATAGAAAAGCTTTTAATCCCAAAGGAGATCAAACGGAAGTACCCCTTTGAAAATCTGGGACAAAATACCCAAAATAGATGTAGCAGCGTGCACGACGTCCCAAAATACTTTTCTCCCTTTTGATGATGCAGGGCTTCTAAAGGATCCTTATGTTTGGAAAGCGGAGAGAATTCTAAAGAAAGTCTGGTAATCTGGAGCAGCAGTTTTTAAATCGAATATAGCAGCCACATGTACTGCAAGATCTCTTAGCATGTTAATTAGCCAATTACAAGAACAGATTAGAAATAAATGCCCAAGGGATCAACTGCTCACCAGCCTTCCAAACGTAGCAAAGGCCACAGATTTCCTTGCAGATGCTTCAGCAGACGCAGTCCAGTTAACAGCGTGTGCCTGTGCCATCTCAAATTCAGCTAAAAGGGCCCTCTGGCTAAAAAATTGGACTGGAGCCTTCCACTTTAAGGGTACCGTCACATTTAGCGATGCTGCAGTGATATAGACAACTATGCCGATCGCTGCAGCGTCGCTGTTTAGGTCGTTGTGTGGTCGCTGGAGAGCTGTCACACAGACAGCTCTCCAGCGACCAACGATGCCGAAGTCCCCGGGTAACCAGGGTAAACATCGGGTTACTGTGTCAGCGCCGGCAGTGACGTCACCGCTGTGCTCTGCTTTACGGCTGGCCGGCGCTGACAGTCAGTGCGGGAAGCTGACGCCGGGGGACGTGACAGACACCGGAATGTGAGTATGTACTGTTTGGTTTTTTTTACTTTTACAATGGTAACCAGGGTAAACATCGGGTTACTAAGTGCGGCCCTGCGCTTAGTAACCCGATATTTACCCTGGTTACCAGTGAACACATGTGTGTGACGCCGATCCAGCGATGACAGCGGGTGATCAGCGACCAAAAAAAAGGTCCTGATCATTCCCAGCGACCAACGATCTCCCAGCAGGGGCCTGATCGTTGGTCGCTGTCACGCATAACGATTTAGTTAACGATATCGTTGCTGCGTCACAAAAAGCAACGATATCGTTAACGAAATCGTTATGTGTGAAGGTACCTTAAGTCGAGACTCTCCCATACCCTTTGAGGGTGAATATCTATTTCGGGTCATCCCTAGATGAGATCTTGGAAAAAGTTTCTGACTCAAAGAAAGGGTTCCCTCAAACTGAAAAGGGTCCCGAAATTGAAAAGACCTTTTCGTATATCAAAAAAGAATTTTCAGGGGGTTCTGAGGTAAAGGGACATAAAATGGAAAGGGTCCAGGAATAAAGGAAAGACCACGCGATCACCAAACAGATTAAAATATTAGACAAAGATAACACAAGTAAACACAAAATGCAGTTTTTAAATTAAGGTCTTTATTATTAAGAGAAAAAGAAATCCATTATGAAACACCCTAACAATATCTATCATTGCTGCTTCCAATATTTTATTTATAGAAACCTTTTTGCTGAAAAATAAATCCAAACTTACAGGGCCCTGTGTGAAACAATAATTGCCCTCTCCCCCTTAAAACATAAATTAACTTTGGTTTATTACATCTCTGGGAAGCGTTGTTCAAATTCTCTAGCCACACCCAGAATGTCCTCAGAAGCTAGACATCATGCTGCGATCCAAAGACATTCTGGAACAAATAAGAAACAAAGTGTCATGGTTAGGACAAGGCTAATGTCCTGTGCTCTCAGGTTAATGTTGTTAGGCTCTCTTTCAAGATGGGAGGGTTATTTATACTCGCTCCTAATCTGGTATCCTTGTCAGCTATAGGTTTTTCTGCAGTCTGTATGCTTGACCCCAGAAGTGTGTGCTGGCTTGCTTTGTGTCTTGCGGTCACCTGCTTTATTCATTTTCCTGGATTACTGACTTCTGGCTTGGCTTCTGACTATTCCCTGACTCTCCCTGGTGTGGGGGGTGGTGTATGCCATGGACCCGGTACAGGATCTCACGGTACAGGTTAATGAGCTTTCTCAGCTTTTGCAGAAGCTGTCTGTGAAACAGCAAGCCCTGGTCCACTCGCGCCAACAGGTGCAAAGAGATGTGGCAGGTACTTTACAGATGTCTGCACCATTGTGGTCCCGGGAGGGGGGCCCCTCTGATGTATCCTTAGCGGACCCCAAACCGCCGGTAAAATTACCTGACACTTTTTCTGGGGATAAAAAAATTGTTCAGGGTCTTGAAGAAGGGGATGTAAGTTGTTTTTTGAGTTACGTCCCCGGGCCTCTGGAAATGAAAGGCAGAGGGTGGGAGTAGTTATGTCTTTATTAAGGGGGTCCCCGCAGGCATGGGCCTCCTCTCTCTTCCTCTGTTCCTGAACGTATGTCTGTGAACCTGTTCTTTGAGTCTCTGGGGCACATTTATGATGAGCCTGATAGAGTGCATCTGGCAGAGGATATGGTAATGAGTGTGACACAGGGGAAGCACTTAACTGAATGGGTCTGCTCAGAGTTTAGGCGCTGGGCAGTTGAAGTTTCTTGGAACGATGCAGCCCTGAGGGGGTTGTTCTGCAAGGGTATGTCTGATCGTCTGAAGGACGCTCTGGCACTTCATCCTCCTCCTGATACCCTGGAGGACGCCATGACACAGGCAGTTCGAATGGACTGGAGACTTCGTGCTAGAGGAATGATGCAGCAGTAGACTCCTTTGTTCTCTAAATTATGTGACTCTGCACCTGTATCTGAGCCCATGGAGATTTACTGTGGAGCCTCTGGACATTGGAAAAGGAACTGTCCATCCAATCGAGGAGGTTGTCCAGACTCCCAGGTACATTTTGTTCTTGCTTACAAAACTTGTACTACAGGTGAAATTGGAACTTGCTGGCGGTCCTGTGGTGACCACCGCTTTTGTTGACTGTGGTTCTTCTATTAATTTGATTGATGCCCAAGTTGTGACTCGTAATAAGATAGGGACAGCTAGGCTGAAAAACCCTGTTAAAATTGTAGCTGTTGATTCGTCCCCTCTTACCCGGGATAGAATTTGTTTCAAAACTGATGTTTGTTCTCTGAAGGTAGGTTCCACTCATGTGGAGCAATTAAGTTTTGTATTTTGAACTGCCCGCAGGACTGGTTCTGGGAATGCCCTAGCTGCAACGCCACAATCCTGCCATTGATTGGGTGGCGAGGGAGATTACTCAATGGAGATGTAAAGGTAATGGTCCACGTTGTAACCGGGGACCTTTTGTTAACCCGGTAAAATCTGTATCTGTGTCATCTGTCGGTCTGGAGGGTATTCCGAAGTACCTGAAAGACTTCGAAGACATGTTTTCCGAAAGTGAGGTTGAAGCACTTCCACCACATCGACCTGGTGATTGTGCTATTAATTTAATCCAAGGAGCCAAATTACCCAAGGCTCGTTTATACAATTTGTCTGGGCCCGAGCGCCAAGCCATGAAAGAGTACATCGCTGAGAGTCTCCGCAAGGGGCATATTCAGCCTTCTGTTTCACCCGTCGCAGCGGGGTTTTTCTTCGTGAAGAAAAAAGATGGTGGTTTGCGACCGTGCTTCGACTTTCGGGAACTGAATAAGATTACTGTGAAAAACACATATCCTCTTCCTCTGATTCCTGATTTATGTAATCAACTCACTGGGGCCAAATAGTTTTCTAAGCCTGACTTACGCGGGGCTTATAACCTGACTAGATGGTAGCCCGATTCTAACACATCGGGTATTCTAGAATATGTATGTAGAATATGTATGTAGTTTATTTATGAAGATTTAAGAATAATACATTGAATACACAGGATTTGGCCGGCCGTGACCAATTAGCGTGGTTCAAATCCCGCGCCAATTCGCGGCCGGACTGCACCTGTTGCTGATTGTTTGCGGCCGGCCACGTAGTATATAGCACAGCCACGTAGTATAACAGCCCACGTACTATATAATACAGCCCACGCAGTATATAGCACAGTCCACGTACTATATAATACAGCCCACGCAGTATATAACACAGCCCACGTACTATATAACACAGCCCACGCAGTATATAGCAGCCACATAGTATATAACACAGGCGATGGAGTATATAACACAGGCCACGCAGTATAGAACACTGGCCACGTAATATATAGCACAGCCCACACAGTATATAACACAGCCCACATAGTATCTAACACTGGCCAGGTAGTATATAGCAGCCACGTGGTATATAACACAGCCCACGTAGTATATAGCAGTGTGGGCACCATATCCCTGTTAAAAAAAAATAATTAAAATAAAAAATAGTTATATACTCACCCTCCGGTGTCAAGCGAAGCTGTGCCGATGCACGTGCGGCTGCCGCCATCTTCTGTTCCCAGGATGCATTGCGAAATTAGCTAGGTCTTCTGGGTAATTTCGCAATGCATCTCTGGGAACGGAAGCTGGCGGCTGCCGCGTGCGCCTGGGCGGACTACGGAAGGTGAATAGCAGGTTTTTTGTTTTTTTAATTATTTTTAACATTACATCTTTTTACTATTGATGCTGCTTGGCCAGCGTCAATAGTAAAAAGTTGGGGACACACAGGGTTAATAGCAGCGTTAACGGAGTGCGTTACCCGCGGCATAACGCGGTCCGTTAACGCTGGCATTAACCCTGTGTGAGCGCTGAGTGGAGGGGAGTATAGAGCGGGTGCCGGGCACTGACTGGACGGAAGTAGGAAGGGACTAATTCTCGGCCGGGCTGTGCCCGTTGCTGATTCGTCATCGGAGCCAGGACAGGCAGCTGGCGAGACCAATCAGCGACGTGGGATTTCCGGGACAGAAAGACAGACAGACGGAAGTACCCCTTAAACAGTTATATTGTAGATAAGGATTCGAGAAGGAGATGTGTTATGATCAGGTGACCTTGGAGCAGCATGAAAACTTTCCCTGGAGTAGGTGGTAACTATACTGACAGCAAACCCTTATCTTAACACCACAACTAGAAGTAGCCGTGTGGTGTGCCTAACAAAACCTAGACACCTCGACACAGCCGGAGGACTAAATACCCCTATAGATGGAAATAGGAATACTATCTTGCCTCAGAGCAGAACCCCAAAGAATAGGCAGCCCCCCACAAATAATGACTGTGAGTAGTAGAGGAAAAGACACACGCAGGCAGGAAACAGTATTTAGCAAATGAGGCCACACTAGCTAAATAGGAAAGAATAGGACAGGATACTAAGCGGTCAGTATTAAAAATCCTTCCAAAAATATCCACAGCAGAAAATACAAAAACTCCACCATCTAACTAAAGATGTGGAGTGTATATCTGCAACTCCAGAGAATCCAACAAGACTGAGAAAACACTGACACAGTATAAGCTGGACAAGAAAAAGACAAATGAATAGCACAGAATATAAGCACACTGCATGTGTGCCACAGAAAAAGATACAGACACTTATCTTTGCTGAATTGGCAGCTAAGCAGGAGAAGCCAGAAAGTGATCCAACACTTCACAAGAAACATTGTCAACTGGCAAGGACTAATGAGTCCTGCAAACCTAAATACCCCAGTCAGATTTGCAATCAGCAGATACACCTGTCCAGGACTGCAGGCCAGGGACAACTGCATTACCACCTACAGCCACCGGAGGGAGCCCAAAAGCAGAATTCACAACAGTACCCCCCCTTGAGGAGGGGTCACCGAACCCTCACCAGAGCCCCCAGGCCGATCAGGATGAGCCAGATGAAAGGCACGAACCAAATCAGCGGCATGGACATCAGAGGCGAACTAGCCCGATTATTAAGGGCAAACTCAGCCAATGGCAAAAAGGCCACCCAATCATCCTGATCAGCAGACTCAAAGCATCTCAAATAAGTCTCCAAAGTCTGATTAGTTCGCTTGGTCTGGCCATTTGTCTGAGGATAAAATGCAGAAGAAAAAGACAAATCAATGCCCAGCCTAGCACAAAAGGCCCACCAAAACCTAGAAACAAACTGGGAACCTCTGTCGGACACAATATTTTCCGGAATACCATGCAAACGAACCACATGCTGAAAAAACAACAGAACCAAATCAGAAGAGGAAGGCAATTTAGGCAAAGGCACCAAATGAACCCTCTTAGAGAACCGGTCACAAACAACCCAGATAACAGACCTCTTCTGGGAGACCGGAAGATCAGAAATAAAATCCATTGAAATATGCGTCCAGGGCCTCTCAGGGACCGGCAATGGCAAAAGCAACCCACTAGCACGGGAACAACAAGGCTTGGCCCGCACACAAGTCCCACAGGACTGCACAAAAGAATGCACATCACGCGACAAAGAAGGCCACCAAAAGGACCTACCAGCCAAGTCTCTGGTACCAAAAATGCCAGGATGACCAGCCAACACGGAACAGTGAACCTCAGAAATCACTCTACTAGTCCATCTGTCAGGAACAGACAGTTTCCGCACAGGACAGCAGTCAGGTTTGTCAGCCTGAAACTCCTGAGGAACCCGTCGTAAATCAGGGGAAATGGCAGAAAGGACCACCCCTTCTTTCAGAATACCGACCGGTTCTAAGACCTCAGGAGAATCAGGCAAAAAACTCCTAGAGAGGGCATCAGCCTTAATATTCTTAGAACCCGGAAGGTACGAGACCACGAAATCAAAATGGGAAAAAAACAGGACCCATCGAGCCTGTCTAGGATTCAGCCGTTTGGCAGACTCGAGGTAAATCAGATTCTTACCGTCACACTATACGATTTACCTATGATCACGACCAGCGATATGACCTGGCCGTGATCGTAGGTAAATCGTAGTGTGGTCACTGGGGAGCTGTCACACAGACAGCTCTCCAGCGACCAACGATGCCGAGGTCCCCGGGTAACCAGGGTAAACATCGGGTTACTAAGCGCAGGACCGCGCTTAGTAACCCGATGTTTACCCTGGTTACCAGCGTAAAAAAAAACCAAACAGCACATACTTACATTCTGGTGTCCGTCAGGTCCCTTGCCGTCTCTGCTTCCCGCACTGTGACTGCCGGCCGTAAAGTGAAAGTGAAAGCACACGTCACCGCTGTGCTCTGCTTTCACTTTACGGCCGGCAGTCAGTGCGGGAAGCAGACGGCAAGGGACCTGACGGACACCAGAATGTAAGTATGTGCTGTTTGGTTTTTTTAGTTTTACGCTTGTAACCAGGGTAAACATCGGGTTACTAAGCGCGGCCCTGCGCTTAGTAACCCGATGTTTACCCTGGTTACAAGCGAACGCATCGCTAGATCGCATCGCTAGATCGGTGTCACACACACCGATCTAGCGATGACAGCGGGAGATCCAGCGACGAAAGAAAGTTCTAAACGATCTGCTACGACGTACGATTCTCAGCAGGATCCCTGATCGCTGCTGTGTGTCAGACACAGCGATATCGTAACGATATCGCTGGAACGTCACGAATCGTACCGTCGTAGCGATCGAAATGGCAGTGTGTGACGGTACCCTCATGATCGGTCAAGACCACAATACGGTGCTTAGCTCCCTCAAGCCAATGTCGCCACTCCTCAAACGCCCACTTCATAGCCAACAACTCCCGATTGCCGACATCATAATTGCGTTCAACAGGCGAAAACTTACGGGAAAAGAAGGCACACGGTTTCATTAAGGAACCAACAGGATCCCTCTGAGACATAATGGCCCCTGCCCCAATCTCAGAAGCGTCAACCTCAACCTGAAACGGAAAAGAAACATCCGGTTGGGCAACACCGGAGCAGAAGTAAATCGACGTTTAACCCTTTCACGACATGCGCCGTACATGTACTGCGCATGCCGTGAATCCCCCTTTGATGTGAGCTCCGGCGGTGAGCCCGCATCAAAGTCGCGACATGTCAGCTGTTTTGTACAGCTGACATGTGCGCGCAATAGCGGCGGGTGAAATCGCTATTCACCCACCGCTATTAACCTGTTAAATGCCACTGTCAAACACAGACAGCGGCATTTAACTACCGCATCCGGCCGGGCGGCCGGAAATGACGTCATCGCCGACCCCTGTCACATGATCGGGGGTCGGCGATGCATCAGGAAGGTAACCATTGAGGTCCTGGAGACCTCTATGGTTACTGATGCAGGCCTGCTGTGAGCGCCCCCCTGTGGTCGGCGCTGTTATGAACTGGTGATTTAGAACCACAATGGACCTGGTGGTTAAGAGCACTGAAAATGACCTGATAGTTACTAATAACATAGGACGAGCTCTGAGACGTGGGAACTCTGCTGACTGCAATCCCTAATCCTATCACACCACATTAGAGGTAGCCGTGGAGCGCTCCTGACCAGACCTAGGCGCCTCGGGCACAGCCTGAGAAACTAGCTAGCCTGAAGATAGAAAAATAAGCCTACCTTGCCTCAGAGAAATTCCCCAAAGGAAAAGGCAGCCCCCCACATATAATGACTGTGAGTAAAGATGAAAATACAAACACAGAGATGAAATAGATTTAGCAAAGTGAGGCCCGACTTACTGAATAGACCGAGGATAGGAAAGATAGCTTTGCGGTCAGCACAAAAACCTACAAACAACCATGCAGAGGGCGCAAAAAGACCCTCCGCACCGACTAACGGTACGGAGGTGCTCCCTCTGCGTCCCAGAGCTTCCAGCAAGCAAAACAAACCAATATAGCAAGCTGGACAGAAAAAATAGCAAACAAAAGTAACTCAAGAAGAACTTAGCTTATGCAGGGCAGACAGGCCACAAGAACGATCCAGGAGAGAGCAAGACCAATACTGGAACATTGACTGGAGGCCAGGAACAAAGAACTAGGTGGAGTTAAATAGAACAGCACCTAACGACTTAACCTCATCACCTGAGGAAGGAAACTCAGAAGCCGCCGGGGACCCACACAGCACCTGCGGTTAGCGAAACGTTGAGCCTTCTCCTGGGACAATGTAAAATTGTCCACTACATGAGTCCAAATCTGCTGCAACCTATCCACCACAGTATCCACACCAGGACAGTCCGAAGACTCAACCTGCCCTGAAGAGAAACGAGGATGGAAACCAGAATTGCAGAAAAACGGCGAAACCAAAGTAGCCGAGCTGGCCCGATTATTAAGGGCGAACTCAGCCAACGGCAAAAAGGACACCCAATCATCCTGATCAGCAGAAACAAAACATCTCAAATATGTTTCCAAGGTCTGATTGGTTCGTTCAGTTTGGCCATTTGTCTGAGGATGGAAAGCCGAGGAAAAAGACAAATCAATGCCCATCCTAGCACAAAAGGCTCGCCAAATCCTCGAAACAAACTGGGAACCTCTGTCAGAAACGATGTTCTCCGGAATGCCATGTAAACGAACCACATGCTGGAAAAACAATGGCACCAAATCAGAGGAGGAAGGCAATTTAGACAAGGGTACCAAATGGACCATCTTAGAGAAGCGATCACAAACCACCCAGATGACCGACATCTTTTGAGAGACGGGGAGATCCGAAATAAAATCCATAGAGATATGTGTCCAGGGCCTCTTCGGGACCGGCAAGGGCAAAAGCAACCCACTGGCACGAGAACAGCAGGGCTTAGCCCGAGCACAAATCCCACAGGACTGCACAAACAAACGCACGTCTCGCGACAGAGACGGCCACCAAAAGGATCTAGCCACCAAATCTCTGGTACCAAAGATTCCAGGATGACCAGCCAACACCGAACAATGAACCTCAGAGATAACTCTACTAGTCCATTTATCAGGGACAAACAGTTTCTCCGCTGGGCAACGGTCAGGTCTATTAGCCTGAAATTTTTGCAGGACCCGCCGCAAATCAGGGGAGATGGCAGACAAAATTACCCCCACTTTGAGAATACCCGCCGGCTCAGGCAAACCCGGAGAGTCGGGCACAAAACTCCTAGACAGGGCATCCGCCTTCACATTCTTAGAGCCCGGAAGGTACGAAACCACAAAGTCAAAACGGGAGAAAAACAGCGACCAACGAGCCTGTCTAGGATTCAACCGTTTGGCAGACTCGAGATAAGTCAAGTTCTTGTGATCAGTCAAGACCACCACGCGATGCTTAGCTCCTTCAAGCTAATGACGCCACTCCTCGAATGCCCACTTCATGGCCAGCAACTCTCGATTTGCCAACATCATAATTACGCTCAGCAGGCGAAAACTTCCTGGAAAAGAAGGCACATGGTTTCATCACCGAGCCATCAGAACTTCTTTGCGACAAAACAGCCCCTGCTCCAATCTCAGAAGCATCAACCTCGACCTGGAACGGGAGCGAAACATCTGGCTGGCACAACACAGGGGCAGAAGAAAAACGACGCTTCAACTCCTGAAAAGCTTCCACAGCAGCAGAAGACCAATTGACCACATCAGCACCCTTCTTGGTTAAATCAGTCAACGGTTTAGCAATACTAGAAAAATTATTGATGAAGCGACGATAAAAATTAGCAAAGCCCAGGAACTTTTGCAGACTCTTCAGAGATGTCGGCTGAGTCCAATCATAAATGGCCTGAACTTTAACAGGGTCCATCTCGATAGTAGAAGAGGAAAAAATGAAACCCAAAAATGAAACCTTCTGAACACCAAAGAGACACTTTGACCCGTTCACAAACAAAGAATTCGCACGCAGGATCTGGAACACCATTCTAACCTGCTTCACGTGAGATTCCCAATCATCCGAGAAGACCAAAATATCATCCAAGTATACAATCAGGAATTTATCCAGGTACTCTCGGAAGATGTCATGCATAAAGGACTGAAATACTGATGGAGCATTGGAAAGCCCGAATGGCATAACCAGGTACTCAAAATGGCCCTCGGGCGTATTAAATGCTGTTTTCCATTCATCGCCCTATTTAATACGCACAAGATTATACGCACCACGAAGATCTATCTTGGTGAACCAACTAGCCCCCCTAATCCGAGCAAACAAATCAGACAGCAGCGGCAAGGGGTACTGAAATTTGACTGTGATTTTATTTAGAAGGCGGTAATCAATACAAGGTCTCAACGAACCATCCTTCTTGGCCACAAAAAAGAACCCTGCTCCCAATGGCGACGACGGGCGAATATGACCCTTCTCCAAGGATTCCTTTACGTAACTCCGCATAGCGGCGTGCTCAGGCACAGACAAATTAAACAGTCAACCTTTAGGAGATTTACTACCAGGAATCAAATCGATAGCACAATCGCAATCCCTATGCGGAGGTAGGGCATTGGACTTGGGCTCATCAAATACATCCCGGTAATCTGACAAGAACTCTGGGACCTCAGAAGGGGTGGATGATGAAATAGACAGAAATGGAACATCACCATGTACCCCCTGACAACCCCAGCTGGACACAGACATAGATTTCCAATCCAATACTGGGTTATGGACTTGTAGCCATGGCAACCCCAACACGACCACATCATGCAGATTATGCAACACCAAAAAGCGAATATCCTCCTGATGCGCAGGAGCCATGCACATGGTCAGTTGGGTCCAGTACTGAGGCTTATTCTTGGCCAAAGGCGTAGCATCAATTCCTCTCAATGGAATAGGATACTGCAAGGGCTCCAAGAAAAACCCACAGCGCCTAGCATACTCCAAGTCCATCAAATTCAGGGCAGCGCCTGAATCCACAAATGCCATGACAGAATAGGATGACAAAGAGCAGATCAAAGTAACGGACAAAAGAAATTTCGACTGTACCGTACCAATGGTGGCAGACCTAGCGAACCGCTTAGTGCGCTTAGGACAATCGGAGATAGCATGAGTGGAATCACCACAGTAAAAACACAGCCCATTCTGACGTCTGTGTTCTTGCCGTTCAGCTCTGGTCAAAGTCCTATCACATTGCATAGGCTTAGGTTTATGCTCAGATAATACCGCCAAATGGTGCACAGTTTTATGCTCACGTAAGCGTTGATCGATCTGAATGGCCAAAGACATAGACTCATTCAGACCAGCAGGCATAGGAAATCCCACCATGACATCCTTAAGGGCTTCAGAGAGACCCTTTCTGAAAATTGCTGCCAGCGCACATTCATTCCATTGAGTGAGCACAGACCACTTCCTAAACTTCTGACAATATATCTCTACCTCATCCTGACCCTGACACAGAGCCAGCAAATTTTTCTCTGCCTGATCCACTGAATTAGGTTCATCATACAGCAATCCGAGCGCCAGAAAAAATGCATCAATATCACATAATGCAGGATCTCCTGGCGCAAGGGAAAATGCCCAGTCTTGAGGGTCGCCACATAATAAAGAAATAATGATCTTAACTTGTTGAACTGGGTCACCAGAGGAGCGGGGTTTCAAAGCCAGAAATAGTTTACAATTATTTTTAAAACTCAGAAACTTAGCTCTTTCTCCAGAAAACAAATCAGGAATAGGAATTCTAGGTTCTAACATAGAATTCTGAACCACAAAGTCTTGAATATTTTGTACTCTTGCAGTGAGATGATCCACACAAGAAGACAGGCCTTTAATGTCCATCACTACACCTGTGTCCTGAACCACCCAAATGTCTAGGGGAAAAGAAAGACAAAACACAGTGCAAAGAAAAAAAAATGGTCTCAGAACTTCTCTTTTCCCTCTATTGAGAAGCATTAGTACTTTGGGCCTCCAGTACTGTTATGAACTGGTGATTTAGAACCACAATGGACCTGGTGGTTAAGAGCACTGAAAATGACCTGATAGTTACTAATAACATAGGACAAGCTCTGAGACGTGGGAACTCTGGTGACCGCAATCTCTAATCCTATCACACCACATTAGAGGTAGCCGTGGAGCGCTCCTGACCAGACCTAGGCGCCTCGGGCACAGCCTGAGAAACTAGCTAGCCTGAAGATAGAAAAATAAGCCTACCTTGCCTCAGAGAAATTCCCCAAAGGAAAAGGCAGCCCCCCACATATAATGACTGTGAGTAAAGATGAAAATACAAACACAGAGATTAAATAGATTTTAGCAAAGTGAGGCCCGACTTACTGAATAGACCGAGGATAGGAAAGATAGCTTTGCGGTCAGAACAAAAACCTACAAACAACCACGCAGAGGGCGCAAAAAGACCCTCCGCACCGACTAACGGTACGGAGGTGCTCCCTCTGCGTCCCAGAGCTTCCAGCAAGCAAAACAAACCAATATAGCAAGCTGGACAGAAAAAATAGCAAACAAAAGTAACTCAAGCAGAACTTAGCTTATGCAGGGCAGACAGGCCACAAGAACGATCCAGAAGAGAGCAAGACCAATACTGGAACATTGACTGGAGGCCAGGAACAAAGAACTAGGTGGAGTTAAATAGAACAGCACCTAACGACTTAACCTCATCACCTGAGGAAGGAAACTCAGAAGCCGCAGCCCCACTCACATCCACCAAAGGAAGCTCATGGACAGAACCAGCCGAAGTACCACTCATGACCACAGGAGGGAGCCTGACCACAGAATTCACAACAGGCGCTCACAGCACACCTGCATTTCAGCTACAAAGCAGCGATCTGATGATCGCTGCTATGTAGCAGAGCCGATCAGGCTATGCCAGCTTCTAGCCTCCCATGGAGGCTATTGAAGCATGGCACAAGTAAAAAAAAAAATGTTTTTAAAAGTATGAAAAAAATATAAAAAATATAAAAGTTTAAATCACCCCCCTTTCGCCCCATCCTAAATAAAACAATAAAAAAAAATCAAACATACACATATTTGGTATCGCCGCGTTCAGAATCGCCCGATCTATGAACTAAAAAAAAGCATTAACCTGATCGCTAAACAGCGTAGCGAGAAAAAAATCCGAAACGCCAGAGTTACGTTAAAATGCAATAATGGGCGATCAAAAGAACGTATCTGCGCAAAAATGGTATCATTAAAAACATCAGCTCGGCACGCAAAAAATAGGCCCTCAACCAACCCCAGATCACGAAAAATGGAGACGCTACGGGTATCGGAAAATGGCACTTTTTTTTTTTTAAGCAAAGTTTGGAATTTTTTTTCACCACTTGGATAAAAAATAAACTAGACATGTTAGGTGTCTATGAACTCATAATGACCTAGAAAATCATAATGGCAGGTTAGTTTTAGCATTTAGTGAACCTAGCAAAAAAGCCAAACAAAAAACAGGTGTGGGCTTGCACTTTTTTTGCAATTTCACCGCACTTGGAATTTTTTTCCCGTTTTCTAGTAAAAGACATGGTAAAACCAATGGTGTCGTTCAAAAGTACAACTTGTCCCGCAAAAAATAAGCCCTCACATGACCATATTGACGGAAAAATAAAAAAAAGTTATGGCTCAGGGAAAGAGGGAAGTGAAAATCGAAAACGCAAAAATGAAAAAGGGCCCCGACTTCAAGGGGTTAAGCTCCTGAAAGGCAGAGACAGCTGCAGAGGACCAGTTCGCCACATCAGCGCCTTTCTTCGTCAAATCGGTCAAGGGTTTAACCACGCTGGAAAAATTAGCAATGAAACGGCGATAATAATTTGCAAAACCCAAAAAATTCTGAAGGCTCTTCACGGATGTGGGCTGAATCCAATCATGAATAGCCTGAACCTTAACCGGATCCATCTCTATAGACGAGGGAGAAAAAATAAAGCCCAAAAAAGAAACCTTCTGCACCCCAAAGAGACACTTAGACCCTTTCACACACAAAGCATTGTCACGAAGGATCTGAAATACCATCCTGACCTGTTGCACATGAGACTCCCAATCATCGGAAAAAATCAAAATATCGTACAAATATACAATCCAGAATGTATCAAGATAAGTCCGAAAGATATCATGCATGAAGGACTGAAATACAGATGGAGCATTAGAGAGTCCGAATGGCATCACAAAGTATTCAAAATGGCCTTCGGGCGTGTTAAACGCAGTTTTCCATTCATCACCCTGCTTAATACGAACAAGATTATATGCCCCCGAAGGTCAATCTTCGTAAACCAACTAGCTCCCTTAATCCTAGCAAACAAATCAGAAAGCAAAGGTAAAGGGTATTGAAACTTGACCGTGATCTTATTCAAGAGGCGATAATTAATACAGGGTCTCAAGGAACCATCTTTTTTAGCAACAAAAAAGAACCCCGCTCCCAACAGTGAAGAAGATGGTCGAATATGCCCTTTCTCCAAAGACTCCTTAATATAGCTCCGCATGGTGGTATGTTCAGGCACAGACAGGTTGAAAAGTCGACCCTTAGGAAACTTACAGCCTGGAATTAAGTCAATAGCACAATCGCAGTCCCTGTGCGGTGGAAGGAAACTGGACCTGGGCTCATCGAATACATCCTGAAAATCAGACAAAAACTCTGGAATTTCAGAAGAGGAAGAAAAGGAGATTGACATCAAAGGAACATCCTTATGAACCCCCTGACAACCCCAACTAGTCACAGACATGGACTTCCAATCCAACACAGGATTATGTACCTGCAACCACGGAAAACCAGCACGATAGCATCATGCAAATTATGCAACACCAGAAATCGACAATCTTCCTGATGGGCTGGCGCCATGCGCATGGTCACCTGTGTCCAAAACTGGGGCTTATTTTTAGCCAAGGGTGTAGCATCAATGCCCCTTAAAGGAATAGGGTTCTGCAAAGGCTGCAAGGAAAAACCACAACGCTTGGCAAACTCAAAGTCTATTAAGTTCAAGGCGGGGCCTGAATCCACAAACGCCATGACAGAAAATGATGACAATGAGCAGATCAAGGACACAGATAACAAAAATTTAGGTTGTACAGTACTGATGGTAATTGAACTGGCGATCCTCTTTGTCCGCTTAGGGCAGACAGAAATGACATGAGAAGCGTCACCACAATAATAACACAACCTATTCTGACGTCTGAAACCTTGTCGTTCCGTTCTAGACAGAATCCTATCACACTGCATTGGCTCAGGAATTTGCACTGAGGATAACACCACAGCGCGCACAGTTCTGCGCTCCCGCAAGCGCCGGTCAATCTGAATGGCCAGAGACATAGAATCACTCAGACCGGAAGGCGTGGGAAACCCCACCATAACATCTTTAACGGATTCAGAAAGACCCTTTCTGAAAATTGCCGCCAAAGCATCATTATTCCATTTAGTCAACACTGACCATTTTCTGAATTTCTGACAATACAATTCTGCCGCCTCTTGACCCTGAGACAGGGCCAACAAGGTCTTCTAAGCTTGATCCACAGAATTAGGTTCATCATATAACAATCCCAAAGCCTGAAAAAAGGAGTCTACATCAAGCAAAGCCGGATTCCCAGATTCCAGGGAAAATGCCCAATCCTGCGGGTCGCCACGAAGCAGGGAGATGACGATTTTAACCTGCTGAATGGAATCACCGGAGGATCGAGGTCTCAATGCAAAAACACAGTTTACAGTTGTTTTTAAAACACAAAAATTTCGACTTGTCACCAAAAAACAAATCAGGAGTAGGAATCTTCGGTTCTAAAACAGGAGTCTGAACAATATAATCAGAAATACCCTGTACCCTAGCAGCAAGCTGGTCTACACGAGAAGCTAATTCCTGAACATTCATGCTAGCACAAGGCTCTTCAGCCACCCAGGGATTAAGAGGGAGGAGTATACAAAGTAGACTGAAGAAAAAAAAAATGGCTCAAGACCTTTATTCCCTTCTTCTGAGATGCATTTAACTCATTATTGGCCAGTTGTACTGCTATGATCAGGTGACCTTGGAGCAGCATGAAAACTTTCACTGGAGTAGGTGGTAACTATACTGACAGCAAACCCTGATCTTAACACCGCAACTAGAAGTAGCCATGGGGTGTGCCTAACAAAACCTAGACACCTCGACACAGCCGGAGGACTAAATACCCCTATAGATGGAAATAGGAATACTATCTTGACTCAGAGCAGAACCCCAAAGAATAGGCAGCCCCCCACAAATAATGACTGTGAGTAGTAGAGGGAAAGACACACACAGGCAGGAAGCAGGATTTAGCAAATGAGGCCACACTAGCTAAATAGGAAAGAATAGGACAGGATACTGAGCGGTCAGTATTAAAAATCCTTCCAAAAATATCCACAGCAGAAAATACAAAAACTCCACCATCTAACTAAAGATGTGGAGTGTATATCTGCAACTCCAGAGAATCCAACAAGACTGAGAAAACACTGACACAGTCTAAGCTGGACAAGAAAAAGACAAATGAATAGCACAGAATATAAGCACACTGCATGTGTGCCACAGAAAAAGATACAGACACTTATCTTTGCTGAATTGACAGCTAAGCAGGAGAAGCCAGAAAGTGATCCAACACTTCACAAGAAACATTGTCAACTGGCAAGGACTGATGAGTCCTGCAAACCTAAATACCCCAGTCAGAGTTGCAATCAGCAGATACACCTGTCCAGGACTGCAGGCCAGGGACAACTGCATTACCACCTACAGCCACCGGAGGGAGCCCAAAAGCAGAATTCACAACAGAGATGAATGGAAAACAGCGTTTCTGACTACTGAGGGCTTGTTTGAAAATTTGGTTATGCCTTTCGGTCTCACTAACACCCCTGCTGTGTTCCAGAATTTCATTAATGTTGTTTTTTCTGACCTGATTGGGCGCTATGTTGTCATTTACCTGGATGACATCTTGATATACTCAGAGGACAGTCCGTCTCACTTACACCATCTTCATACAGTTCTTGTGAGACGCAGGGAGAACCATTTATACGCAAAACTGGAGAAGTGCTCATTCTTTATGCAAGAACTGTCTTTTCTGGGATTAATTGTATCTGGGGATGGGTTCCGCATGGATCCGGGGAAGGTTCAGGCCATTTCTGATTGGGTGCAACCTCATGACCTGAAGGGGTTGCAGCGATTTCTGGGCTTCGCTAACTATTATAGGAAGTTCATTAAAGGGTTTTCGCAGGTGGTGAAACCCTTAACGGACCTTACACTCAAAGGGATAGAGGTAAAAAATTGGTCCGTGGCCGCAAAAAAATTCCTTTCAGACACCGAAGAAATGTTTTATTTCAGCCCCCGTGTTGATACAACACGATAAACGGTCTCGACTGATCGGGGAGGTTGACGCATCGGAGGGGAGGGGGGGGGGGCAGTGTTGTCTCAGGGCCCATCCACCCTTACTAACCTTAAACCTGTGCCTTTTTCTCTAAAAAATTCTCTTTGTCTGAAAGAAATTATGATGTCAGCAACAGGGAATTGTTGGCAATTCAATTGGCCTTTGAAGAATGGAGGCATTTTTTGGAGGGGTCTGTTCATCCCGTTACGGTCATCACTGATCATAAAAATTTGGCGTATATCGAGTCTGCTAAGAGATTAACCCCCAGACAGGCTCAATGGGCACTTTTTTTTTCTCGGTTTCATTTTACCATTACGTTCTGACCAGGGTCTAAAAATGTAAGGGTGGATGCCTTATCACAAAGTTTTAGTTGTGTGTCCCCTCCAGAACCTCCTTCTTCCATTCTTCAACCTGGAGTGGTTGTGGCTGAAATCTCATCTGAGTTACAGAGAGAGATTTTGGAAGCAATCTCCCAAGAATAAACCCTTTGGCAAATTGTTTGTACCCGATCATTTCCATCTCACATTTCTGCAAGAATTTCATGACTCTGTTTTGAGTGCACACCCTGAGATTGCAGCTACCCGGGGGGCAGTACCTAGGAATTTTTGGTGGCCTTCTATGGGTACTGATATTAAAAAAAAATTGTGAATACTTGTGGGGTGTGTATTCGCTCTATGAGCTCTCTGGTCTGGCCGGCTGGGGAATTGGTACCTTTGCCAATTCCGGATAAACCTTGGACACACCTGTCCATGGATTTTATCACTAATCTTCCTCCTTCAAAGGGCAACTCTGTAGTCTGGGTAGTGGTTGATAGGCTTTCTAAACAAGCCCACTTTGTGCCGTTATCTGCGTTGCCTTCTGCTGAAACTTTAGCTTGTTTGTTCATTCAGCATATAGTTCGGTTGCATGGGGTCCCTGTGAATGTGGTGTCTGACAGGGGTGTGCAATTTCTTGCTAGATTTTGGAGGGCTTTTTGTAAGAAGTTAGGGGTTACGTTGTCTTTCTCCTCTGCTTATCACCCGAAATCTAATGGTCAGACTAAAAACACCAACCAGTCATTGGAACAAATTTTAAGATGCCTTGCCTCTTCCAGACAGGAGGACTGGTGTGAGGTATTACCCATGGCAGAATTTGCATTCAACTGTCGTATTAATCAGTCTACTGGCAAATCTCCTTTTCAGGTCAATTATGGATTTGTTCCACAATTTGGAGAATTTTCCCGCATGGATTCTGGTTGCCCTGGTGCTGAGGGTCTGGTACAATAGTTAAGAACCCTTTGGAGGGAGGTTCAGGGTAATATCTCCAAAGCTCAAAGGAGGTACAAATATTTTGCAGACAGGAGGGGGCCAGCTCCTACACTGACAGTGGGGGAGAAGGTGTGGCTGTCTACCCGTAGCATCAAACTTAAAGTACCCTCTATGAAGTTGGTTCCCAGGTTTTTAGGTCTATACAAGATTATAGAGGTGATCAACCTGGTGGCCTATAGATTAGTTGTCCGCCTCCTTCAAAATATCAAATGTCTTCCACAGGTCCCTATTAAAACCTGTGGGGACAGTTAGAGAAGATTCCTCATCTAATGTTCCACCAGTGTTGGTAGAGGGTCAGCCGGAGTATGAGGTAGGGCGCATCATTGATTCACGGTGGACGTGTCGAAGGCTTCAGTATTTAATACGAATGGAAGGGATATTCTATTGAGGATCGATCATGGGTTCCGGCCAGTTCTGTGCATGCTGATCGACTGGTGCGGGCTTTTGATGCCAGGTACCCTGAGAAGCCTGGGGGTCCAGTGGCCCCCCATTAAGGGGGGGTACTGTCATGGTTAGGACAAGGTTAATGTCCTGTGCTCCCAGGGTTAATGTTGTTAACCTTTCTTTCAAGATGGGAGGGATATTTATACTCGCTCCTAATCTGGTATCCTTGTCAGCTATAGGTTTTTCTGCAGTCTGTATGCTTGACCCCAAAAGTGTGTGCTGGCTTGCTTTGTGTCTTGCTGTCACCTGCTTTATTCATTTTACTGGATTACTGACTTCTGGCTTGGCTTCTGACTATTCCCTGACTCTCCCTGTTGGTATCTTATAATCTCCTGGCTACGACCTCTGCTTGTTTCACTATTCTTTTATGCTTGTTCCTTCTGTTTCCCCGCCGTCTGGCTCCGCCCCTGACTGCCTCCCACTCTGTCTTAGGTCCTTTTGCTTTACCTGATCACTCTGTCTCACGTGGAAGGTCCCGTTGGTGATCAGGTTAGTTACCCGGTGTCTGCTCCAACTCCGTTGCTGCTGGGTGCAGTTTCCCCTGCAGCATTAATACTCGGGTATCGTGACACAAAGTACAACAGTGAGAGCCATTATCCACAAATGGCAAAAACATGGAACAGTGATGAACCTTCCCAGGAGTGGCTGGCTGACCAAAATTACCCTAACAGCAGAGCAACGAGTCATCTAAGAGGTCACAAAAGACCCCACAACAACATCCAAAGAACTGCTATTCATGTGCTCCACCATGAGAAGGAGATTGGGCAAAAATGGCCTGTATGGCAGAGTTCGAAGACGAAAACCACTGCTGAACAATAAGAACATAAAGGCTTGTCTCAGTTTTGCCAGAAAACGTCTTGGTGATCGCCAAGATTTTTGGGAGAATGCTCTGTGGACTGACGAGACAAAAGTGAACTTCTTGGAAGGTGCATGGCCCATTACATCTGGCGCTGAAATAACGCAACATTTCAGAAACGGAACATCATACCATCAGTATAATATGGCAGAGGTAGTGTGGTGATCTGGGGCTGTTTTGCTGCTTCAGGACCTGGATGAATTGCTGTGGTAAATGGAACCATGAATTCTGTATATAAAAAAAATCTTGCAGGAGAATGTCTGGCCATCTGTTTGTGACCTCAAGCTGAAGCGCACTTGGGTTATGCAGCAGGACAATGATCCAAAACACACCAGCAAGTTCACCTCTGAATGGCTAAAGAAAAACAAAATTAGAACTTTGGAGTGGCCTAGTCAAAGTCCTGACCTTAATCCGATTGAGATGCTGTGGCATGACCTTAAAAGGTGGTTCATTCTTCTAAACCCTCCAATGTGGCTGTATTACAACAATTCTGCAGAGATGAGCAAGCCAAAGTTCCTCCAGAGTGTTGTAAAAGGCTCATTGACAGTTATCACAAATGCTTGATTGCAGTTGTTGCTGCTAAATGTGGCCCAACCAGTTATTGGGTTTAGGGGGCAATCACTTTTTCACACAGTGCCATGTAGGTTTGGATTTTGTTTCTAATAATAATAATAATAATAATAATTAATAATAATAATAACATTGATTTACAAACTTCATTTTGTGTTTACTTGTATTATCTTTAATATTTACATTTACTTGGTGATCTGAAACATTTAAGTGTGACAAACATGCAAAACTAGGAAATCAGGAAGGGGGCGAACACTTTTTCACACAACTGTATGTGGTCACGAAAGAACAGTGCTCAGGGGCAAATCAAAGAGCCCTGAGAGGGAGACAGTGTCTCTGATAGGAAAAGGGGTGTTTACTCGTGTACCAAAAGGAAAATATGGAAAAGGGTTCCACAGCCTCCTATTTCTAAAAGAAAAACAGACCAGTCTTTCAGGACCAATTTAAATCTAAAAAGTCTAAATCCATTCTTACTTCCCAAGCACTTCCAAATAGAGATATCTCACAAAGAGCTAAATACATTTTACTCATCCCTTATTTAGACGACTTCCTGATTGTAGGAAAATCAGAAGCAGAGTGTGTGTAAGCAGTAAAACAAGTCAGCGAGATACTGTGTTCTCTGGGATGAATAATAAATGTCAAAAAATCTCAAGTGAAGCCAGAACAGGTGCAAATATTCTTGGGAATTAAGTTAAATTCCAGGAGTCAAACTTCTTTCCTCCCAAGAGAAAAAATAAAGGTGTGCAGTTTGATGTGCGATTTAATAAAAAGCCTTGTGACCACCCTAAGAAGGGCTTTTTCAATCCTTCATTGAAGCAAAAGAAAACCTAGACAAAAGGATTACTATTTCAAAAGAGTCCCATGGGAAATCGGGAGTCCCCAAATAGTCAACACAGACGCAAGTCTTTTTGGCTGGGCAGCACACACGGGGGGGTGGGGGGCTCCTTCAAGGGGAATGGCCTCAAAATCTGGTAGATTCATCTTCCAAAAGGAAGAAGCTAGACGCTATAAGGCTGGATTTACTACAAATCCTACTGTACGTGAGAGGCCACCATGTGAAAATTCTGCCAGACAACAAAACAGCAGTAATGTACGTAAACAAACAGGTAGGCACAAGATCAAGAGAGCTCATGTGTCACGACTCTGTTGTCGGGTGACTCGGAACCAGGGACTGCCTCCCTGTTCCTAACACTAGGGGATGCCCTAACTCGCCCTGTTCCCCTGGTTACTTCTGAAAGTGAAGATGTCGGGGCCAGGTACCTTGCCTCATATCCTGAATCCGCCCTCCATCTGTACCCTTCCCCCACCCAGGGAAAACTGGAGTAGTTGTGCACCATAGTACAGTAACCAGTACTCACATATAACAGGAATGCACCAGAGAGTGGAGAATGGGGTAAAACCAAAATAGAAGAAGGAAAGAGATTATCACACTTATTAAACCAAGCAACAATCACAGATAAACCCACCAAATACCTTCTCATATAACCACAAACTATTATCCTGCCTGCCATTCAGCAAAAGCTATCTCTGAAGATGTTTGTCAGCCAGGATCAACAGATGGAAAAGATCCCATTCCAACGAGCACTTCATCGCATTCAAACAGTCCCTCACTACTTTCAAGACCACACTCGCCACAGCTAAACAAACCTACTTCTCATCTCTCATATCCTCCCTGTCTCACAACCCTAAACAGTTATTCAACACCATCAATTCTCTCCTCTGTCCCCCAGCACCTCTTCCCTCCCCACTTATCGCAGCTGAAGACTTTGCCTCATTTTTCAAGCAGAAGATTGATAACATCAGAGACAGTTTTGGTCAACAACCCCCAGAGCCCTGCCTCCCAACTTCCCAGCCCTCCGCCTCCAAAACCAACTTCTCCACCATTACAGAAGATCAACTCTCCATTCTACCCTCAAGATCGCATCTCCCCACCTGTGCTCTTGACCCGCTCCCATCCAACTTCATCTCAAACCTCACCAGTCTTCATCCCAACCCTAACCCATCTCTTCAACCTATCACTAACAACTCGTGTTTTCCCCTCAAGCTTTAAACATGCTTCCATCACACCTATCCTCAAAAAGCCTTCTCTTGACCCATCCTCTGTATCTAGCTATCGCCCTATATCACTTCTCCCCTATGCCTCCAAACTACTGGATCAACACGTCTACCTTGAACTGTCCTCCCATGTCTCTTCTTGCTCCCTCTTTGACCACTTACAATCTGGCTTCCGGTCACACCATTCCACTGAAACTGCCCTAACTAAGGTCACCAATGACCTCCTCGACCTGTTGGCTGCCTTTGACACAGTGGACCATTCCCTATTATTACAGACCCTCTCATCCCTTGGCATCACAGACTTGGCCCTATCCTGGATCTCATCATACCTAACAGACTGGACATTCAGTGTCTCCCACTCACACACCACCTCCTCACCTCGCCCACTATCTGTCGGAGTCCCACAAGGTTCAGTCCTAGGGCCCCTGTTCTTCTCCATTTACACCTTTGGCCTGGGACAGCTCATAGAATCTCATGGCTTTCAGTATCACCTCCTATGCTGATGACACACAGATCTACATCTCTGGACCAGATATCACCTCCCTACTAACCAGAATCCCTCAATGTCTGTCCACTATTTCATCCTTCTTCTCCGCTAGATTTCTGAAACTTAACATGGACAAAACAGAATTCATCATCTTTCCCCCATCTCACGCGATCCCCCCCAACGAACCTATCCATTACAGTAAATGGCTGCCCACTCTCCCCAGTCCCACAAGCTCGCTGCCTCGCGGTAATCCTTGACGCTGATCTCTCCTTCAAACCACATATCCAAGCCCTTTCCACTTCCTGCCGACTTCAACTCAAAAATATTTCATGAATCCGTACATTCCTCAACCAAGAATCTGCAAAAACCCTGGTGCATGCCCTCATCATCTCTCGCCTTGACTACTGCAACCTCCTGCTCTGTGGCCTCCCCTCTAACACTCTCGCACCTCTCCAATCTATTCTAAACTCTGCTGCCTGACTAATCCACCTGTCCCCCCGCTATTCCCCGGCCTCTCCCCTCTCAATCCCTTCACTGGCTCCCCATTGCCCAGAGACTCCAGTACAAAACCCTAACCATGACGTATGAAGCCATCCACAACCTGTCTCCTCCATACATCTGTGACCTTGTCTCCCGGTACTTACCTACACGCAACCTCCGATCCTCACAAGATCTCCTTCTCTACTTCCCACTTATCTCCTCTTCCCACAATCGTATACAAGATTTCTCTCGTGTATCACCCCTACTCTGTAACCTGTTGTGAATTCTGTGGCTGAGTTCACTTCTGTGGTCACAAGTGGTATTGCAGTCTCTGGGCTTCCTCCCTCAGGTGTTTTGGTGAGCTCGTTGGCTGCCTTGCTATTTAGCTCCACCTGAGTCTGTCTTCCTTGCTCCTTGTCAATGTTCCAGTGTTGGATCTGAGCTACTGCATCTTTCCTTGGGCCTGCTGCTCTGCTAGATAAGTGCTTCTAGTTTGTTTTCTGTTTTTTTCTGTCCAGCTTGCTATTGTCTTTTGCTGGAAGCTCTGAGAAGCAGAGGGGTGCACCGCCGTGCTGTTAGTTCGGCACGGTGGGTCTTTTTGCCCCTTTGCGTGGTTTTCGTTTTAGGGTTTTTTGTAGACTGCATAGTTCTCTTTGCTATCCTCGCTCTGTCTAGAATATCGGGCCTCACTTTGCTGAATCTATTTCATTCCTACGTTTGTCTTTTCATCTTGCTAACAGTCATTATATGTGGGGGGCTGCCTATTCCTTTGGGGTATTTCTCTGAGGTAAGTCAGGCTTGTATTTCTATCTTCAGGCTAGTCAGCTCCTCAGGCAGTGCCGAGTTGCATAGGTAGTTGTTAGGCGCAATCCACTGCTGCTTATAGTTGTGTGAGGATAGATCAGGTACTGCAGTCTACAGAGATTCCACGTCTCAGAGCTCGTCCTATTGTTTTTGGTTATTGCCAGATCTCTGTATGTGCGCTGATTACTGCACGCTGTGTTGCCTGATTGCCAGCCATAACAGTACAAGGAGCCACACCAATGATTCCCAATAGAGGGAAAAAAGAAATCCTGACATCATTTTTTTTTCTTAGCTCTGTCTTCAGTCTTTTTTTTCCCCTAGACATTAGAGTGCTTCAGGACACAGCTGTGGACATGGATATTCAGGCTCTGTGCTCCTCAATGGATAATCTCGTTGTAAATGTACAAAAGATTCAAGATACTATTGATCAGAAATCGATGCTAGAACCAAGAATTCCGATTCCTGATTTGTTTTTTGGTGACAGAACTAAGTTCCTGAGCTTCAGAAATAATTGTAAGCTATTTTTGGCCTTGAAACCTCATTCTTCTGGTAATCCTATTCAACAGGTTTTGATTATTATTTCTTTTTTGCGCGGCGACCCACAGGACTGGGCGTTTTCTCTTGCACCAGGAGATTCTGCATTGAGTAATGTTGATGCATTTTTCCTGGCGCTCGGATTGCTTTACGATGAGCCTAATTCAGTGGATCAGGCTGAGAAAAATCTGCTGGCTTTATGCCAGGGTCAGGATGATGTAGAAGTATATTGTCAGAAATTTAGGAAATGGTCAGTACTCACTCTGTGGAATGAATCTGCACTAGCGGCTTTGTTCAGAAAGGGTCTCTCTGAAGCTCTTAAGGATGTAATGGCGGGCTAGTTGGTTTACTAAGATTGATCTTCGTGGTGCGTATAATCTGGTGAGAATCAGGCAGGGAGATGAATGGAAAACGGCATTTAATACGCCCGAGGGTCATTTTGAGTATCTGGTGATGCCGTTCGGACTTGCCAATGCTCCATCTGTTTTTCAGTCTTTTATGCATGACATTTTCCGTGAGTATCTGGATAAATTCTTGATTGTTTACTTGGATGACATTTTGATCTTCTCAGATGATTGGGAGTCTCATGTGAAGCAAGTCAGAATGGTTTTCCAGGTACTGCGTGCTAATTCCTTGTTCGTGAAGGGATCAAAGTGTCTCTTCGGTGTGCAGAAAGTTTCATTTTTGGGGTTCATCTTTTCCCCTTCTACTATCGAGATGGATCCGGTTAAGGTTCAGGCCATCCAGGATTGGACTCAGCCGACATCTCTAAAAAGTCTGCAGAAATTCCTGGGCTTTGCTAATTTTTATCGTCGCTTCATCTGTAATTTTTCTAGCATTGCCAGACCATTGACCGATTTGACCAAGAAGGGTGCTGATTTGGTTAATTGGTCTTCTGCTGCCGTGGAAGCTTTTCAGGAGTTGAAGCGTCGTTTTTGCTGTGCCCCTGTGTTGTGTCAACCTGATGTTTCTCTTCCGTTCCAGGTCGAGGTTGATGCTTCTGAGATTGGTGCAGGGGCGGTTTTGTCACAGAGAGGTTCTGGTTGCTCAGTGTTCAAACCATGTGCTTTCTTTTCCAGGAAATTTTCTGCTGCTGAGCGTAATTATGATGTGGGCAACCGAGAGTTGCTGGCCATGAAGTGGGCATTCGAGGAGTGGCGTCATTGGCTTGAGGGTGCTAAGCATCGCGTGGTGGTATTGACTGATCATAAGAACTTGACTTATCTCGAGTCTGCCAAGCGCTTGAATCCTAGACAGGCCCGTTGGTCGTTATTTTTTGCTCGTTTTGATTTTGTGATTTCATACCTTCCGGGCTCTAAAAATGTGAAGGCGGATGCTCTGTCTAGGAGTTTTGTGCCCGACTCTCCGGGGTTATCTGAGCCGGCGAGTATCCTCAAGGAAGGAGTCATTGTGTCTGCCATCTCCCCTGATTTGCGGAGAGTGTTGCAGAAATTTCAGGCTAATAAACCTGATCGTTGTCCGGCCGAGAAACTGTTCGTCCCTGATAGGTGGACTAGTAAAGTTATCTCTGAACTTCATTGTTCGGTGCTGGCCGGTCATCCAGGAATCTTTGGTACCAGGGAGTTGGTTGCTAGATCCTTCTGGTGGCCATCTCTGTCACGGGATGTGCGTGCTTTTGTGCAGTCCTGTGGAATTTGTGCTAGGGCTAAGCCCTGCTGTTCACGTGCCAGTGGGTTGCTTTTGCCCTTGCCGGTCCCGAAGAGGCCTTGGACACATATTTCGATGGATTTCATTTCTGACCTTCCCGTTTCTCAAAAAATGTCGGTCATTTGGGTGGTCTGTGATCGCTTTTCTAAAATGGTCCATCTGGTGCCCTTGGTTAAATTGCCTTCCTCCTCTGATTTGGTGCCTTTGTTCTTCCAGCATGTGGTTCGTTTACATGGCATTCCTGAGAATATTGTTTCTGACAGAGGTTCCCAGTTTGTCTCGAGGTTCTGGCGAGCCTTTTGTGGTAGGATGGGCATTGACCTATCTTTCTCCTCGGCCTTCCATCCTCAGACTAATGGCCAGACCGAACGAACCAATCAGACCTTGGAAACATATCTGAGATGTTTTGTTTCCGCTGACCAGGATGATTGGGTGTCATTTTTGCCGTTGGCTGAGTTCGCCCTTAATAATCGGGCCAGCTCGGCTACCTTGGTCTCTCCATTTTTCTGCAATTCTGGGTTCCATCCTCGTTTCTCTTCAGGACAGGTTGAGTCTTCGGACTGTCCTGGTGTGGATTCTGTGGTGGACAGGTTGCAGCAGATCTGGACTCAGGTAGTGGACAATTTGACCTTGTCCCAGGAGAAGGCTCAGCTTTTCGCTAATCGCAGACGTCGTGTGGGACCCCGACTTCGTGTTGGGGATTTGGTTTGGTTATCTTCTCGTCATATTCCTATGAAGGTTTCCTCTCCTAAATTTAAACCTCGTTTTATTGGTCCGTATAGGATTTCTGAGATTCTCAATCCGGTGTCTTTTCGTCTGACCCTCCCAGACTCCTTTTCCATACATAATGTATTCCATAGGTCGTTGTTGAGGAGATACGTGGCACCTATGGTTCCATCTGTGGAGCCTCCTGCCCCTGTTTTGGTGGAGGGGGAATTGGAGTATATTGTGGAGAAGATTTTGGATTCTCGTGTCTCTAGACGGAAACTCCAGTATCTGGTCAAATGGAAGGGTTATGCTCAGGAAGATAATTCCTGGGTTTTTGCCTCTGATGTCCATGCCCCAGATCTTGTTCGTGCCTTTCATGTGGCTCATCCTGGTCGGCCTGGGGGTTCTGGTGAGGGTTCGGTGACCCCTCCTCAAGGGGGGGGTACTGTTGTGAATTCTTTGGCTGAGTTCACTTCTGTGGTCACAAGTGGTATTGCAGTCTCTGGGCTTCCTCCCTCAGGTGTTTTGGTGAGCTCGTTGGCTGCCTTGCTATTTAGCTCCACCTGAGTCTGTCTTCCTTGCTCCTTGTCAATGTTCCAGTGTTGGATCTGAGCTACTGCATCTTTCCTTGGGCCTGCTGCTCTGCTAGATAAGTGCTTCTAGTTTGTTTTCTGTTTTTTTCTGTCCAGCTTGCTATTGTCTTTTGCTGGAAGCTCTGAGAAGCAGAGGGGTGCACCGCCGTGCTGTTAGTTCGGCACGGTGGGTCTTTTTGCCCCTTTGCGTGGTTTTCGTTTTAGGGTTTTTTGTAGACTGCATAGTTCTCTTTGCTATCCTCGCTCTGTCTAGAATATCGGGCCTCACTTTGCTGAATCTATTTCATTCCTACGTTTGTCTTTTCATCTTGCTAACAGTCATTATATGTGGGGGGCTGCCTATTCCTTTGGGGTATTTCTCTGAGGTAAGTCAGGCTTGTATTTCTATCTTCAGGCTAGTCAGCTCCTCAGGCAGTGCCGAGTTGCATAGGTAGTTGTTAGGCGCAATCCACTGCTGCTTATAGTTGTGTGAGGATAGATCAGGTACTGCAGTCTACAGAGATTCCACGTCTCAGAGCTCGTCCTATTGTTTTTGGTTATTGCCAGATCTCTGTATGTGCGCTGATTACTGCACGCTGTGTTGCCTGATTGCCAGCCATAACAGTAACCCTCTACCACAACACATCAGACTCTCGCCTACCATCAAAACCTTCAAAAAGCGCCTGAAGACCCCCCTCTTCCAAAAAGCCTACAACCTGCAGTAACCACCGATTCGACCAAACCGCTGCATGACCAGCTCTATCCTCGCCTACTGTATTCTCACCCATCCCTTGTAGATTGTGAGCCTTCGCGGGCAGGGTCCTCTCTCCTCCTGTACCAGTTATGACTTGTATTGTTTAAGATTATTGTACTTGTTTTTATTATGTATACCCCTCCTCACATGTAAAGCGCCATGGAATAAATGGCGCTATAACAATAAATAATAATAATAAAGGGATAGGAGTGGCTAACCATGCTCAGCTGAGAGCCCTAGCTTCCAGAGCTCTCAATTAACCCCTGTATAGCCAAAAGAAATTAACACTGTTTAAAAAGGAGGTGAAATGTTTATTTTCGGTGCAGTAGTAGGAGCAATCAGATGCTGCAGTCTTCTGACTCCTTTCTTGGTAACCCCATGACATCATGGTAGAAACAAGCAAGTTAATGACTTTAACAGAAGCAAACGTAGGGTCAATATTGACACGTTATCTAAAGGGGAAGGAGAACTCCGAGGCAGATTTACATCAGCCATCACCAAATAAACCAAGGCGACTGGTATTTAAACCCAGGGGTGTTCCACAGAATCGCCAATCACTGGGGGAGACCCCAAATAGACTTGTTCATAAGCAGAGCAAAAAAAAAAATCAGAAATTATTCTCCTTACATAGTTACATAGTTATTAAGGTTGAAGGAAGACTATATGTCCATCTAGTTCAACCCATAGCCTAACCTAACATGCCCTAACATGTTGATCCAGAGGAAGGCAAAAAAAACCCATGTGGCAAAGAGTAAGCTCCACATTGGGGAAAAAAATTCCTTCCCGACTCCACATACGGCAATCAGGGCGTTGATCCAGGGAACTAGTCTATCAAGGAATCTAGTGTATATACCCTGTAACATTATACTTTTCCAGAAAGGTATCCAGTCCCCTCTTAAATTTAAGTAATGAATCACTCATTACAACATCATACGGCAGAGAGTTCCATAGTCTCACTGCTCTTACAGTAAAGAATCTGCGTCTGTTATTATGCTTAAACCTTTTTTCCTCCAAACGCAGAGGATGCCCCCTTGTCCCTGTTTCAGGTCTATGAATAAAAAGATCATCAGAAAGGTCTTTGTACTGTCCCCTCATATATTTATACATTAAAATAAGATCACCCCTTAGTCTTCGTTTTTCCAAACTAAATAGCCCCAAGTGTAATAACCTATCTTGGTATTGCAGACCCCCCAGTCCTCTAATAACCTTGGTCGCTCTTCTCTGTACCCGCTCCAGTTCAGCTATGTCTTTCTTAAACACCGGAGACCAGAACTGTGCACAGTATTCTAAGTGTGGTCGAACTAGTGACTTGTATAGAGGTAAAATTATATTCTCCTCATGAGCATCTATGCCTCTTTTAATGCATCCCATTATTTTATTTGCCTTTGTAGCAGCTGCCTGACACTGGCCCCTGAATATGAGTTTGTCATCCACCCATACACCCAGGTCTTTTTCATTGACGGTTTTGCCCAGAGTTTTAGAATTAAGCACATAATTATACATCTTATTACTTCTACCCAAGTGCATGACCTTACATTTATCCCCATTAAAGCTCATTTGCCATTTATTAGCCCAAGCTTCTAGTTTACATAAATCATCCTGTAATATAAAATTGTCCTCCTCTGTATTGATTACCCTGCAGAGTTTAGTGTCATCTGCAAATATTGAAATTCTACTCTGAATGCCCCCTACAAGGTCATTAATAAATATGTTAAAAAGAAGAGGGCCCAATACTGACCCCTGTGGTACCCCACTGCTAACCGCTACCCAGTCCGAGTGTGCTCCATTAATAACCACCCTTTGTTTCCTATCCCTGAGCCAGCTCTCAACCCACTTGCACAAATTTTCCCCTATCCCCATTATTCTCATTTTATGTATCAACCTTTTGTGTGGCACCGTATCAAAAGCTTTTGAAAAGTCCATATACACTACATCCACTGGGTTCCCTTGGTCCAATCCGGAACTTACCTCTTCATAGAAACTGATCAAATTAGTCCGACATGAACGGTCCCTAGTAAACCCGTGCTGATACTGGGTCATGAGGTTATTCCTCTTCAGATACTCCAGTATAGCGTCCCTTAGAATGCCCTCCAGGATTTTACCCACAAAAGAGGTTAAGCTTACTGGCCTATAATTTCCGAGTTCAGTTTTTGTTCCCTTTTTGAATATTGGCACCACATTTGCTTTACGCCAGTCCTGTGGCACAGACCCTGTTATTATGGAGTCTTTAAAGATTAAAAATAATGGTCTATCAATGACTGTACTTAATTCCTGCAGTACTCGAGGGTGTATCCCATCCGGGCCCGGAGATTTGTCAATTTTAGTGATTTTTAGACGCCGCCGCACTTCCTGCTGGGTTAAGCAGGTGACATTTAATTGGGAATTTTTATCACTAGACATTTTGTCTGCCATGGGATTTTCTTGTGTAAATACTGATGAAAAAAAGTCATTTAGCATATTGGCTTTTTCCTCATCCTCATCCACCATCTCACCCAGACTATTTTTAAGGGGGCCAACACTATCATTTTTTAGTTTCTTACTATTTATGTAGTTAAAGAATATTTTAGGATTATTTTTACTCTCTCTGGCAATGAGTCTCTCTGTCTCAATCTTTGCTGCCTTGATTTGCTTTTTACAGAATTTATTTAATGTTCTGTATTTATTTAATGCCTCCTCACTACCTACTTCCTTTAATTCTCTAAATGCTTTCTTTTTGTCACTTATTGCGCCCTTTACAGCTCTATTTAGCCATATTGGTTTCCTCCTATTTCTAGTATGTTTATTCCCATACGGTATATACTGTGCACAGGTCCTATCCAGGATGCTAATAAACGTCTCCCATTTTCTTTGTGTATTTTTGTGTCTCAGGATATCGTCCCAGTTAATTGCACCAAGATCCTCTCTCATCCGTTGGAAATTTGCCCTCCTGAAGTTTAGTGTCCTTGTAACCCCTCTACTATACATCTTTTTAAAGGATAGATATTATTTTGTGATCGCTATTTCCCAAGTGACCCCCAACCCTTATATTTGATATGCGGTCTGGCCTGTTGGTTAATATTAGGTCTAGCAGTGCCCCCTTTCTTGTTGGGTCCTGAACCAGTTGTGAAAGGTAATTGTCTCTCATAGTTGTCAAAAACCGATTACCTTTGCTGGAACTGCAGGTTTCTGTTCCCCAATCTATTTCAGGGTAGTTGAAGTCCCCCATAATAATGACTTCTCCTTGAGTCGCAGCTTCATCTATTTGCTTTACGAGGATATTCTCCATTGCTTCCATTATTTTTGGAGATTTATAACAAACCCCTATCAGTAATTTATTATTTTTTCCCCCTCCCCTTATCTCCACCCACAGGGATTCTACATTTTCATTAAATTCACCTATATTATCACGCAGGATGGGTTTTAAGGACGATTTTACATATAGACACACCCCTCCCCCTCGCTTATCTGTACAGTCATTTCTGAACAGGCTATAGCCCTGCAAGTTAACAGCCCAGTCATGGCTCTCATCCAGCCACGTTTCAGATATCCCCACCATGTCATAATTATGCTCCAACAACATTAGTTCTAATTTGTCCATTTTGTTGGCGAGGCTTCTGGCATTAGTATACATGCACTTTATGTTCCTCTCTGTACTTCTATTTCTTAAATTATTAACTGTTCTGACCCCACCCCCCATGCCACCGCCACCCCCAACTTCCTTATTTGTGCCCAGGTCTATGTCTGCACTATCTTCCCCTCCTATAAAATGAATACCCTCCCCCCCAATTCCTAGTTTAAACACTCCTCCAACCTTCTAGCCATTCTCTCCCCCAGCACAGCTGCACCCTCCCCATTGAGGTGCAGCCCGTCCCTAGCGTAGAGCCTGTAGCCAACTGAGAAGTCGGCCCAGTTCTGCAGGAACCCAAACCCCTCTTTCCTACACCAATTCTTGAGCCACTTATTAACCTCCCTAATCTCCCGTTGCCTCTCTGGCGTGGCACGTGGTACCGGCAGTATTTCGGAAAATACCACGTTGGAGGTCCTTGCTTTCAGCTTGCAGCCTAATTCCCTGAAATCATCTTTAAGGACCTTCCACCTACCTCTAACTTTGTCATTAGTGCCAATGTGCACCATGACTGCTGGGTCCTCACCAGCCCCTCCCAATAATCTGTCCACCCGATCAGCGATGTGTCGGACTCGAGCGCCAGGTAGGCAGCACACCGTTCGACGATCCCTGTCTTTGTGACAGATTGCCCTATCTGTTCCCCTAATAATTGAGTCACCCACTACCAGCACCTGTCTGGCCTGCCCTGCTCTCCTATTTCCCTCCTTACTGGAGCAGTCACTCCTCCGGCTTTCAGAGGACATGCCTGGCTGCAGCAGTGCTACCCCTGTACTGGCACCCCCCTCATCTGCCAACTTAGCAAACTTATTGGGGTGTGCCAGGTCAGGACTAGCCTCCCTGGCACTCTTCCCTCTACCCCGCTTCCTAACTGTCACCCAGCTTGCTACTTCATTGTCCTGCAGCTCCATCCCACCATCCCCCCCTCATCTGTCCCATTGAGCGTCTGCTCCGTGAGCAGAAGACTCCTCTCCATATTGTCTATGGATCTCAGTGTTGCCAGCTGCACATTTAGAGTCAGAATCTGGGTTTCCAAATGCACAACGTGCTCACATCTCGCACAGCAGTATGCACCCTCGATCGGCTGCTCAAGGACTGCATACATGTGGCAAGATGTGCACTGGATGGCATTAACAAGAGTGGAGCACATTTCCTAATGGGGATTGCACCAGACAGAAAAGTTCAATAAAAAATAAATACAAAGTATTAATAAAAATCAGACAGCAATTCAGTAATTCCTCCCTTGGAAACTCCCTGACTCAAGTCACTGAATCACAAGTCACACTTACCGCCGTCCACACTTACGCTCAGCTCACACTCAGCTCGCTCACACTCGCTATGCTGAAGATTTAAAGATTTTTTTTTTTTTTTCTCCCTTAACAGCAATCCACCTTGCTGTCCAAATGCACTTCCAAAAAGGACTGGAGCCCCAAACAGCTGCCCCTTGTAAACCCTTAATTATGAGCCCCCACCCTAAGTTAACCCCTTATGAATATAGCTACACCCAATTCAGCAACTCACACCAATTCACACAGGTATCTGTTAAAGGCTTTCCAAATACCTCTTCACTGAATCACAAGTCACACTTACCGCCGTCCACACTTACGCTCAGGCCACACTCAGCTCGCTCACACTCGCTATGCTGAAGATTTAAAGATTTTTTTTTTCTCCCTTAACAGCAATCCACCTTGCTGTCCAAATGCACTTCCAAAAGATCTTCCCAAAGGGGCAAACGCCCTCCTCCACACATGGCCAAAGAAGCTAGCTTATGCTTTCCCTCCAATATCCTTAATTCTGATAGTCCTCAGGAAAATTCAGGCAGACCAAGCAGAAGTGATATTAATAGCCCACTTCTAGTCCAGAAGAGCTTGGCTCACCTGGCTACGCCGACTGGCTGTGGTAGACCCATGGGTACTTCTGGAAATCCCAGAATGCCTATCCCAGGGACCCATAGTACATCCCAAAATGAGGGGTTTCCATTTGATGGCATGGTCTTTCAGTGGAAGCTTCTAGCAGCTAGAGGATGGTCAGAAAACTTAATCTCCACCCTTTTGTGTTTCTAGGGAAAAAAATCACAACAGATATTTATTCCAGGGTATGGGGAAAGTTCTTAAACTTTTCAGGGTTAGACCTACTGAGAAACAGCCAGGTCACCTGAGTATTTATTCTGGAGTTCTTACAAAGAGCGTGGGAGAAATGGCTGTTAAAGAGTACCATTAAAGTTCATGCAGCAGCGCTAGGGGCTCCTTGGGACTGCAAAATTGGTGACCACCCTCTAATAATTAGATTCTTTAACGTGGTCTGGTACTCTGGTATACTGTACCTCCGTAGCCCTGAGTCCCCTTGTGACCTAAAGCTGGTCTTAAAAGCCCTAACCAGAGCACCATTCAAACCCTATCAGACTACCCGAACCAGGTCTTGACTCGGCCCTTGAAAACGGCCCTTTTGGTGGCCCTTACATCATCCAGGAGGGTGGGGGAGCTGCACACTCTGTCGGCAACCAGCCCTTTACACAATTCTTGCTGGATAGGATTATACTGAGTCCTAACCCAGCCTTCCTTCCCAAGGTAGTATTAACCTTTCACAGGTCCCTGGAAATAGTTTTGCCATCTTTCTGCAACAACCCAAAAAATGAGGGGGAAGGAGAATTTCGCACCTTAGATCTTAGGAGATGCATCTTACAATATCTAGAGTTGACCATGGTATTCAGAAAGTCTACCTCCTTGTTTGTTCTCTTTCAGGGTCCCAGGAGAGGCCAGGCACTGTCCAAAAAGTCCATAGCCAGGTGAGTCAGCACAGAGATTTCTATGACTTACACATCAGGAGGCTCCACCCCCCCCACCCCCTGATAATAAAGCACACTCCACAAGGGCTGTTTCTACATCCTGGACAGAGAGGGCTAATGCTTCTCTAGAACAAATATGTAGGGCAGCCATGTGGTCTTCACCCTCCACTTGTTTCAAGCACTATAGGTTGAATTTAGGTGCTGGGGATCTTACTTTCAGGAAAAAAGTCTTACAAGCGGTTGTCCCTTCCTAGGGGATTCCTTCCGTAATCTCTCTCCATGGTGCAGTCATGGAGAATGGGAAAAGCGATGATTACTTACCGGTAGTGTTGAGCATTCCGATACCGCAAGTATCGGAATTCCGATACCGAGATCCGATATTTTTGTGATATCGGGTATCGGTATCGGAAGTGTAAAATAAAGAATTAAAATAAAAAATATTGTTATATTCACCTCTCCGGCGGCCCCTGGACATCTGCGCGAGGAACCGGCGTCCGGCACGGCTTCTTTCTTCAAAATGCGCGCCTTTAGGACCTGTGGTATGACGTCCCGGCTTCTGATTGGTCGCGTGCCGCCCATGTGACCGCCACGCGACCAATCAGAAGCCGCGACGTCATTCCTCAGCTAAAGTCCTAGAATGAGCGCCTTTTAGGACCTGAGGAATGACGTCGCGGCTTCTGATTGGTCGCGTGGCGGTCACATGGGCGGCACGCGACCAATCAGAAGCCGGGACGTCATTCCACAGGTCCTAAAGGCGCGCATTTTGAAGAAAGAAGCCGTGCCGGACGCCGGATCCTCCCGCTGATGTCCAGGGGCCGCCGGAGAGGTGAATATAACAATATTTTTTATTTTAATTCTTTATTTTACACTTTAATATGGATCCCAGGGCCTGAAGGAGAGTTTCCTCTCCTTCAGACCCTGGGATCCATGAGGATACACTCCGATACTTGATGTCCCATTGACTTGTATTGGTATCGGATATCGGTATCGGCGATATCCGATATTTTTCGGGTATCGGCCGATACTATCCGATACCGATACTTTCAAGTATCGGACGGTATCGCTCAACACTACTTACCGGTAATTAGATTTTCCAGAACCCACAACCGCCCCCTTCCTTATTCCCTCCCTTTTTGCTTTTCTCTGGTGGATGCAGCACAGTTGACTCACAGGGTGTCGCAAAAGAAAAAAAAAGAGGGGATAAAAGGGATAGAATTGTGCATAGGGTTCAGTCCTATATCACAGAAGTGATACTTATTACCAAACTTGTATATATTTATGTCTACCAAACGGAGTTCCTCTCATGCTCTGTAAACCACTGAATCGTACTAGAGGGCTCAGCCTTTTTAAAACTGTAGGGTTTTTTGTCCTTGGAGCAGATCCTCTCTCTCCATGGTGTTGTTGTGGGTTCAGAAAAATCTGATTACTGGTAAGTAATCATCATTTTTAACGTTGGAGGGTTTATTTGAAAATCTTATCATGCCTTTCGGTTAACCAATGCACCTGCTGTCTTTCAGAAATTCATGAATTACATTTTTTTCTGATATGACTGGAAGATTTATTGTAGTATACCTTGATGATATTCTATTTTTTTGCCTTATCTGGATTCACACTACGAGCACATTCAATTTTGTTTTGCAGAAACTCTGGGAAAATTCATTGTTTGCTAAATTAGAAAAAAGTACTTTTTCTTTTCAAGAAATATAATTCCTGGGGTTCATTGTATCAGCTGAAGGGTTTAAGATGGACCCTGGGAAGGTGCAGGCTATAATTGGTTGGGTTGAACCTCGTGACCTGAAAGCATTGCAGCGATTTTTAGGATTCACCATTTACTATAGAAAATTTTAGTGTTTTCTCTCAGATCGTTAAACCTCTTACTGACTGTTACAGAACCCCCCAGCACCAATAATGTTATGCAGTATATGTATGTATAATAGTTTCCATGTGAAATGCATCAGTCCACAGGCTGCACCCCTGGACAAGATATTCTCTTTCTGACCTCCCCCCACCTTTGTAATTCCCACAGTAAATATTGGCAGGCTCCGGCCCCCTGTGGCTATTGTAATGTATGTCTGGCCTGCTGTGTTCCTATTGGCCTGCCCTGTGTATCTGTGTTATATATTCTGTGTGCTGTAAATAAAGGTTGTTCTTAGACTGGAAATACGTGGAGAAGCAGTCAGCTTTTATATGCTCTCATGTAATCAAGAAATTCCTGCCAGCGTCCTTCATTCAGAATCTAGCAAAAGCAGAGTGGACTTCCTGAAACACGGGGTGGTACTGAAAGAGGTACCCCAGCTTGGTAGACCCCCTTACACTGGTGTGTTGTGATAGGCAATTCAGTATCACAATGGACATAGCGGTCAGAGCACATACAGTGATCTGACAATAACCCAAAATAATAGAACGAGCTCTGAGACGTGGGAACTCTGCAGACCGCAATCCCTAATCCTCTCCAAACAACACTTGAGGCAGCCGTGGATTGCGCCTAACTCTGCCTATGCAACTCGGCACAGCCTGAGAAACTAACTAGCCTGAAGATAGAAAATAAGCCTACCTTGCCTCAGAGAAATACCCCAAAGGAAAAGGCAGCCCCCCACATATAATGACTGTGAGTTAAGATGAAAAGACAAACGAAGGGATGAAATAGATTCAGCAAAGTGAGGCCCGACTTTCTTAACAGAGCGAGGATAGGAAAGATAACTTTGCGGTCTACACAAAACCCTAAAGAAAACCACGCAAAGGGGGCAAAAAGACCCTCCGTACCGAACTAATGGCACGGAGGTACACCCTTTGCGTCCCAGAGCTTCCAGCAAAACAAATAGACAAGCTGGACAGAAAAAATAGCAAACAAATAGCAAAGAAGAACTTAGCTATGCAGAGCAGCAGGCCACAGGAATGATCCAGGGAAAAACAAGTCCAACACTGGAACATTGACAGGAAGCATGGATCAAAGCATTAGGTGGAGTTAAGTAGAGAAGCACCTAACGACCTCACCAGATCACCTGAGGGAGGAAACTCAGAAGCCGCAGTACCACCTTCCTTCACAAACGGAAGCTCCCAGAGAGAATCAGCCGAAGTACCACTTGTGACCACAGGAGGGAGCTCTGCCACAGAATTCACAACACTGGTGGCAGACAACGGGATGTGATATCCCTTCTACAGGAGGAAAGGAATGAATGGAAGATGACCATGGGCTTCCTCTGGTGGTTGTGAGTGGGGCTGCGGCTTCTGAGTTTCCTTCCACAGGTGACGAGGTTAATTCGTTAGCTGGCTGCTCTATTTAACTCCACTTAGATCATTGCTCCATGCCACCTGTCAATGTTCCAGTATTGGTCTGTTCGCTCCTGGATCGTTCTTGTGACCTGTCTTCTCCAGCAGAAGCTAAGTTCCTGCTTGTTTTTCTCTTGTTTGCTATTTTTCTGTCCAGCTTGCTATTTTGATTTTTGTCTTGCTTGCTGGAAGCTCTGGGACGCAGAGGGAGCGCCTCCGCACCGTGAGTCGGTGCGGAGGGTCTTTTGCGCCCTCTGCGTGGTTTTTTTTGTAGTTTTTGTGCTGACCGCAAAGTCACCTTTCCTATCCTCTGTCTGTTCAGTAAGTCGGGCCTCTCTTTGCTAAATCTATTTAATCTCTGTGTTTGTGATTTTCATCTTAACTCACAGTCATTATATGTGGGGGGCTGCCTTTTCCTTTGGGGAATTTCTCTGAGGCAAGGTAGGCTTTATTTTTCTATCTTTAGGGCTAGCTAGTTCTTAGGCTGTGACGAGTTGCATAGGGAGCATTAGGAGCAATCCACGGCTATTTCTAGTGTGTGTGATAGGATTAGGGATTGCGGTCAGCAGAGTTCCCACGTCCCAGAGCTTGTCCTGTATTATTATTAACGATCAGGTCTTTCCGTGTGCTCTTTACCACCTGGTCCATTATTGTCCTAACCACCAGGTCATAACAGTACAGGTGGCCCAAAGTATTAATGCATCTCAATAGAGGGATAAGAGAAGTTCTGAGACCATTTTTTTTTCTTTGCACTGTGTTTTGCCTTTCTTTTCCCCTAGATCTCTGGGTGGTTCAGGATACAGGTGTGGATATGGACATTCAAGGTCTGTCCTCTTGGATGGATAATCTCACTGCAAGGGTACAAAACATTCAAGATTTTGTGGTTCAGAATCTGATGTCAGAGCCTAGGATTCCAATTCCTGATTTGTTTTTTGGGGATAGATCTAAGTTTCTGAATTTCAAAAATAATTGTAAATTGTTTCTTGCTTTGAAACCTCGCTCCTCAGGTGACCCTGTTCAACAAGTGAAAATCATTATTTCTTTGTTACGTGGCGACCCTCAAGACTGGGCATTTTCCCTTGCGCCAGGAGATCCGGCATTGCGTGATGTTGATGCGTTTTTTCTGGCGCTTGGATTGCTTTATGATGAACCAAATTCAGTGGATCAGGCAGAGAAAATCTTGCTGGCTCTGTGTCAGGGTCAGGATGAGGTAGAGATATATTGTCAGAAGTTTAGTAAGTGGTCTGTACTCACTCAGTGGAATGAATGTGCCCTGGCAGCAATTTTCAGAAAGGGTCTCTCTGAAGCCCTTAAGGATGTCATGGTGGGATTTCCCATGCCTGCTGGTCTGAATGAGTCTGTCTTTGGCCATTCAGATCGATCGACGCTTGCGTGAGCGTAAAGCTGTGCACCATTTGGCGGTATTATCTGAGCATAGACCTGAGCCTATGCAATGTGATAGGACTTTGACCAAAGCTGAACGGCAAGAACACAGACGTCGGAATGGGCTGTGTTTTTACTGTGGTGATTCCACTCAAGCTATCTCCGATTGTCCTAAGCGCACTAAGCGGTTCGCTAGGTCTGCCACCATTGGTACGGTACAGTCGAAATTTCTTTTGTCCGTTACTCTGATTTGCTCTTTGTCATCCTATTCTGTTATGGCATTTGTGGATTCAGGCGCTGCCCTGAATTTGATGGACTTGGAGTTTGCTAGGTGCTGTGGTTTATTCTTGGAGCCCTTGCAGTATCGTATTCCATTGAGAGGAATTGATGCTACGCCTTTGGCCAAGAATAAGCCTCAGTACTGGACCCAATTGACCATGTGCATGGCTCCTGCACATCAGGAGGATATTCGCTTTTTGGTGTTGCATAATCTGCATGATGTGGTCGTTTTGGGGTTGCCATGGCTACAGGTCCATAATCCAGTATTGGATTGGAAATCTATGTCTGTGTCCAGCTGGGGTTGTCAGGGGGTACATGGTGATGTTCCATTTTTGTCTATTTCGTCATCCACCCCTTCTGAGGTCCCAGAGTTTTTGTCGGATTACCGGGATGTATTTGATGAGCCCAAGTCCAGTGCCCTACCTCCTCATAGGGATTGCGATTGTGCTATTAATTTGATTCCTGGTAGTAAGTTTGCTAAGGGCCGACTGTTCAATTTATCTGTGCCAGAACACGCCGCTATGCGGAGTTATGTAAAGGAATCCTTGGAGAAAGGTCATATTCGGCCGTCGTCATCGCCATTGGGAGCAGGGTTCTTTTTTGTGGCCAAGAAGGATGGTTCTTTGAGACCTTGTATTGATTACCGCCTTCTTAATAAAATTACAGTCAGGTTTCAGTATCCTTTGCCGCTGCTGTCTGATTTGTTTGCTCGTATTAAAGGGGCTAGTTGGTTCACCAAGATAGATCTTCGAGGGGCGTATAATCTTGTGCGTATTAAACAGGGCGATGAATGGAAAACAGCATTTAATACGCCCGAGGGCCATTTTGAGTACCTGGTTATGCCATTCGGGTTTTCCAATGCTCCATCAGTATTTCAGTCCTTTATGCATGACATCTTCCGAGAGTACCTGGATAAATTCCTGATTGTATATTTGGATGATATTTTGGTCTTCTCGGATGATTGGGAGTCTCACATGAAGCAGGTCAGAATGGTGTTCCAGGTCCTTCGTGCTAATTCTTTGTTTGTGAAGGGGTCAAAGTGTCTCTTTGGAGTTCAGAAGGTTTCATTTTTTCCCCTTCTACTATCGAGATGGACCCTGTTAAAGTCCAGGCCATTTATGATTGGACTCAGCCGACATCTGTGAAGAGTCTGCAAAAGTTCCTGGGCTTTGCTAATTTTTATCGTCGCTTCATCAGTAATTTTTCTAGTGTTGCTAAACCGTTGACTGATTTGACCAAGAAGGGTGCTGATGTGGTCAATTGGTCTTCTGCGGCTGTGGAAGCTTTTCAGGAGTTGAAGCGTCGTTTTTCTTCTGCCCCTGTGTTGTAACAGCCAGATGTTTCGCTCCCGTTTCAGGTCGAGGTTGATGCTTCTGAGATTGGAGCAGGGGCTGTTTTGTCGCAAAGAAGTTCTGATGGCTCGGTGATGAAACCATGTGCCTTCTTTTCTAGAAAGTTTTCGCCTGCTGAGCGCAATTATGATGTTGGCAATCGAGAGTTGTTGGCCATGAAGTGGGCATTCGAGGAGTGGCGTCATTGGCTTGAAGGAGCCAAGCATCGCGTGGTGGTCTTGACGGATCACAAGAATTTGACTTATCTCAAGTCTGCCAAAAGGTTGAATCCTAGAGAGGCTCGTTGGTCGCTATTTTTCTCCCGTTTTGATTTTGTGGTTTCGTACCTTCCGGGTTCTAAGAATGTGAAGGCTGATGCCCTGTCAAGGAGTTTTGTGCCCGACTCTCCGGGTGTTCCTGAGCCGGCGGATATTCTCAGAGAAGGGGTAATTTTGTCTGCCATCTCCCCTGATTTGCGGCGGGTGCTGCAAAAATTTCAGGCTGATAGACCTGACCGTTGCCCAGCGGAGAAACTGTTTGTCCCTGATAAATGGACTAGTAGAGTTATCTCTGAGGTTCATTGTTCGGTGTTGGCTGGTCATCCTGGAATCTTTGGTACCAGAGATTTGGTGGCTAGATCCTTTTGGTGGCCGTCTTTGTCACGGGATGTGCGTTCTTTTGTGCAGTCCTGTGGGACTTGTGCTCGGGCTAAGCCCTGCTGTTCTCGTGCCAGTGGGTTGCTTTTGCCCTTGCCGGTCCCGAAGAGGCTCTGGACGCATATTTCTATGGATTTTATTTCGGATCTCCCTGTCTCTCAAAAGATGTCGGTCATTTGGGTGGTTTGTGATCGCTTCTCTAAGATGGTCCATTTGGTACCCTTGTCTAAATTGCCTTCCTCCTCTGATTTGGTGCCATTGTTTTTCCAGCATGTGGTTCGTTTACATGGCATTCCGGAGAACATCGTTTCGGACAGAGGTTCCCAGTTTGTTTCGAGGTTTTGGCGATCCTTTTGTGCTAGGATGGGCATTGATTTGTCTTTTTCCTCGGCTTTCCATCCTCAGACAAATGGCCAAACCGAACGAACTAATCAGACTTTGGAAACATATCTGAGATGCTTTGTTTCTGCTGATCAGGATGATTGGGTGTCCTTTTTGCCTTTGGCTGAGTTCGCCCTTAATAATCGGGCCAGCTCGGCTACTTTGGTTTCGCCGTTTTTCTGCAATTCTGGTTTCCATCCTCGTTTCTCTTCAGGGCAGGTTGAGTCTACGGACTGTCCTGGTGTAGATACTGTGGTGGATAGGTTGCAGCAGATTTGGACTCATGTGGTGGACAATTTGACATTGTCCCAGGAGAAGGCTCAACGTTTCGCTAACCGCCGGTGCTGTGTGGGTCCCCGACTTCGTGTTGGGGATTTGGTTTGGTTGTCGTCTCGTTATGTTCCTATGAAGGCTTCCTCTCCTAAGTTTAAGCCTCGTTTCATTGGTCCGTATAAGATTTCTGAGGTTCTCAATCCTGTGTCATTTCGTTTGACCCTTCCAGCTTCTTTTGCCATCCATAATGTATTCCATAGGTCGTTGTTGCGGAGATACGTGGCGCCTGTGGTTCCATCCGTTGATCCTCCTGCCCGGTGTTGGTTGAGGGGGAGTTGGAGTATGTGGTGGAGAAGATTTTGGATTCTCGTATTTCGAGACGGAAACTCCAGTACCTGGTCAAGTGGAAGGGTTATGGTCAGGAAGATAATTCCTGGGTCTTTGCCTCTGATGTTCATGCTGCCGATCTGGTTCGTGCCTTTCATTTGGCTCGTCCTGGTCGGCCTGGGGGCTCTGGTGAGGGTTCGGTGACCCCTCCTCAAGGGGGGGGTACTGTTGTGAATTCTGTTGTCACGCTCCCTCCTGTGGTCATGAATGGTACTTCGGCTGGTTCTGTCCATGGGCTTCCTCTGGTGGTTGTGAGTGGGGCTGCGGCTTCTGAGTTTCCTTCCACAGGTGACGAGGTTAATTCGTTAGCTGGCTGCTCTATTTAACTCCACTTAGATCATTGCTCCATGCCACCTGTCAATGTTCCAGTATTGGTCTGTTCGCTCCTGGATCGTTCTTGTGACCTGTCTTCTCCAGCAGAAGCTAAGTTCCTGCTTGTTTTTCTCTTGTTTGCTATTTTTCTGTCCAGCTTGCTATTTTGATTTTTGTCTTGCTTGCTGGAAGCTCTGGGACGCAGAGGGAGCGCCTCCGCACCGTGAGTCGGTGCGGAGGGTCTTTTGCGCCCTCTGCGTGGTTTTTTTTGTAGTTTTTGTGCTGACCGCAAAGTCACCTTTCCTATCCTCTGTCTGTTTTTGTAAGTCGGGCCTCTCTTTGCTAAATCTATTTAATCTCTGTGTTTGTGATTTTCATCTTAACTCACAGTCATTATATGTGGGGGGCTGTCTTTTCCTTTGGGGAATTTCTCTGAGGCAAGGTAGGCTTTATTTTTCTATCTTTAGGGCTAGCTAGTTCTTAGGCTGTGACGAGTTGCATAGGGAGCGTTAGGAGCAATCCACGGCTATTTCTAGTGTTTGTGATAGGATTAGGGATTGCGGTCAGCAGAGTTCCCACGTCCCAGAGCTTGTCCTGTATTATTATTAACTATCAGGTCTTTCCGTGTGCTCTTTACCACCTGGTCCATTATTGTCCTAACCACCAGGTCATAACAGTGCCCTTCATCAAGTGAAGCCGGAGGAACGGGTTCAGATTCTGCCAACAAGCTGACAGGCCGGGCAGCGGACGCCTATCGCACGGTACTCGATGAGGACTGTATGGACTATGAGCAGATCAAAGAAGTGATCTTGGCCCGGTATGCGCTGACACCAGAGGAATACCGCCAAAAGTTCCGCGGACTTATAAAACAAGTAACCGATACCCACGCTGAATGGGCCTGTAAATTACGGCGGTCATTGCTACAGTGGGTACAAGGGAGCCAAGCAACCACTAAGGAGGACGTCCTCCAGCTCTTCTTGTTAGAACGATTCTTTAATGGACTAAACCCCGAGACACAGGAATGGCTTCGGGACAGGCGGCCAAGGACTCTTGAGGAAGCCACTTGTCTGGCCGATGAATATAATGACGCCAGGAGGCCTCAGTTGTCCGGATCAAAGATGGTCACTAGGGATCCGCCCATGGACCTGGAGGGCCCCAAACCACCGAAGATTGTAGGGGGACCAGCTAGAAACCTGGCCTACCACTGTTCCCCTGGGGCGCGATGCCACACCTGCCGTCAGCTGGGCCACCTGCAAAGACAATGTCCCAACCGGACTCAGCATACCCAGTGGCCAAAGGTGGGAACAGCTACCTTCCGCCGGGCCGCTGTACACTGCTACCAAGGCGAAGCTGACCCAGCATTGGGGGCTACAACTAACCAAGGTGTGGAAGACATGGAGGAAGTGCTGTATGAAGTAGACCCCGTGCAGGCAGCCCAGGCAGATAATCGACAACAGCATCGACAGGTCGTGTGGGTTAATGGGAAACGCATGCAGGGACTAAGATTCCGGAGCAACTTTGACCCTTGTGAAGCCTCATCTCGTCCGGGACCAAGAGAAGACGGACCGGACAGTGGCAGTCCGTGTAGCAGGGGGAGCCATACATCAACTGCCCACTGCCAGGATTCACCTGAACTGGGGAGTTGGGGATGGCCTTGTTGAGGTCGGCTTGATGGAGGATTTGCCTGCAGACGTTTTGCTGGGAAATGACTTGGGGCACATGTTGTCTGCCTTCTCGGTTGCCCCTCTGGCTGAGACATATCCTGTGACCACCCAGAGACAAGCTCGAGCTGCGGAGGCGGAATCACACTCAGAGGAGGCCCAGGTAAGACATCCCAGCCCTACACATATTCCCATAGCCAGACACATTTCTTGGGCCACCCCACATGAATTTAAGAGGGAGTTACTTGAGGATCCTTCATTGGAGGGATATCGTGGGAAGGCACAGGAGGAGAGAGGGGTACTGGAAGGGGAACAGTTTATATGGAAGCAGGGACTCCTCTACCGGATCACAGAGCAGCACCACACAGGGACGAGCCCCACTATAAAACGACAGCTGGTAGTTCCCAAGAAGTATAGGCAGGAGTTACTGCGAATCTCTCATGACATACCCTTGGCCAGGCACTTCGGCGTCAGTCGCACCAGGCATCGTCTGACACAAAACTTCTTTTGGCCGGGGGTAACCTATGATGTTCGTTAATACTGCCAGACCTGTGACAGTTGCCAGCGCATTGGCAAGAGGGGAGATCGATGCAAGGCCAAATTATGCCCCCTCCCCATTGTGGAGGAATCATTTAGCCGAGTAGCGGTCGATCTGATAGGGCAGTTAGCCAAACCCAGTCCGTCAGGGAAAAGGTATATATTGACAGTGGTAGATTATGCCACACGGTATCCAGAGGCGGTTGCGTTACCTAACATACTGGCAGAGACGGTGGCGGCTGCCCTGCTCCAGGTTTTCTCACGGGTTGGATTTCCCCGGGAGATTATCTCAGACCAGGGTACCTAGTTTACAGCAGAGGTGAGCAACCAACTGTGGAAGCTGTGTGGCGTAAAGTCCATTAGAAGCGCCCCGTACCACCTGCAAACCAATGAGTTGTGTGAACGCTTTAACGAGACGTTAAAACAACTCATTGGGACTTTTACCAGGACCTACAGGGACTGGGAGAAATTCTTGCCTCACCTCCTGTTTGCCTATCGAGAGGTGCCCCAAGAATCCACGAGGTTCTCCCCATTCGAACTGGTATACGGGAGACGGGTAAGGGGACCCCTAGACTTAGTGCTAGAACACTGGGAAGGGGAGGTCACCATAGAAGGGGTACCTATTGTACCCTATGTGCTGGAATTCCGGGACCGCCTACAGGAGCTGACCCAGGCCGTACGTGGGAACATGCAGGTGGCCCAGCGCGTATGGTACGATCGGAGGGCCAGAGCGGACCTTGGAAATAGGGCAGAAGGTCCTGGTGTTAGAGCCCACTAGGCAGAACAAGTTCCAAGCTGCATGGCAGGGGCCCTACCAGGTAGTGGGGAAAATAGCCGACACCACCTATAATGTTGACGATTGTGACGACCCCAGGGTTATCCGCATGTTCCACGTGAATATGCTGAAGCCCTATCGGGAGCGCCCTGAAGAGGTAGTGGCCATCTGTGCACCTGAAGCAGAGGATTTAGCTGGAATTCCCTTGCCTGATGTCTTAGGGGAGAGGACTCAGTCTAAAACATGGGACTAGGTACACTGGGGTGAAGACTTAGGTCCCCGGGAGAGACAGCAGGTGGAGGAGTTGTTGAGGCAGCGACAGAGGATGTTTTCGGGGAAACCCGGGTGCACTCACCTGGCACAACACAAGGTTGAGACCCAGGATCAGACCCCCCTGCGACAACCCCCCTTCCGCGTCCCTGAGTCTGTAAGAGAAGGGATGCGACAAGAGATACAAGAGATGTTGCGTTTAGGGGTCATTGAAGAGTCAGATAGTCCCTGGGCATCCCCCGTAGTGTTAGTGCCCAAGAAGGATGGGACTACACGGTTTTGTGTAGACTATCGTAAGCTCAATGAGAAAACAGTCACGGATGCGTATCCCATGCCGCGTGTGGATGACTTGTTAGACCGGCTGGCAGGGGCAAAGTATTTGACCACCATCGATCTATGCAAAGGCTACTGGCAGATTCCCCTTAGTCCTTATGCTATTCCCAAGTTGGCATTTGTCACCCCGTTTGGCTTATTCCAGTTTCGAGTTATGCCATTCGGGATGAAGACTGCCCCGGCGACCTTCCAGAGGCTGGCTGACCGGCTTCTGGATGGTCTCCAGGACTATGCGTGTGCCTACCTGGATGACATCGCCATCTACAGCGCGACATGGGAAGAGCATCTAAATCACCTAGAGACAGTATTAGACAGGATCCACAAGGCCGGAATCACCCTGAACCCAAACAAGTGTCACGTGGGCAAAGCAGAGGTTCGGTATTTAGGGCATTGGGTGGAAAGTGGGAAATAGAGCCCAGAACCAGCCAAGATTGAGGCCATAGCCAAATGGCCCACCCCACGCACTAAAACCCAGGTCATGGTGTTTCTAGGGACAGCGGGGTATTACAGGAAATTCATTCCCAATTACAGCAGCGTAGCCAAGCCCCTCTCTGATCTGCCCCGTAAGAACCAACCCCGCCAGGTAACCTGGACCCGAAAGAGTGTGAGGAAGCCTTCCGCCAGCTAAAGGACGCCCTCACCAATACCCCTGTATTGGCCGCACCCGATCCAACTAAACGTTTCCTTGTCCACACAGACGCTTCTATGTTTGGATTGGGGGCAGTACTAAGCCAAGTCGGGCCGGACGGCCAAGAACACCCGGTAGCTTACCTGAGTCGGAAACTACTGCCCCGTGAAGTGAGCTATGCGGCCATCGAGAAGGAGTGCCTGGCAATAGTATGGGCACTCAAAAAGTTACAACCATATTTGTATGGACGACAGTTTTAACGCCTAACGGACCATAATCCCCTAGTCTGGCTTAATTGGGTCTCCGGAGACAACGCCAGATTACTGCGGTGAAGTTTAGCCCTACAACCTCTGGACTTCACCATCCACTACCGACCCGGCAAACAAAACGGTAACGCCGATGGACTAAGTCGACAAACGGAACTCGTACCAACCCCATAAACTTCGGTCATCCTCAAACCGATCCGTTAAGGATCAGACTGTGTATGCCGATTGCGTCGCTGAAATGGGGAGCCGTGTTACAGAACCCCCCAGCACCAAGAATGTTATGCAGTATATATATGTATAATAGTTTCCATGTGAAATGCATCAGTCCACAGGCTGCGCTCCTGGACAAGATATTCTCTTTCTGACCTCCCCCCACCTTTGTAATTCCCACAGTAAATATTGGCAGGCTCCGGCCCCCTGAGGCTATTGTAATGTATGTCTGGCCTGCTGTGTTCCTATTGGCCTGCCCTGTGTATCTGTGTTATATATTCTGTGTGCTGTAAATAAAGGTTGTTCTTAGACTGGAAATACGTGGAGAAGCAGTCAGCTTTTATATGCTCTCATGTAATCAAGAAATTCCTGCCAGCGTCCTTCATTCAGAATCGAGCAAAAGCAGAGTGGACTTCCTGAAACACGGGGTGGTACTGAAAGAGGTACCCCAGCCTGATAGACCCCATTACACTGACCTCACACATAAGTGGGCGCATCTTAAGGTTTGATCGTTGGATGCTATAGACTCCTTTGATTAAATTAAATGAGTGCTTCATATCTGCTCCAATTTTGATTCATCCCCATCTCCAAAAGCCATTCACTGTAGAGGTGAATGCCTCAGATGTTGAGGTAGAGGCTGTTTTATCTCAAGGTTCCAAAACTCTGACCAACTTGTGACCATGTGCATTTTCTTCTAAGAAATGTTTATCTGCCGAGAAAAACCATGATGTTGGAAATTGCAAGCTGCTATCTGTCAAGTTAGCTTTTGAAGAATGGGGTGTCACGATGTGACCTGACCCAACGAGTGGTTGGTCAGCTAACGGCACAATACACATACAACAGGGATGGTATAGGGGAGAGGAAGTCCCTACCAATAGGGAATGAGGGAATGGTCACCACCTGAGCTCAAACCTGTTAGGAGTCGAGTTTCCTCTGCTGCACAGGGGGAATCTCGATCCGTCTCCGCTGCGGTCTCCCATTCCCCTCCAGCCGCAGTGGAGTCTGCTCAGCAGGGACGTCGATCCCAGCGTCTCGCTCAGTCTGACTCTGTGAGAAGAGTTATTGCTGCTTCTCCAGCTTCTGCCTTTGAAGCCTATTCTGGTCAGCAGCAAGCGGACTTCTCTGGGACTAAGTCCTTATCTGCACATACTGAGCATGCCCAGGGCAAGATCTCCCGTTGGAGATCGAGGGTCATGTGCTCAGGCTCTGCGGCACATTCCATTGGTCCTCTTGGCAGGTCCTAGAAGGGCAAAAGTTCTGTAGCCATTTCCTGTGCTGCAGCTATATAAACTGCGCATGACCGCACGGCCATGCGCTAGTATTGTCTTACAATTGATATGTGTGTATGTGTGAGTGCAAGTCGTTCTTGGTTACCCCTTCCCTATTGAATGCCTGTTCGCGGAAGGTGTACGGCTGCTATCTAGCGCCCGACTTAGCCTACTACACTAAACACACATCACAGCGTCCTGTAGCTGTGCCTGCCAGTACGGCGCCGTGCGCCTGCCTTGCGCTTTCCATACCCAAGTCTGGGTGGTTAGTGGCGTCCGTTAGTGCGGCATCGCTCGCGCACTTGTGCGCTTATATTTCTGAAGGTTCTCTACACACCCAGTTGCGGTGTTGTGCCAGCAAGGGCCTAATCGGGCTTCAATCCCTTCTGGGGTTAAGTCCGCTGGCCACTTGCTCGCTCTCTAGTGCGGTATTGCGGTCCTGTGAATTAACAGGATCGCTTTCCTCACGCTGGGTGAGGTTTAACCCACGCGTGTTTACTTTAGCGTACCGCTATAGAGTCTGCAAATTGCTAGCAGCAGGTTCTCACCTGCACGGTGGACCCCGGACTGCGAACGCATCTTCGTCACCTGTCTTGGTGCGTTCCGCCAGTCCTAACATAATACTAGCGCCCGGGTCTGGCTAGTAAATGGCAGACGGTCAGCGTCTACAGCAGTACATCCAGCAGCTGGAGGGTAGGTTGGCGGCTCTCGAGCGCACAACCTCAGCTGTGGACGTTACTGCTGTCGCTGTTCAGGCTGCAAGTGCAGCTGCAGCCAGTTTGTCCGCTGCCACCCCTGCTCCGACCTTATCCCGTCTCCCGCTTCCAGACAAGTTTGCTGGTGACAGTAAGCCATGTCGGGGATTCGTGAGCCAGTGCTCCATACATCTCGAGCTGCTGGCTGCACGTTTTCCTACGGAACGGGCGAAAGTGGGATTCATTATATCTCTCTTGTCGGGCAGGGCGTTGGAGTGGGCAACGCCGCTTTGGGAACGTGGTGATAGTGTGGTGCAGAGTGCTCCTATCTTCCTGGACGCTCTGAGGCAGGTCTTTCTGGGACCTCGTGTCACCCACGATACCGCGCTCCAATTGTTGGCAATTACTCAGGCTTCGTCCATGGTCAGCCAGTTTGCCATCCTATTCCGGACTCTAGCTTCTGAGCTGGAATGGCCGGATAAAGTCCTTATTCCGGTGTTCTGGAAAGGACTGGCAGATCATGTGAAGGACGCCTTGGCCACCAGGGAGATTCCCGCCACACTGGAGGAGCTTATTACTATAGCTACCCGCATCGATCTCCGTTTTAACGAGCGGAGGTTGGAGCGGACCCAGTGTAGGCAGAGGTTTCGGCTGGCTCCCATCTTTGCCAAACCTCTAGAATCTCCTGTTATGGCGTCCGACTCCCATGAGGCCATGGAGGTTTCTCGAGCGGGATCTAGGTCTCAGACCGCTCGAGTACCTGTGCTATGTAAAAATTGCCAGCAACCGGGACATTTCGCTAATAAATGTCCACGGCGGTCGGGAAAACGATCGCGTCTAGTGTCCATTGGAGGAGGTTCACTGGACACCGCGGCATTTTCCTCAAAATTGTCCTTTAAAGGGACAATCCTGTTAGGCATATCCACTCTTACAGTAGAGCTTTGTGTGGATTCAGGAGCAGAGGGAAATTTTATGTCTTCTGCTTTTGCTCAGCGCCACGCAATACCTCTGGCTATGCTAGCCAAACCAGTAACCGTGAGAGTGGTGAATGGGTCGACACTTCCATTACAGATCACACATCAGACTGTCCCTTTCACGTTAGCCATGTCCCCATCCCACCAGGAGACTATTTCCCTTCTTGTCCTTCCCGAGGGAATGGATGAGATTCTGCTGGGAATGCCCTGGCTTCGTTTCCACTCCCCACATATTGAGTGGACCTCTGGGAGGATATTGGGTTGGAGTGAATCCTGTAAGGGCAGATGTGTGAAAGAGTGCGTTCAGGTTTCCACCACTGAGATACCCGCAGATCTCTCTACTCTCCCCAAACACTATTGGTCTTATGCAGACGTCTTTTCCAAAAAAGCCGCGGAGATCCTTCCGCCTCACCGTCCCTATGACTGTCCTATAGATCTCTTGCCTGGAGCAGAACCTCCTCGGGGACGTGTCTATCCCCTCTCTCTCCCGGAAACGGAGGCTATGTCCCAATACATCCAGGAGAATTTGGCAAGAGGATTTATTAGGAAGTCAGTGTCACCAGCTGGGGCAGGGTTCTTCTTCGTACAGAAGAAGAATGGAGAGTTGCGTCCTTGCATAGACTACAGGGGTCTTAACGCCATCACCGTTAAAAATAAGTACCCGCTGCCCCTGATTTCTGAGCTTTTTGATAGGCTACGGGGAGCTAAGGTATTTACCAAATTAGACCTGCGGGGAGCTTATAACCTGATTCGCATTCGTGAGGGGGACGAATGGAAGACGGCGTTTAACACCAGAGATGGGCATTATGAGTATCTGGTGATGCCCTTCGGGCTCTGTAATGCCCCAGCCGTTTTCCAAGACTTTGTCAACGACATCTTCCGGGATATGCTTTCCACCTCGGTCGTAGTCTATCTGGATGATATTCTCATCTTCTCTCCAGATATTGACTCCCACCGGAGAGATGTTGGCAGAGTCTTCGACCTCTTACGGGCAAACTCTCTTTACGCAAAGTTGGAGAAGTGTGTGTTTGAGCAGGAGTCTTTACCTTTCTTGGGCTATATCATCTCTGCCCAAGGATTGGCTATGGATCCTGCCAAACTACAGGCTGTGATGGACTGGCAAGAACCCCATTCACTTAAAGCGGTGCAGCGCTTTATGGGGTTCATTAATTATTACCGCCAGTTCATTCCCCATTTCTCAACTTTGGTAGCTCCCTTGGTAGCCCTCACCAAGAAGGGAGCAAATCCCAAAGTGTGGTCTGAAGAGGTCTCCAGGGCCTTTTCTTCTACTAAGTCTCATTTTGCTAGCGCTCCCATCCTACATCGTCCCGATGTCGATAAGCCGTTTATAATGGAGGTGGATGCCTCTTCCGTTGGTGCTGGAGCAGTCCTCTTCCAGAAGGATGCTCAAGGTCGGAAGCATCCGTGCTTTTTCTTCTCCAAGACCTTCACACCAGCGGAGAGGAATTATTCCATCGGGGACAGGGAGTTGCTAGCGATGAAATTGGCTTTCTCTGAGTGGAGACATCTCTTGGAGGGGGCTCGTTTTCCCTTTCAAGTATTTACAGACCATAAAAATTTGCTATATTTGCAAACAGCCCAGAGGCTAAATTCTCGCCAGGCCAGATGGTCCTTATTCTTCTCCCGATTCCACTTCACCCTCCATTATGTCGCTGGGGAGAAGAACATTCGAGCTGATGCTCTTTCTCGCTCTGTTGTGTCATCTGAGGAGGAGGAAGGAGAGCCTCGGCTTATTGTTCCTTCTGAGAGCTTGAGAACCGTGGCTCCGGTGTCGCTTGAGTCTGTGCCTCCAGGCAAGACTTTTGTGCCCATAAATTTGCGACCGGAGGTTCTCTCTTGGGCTCATTCCTCCAGGGTGGGTGGACACTTTGGGACTAAAAGGACATCTGAGCTGCTGGCGAGGACGTACTGGTGGCCGCATATGCTGCGAGATGTCAGGGATTACGTTCTGGCGTGTGTCTCATGCGCCAAAAATAAGTCTCCTCGACAACGGCCGTCTGGGTTACTCTTTCCCTTGCCGGTGGCAGACAGGCCCTGGGAGATGGTCGGGATGGACTTTGTAGTGGGTTTGCCCAAGTCTCGCGGCTGTACCGTCATTTGGGTAATTACCGATCATTTCTCGAAAATGGTGCACTTGGTGCCGCTCCCACGGTTACCTTCTGCACGGGCCTTGGCAGCGTTGTTCATAAGACACATCTTCCGCCTACACGGCATGCCAGACAAAATTGTCAGTGACCGGGGTCCCCAGTTTGCGTCTCGGTTCTGGAGAGAGCTTTGTCGTCTTCTCAGCATTGAGTTAAATCTCTCTTCCGCATATCATCCCGAGACGAATGGGTTGGTAGAGAGGGCCAATCAGACTCTGGTCACATATCTGCGACATTTTGTTTCTGCCAGGCAGGATGACTGGGCATCTTTATTACCATGGGCAGAGTTCGCCCTTAATAACGCTGTAGCCGATTCCACCGGTCAGACTCCTTTCCTCCTTAATTACGGCCAGCATCCGCGGGTTCCTGTGCCTATGCCCGTGTCCTCTGCTGACTCCAGGGTGGCAGACTGGGCAGTGGAGGCACGGGACATTTGGGACCGCACTCAGGATGCCATTCGGGCCTCGAAGGAGAGAATGAGGTCCTCCGCCGATGCACATCGGCGCCCTGCCCCGGCCTTTGCTCCTGGCGACTTGGTGTGGCTCTCCGCCCGTAACATCAGGCTGCGAGTTGAGTCCACTAAGTTTGCTCCTCGCTACTTGGGCCCATTCAAGGTCCTCGAGCAGGTTAATCCCGTGGTCTACCGCCTGGCTCTTCCTCCACACTTGGGTATCACCGACACCTTTCATGTGTCCCTCTTGAAACCCGTATACATGTCCCGGTTTTCCGAGTCATCTGCCGGGACATCGGGTTCGTCTACGGACGATTACGAGGTGAACGCTATTTTAGGGTGCAAGGTGGTACGCGGCAAAAAGTTTTATTTGGTGGATTGGAAGGGTTATGGTCCAGAGGACAGGTCTTGGGAGCCTGCTGAAAACATTCGGGCCCCACAGCTCATTGCTGCCTTCGAGCGTAGCGAGGCCCAAGGAGGGGGGGGCCCTAGGAGGGGGGGTAATGTTAGGAGTCGAGTTTCCTCTGCTGCACAGGGGGAATCTCGATCCGTCTCCGCTGCGGTCTCCCATTCCCCTCCAGCCGCAGTGGAGTCTGCTCAGCAGGGACGTCGATCCCAGCGTCTCGCTCAGTCTGACTCTGTGAGAAGAGTTATTGCTGCTTCTCCAGCTTCTGCCTTTGAAGCCTATTCTGGTCAGCAGCGAGCGGACTTCTCTGGGACTAAGTCCTTATCTGCACATACTGAGCATGCCCAGGGCAAGATCTCCCGTTGGAGATCGAGGGTCATGTGCTCAGGCTCTGCGGCACATTCCATTGGTCCTCTTGGCAGGTCCTAGAAGGGCAAAAGTTCTGTAGCCATTTCCTGTGCTGCAGCTATATAAACTGCGCATGACCGCACGGCCATGCGCTAGTATTGTCTTACAATTGATATGTGTGTATGTGTGAGTGCAAGTCGTTCTTGGTTACCCCTTCCCTATTGAATGTCTGTTCGCGGAAGGTGTACGGCTGCTATCTAGCGCCCGACTTAGCCTACTACACTAAACACACATCACAGCGTCCTGTAGCTGTGCCTGCCAGTACGGCGCCGTGCGCCTGCCTTGCGCTTTCCATACCCAAGTCTGGGTGGTTAGTGGCGTCCGTTAGTGCGGCATCGCTCGCGCACTTGTGCGCTTATATTTCTGAAGGTTCTCTACACACCCAGTTGCGGTGTTGTGCCAGCAAGGGCCTAATCGGGCTTCAATCCCTTCTGGGGTTAAGTCCGCTGGCCACTTGCTCGCTCTCTAGTGCGGTATTGCGGTCCTGTGAATTAACAGGATCGCTTTCCTCACGCTGGGTGAGGTTTAACCCACGCGTGTTTACTTTAGCGTACCGCTATAGAGTCTGCAAATTGCTAGCAGCAGGTTCTCACCTGCACGGTGGACCCCGGACTGCGAACGCATCTTCGTCACCTGTCTTGGTGCGTTCCGCCAGTCCTAACAAAACCTTAGCCTGTCCCTGCACTCCCCTAATGCCCTATGCAGGTCCCCACCACCACTGTCAGGATACCTCATCCCTGTCACCTAACATTGCCCTGGCTAGAGCACTGGCCGGCGATGGGCACTAGCTGCACCACTGCAGATATTAACTCACAGGGATAGTGTCAAGCACAAAAGGGATGTGGAAAAAAAGACTTAGCTTCCTATGCTGCAAAGCACGACACTGCAGAATAAAGGCACCAGGATAATGAACCCAGCAGAAGCACCACTGCACCCAGAGAGCTCCTCACTCAGGCTTGGCCACTGAAGATTGCTCTATCACCAACGGTCAGCTGATGCATCAGGTGACCTTTTAAAGGATGGTGGGAGTGGTCACCACCTGCATCAGCTGACCCAGCAGCACTGCAGTAACATCAGATTGCCAGCAGTGGAAAGAAACTGACATTAACCCCCAATGGTCCAAAAGGAAAACAGTTTTAAACTGAGTGGAACCAGAGCTGCCACAAATCCAAAAATGGATCATGACATGGAGACATTTTTTGGAGGGAGCTATTCATCCACTTACTGTGTTGACAGATCATAAAAATGTACTGAATCTGCTAAACGATTAATCCCTGGACAGGCCAGATGGTCCTTTTCTTTTTTTCTAGATTAAGTTTTTCCATCACGTTCAGACTGAGGCCTAATAATGTTAGGGCTGATGCTTTGTCACGCAGCCTTAATTCCGTTTCTCCTCCAGAACCTCCATCCTCCATTTTTTCCTCTAGAAGTTGTGATTGCTATAGCATCATCAGTTTTGGAAACTGAAATTCTTTTAATTTATTTCTACTTTAACCTTGAAATCACAGGTCAGATAACTTACCGTATACTACTAAATAAAAGTGGAAAAAAGATATAAAGGCTTCACAACCAATTTTTATTGTTTCAATGCGTCTGTAATGAAAAACAAGGGAATTTTGAAAATAGTTAGCAGGGAGCATGGGACAGATAAAAGAGAATATGACCGCAAGATCAGACTCATTTTTTTTATCTTCTACAATGGACATATATACGGTTTGTATAACAGCTGTAGAAACTGAAAAAAAATAGTGAGCATCTGTAAGACCTGGAAAGTTTTGTAAATTTTAAATGCATCTGGAGAATAAAAAATAGTTGCCCCTTCTGACATAGCTTTTAATTTTTCTATATAAATTAGATAAACACTATTCCACAACTTTATAGACTTATACAATTTCTGAGCAACTTGTCACTCTGGATAAAAACAACAATCTTCCTTTATGTATTGTAGGAAATACTTTCAGTGTTCCCCTTTAAAAAGTTTCACAAACCATAACAGTTACAACAGTAGCACAAATGCTTGATGGATACAAACACAAAGTGGCACGTTTGGTGACTGCAGGTCACACTTGGTGGTACAAAGCACTTGAAATAGTTCTGTTTTTCTTTATCTCCTTTAAACTGTCATTTACATGGGATGAGAACCATACGATGATCCAAAAGTTCACTGAGAATAGGTTCACTGCTGGTTTTCGCCATTGTGGATCTCTGGGAAACTATCTGCTACTTCAAGAAGTACTTCCTAAGAGGTTTTTTTATAGGGTTGCACAACATCTGTCCTCAAATGGCTGGATATGATTGGTGGCATGTTACATGTGGTGAGCAGTGGGAATGGCACATGCTTCTTACATAGGGAGAAGTGGCTATTCAGGGGGGCACAAGCATCTACCCCTCCACCATGCCACATGTGTGTGCGCCACCCTCAGTGCCCACCTTGTGTGACATACTGCATAATGAGGGGGTGGGGGCATGAGATGTCAGATGGGCACTGAGGTTGGCAAACCATGCCAGTGGTTACATAATGATAGGTTTATACTGCAATGAGATGGGCACTAGAGGTGGCACCTGCAGCCATTTCTCACAATGTACGAGCCACTCTAAATGCCTGCCTCATGTAACGTTACATACAGAGGGGGTGGATTGCCTAAATCCTACAGTGAATTTGCACAGAGTGGCAAACACCTTTTACCATGTAATATGTTTGCCACCCTCAGTGCCCTTTTCACAGCATATCATATAATGAGGATGTAGTGCCATGTAACATAAGAAGGGCACTGTATGGCACCTAAATTTTTCATGGTGAGTAGTGTTTGTGTGTGCCGCCCTCTATGACCATCTCATGTAACCTATCGGCCACATTCATGTCTTATGTGATGTTACATGAGATGGTCATTGAGGGGTGGCACACACATATTAGATAAAGGGCATTGTGGGGGGCACATACATGCTTATTGCCGTGAGCAGTTCTTTTCAAGACTTTCTATTGCAAAGTGTCGACTTCATTCAAGACTGACTGATGCAAACTGAAAAAAACAGTTGTGAGTAGCAACATCATCAATACCTCCCAACATCGCCCGCCTCACCAAAGAGAAGTCATTCCAGCCATCACATTAGGTGGGAGTTATTTAAATGTTTGAATAAATATAGTTGGCTAATGTTTAAGTTAATAATTTTATATGGCCCCCGAACGCTATAATATAATTCCAAATGGCCCTTGGCAGAAAAAAGATTCCCCACCCCTGCTGTAAAGGAAATGTTCACAAAGCGTTGTACCTGCTATATCCCTTGTATATAATGTGACGCCCAGGAGACCGGGGTACCCAGCACCGGACCAATGGGGTCTGTCTCTTGAGGGGGATGTCACAGGTGGCTTGACCCGGTGCTGTGGCCTCAGGCAATGCACAGTGTAAGGGGTATCGTGAGGGAACAGGCACTTACTTGATCAGCAGCAGGTTCTCCCAGCGGTGATGATCCTGATCCTGGATAGATGGCTATTGTCCAAATGAAAGACTGAGGCACTGAAACGTTTAACCAGTTTACTTCAACATAAAGGGATTTACAATCCAGTCCTGTCACCGGAGTCTGTATGGGAACTCTGAGTTACTTTGACCCTGCCGGGGTCTTTGCCTCTTATTGTACGCAGTTTCTGTGTGGCCCTGCTGCTGTATGTGAATTGGCTGCCGGCCCAATCTGTCCCCTCCGGGCCCTGGTTCGACGGGCAACCCGAGTCCTTTTATCGGCTTACCCCCTCCGGGAGTACCGCTGAACTCTGTGTCTGTTGCTGCGTCCGGCCCTAGTGAAGCTGATATCACCTCACGTTTTTCCGGTTGCTGTATTATATATAATGAATACAGCCGCGGATCCGGTATCCGTCTTTGCGCCTGTTCTGGGTAGTGATTAATGCTACCCGGTTCTCACAATGTCCTTTTTCTCTGTCCCTCTTCTCCTCAGGCCGGTGATTTAGGCCTGGAAACCGTCATAGGGCTGTTAGAAATTCAGCTGTATGACCTCTCACTTTCAACTCCTTAGCCCAACTGCCATTTCCTCTCTCAGACCAGAATGGATCAAGGGGAGTCTCTGGAGCTCCCCCTTCTGGCCGGAGGTGGTAGTGCAGTCTTGCTATTTTAGTATTTGTATTTACTGTCAGTAACTATTTTTGTGGCAAATACCCCTAGGGGTGCCACATTCCCCCTTAGTTAAGAACAGTACTCCGGGACTGTGGGACGATAACATTTTGAAATAACAATTAATATGTACAGAGTCTTAAAAATGAAAAGTTACAAAAACCACTCAAGGAAACAAAAATAGAGTTCTGTAAAAAGTCACTTCAAATAGCGTCCATTAATACAGTCCTATCCTTGAAGGTACTAGGAAAGGCACTGCACTTTGTGTCCAGGAATTTAGATCCATTTTTCCAACGAAGTTGTCAATATAAAGTCTAAAGAAAGTTCAAAAAGAGCAAAAAGCAAAGTTCAAAAAGCAGTCTTTCCGGAGCTTTGATTTAGTGCCTCCGGGCTGATAACAAGTTCAAGAATATGCAAGAAGTTCATACAGACAAGTCTCTGTAGGTACTGGGCTTAAACGTTGCAGAATGATAACAATGACTATAGTTTTATAATTGGTAATCTGCATACCTGGCCGGTAATTGACCCTGGGTACTACGCTGTGATCTACGTAATAGCGGTATCTCTTCATGTGGTGTACTACTGTCTACTGCGGATGTAGTATCTGCCCGCTCTGCTAAAGATAATTCCACGACTATGGAGTTGGCAAGTCCACCATGAATGGGATTACTCTGATCAGGAATCTGTTCTTCCTGGCCTGGAACCTCCCGCAGTACGGGGTCAGCCTCTTCCTGTCTTGAGACTTCTGGTATTGGGTTCGGTGTTGGGTAAAAGGCCACCATGGGAACCACTACTGCACCATGGTATGTTAGTAGGGTTTTGGGAAAGTCTCCTATACAGGTGTGATACATTTCCTCTTCTTTTTCCTTTACTGGTTGGACCTGCATGGGTTGAATAACTTCTGGTTCTGGATGGACAACTTCTGGCTCTTTCAATGCTTCTGGACATAATTTAAGATTGTCTCTTGACACTAGTACAGATGTTAAGCCTCCGTTTTTGCTAATGAGACACATTTTAGGATTATCCATTCTTGTTGGTAAAACTGTGTAGGGTACGGCTTCCCACTGATTGTCTAGTTTATTGGTTCGACGATTTCTCTTGAGCACTTGGTCACCCGGTCTTAATGGGGTCGCTAGAGCATTCTGGTTGAAAGTTCGCTCTGGTCTTTCTCTAGTTTGCTGAAGGCTTTTTTCCACACTCTCTTGCACTTGGCGATACTGCTTTTGCCGTATGATATCCCAATTGGAGTCTTGAACTTCTGCATCTGGTTTCAGAATTCCCATTTCTAGATCGATTGGTAATTGGCCGGGTCTTGCACGCATAAGGTAAGCTGGGGTGCAGTTGGTGGAGCTCACCGGGACATGATTATACAGATCCACCAAGTCAGGCAATTTCTATGGCCATTGATTCCTTTCTGTCTCAGGTAAAGTCTTTAGTAGGTCTATTACAATATGGTTCATCTTCTCGCATAAGCCATTTGTTTGTGGATGATAGGCCGTCGTCCGGATCTTTTTGCAACCATACATATTACAGAATTCTCTGAAGATCTCTGATTCAAAGGCTGTACCTTGGTCGGTGAGAACCTGTTCCGGATATCCATGGGGTCTACAAAAGTACGTTTGGAACGCTTTGGCTGCTGTTTTTGCTGTTAGATCTTTTACGGGTACTACTACCAAGAAGCGTGAATAATGGTCCACGATGGTCAAGGCATAGACATAGCCGGACCGGCTTGGTGTCAACTTCACGTGGTCTATGGCTACAAGTTCAAGTGGTTGTTTGGTGATTATGGGCTGCAGTGGTGCTCTTTGGTTCTTTTGATCGTTTCTTCTGAGGTTGCACGGGCCACAGTTTCTGCACCACTGTTCGATTGATTTTCTCATCCCGACCCAATAAAATCTTTCTCTTAGAAGTACTTCTAACTTTTTCCAACCGAAGTGACCAGCACCATTATGGTAAGCTTCGAGGACCATCTTCACATCTTGTTTAGGCACAATAATCTGCCAAACCAATTCATGTGTTTTCGGATTGGTGTATCTTCTACAGAGCTTCCCTTGATACAGGAACATTTTGCCTCTCTCTTTCCAGAGTTGATGCGTCTCTTCTGGGGCATCCTCATCAGGATATGCACTTTGCTCAGTCAATAGTTCCTTCACCAACTTCACAGCCGGATTGCTGTCTTGGGTGTCAGCCCATCTATGGTGTGCTAACGGATTAAAATTCACCTGTTGTTGTTTCTGATAGGTACTTGACTGATGATGTTTTGCCTTAGGACGATGGAAGGCTGGTAGTTCAATTTCTTCAAGCTCCCCCGTTTCCTCTTCTACATCTCTCAAGTGTGGCATCCGGGATAGGGCATCGGCATTTCCATTCTTGCGACCTGCTCGATACTTGATTATGAAGTTGTAATTAGATAACCGGGCTATCCATCGCTGTTCTAACGCACCTAATTTGGCTGTGTCCAGGTGGGTCAACGGATTGTTGTCAGTATAGACAATAAATTCTGCAGCGGCCAGATAGTGTTTGAAACGTTCAGTCACAGCCCAAACTACTGCCAGTAATTCCAATTTGAAGGACCTGTAATTTTCTGAATTTCTTTCAGTTGGCCGGAGCTTTCTACTTGCAAAGGCGATGACTTTCTCCCGACCTTCTTGCTTTTGTGACAGCACCGCTCCTAGTCCCACATTACTGGCATCGGTGTAGAGGATGAAAGGTTGATGGTAATCTGGGTATGCCAGAACCTCTTCTCCGGTTAGTGCCTTCTTTAGTTGTTCAAAGGAGTCTTCCCTTTCGTCGTTCCACTGAAAAGGAGGGTTTCGGTTTGAAGGTTTCTTCGTCTGCCCTACCAAGGTGTCTTGCAAGGATGCTGCCAACTTGGTAAATCCTTTTATAAATCTGCGATAGTAACCCACCAATCCCAGGAATTGTCTCACTTCTTTTGCGCTGGTAGGTCTTGGCCAATCCCTTATGGCGCTTATTTTCTCGGGATCTGGTGCTACTCCCTCCGAACTCACGATGTGTCCCAGGTACTGTACCTTTGGCTTGAGAAGGTGACATTTGGATGGCTTGACTTTCATGCCATACCTGGATAAGGCTTCGAACACTTCTGCCAGGTCTATTAAGTGTTGTTCGTAAGTCTTTGAGTAGACGATCACATCATCTAGGTACAGGAGGACGGTCTCGAAGTTCTTGTGTCCGAGGCAGCATTCCATCAGCCGCTGGAAGGTACCGGATGCGTTGCAGAGTCCGAACGGCATGCGATTAAATTCACATAGACCCATTGGTGTGGTGAATGCCGTCTTTTCCTTATCTCTCTCAGCCACAGGGACTTGCCAATACCCGCTTGTTAAGTCTAAGGTGGAAAAATAATTAGCAGATTTCAAAGCAGTTAAGGACTCTTCTATCCTAGGCAAGGGGTAGGCGTCTTTATGGGTGATGTTATTAATCTTCCGGTAGTCTACGCACATTCTCATGGTTCCGTCCTTTTTTTTGACAATCACTAGAGGGGCCGCCCAGGGGCTACAGCTGTCTCTTATTACCCCGGCCTGTTTCATCTCCCTCAGCATATCTTTTGCACACTGATAGTGAGCGGGCGGTATGGGTCTATATCTTTCTTTTATTGGGGAATGGTCACCGGTGGGGATTGTGTGTTCTACCCCTTCTATCCGTCCGAAGTCCAATGGGTGTTTACTGAAGATTTGTTCATATTCCGTCACTAGCCTATACACCCCTTGTTTTTGATGGGTAGGTGTTGAATTTATGCCCACGTGTAGCTGTTGGCACCAATCCTCCAATTCTCCGTCTGAGCCGTTGCCTTCCACCTGACAGGTTGGTTCTAAGGGCTCAATGGTTGTGATGGCATTGTTGTCAACAGTATATAGCTTTGCCACTGTAGCATACCTTGGCAAAGTGATCTCTTCCTCTCCACAGTTCAAAAGTCGTACCGGCACTCGTCCCCGGTGTACCTCGACTACCCCTCGTGCTGTGAGTATAGTGGGCCTGCTGTCGGTGTGCATTGGTTCTATTAAGGCTTGATAATCTCGTCCCTTAGTACCAATGGCTGCTCTACACCATACCAGCATTTCTGTTTTTGGTGGGATTACAATAGATGTCGGATCACTTACCCTCACACTGCCGATTTCTCCACCTGCAACTTCTACCTGTTGCCTTAACATCAATACTTTTATTTCCCTTCGGAGAACTCTCTGCTGGCAGGATTGGGCAGTTTCAGCAATTTGCTGTAAGACAGAAATAACTTCGGAAAAGCAGTTCTCTAACACATTCATTCCTATCAATACAGTGGGTTCACAGTTCCGCCGGTCAACATCAACAACAATTATACCCGGTTTCTTCAATTCTACTTTACCAATCTTTATGGTCATCTCCCTGAATCCTAGTTTCGGTACCAACTTACCATTACTGGCCCATATATCTAGTTCAACATCAGAGTGCCCTTTATCAATATCTGCATCAGCCCAGTACCTCTTATAAAGGATATACGGTATAGATGAAATCTGGGAACCTGTGTCCAGCAAAGCGTTGAGGGGAATTCCGTCCAGCACGATAGGGATAATGGGTCGTCCTCCGATGTACCTGTCGTGCCAGGGTGTTGGGCCTTGAAAGTTCATTCCTGCGAAGCGGCCCGCATTCCCAGGGGATTCCCGTTTAAATCACAATCTCGTGCAAAGTGGCCTGGCTGCTGGCAACGGCGGCAAATGGGCTGTCCATCCGGTTGGTAGCGGTCGCGGGGTCTTCCTCTCCATGTCGGGTATCTCGAGGGTCTCATCCATGGAACATCCCCTCTACAGTTTGCCAACTCCATCTTGTGTCCTCTCATCTCCTGCATGGTTTTAGCCATTGAAGCAACAACATCAGCTAAAGAGTCAAGCTTTTGTTGAAGAGCCTCATTAGTACTGGGCCCCAGGGGCTTAGCAATGGCCCCAGACATAGCTGATGTCACTGGCACTCCCTGTTGTTGAGGTGCCTCTGCCATGGGTTGCGCAGGATCCTGATCCCGAGGTGCCTCTGCCAGCTGGAGACGTATAGCGCTCTCCTTTAATTGGGCAAATGTCAATTCAGGGTTCTTAAAAACAAGCATGCTCACATGCCCCCGGTGAGAAGGGATGTAGAGTCCCTCAATAAATTGATCTCTTAGCAGTTTATCCGCTCCGGTGTTAAAAATGGGTTCAGCCAGTGTAAGTGATTTAAGGGCTTCCTGCAGGTTTAAGGCAAAGTCTCTCACCCCCTCATTAGCTTTTTGTTTGCAATTAAAGAATCGTATTTTAGCTTTGCTGCTGGCCGTGGTTTCAAATGTAGCTTTTAATCCAGCAAATATGCGTTCAACAGTGCCTTTTAGATCAGCTGCCCATGCTGTGACTTCTCGCTTAGCATGGCCACTTAACTGCATCATCAGGAGACTAACACGCTGAACTTCACCCACGGGGAACATGTCAAAATGGGCCAGCATCTTTTCTCTGAAATTGTCAAGGGTATTAGGCTCACCTTCATACATTGGAAGCCACGGGCCACCCGGGGTATATGGCATCAGCACCGGCATGATGGGCGCCACTCCTTGCACCGCTGCACTGCTGGACTCTCTATCGACACTCTCTTTCAGCTGCATTAGCGTCGCCGGGTGCTGCGACGTCTCCGTGCTGCGACATACTGTGCCCCCTTAGTTAATCCGGACCCTTCCGGTCCTCCGCTTCCGTCGGGATAGTGTAGATTCGTTCCGCTGTGCAGCAGGATTGGTTTTCCCCTTGCTCTGACGTCAGAGCGCTCAGCTTAATGCCGCCCACAATGACACGCCCCCTGCTTCTCCCGCCCGCCGCGCGCTCCGTAATGGCGGATTCTGAAGTTTTTCAGTCAGACTGGGGCTCAGGTAATGGCGTAGCCCAATTAACAGTCTCGTGCCTAACGGTTACGAGGTGAATACCTCAGGGGATGGCGGCCATCTTTACTCCATTATAACCAATGGGGAAAAGTCACTTTCAATAGTTTTCAATGGGGAACGGAATTTTCTTTAATAAAGTCAATTTTCAAGATTTTTCATCCAAGTTTTCACAGTTTTGGGCTCCAATCACGGCACAAAATACCCGGTATACGGGCTGGCTCGATCCTGTTCGTGACGCCAATTGTGACGCCCAGGAGACCTGGGTACCCAGCACCGGACCAATGGGGTCTGTCTCTTGAGGGGGATGTCACGGGTGGCTTGACCCGGTGCTGTGGCCTCAGGCAATGCACAGTGTAAGGGGTATCGTGAGGGAACAGGCACTTACTTGATCAGCAGCAGGTTCTCCCAGCGGTGATGATCCTGATCCTGGATAGATGGCTATTGTCCAAATGAAAGACTGAGGTACTGAATCGTTTAACCAGTTTACTTCAACATAAAGGGATTTACAATCCAGTCCTGTCACCGGAGTCTGTATGGGAACTCTGAGTTACTTTGACCCTGCCGGGGTCTTTGCCTCTTATTGTACGCAGTTTCTGTGTGGCCCTGCTGCTGTATGTGAACTGGCTGCCGGCCCAATCTGTCCCCTCCGGGCCCTGGTTCGACGGGCAACCCGAGTCCTTTTATCGGCTTACCCCCTCCGGGAGTACCGCTGAACTCTGTGTCTGTTGCTGCGTCCGGCCCTAGTGAAGCTGATATCACCTCACGTTTTTCCGGTTGCTGTATTATATGTAATGAATACAGCCGCGGATCCGGTATCCGTCTTTGCGCCTGTTCTGGGTAGTGATTAATGCTACCCGGTTCTCACAATGTCCTTTTTCTCTGTCCCTCTTCTCCTCAGGCCGGTGATTTAGGCCTGGAAACCGTCATAGGGCTGTTAGAAATTCAGCTGTATGACCTCTCACTTTCAACTCCTTAGCCCAACTGCCATTTCCTCTCTCAGACCAGAATGGATCAAGGGGAGTCTCTGGAGCTCCCCCTTCTGGCCGGAGGTGGTAGTGCAGTCTTGCTATTTTAGTATTTGTATTTACTGTCAGTAACTATTTTTGTGGCAAATACCCCTAGGGGTGCCACATTAACCCTTGCCAAGTTACCGTTCAGTAAAGAGTTTATTTTTGAATGGTGATCTCCCTCGTTGAACTGTGAAACATCTGGTCCTGGCAAACCCACAAAATCAGTTACATGTGGCCTACATAGACATAAGACCCACACAGCACAAGCACATACACAGAGCCAGGACCCTCACTTTCATGTAATGGGCCGAGCGCTGAAGATGAGCGCCACTCCTGCTGCTACCGTCCCTTACTACGTTACACTTGGCGTAGTCAGCAAGATCAAATCTTGCAGCTGAAAAACCAATGCAGTGCAGGGAAGACTCAAGTTACAGGAAAGATGGCAGCCATTACTTGGTCTAAGATGGCACCAAACAAGGACTGCAAAATGGCAGAAAGTGGAGCGAGAAGGACCCTCCCATCATGAGGGTAGAAAGACCAAAAGGGGGAAAAAGCCCTTTAGAAGGTACACCTATAGGAGGGAGTGTCGGGACTGAGAACGTCAGCCCATAGCGGAGAGTGACTGTTGCCGCAGAGTGAAATGGAAGGAGAAGATCCGCCCAGTATGGTGTGGCCTTAGGAAATGGGCAGGGAAATCGAGAAACGAGATGGTGAGTCAGAGAGTGCTCCATCCAGCAAAGAGCGGGGCCATGATGGGCCTCAGAAGGCTGAAGAGACACCACCATTTGTGGGTTGTAAGTTGGAGAACAAAGAGTGAGATCTTGGATGGAGCACAATGGACTTTGGTACTGTGTACCCAATCAAGGAGGATGGGGATGCAGTGAGTGGCAGAGGCTTATGGCCTTTGTGGTAAAAGAGACATGGCCTTCGACTCTGAATTGGAGGCTGAGGCTTACACCACAGTTCAGCCTCTGGCTAATGGACTGGCCGAGTGCCTTAGAACCTTGCTAACCAAGTGTCCAGTGGGTTCATCACAAATGCCCAAAGAAAAAAATCAGTCACAAGTAAATCACACTTTCAATCAAATAATATACCCCAAAAAATGAAAGTAAAGAGCGAACTAAGGGTATGTGCACACGTTCAGGAATTGGCAGCACTTTGGATGCAGCACATGCCAGCTGTGTCCAAACCACTGTCGGCTATTCAACACAAGTGAATCCGCATGTGTTCATTGAACCATGCGGATTTACCGCGTCCAATACATTGTACGGGTGAAATATATCTTGTGGAGACTTGCATCTCCGCAAGATAAATAGACATGCTGCAGTCTGGAAAGACACGCCGCATGTCCACCTCCGCAGGTGAGCCACGGGCGCTTGTTCATGCATAGTGGGCATGGGATTTATTGAAATCCCATCCACTATGTTGTAACATCTGTATGCTGCAGGTTGGACGCTGTGCAAGTAAGCAGCATCCAACTCGCAGCGTTTACTGAACGTGTGCACAGATTCTAAGGCTACTTTCACACATCAGGTTTTTTGCATCAGTCACAATCCGGTGAATGTTGGAAAAAGCAGATCCGGCGTAGATTGTGAAAAACTGACGTTTTTTCGACGGATCAAACTAGCATATCCAGATAATTGGATAAAAAAAATTTGGAGCATGCTCAGTCTAAAAAAACGGAATCTGGCGCTGGAATCCGTCATTTTCCGGATCCAGCAACTTCCAGCTCCCATAGGCTTCCATTCTAGCCTTCTGGACATCTGTCAAGTCAGCAGTCTTCCCCATGATTGTGGAGCCTTCTGAAACAGACTAAAGGACATTTTTAAATGCTTAGAAAGCATTTGCAGGTGTTTTTTTGTTAATTATTCTAATTTACTGAGATAATGACTTTTGGGTTTTCATTGGTTGTAAGCCATAATCATCAACATTAACAGAAATAAACACTTGAAAATAGATCACTCTGTTTGTAATGACAAATATACAAGCTTCACTATTTGTATTGAACAACTGAAATAAATTAACTTTTTGATGATATTTTGTGAGAAGCATCTGTATTCACAGACTATGTAACTCAGTATGTCAGAGCAATGGAAGTCTCCAAATTTTGTAGAACCTTTTGTTCACATTTAGAGATCACAGAAATTTACTCCACACTATGGAATAGTGTATGAGTGAGAAACGTAGCCAAAGAAAATGTTTCAACGATTTTTGGGAGTGCTATATAACACAAAAAGGACCTCAAAGCATGTAATAGTTGATGGGCCAAAATATACTCCTCAAAGTGGGAAATTCATCACTGCTCACGTGACATTATAGAACTCAGTGGGAAGTCTGCTGCATGCATCACAAAGGAGACACCGAGACTAATGAATACATGACACAAGAGACACAGAGATGGTAGCATATACAATCATGGCAAAAAGGGTTGGCACTCTTGAAATTGTTCCAGAAAATGAAGTATTTCTCCTAGAAAATTATTGCAATCACACATGTTTTATTAGTTACATAAAGTACCTAGTTCCTTCAAATTTAACTTTCCTCCACCAACTGTACATTTCATCACTAATTTTTCTATAACCTACAATGCTATGTGTATCAAGGAAATCATCCAGTCCTCTTTTAAAACCTGTTATAGAGTCTGCCATTATGACGTCTTGCGGTAGGGCATTCCACAATCTGACTGCTATCACTGCCATCACACTAGCAGTATTTGGTCACTATTTTACATCAGTATTTCTCAGCAAAAACCAGGAGTGGGTGATAAATGTAGAAGTGGTGCATATGTTTCTATCATACTTTTCCTCTATTTGTTCCACTCCTGGTTTTGGCTTACAAATACTGATGTAAAATACTGACCAAATACTGCTAGTGTGACGGCAGCCTATAACTGTAAAGAATTCTTTCCTGTTTAGCTGCCGGAATCGCCTTTCTTCTACCGATGATGAGTGCATCATGGTCCTATACACGTTTATTTTCTTTGTGTGTATTGGAACAACACAAAAAATGACATAAAACCCCCAAAGTGGGCAAAATTGTTGGCACTCTCAGCTTAATATTTGGTTGCACACCCTTTGGAATAGATAACTACAATTGCTTCCTATAACCATCAGCAAGCTTCTTACACCTCTGAACTGGGATTTTGAACCACTCTTCTTTTGCAAACTGCTCCAGATCTCTCATATTTGAAGGCTGCCTTCTCCCAACAGTAATTTTAGAACTCACCACAGTTGTTAAATGGAATTTAGATCCAAACCAATTGTTGTCCATTTTAGAACGCTGCAGCACTTTGTTTCCAACGATTTCTGGGTGCTTCTTGAAATATTTCGGTCATTTGTCCTGCTGGAAGAACCATGACAATTGTGACCCAAAATCCTTTGGTAGTCTTAAGATGTGATGATGCCTTGCACACAGTCAAAACAGCCAGTGCCAGAGACAGCAAAACAACCACAAAACATCTTTGAACATCCACCATATTTGACCGTCGGTACTGCGTTCTTTTGTTTGTAGGCCTCATTCTGTTTTCGGTACAGAATAGAATGATGTGCTTTATCAAAAAGCTCTATCTTGGTCTCATCTGTCCACAAGACACTTTCCCAGAGGCTTACTCACATACATTTTGGCAAACTGCAGTCTAGATTTTTTATGTCTGTGTGGGGTCCTCCTGGGTCTCCAGCCACAGCATTTCATTTCACTCAAATGTTGATAGATAGTTTGTGCTGACACTGAAGCACACTGAGCCTGCAGGATAGCTTGAATTTCTTTGTAACTTGATGGGGGCTGCTAATCCATCATTCAGACTATCCTGTATTGCAGCCTTTCAGCAATTTTTCTATGCTGTCCACGTCCAGGGAGATTAGCTACAGTGCCATGGGTTGTAAACTTCTTGATTATGTTACGCACCATGGACAAAAGAACATCAAGATCTCTGGAGATGGACTTGTAACCTTGAGATTGTTGATATTGTTCAACAGTTTTGGTTCTCAAGTCCTCTGACACTTCTCCCCTTCCTGTTCTCCATGCTCAATGTGGCACACACAGGCACACAATGCAAAGACTGAGTCAACTTCTCCCCTTTTTATCTGGTTTCGGGTGTGATTTTCATATTGCCGACATCTGTTACTTGACACAAGTTAGTTTAAACAAACATCGCATGCTTGAAATAAAGTTGTTTACCCACAATTTTGGAAAGGTGCCAACAATTTTGTCCAAAAAATAAACATGTATATAACAAAACATGTGTAATTGCAATAATTTGTTGGGAGAATTATTTCATTTTCTGGAACAATTTCAAAGGTGCCAACACTTTTGGTCCATGACTGTACATTACATAAGATACACTCAAACTCTGCTGTGTACACATCACGTAGGATAAACGGAGACTGCTGTATACATCACATTAATACAGGGACTGCTGTATATACATCACATCACACTATGACTCTGTTGCATACATTACAAAGGCGGCATGGTGTCTCTCCTACACACATTACATAGGCAACACTGTGACTTGACTGTATACATTATGTAGATGACACTGTGACACTGCTGCATACATCATGAATGCTGCACTGGCCAGCATCAGGACGTAATCTAGTGTTGCTTGTGCCACCATGTTCAGTAGTGAACACTGCAGACGCAGTCTATGGAAGAGTCAAAGGGCCGATGGCGGAAAAGTGGGGTCAGGTGCCAAAACACTGTGACACCCAGGACTCTGTCTGATAGCTAGATAAAATGACAATGATAATGGCCTGTGGGCCTGAAGATCCCCACCACAGTTGCACAGAATGAAAATATGGCTTTGCTAATATTTTAAAATAGTTGTTCCAACTTACAGCATGACCTCAAATGAAATAAGAAAACTGACAATAGTATTGTCTACTGACAGGACCAGCTGGTTGACTATTTATAAATTCACACATAATCTTCAATTGTCTCTTGCTACAAATAGACTATGTACAAATCTTCAAACCTGAGTTTGCATTGAATGTTTGAGCTATGAGCTATATTAACAATATGACTATGATGTCATTCTGCGCGGCTTCTGGGTCTTTTCCAAATATACACAGTTTGGTAATTTAAAGACTAATCCATTGTAAATAAAAATGGATGCTTGTAATGAGATATTAGCTGGCTTTCACAGACTCCTATATTTTGTCTGGGGCATTTCTGTCTCTACAGTTTTGTGAAATGCAGCCTTTCATTCAAGAGATTATTCAGTTTTATAGAAATAAATCTTAGAAAAGGTTTTCTGGGAGGTATAACAATGGGTGTGTAAGAGCTGAAAATAATACTAAAAATATGGTTTAATATACTCATCCAGCTTATAAATTTGCGTTGGATTTTTGTTCCGACTCTCTGAACCACTCCAGATAAAGTTAAAGGGCACTGATCGGCATGTCACATCATTAAAGGAAACCTGTCAAGATTTCCCCTGTAATATACCCTCTGTGCAATATAAGTCTCCTACAGTACGTTGTCTGCCTTTCATGCCCTAATTTAGCAAAAATTGTAGTCTAACATGTCTGCTCATCATATGAAAAGTACCTTCACTAGTCACAGAGGCAGCACTTCATCTTAACAGAACAGTCAACAAAATCCACAGTAAGTACAACAAAAAAGCATAATCTACATCTCAGCAATGCATGGACCTCTTGCCCTCCATGCACAAAATCGTATGCATGTGTATGATCTGTCTTCTTCTCAAGCATGCTCTGTGAAGTCAAGAGTATGTTCGACAGCTAACTTCACATTGTAGTCCCACTGACAAACAGGTGACAGATGAGTGGGGTGGAGGGGAGAGATAAGGGATTTGCTGTGATACCTCTTGTGAAGCCACGAGGGTCAGTGGGTCCTCTCTTTCGCGGGTCTGACTGTCTTTAGAAAGACAGCATGGACTAGGGCTCATCCCACCAAATGCCTGTACTCCTTTCCTATGGGAAGAATACTATTCAGACAACACAGGGTGAGGGTAAAACAATGTGCCAATACTTTATTGAACCACCAATAGACAACAACATATAAAACAGCCCCAGCAAGTACATTAGTTGGTGCAAATGACAGTTTCACCCTTCTGCTGGCTCACCAGGAATTGGAACATTCATTGACTTCAAGCTTCCAAGGCCAACTACCCCAACCAGTGGCACTCCATTTTTGGTGGGAACCCACAGAGGAGGTGTAACAGTTAGCTTAAGAAGCTGACAGAGTACTCTATGTGGCCAGGTTATCTGTTTGCCCCAACCTAGATTCTCCAAACATCTTTGAGGGTTCAGTGATGTCAAGGGAGCAGATCTGTATTCCTGTAGCTGGGACCATAGTCTCTTAAGCTGACATTTTGTAGAGTGCCAAATCTGTATTCCTCCAGTTAAAGCCATGATGCTTTGGTTACTGTCATGTAGAGTTTTTGGAAAACCTAGGCAGACCCTCTTTTTATATAGCACAGGTCTTATTCAGACATTTTTCCACAGGATTGGGGGTAAGGTGTGGGTAGATCATCTCTCATCGTTGCAGTGTTCAAATAAACTGCATAGTTTGTCCTTCAATATTTGAAGAACAAGAAGCTGCATGGACTGATACAATGTGTAATCAATATATTTACAAACATTGATTGTTCAATTATCCTGTGCCTTTGCTCCCCAACAGCAAACAGCTGCAGAAAATGATACAGGTGAACAGCAGCCATTCAACAATTCACAAACATCAATTCAATTTACAACAAGAATCAACATTCAGACTCATATGAAAAATAGCTCAAATCCCTGGGCCTATTAAATATACATCTGGCATAGTTAAAAATAAACAGTGTTGTCACATTACTCCCCTTTCTTAATTAGCCAGACGTGATGGGCTTCCGATCATCCATCAGCATTTCTTTCAGCACAGACATGAATGTAAAGTTTCACCTTTATGAGAATGAAACTTTTTATCATCAAGTTTCTCAAAGCATATTCCATGTCTTACTTGCAAACAAATTTCACAATCCTCATTTCATCCTTGTGTACATCAGCAAAGCAGACATCTCCTGCTTCTCTCCTGCTTCTCTCCTGATACCCTTGTGAAAATAAAAGTTTGGTTCCAAAGTAAATTTTTGGTGAAAAAAGTAAAATGTTCATTATTTCCTTCCAGATTGATTTAGTTCTCGTGAAGCACCTGAAGGGTTAATAAACTTCTTAAATGTGGTTTTGCGCACCTTGAGGGGTGAAGTTTTTAGAATGGTGTCACTTTTGGGTATTTTCTGTAATATTGACCCCCGAAACTCACTTTAAATCTGAGGTGGACCCTAAAAAAAATGGTTTAGCAAATTTTGTTGGAAAAATGAGAAATCACTGGTCAACTTTTAACCCTTATCACTTCCTAACAAAACAAAATATGTTTCCAAAATTGTGCTGATGTAAAGTAGACATGTGGGAAATGTTACTTCTTAACTATTTTGTACGATATAACTCTCTGATTTAAGGGCGCAAAAATTAAAAGTTTGAAAATTGCTAAATTTTCAAAATTTTTGCCATATGTCCATTTTTTCATAAGTAAGCGCAAGTAATAGCGAAGAAATTTTAGCACTAACATGAAGTACAATATGTCTTGAAAAAATATTCTCAGAATCAGTGGGATCCGTTGAAGCGTTCCAGAGCTATAACCTCATAAAGTGACAGTGGTCAGGATTGTATAAATTGTCTTGGTCATTAAATACAAAATTGGCTCTCTCACTAAGGGGTTAAAGGGGTTGTACAGGATTTGATTTGATAAACATTGTCACACAGGTTGTGAGTGGTGTTGCTCCTCAGCTCCAATCATTTCAACAAAGCTAAGCTGCAACATCTGTCACAATCCATGGACAGGTGTGGAAGTTTTTCTAATTCTTTAGGGTATGTGCACACGCTGCGGATCCATAGCTGCGGGTCCGCAGCGGTTTCCCATGCGTTTACAGTATAATGTAAACCTATGGGAAACAAAATCCGCAGTGCACATGCTGCGGAAAAAAACGCGCGGAAACGCAGCGGTTTACATTCCGCAGCATGTCAATTCTTTGTGCAGATTCCGCTGCGGGTTTACACCTGCTCCAATAGAAAACTGCAGGTGTAAACCCGCAGCGGAATCCACAATAGAAACTGCGATAAATCCGCAGGAAGAACCGCAATGGTTTTGTACTGCAGATTTATCAAATCCGCGGCGGAAAAATCCGCAGCCCTCACAGATACGTGTGTGGATCGCCCCCCAGTAGGGCAGTGGGGTACTCGGATCCGGGCCCTTCTGTTTTCAGTGTGGATGTCACGGTGGCTGACCGGGTCTGTGGCCCTAGTGGAACGTCCGTTGTAAAATGGGGGAAAGGTCTTTAAAGGGATAGTGTTCGTGACACCACCTCTGGTATTCGGTCGGGGTGACCGATGCTGCCTAGGGGTTCGCTGGGGTGATGTTATGGCAGCTAGATGGTATACCTTCCCACAGGTGAAGTATGTCCCCAGGGCTTCCCAGAGTGAGGATGGTGGATGATGTAAGGCGCAGTGAATAACGAGGACACAAGGTTGCAGTCTCTTTACCTTTACTGAAGGCTTCAGCATCCACAGTCCAGAGTGTTGTAGTACCTCCCTGCTGAGCTCTTCGGTGAGGTCCTCACAACTATCATCGATGTTAAGTCTCTTTCTCTCTGTCCCCCTGATGGATAGGACAAACCCGTATGACTGATGGCCTGAGGCTTTTTATAAGGACCCTAGAGACGCCCTGGACCCCACAAGTTGCCACCATGCCTCCTGGGTATATGGTTGGGCAGCCAACGTGGAATAAACTGTCCTACCAGTCTATGAAGTAAAGCATACAGATCCTTACTCCCTCGGTGTTCTGGCTACCGGTTACTGCGTTTCAGAAGGAGGCAGCCTGCTTCTAGCTGGTCTCCCCCTGATGTTCTTCTCCTTTTGCTATGACTTCGTTTCTCACTCACTGCAACACAATTCCTTTCAATGTCTCTTTCTTTGGATGCTGCTGCATGTGGGGCCGGCGCAGCTCCGTGAACCCTCGTTCTCCCACAGACCTCCGTCTGGTCTCCTCTCCTCCTTCTAACGTTCTGCCCAGACTACCAGTTTTACCTAATTGTGGGGAGTGCCCTAATAGATAGAAGCATGGCTCCCCCTGGCGGCCTGGAGTGTGAAGTGTGTATTGTGGTTGTGATACCTGGACAGAAGATCTCCTTCATTGCCTTCAGACGTAACATCACTCCCCCTGGTGGAAGAATAACATTACTGCAACGACCAGGACTCTGGGGCGCTGCATGTGCACATACCCTTAAATCCCCCATCTCTCCAGAAGCAACAGTTTTGTGCTTTCTGCAAGTGATTGGTAGCAGAAGTCATTTGTTGATGCAGTATGTCGCCACTGCACATGCCATAAATGTCTATTAAGTGGGTGTCTTACTAGAAAAATGATTGTCCTCTCACCGCCCATTTGCAACTTGCCGAAATGAGCATTCACCAATTATGGTTTGTGCAAACATGCAGGCAATCACCCATCAAAGAGCAAAATGCTAATTTGTCGTGATCGTTCGCTGTGATATTAAAATCATAGTTATCAGCTTCACATTGACCTGTGCTAACAGGTCATGTACTACCGATAATGATATTCTATGTGCATGGAAAGATCGGATTAACAACCTTTCAGTGCACATATTATTCTGATCGGCTTGCCTGCCATTAAACTACCAGCAATAGGCTTCTATATAGCTGATCAATCAACGTTTTTTATTTAAATACAGTAACTGCATTTTTATTTAATATTTTTTAAATACATAAAGTCAGTGACATGTAATCAGTTGTCTTTGCAAAAATACTGTAATTAGCAGATTAGCATTTTGAGACAGTCGTGTTCATCTTCTGTACAGTACATTTGTACAGAGCCAACTAACTTGGCAGGATCGTAGCTACCGGATGGGAAGAAGATGGTGCAGTTGCCCCAGCTCTGTGCTCAGAAGGGCCCACCTGAAGCTTCGCTATCCTTAACTCTATCAGTGTGCATTGGCGCCATCCTAGCCGCGGGCAACACTTGTGCAGATTGAGATCTTGGCTCATCATTGAGCTGAGATTTGAACCTGCGTATGCGCTGCCACTGACACCATTTTCCCGAAGACTGTCAGAAGATCAATCTGCACCTCTGCTATTTTATTGAAGTCCATCAAGAGATCAATCTGCGTAACCTCCTCCCCACCAGTATCTGGCTAGGATGGCAGTGGCCATTATACAGTTTGGGGTCTAAATCGGGAGCAATTATACAGTTTGAGAGCTAATATGAGTGCCATTATACAGTTTGGGGTCATTATACAGTGTGGGAGCTAATGTTGTTGCCATTATAGAGTATAGTAGCTTATGCAGTGCAGTTATACAGTTTGTGGTCTAATGTGAGGCCATTATACAGTTTGGGGATTACTTTGAGGGCCTTTATACAGTGTTGGAGGTAATGTGGGTGCAATTATACAGTTTGAGGGCTAGTGTGGGTACTACAGTGGAGCCCATTATACAGTGTGAGGGTTTCCGTAGCGGTCATTATACTGTACTTTGGGGGAGCAACGGGGACATCATACTGTGTACAGTGGAGCTATGGGCCCACCATATTGTGTATAGTGGAGCTGTGGGACCACGATACTGTGTGTACAAGAGCTCTGGGGACATCATACTTTGTATAAAGGAGATTTGACCCACCATACCATGTTTAGAGGAGCTGTGGGCCCATCATACTGTGCATAGGGGAGCTGTACATTGGGGTGATGGTGGCAAGGTGGCTCAATGGTTAGCACTGCAGCCTTGCAACGCTGGGTCCTGAGTTCAAATCCCACCAGGGATAACATCTGCAAGGAGTTTGTATGTTATCCCTGTGTTTGTGTGAGTATCCTCCGGGGTCTCCCTTTTCCTCCCATATTTCAAAGACCTACTGATAGGGATTCTAGATTGTGAGCCCAAATGGAGACAGTGCCAATAATAATGTTTGTAAAGCGCTGTGGAATTAATGGAGCTATATAAGTGAGTTATAAATGAGATATCAAATAAGCGCACAGGGGCAAAGCTTACCAGTTGACACAAGTACGGACCCAGATGGGTTCCTGCCATCCGGCTCAGGGTCCGTGCTTTTGTCAACTGGTAAGCTTTGCCCCTGTACGTTTATTTGACATCTGATTTATAATGCATTTCACTGCTTGAGTGCTTACTTCTACTTTTGGGACAATCTCTGACAGTATACACTCCACTTTTTATTCCCAGTGTTTTACCACTTAAACACATGTACTGTGCTACTTGTTCTATGTGTTCGTCTTGTTCTATGTCATTTTACTAATATATTCCTTTACATGTTGATACTATAATAAAATTTGTACTTTTTTACAATAATGATTTGATACTCCATTTCTTCTTATTTATATCATAAAGCCTTTGGAGTTTAAAATGCTTCTTTAATGGTGGTCTACTGTTTGTAATACCACCTTTTGCATCGAGAATGCAACTGGGATTTCTTCCGTTTATATAGTGTATAGTGTACAGGTAATACAATGATCAACAGCAACATTATACACAAGAGCTCTGTATATAGTGTACAGGTAATACAGTGATCACTAGTGACATACAGTACAGACCAAAAGTTTGGACACACCTTCTCATTTAAAGATTTTTCAGCATTTTCAAGACTATGAAAATTGTTAATTCCCACTGAAGGCATCAAAACTATGAATTAACACATGTGGATTTATATACTTAACAAAAAGGTGTGAAACAACTGAAAATATGTCTTATATTCTAGGTTCTTCAAAGTAGCCACCTTTTGCTTAGATGACTACTTTTGCACACTTTTGGCATTCTCTTGATGAGCTTCAAGAGGTAGTCACCGGAAATGGTCTTCCAACAATCTTGAAGGAGTTCCCAGAGATGTTTAACACTTGTTGGCCCTTTTGCCTTCACTCTGCGGTCCAGCTCACCCCAAACCATCTCGATTGGGTTCAGGTCTGGTGTAGCACTCCATCACCCTACTTCTTGGTCAAATAGCCCTTACACAGCCTGTAGGTGTGTTTGGGGTCATTGTCCTGTTGAAAAATAAATGATGGTCCAACTAAACGCAAAGTGGATGGAATAGCATGCCGCTGCAAGATGCTGTGGTAGCCATGCTGGTTCAGTATGCCTTCAATTTTGAATAAATCCCCAACAGTGTCACCAGCAAAGCAACCCCACACCATCACACCTCCTCCTCCATGCTTCACGGTGGGAACCAGGCATGTAGAGTCCATCTGTTCACCTTTTCTGCGTCGCACAAAGACACAGTGGTTGGAATCAAAGATCTCAAATATGGACTCATCAGACCAAAGCACAGATTTCCACTAGTCTAATGTCCATTCCTTGTGTTCTTTAGCCCAAACAAGTCTCTTCTGCTTGTTGCCTGTCCTTAGCAGTGGTTTCCTAGCAGCTATTTTACCATGAAGGCCTGCTGCACAAAGGCTCCTCTTAACAGTTGTTGTAGAGATGTGTCTGCTGCTAGAACTCTGTGTGGCATTGACCTGGTCTCTAATCTGAGCTGCTGTTAACCAGCGATTTCTGAGGCTGGTGACTCAGATAAACTTCTCAGAAGCAGAGGTGACTCTTGGCCTTCCTTTCCTGGGGCAGTCCTCATGTGAGACAGTTTCTTTGTAGCGCTTGATGGTTTTTGCAACTGCACTTGGGGACACTTTCAAAGTTTTCCCAATTTTTCGGACTGACTGACCTTCATTTCTTAAAGTAATGATGGCCACTCATTTTTCTTTCCTTGGCTGCTTTTTTCTTGCCATAATTCAAATTCTAACAGTTTATTCAGTAGGACTATCAGCTGTGTATCCACCAGACTTCTGCACAACACAACTGATGGTCCCAACCACATTTATGAGGCAGAAATCCCACTTATTAAACCTGACAGGGCACACCTGTGAAGTGAAAACCATTCCCGGTGACTACCTCTTGAAGCTCATCAAGAGAATGCCAAGAGTGTGCAAAGCAGTCATCAAAGCAAAAGGTGGCTGCTTTGAAGAACCTAGAATATGACTTATTTTCAGTTGTTTCACACTTTTTTGTTAAGTATATAATTCCACATGTGTTAATTCATAGTTTTATGAGCACATTCCCCAATTTTTTTTCCCAACCTCAATACTACGTCAGATGAAGAAAAACACGAATGTGTTGCCCTGCACAGTAACAGGACTTCTCCTCCCCCACATTGAAAACAGTATCCTCAAAAATAATATCCTTTAATTAGCTCCATTCTGGACCCCACGTGTCTCCATATTGCCCCCATAGTCATCAACAGTAGTATAATGCATCACATGCCAAATGAGCTTTAATGGGGATAAATGTAAGGTGCTTAATTGGAAAACACTGTGCAAAACTGTCAATGAAAAAGACCTGGGTGTATGGGTGGATGACAAAGTCACATTTAGTGGCCAGTGTCAGGCAGCTGCTACAAAGGCAATAAAATAATGGGATGCACTAAAAGAGGCATAGATGCTCATGAGGAGAACATAATTTTACCTCTATACAAGTCACTAGTTCGACCACACTTAGAATACTGTGTACAGTTCTGGTCTCCGGTGTATAAGAAAGATATAGCTGAACTAGAGCGGGTGCAGAGAAGAGCGACCAAGATTATTAGAGGACAGGGGGGTCTGCAATACCAAGACAGGTTATTACACTTGAGGTTATTTAGTTTGGAAAAACGAAGGCTAAGGGGTGATCTTATTTTACTGTATAAATATATGAGGGGACAGTACAAAGACCTTTCTGATGATCTTTTTAATCATAGACCTGAGACAGGGACAAAGGGGTATCCTCTACATCTGGAGGAAAGAAGGTTTAAGAATAAAAGATGCGGATTCTTTACTGTAAGAACAGTGAGACTATAGAACTCTCTGCCGTATGATGTTGTAATGAGTGATTCATTACTTAAATTTAAGAGGGGACTGGATGCCTTTCTTGTCAAGTATAATGTTACAGGTTATATACAGTTAAGTCCATATATATTTGGACGAGACAACATTTTTCTAAGTTTGGTTATAGACATTACCACAATGAATTTTAAACAAAACAATTCAAATGCACATTAAAATTGGATGAAGGGTTTAGGAGTTTCAGCTCCTTAACATGTGCCACCCTGTTTTTAAAGGGACCAAAAGTAATTGGACAATTGACTCCAAGGCTATTTCATGGACAGGTGTGGGCAATCCCTTCGTTATGTCATTCTCAATTATGCAGATAAAAGGCCTGGAGTTGATTTGAGGTGTGGTGCTTGCATTTGGAAGGTTTTGCTGTGAAGTAAACATGCGGTCAAAAGAGCTCTCCATGCAGGTGAAACAAGCCATTCTTAAGCTGCTAAAACAGAAAAAACCCATCTGAAAAATTGCTACATTATTACAGTTTGGTACATCCTGAGAAAGAAAAAAAGCACTGGTGAACTCATCAATGCAAAAAGACCTGGGCGCCCACGGAAGACAACAGTGGTGGATGATCGCAGAATAATCTCCATGGGGAAGAGAAACCCCTTCACAACAGCCAAACAAGGGAACAACTCTCCAGGAGGTCGGCGTGTCAATATCCAAATCTACCATAAAGAGAAGACTGCATGAAAGTAAATACAGAGGGTTCACTGCACGGTGCAGCCACTCCTAAGCATCAAGAATAAAAAGAATAGACTGGACTTTGCTAAAAAAAACATCTAAAAAAGCCAGCACAGTTCTGGAAGAACATTCTTTGGACAGATGAAACCAAGATCAACCTCTACCAGAATGATGGAAAGAGAAAAGTATGGCAAAGGCGTGGTACAGCTCATGATCCAAAGCATATCACATCATCTGTAAAACACGGCGGAGGCAGTGTGATGGCTTGGGCATGCATGGCTGCCAGTGGCACTGGGTCACTAGTGTTTATTGATGATGTGACACAGGACAGAAGCAGCCGAATGAATTCTGAGGTATTCAGAGCCATACTGTGTGCTCAGATCCAGCCAAATGCAGCAAAACTGATTGGTCGTTGTTTCATACTACAGATCAGGGCCGCCATCAGGGCATGATGGCCGTGACTGGCGTATGGGGCCCGGTGGGCAGAGGGGGCCCGCATCGGGCCCCGTCTCATCTGCTCACCGAGCCCCTACCGGCAGCCGCAGGCTAACCGGGCCCTTAGCGCCAACGCTGCAGCTGTTTAAAGCTATTGACGTGCGGGCGCGGGCCCGCACGTCAATAGTTAACAGCCGCCAGCCAATCTGAGGCTGGCAGCTGTCGTCAGCCGCAGCGTGCATGCATGTCGCCGGCGTCTGACGTCATTGTCAGTCGCCGGCGAGTACACGCTGCAGCTGCGTGGAGACTTCGCCCGCCGCAGGAGCACGGCCAGGTAAGAAGAACTTCTTTTTTTTTTTTTCTTGAGAGCGGCGATCCGGGGGGCCCAGGGAAGAACGCTGGACACAGGGGCAGAGTGCTGGACAGAGATAGGGCAGAGTGCTGGACAGAGATGGGGCAGAGTGCTGGACAGAGATGGGGCAGAGTGCTGGACAGAGATGGGGCAGAGTGCTGGACAGAGATGGGGCAGAGTGCTGGACAGAGATGGGGCAGAGTACTGGGCAGAGTGCTGGACAGAGATGGGGCAGAGTGCTGGGCAGAGTGCTGGACAGAGATGGGGCAGAGTGCTGGACAGAGATGGGGCAGAGTGCTGGACAGAGATGGGGCAGAGTGCTGGACAGAGATGGGGCAGAGTGCTGGACAGAGATGGGGCAATGTGCTGGACAGAGATGGGGCAGGATTGGAAACATGGGGCAGAATTGGAAACATGGGGCAGGATTGGAAACATGGGGCAGGATTGGAGACCGATGGGGCAGGATGGATACGATGGAGACAGATAGGGCAGGATGGGGAGATCATATGGGGCAGAATGGGAGAACATATGGCTGGAGCCTGGAATGAGACACACGGGGGCTAGGATGGCGAATATTACCATAGGGGCTAATTAAGGGATATTATTATTGCAGTGATGCATTTATTTTATTTTTTGAGTATACTGTTTTAAATGGGGGGCGGTCCTGTTACTGTGTAGAGTGACACTATGTCACCTTCTTCATGTGGTGTAATGTAGAGGCTGGGAAAATTAAGTAATGTGTTCTACAAGCGGAACTCGAGATAACTGTGTTATTTCCTGCAGAGACGAGTCCTGGCTGGATGAAGTGATGGCGGTCTGTGCTGGATGAAAGATGAAGGACTTCACCTAGAAACGTCACTGGTGAGTCAGTGTTACCTATACACTGACACTATACACTGTTTACTATATACAGAGGTCCTGTGTACAATGTCATCAGTGATCACTGTATTACCTATACATTATATACAGAGCTCCTGTGTATAATGTCACCGTATTACCTCTACACAGACACTGCATACTAATTACAGATCTCCTGTGTATAATGGCACTGATGGTGATAGTATTGTGTGGTTTTTTTTTATTACTGATCTGTATTGTAGTATTCAGTCATTGGTGGTAATATGCGGTCTGGTCATGGTGTAGCGGTATTTGTTCTTTGTATTTTATATTATTCGATCACTGTGGTGGTAATATGTCATCTGGTCATAGTGCTGTGGTATTTGTTCCTTGTATGTAGTATTATAGGTCATTTTAAAAATTGAAAAATAAATAAAAATATACCTAAATTGTATTGCATATTTTAACAAATATTTAATAGGTTACAGCAGAGTAGGGCCCGGCCAAAAGTGTCTACCGTGTTATGGTGGCGGCTTAAAAAAATCTTTTGGCCAAAACAAAAGCTGCCGGCTATATGTGTGATCTGGTGATGGGAACTGTCAATGTGTGATTGGTGAGAAGTGGAGATTTTCCAAGAGAGAGCAGTGGGACTGTGGACAGTTCGAGGGCTGGAGGCTGGAGGCGGGGCTGGGGTGGAGCCTGGGCGGAGTCTCAAGGGGGCCCCGAAAATTTTGCCAGTATGGGGCCCCAAAATTTCTAGTGGCAGCCTTGCTACAGATGGACAATGACCCAAAACATAAAGCCAAAGCAACCCAGGAGTTTATTAAAGGGACTCCTGAATTTGGAGGGAACAATCTTCAGCCATAGAGGCGGGGTTTTCGGGTGTTTGATTCACCCTTTCCTTACCCGCTGGCTGCATGCTGGCCGCAATATTGGATTGAAGTTCATTCTCTGTCCTCCGTAGTACATGCCTGCACAAGGCAATCTATAGCTATAAAAACACTATAAAACCGCAAATAATCTGCATACTTTAAGCATCCCATCATTTATAATGGAATCTGCAATTTCTGTGCACATGATGTGCGTTTTTCCGCATGGAAAACGGAATGCGGAAAAATAATGAACCTGTTCATTAATTTTGCAGTTTTTTAGCGGATTTCTCACTGTCTAATGCATTGGGAAATGTCTGGGAAAAACCGTGCAAAAAAACGCGCAAAAACCGCGCAAAAAAAAGCATGCGGATTTCATGCGGAAATCTGACAAATGTCCGGATTTCCACAGGAATTTTCTGCATGAATTCCTGAACGTGTGCACATAGCCTAATAGAAACATATGCACCACTTCTGCATTTATCACCCACTCCTGGTTTTGGCTTACAAATACTGATGTAAAATACTGACCAAATACTGCTAGTCTGACGGCAGCCTAAAAGTAATATGCATGCTGATTTTTCTCTACTAAACCACCATATAAGTCATGTAATGTGCATTCCCTAATATGTTTATAAAGCTAAACACCCCAGTATATAACTAGAAAAACACTTTTAGGCCGGCGTCACACTAGAGAGTTTTATGGACGTATGAGAGGCGCAAAAACAACGCATTGCACACGGACCAATGATTCTCTATGGGGCAGCTCCTATCTGACTTATATTTCACAGCTGTATTTTACATGCGTAGAAAATCACAGCATGCTGCGTTTGTCAGCGAATTGCACAAAAAATCTGCCAATGAAAGTCTATGGGGTGAGAAAAATACGGATTACACACGGACCATCAGTGCGAGACCATCATCACTTGCGAGAAATACGCAGCGGTGTTCTATAGAAAAGGCGGTGTACAGTAAAATCACACTGACAGGATAGAATAGAATAGATCAAATAAATATCTACACATAGTATAGGTATATATATGTATATACTGTATGTCATTGAGACACACATATATATATATATTTATATTTAATACAGAGCTACAGTATATAGCATAAAAGCCGGTAATTCAATTGCCGGCTTTTGCTATCTCCTTATCAAACCTGACATGATATGAGACATGGTTACATACAGTAAACCATTTCATATCCCTTATTTTTTACATATTCCTCACTAATGATGTTAGTAGAGTGTATGTGCAAAATATGGGGGCTATAGCTGTTAAAATAAAGGGTTAAATCACGGAAAAAACTGACATGGGCTCCCGTGCAATTTTCTCTGCCAGAGTGGGAAAGCCTGTGACTGAGGACAGATATTAATAGCCTAGAGAGGGACCATGGCTTCACCTCAGTTCGATATATATATATATATATATTTATATTTCATACAGCGCTAGATAGCTTAATAGCCGGTAATTCTATTGCCGGCTTTTGCTATCTCCTTATCAAACCTGGCAGGATATGAGACATGGTTTACATACAGTAAACCATTTCATATTCCTTATTTTTTTTACATATTCCTCACTCGAGTGTGGGAATTTTTCTGAATATTTTCACACGCTCGAGTTCATATGAGTTTATGCCAGCAGGGGGGCGCAGCACTGCAAGTCTAGGTAGATACGTTCCCCTGCTTTCCATTCATTCCCCAGTTTTTACAAGCAGGAGCAACAGGTGCATTAGCAGGCTCCTGGTTGTAAAATTATTTAACCCCTTCAGATGAATTTACAGCGTGGGACATGACTGAGCACCGGAGAGGTATGGGATATTGTTGCTTTTTTCTTTTTTTTTTCTTTTACAGAACGAGGGTCTTCAGTTTGATTAAGCGTACAATAAAGATTTTACAACCCCATGTGTGCTTTTATTTCACTAAAATACTTTATTCTTCATGTGTGTGTATTATTAACCCTTTACTACTATTGGATTAATAATGGAGAGGTGTTTTGTTGACATCTCTCCATTATTAACCAGGCTTAATGTCACCTTACATTAGCAAGGTGACATTAACCCTTTATTACCCCATATCCCACCACTACTCGGGAGTGGGAAGAGAGAGGCTAAGTGCCGGAATGGACGCATTTTACAGATGTGCCTTTTCTGGGGTGGCTGGGGGCAGATGTTTTTAGCCAGGGGGGCCTCCCATAGGGGTGGAGCCGCATATTCGTCACTGTAATGGGCGGCACCACGTGACCGCTCATACAGGAGAAGCTGCGGCGAGGACAGGACGCTGCGAGGGAGCCAGGTGAGTATTTCATTAACAGCGGGCAGGCGCACAAGGGGTGGGAGGGGGGTGGGGACAGGGATCTTTATTTTAAACACGAAAAAAAAAAAAAAAAAAGGATTTTTCATATCTTCTTGCCAGCGAACGCTGCTGGAGAGAAGATATGAATGGCGGCTTCAGCACCAGATGCAGGGGACAGCGCTTATCTCTAGCGCTGTCTCCTGCACGCTCCGTGTGGTACCCAGTCGGCACACGGGCGGCACACGTGTGCCGCACGTGTGCCACACGGATGGCCTACGTGAGCTCATGGACACATGGACACGGATAACTCCGGTACCGATTTTTCCGGAATTATCTGGACGTGTGGGACAGGCCTTAATCTGTATTCACCTTTTATGTAAATTCCTGGCTTCCATTCATGTTTGAGGCATTGGATGTTGATTCAGTCACACTCCTACAGCCAGTATTCACGCCTATTGCAATTCTGAATGATCAGCTGAACTGCTCCAAAGTCGTGGTCCTCTCTGAGAAAATTCCACGGCTTTGCCTTGACAGCCATCTCAGAAGCTGCTGATTCTCATGCCCGAGAAAGATGGCTGTCAGTGTAAAGCCGTGAGATTTCTTCACAAAGGACTGTGACATTAGGACAGTTCAGAACATCATTCACAGTGCAGTGGGCATGACTACTGCCTGGACGGGGACCGAACCACCCACATGACTGTAAGCCAAGGATTTACATAAAATGTGAATAAAGATTAAGTTCACACTAGTCATTTTTTTCAGTGTTTTTTTTTCTGCAGGAAAACCTGATCTCCTGGCAGGAAAAAAGCAGAAAAAAAAGCAGGTTTTGCTTGTTTTTTCTTGCATTTTTTTTTGCTGTGTCCTATTCTATAGAATCAGGTTTTGATACAAAAAAACGCAGAAAAACCTGATACCTGCATTTTTGTCAGCGTTTTTTTTCACCACCCATTCATGGGTGAAAAATGCTGAAGAAGTGACATGCTCTATTGTGCAAAAAAACATGCAAAGCACCAAATACTGATGACAAAAAAACAAGCTGCATGCATGAGATTTCTGAAATCTCATAGACTTCTCTGGTACTGAAAATCGCAGCTGAAAATTTGCATAAAAAAAACGCTGAAAAAACGCCTAGTGTGAACATACTTTCAGATTGTTTTTGTTTACTTATATACTAGGACAATTAGCTTTATAGACAAAGAGATGCACATTACATGACCTGTACAGCATCGGGCACTTTAATAGGGTAAGACGATGTAACAGATCCCCTTAAAGTAACACAGCCCGTTCTGAGAATAGCCATTTCTATTCTTAATAGCCATTGTTAACTGACTATTGTAATGTCCATCCAAGTATCATACCTTGTGCGTCAACTGTAAATCTAAAAGAATCTTACATTTTGATAGAAAAGTAGAGAAAATAATGAATTATTGACTTTTGCAAGGGTCACTCTGACATCTAAGTGTAGACAGGGTCTTAATAGCACAACAATAGGAGCATTGAACAGCAGACATGTATGCAGAGGTACTAATTGAGAATGCTATGTAGAACATCTAGAACATGGCATTGTGGCTTACCCTTACCAGAGAGCTCCCTATTGTACCAACACATGGATATTGCTGACAATGAGGCATATCACATTTCATTCTTTTATCATCTTCCAATGACAGTAGAAGCCAAACAAAAGAATGCTTAACATCATATTTCCCTATGTAGATTTGTCTTACATGATGATAATAATAATAGTAATAAACATGTTATTTAGATCTTTTGTGCAACTCTTCATACAGTCAAAATTGTATCAAAATTCCATTCACATGGATAGTAGTATCTGAACCTGCATGTAACGCCACCATTACATTTCACCTGTTTATTGAGGCAAATTTGCTTAGTTATACATTATGGCAGGCACGGTACTAAGGAAAGTGCCTCTGACTGCGGAGCCCCTATAACCAAAGCTAGAGGAAATACAGTGTGGTGCCTAATTCCCCCCTCCCGCTACTCCCACAGGTGATGCAGTAATTGGGATGCCCAACTGACAAATGGGGCAAAGGGGAAGGGGCATCTGGCAACACCAACATGGGTTACACTCAGGCGCCAGAGGTCAGAGCCTTTCTCTTTCTTCCCGGCTAACCCATGGAAACTGTTGTCCCAGCCTTCCTCCCATATATATTCATCGATGCTTTGCACTGCTATAAAAAAATATGCCATATAAAATAAAATAAAGGAATTTGTCTGTTTTAAGTCACAGCGCAAAGGTTCGTAACCGCTCATTGGCCTGCTCGCCTTTCAGACGCAGACAGGAGCCCGTTATGAAATGTAATTGCGTTTCTCTGCGTATGTAATTAATAAACTGTGACCGACCTATTCAACCCATCTAGGCTTGGCCGTGATTTCATTGCAGGATTGGTGGGAAGGCACTGTTTACGACACACGGGTCTCCGCAGTCTTGTACAGGCAGACTGTCCGGTTAGGAAACTTGGACATCTAGTCCTAGTAGAAGCTATATTTCTTTGTGGGGCTATCAAATTGAGGGCTTGTATTTGATCTGGCTCGCAGTACCCATGTGGATGTATAAATACAATTTCAGGCTCTGTGTGGTTGATTAAGAAACCAAGAGAAAAGTCCTCCCCAGTTTAATACCACCTTTCTTTCTGTATTTATATATGGATGCTGACTGCACAGGTTTCAAATTCATGGTAGGGTACTACCATGTCCATTGTGGGCTTGCTCTAACTAGAAAGACAATCAGTTTACGTCACCCATTCAGCTGTCGTACTTCACCTGTCAAACTCTATCTACCAATCCCTAAATCTCACTTGATGGTATTTCTATCCTGGTAATAGACAACCTAGGCGACTCTGATCTCTAGGGATTACACTGTATAAAATCTGGCTTGGGACAAAGTGCTGGTGTCTTATCAAGCTCTTCTTTTTCCATTACTCGATGGGTCTATAAAAGCTGACCTTATCTCGTAGAAAAGCTTTGGGAGCGAATCGAAACTATAGAACAACTGAGAACTAAAGAACACATGCCAGACATTGCTGCAGTGACATTATGATGTTAGTTTGACATGTGCACATGCCACACTTTGTTACAAAGTGTGCAGGTGTTTGATCAGAATTGAAAGAGAAGAAACTAAAAGTGCCACGTAAAAAGGCATATATAAGTTCCATTTATCATATTGCATAAATCATTAAAAAAAACTTTTTTTTTTCTAAAAATAAAAAGAAACACTGGCGCTACAAGTAATTCCAGATGAAGGAACAGTCGCTCGATGTGGAATGCTGCTGGTGAATACAACAGGTTCTGTGTAGACCTGTTAACTGTGTTGTGTAGTTACTTGGAAAAAATGGTGTTCACCTGCGCTGTCCACAATAAATGAGCAATACAGAATGAATCTGTGTAATAAAGTGGATATGAATTCAAGAGCAATTACTCATTACATAATTGTTGATGGTGAGGTAGAAATTTTGATAAATCCTTTCAGGTGCTAGTAAGATTTAGATGCTCAATGGCAATGTACGGTTGAGAAGCGCAATTTCTTTGCATCCACAATTATTACTGGTGTCGTGATGACTAGGAATGCTTTTTCTCAAAATGTAACAGTTCCTCCTGTATTGATAAAGTCAGGAATAAAGCATGGTTCCGTTGCTGGTGAGTATTCAAATTGCCGACAGGTAGTGGTTGATAAGGGTTATGTCTCACTAATTGCGGGAAGGAGCGGTTCAGAGGAGTCTGTGCTACCGCTGTACCACCGCCGTGGCAGGACGGTGGGTTAAGGAGAAAGTTGCGGCAGGAGCCGCTAGACCGCGAGACCCTGACGAAGAGGGCTAGAGCCCTTGAAACGCATTGGTTGGCTAGCTGCCTCAGCACACCTGTTCTCTCTGGCTTCGCAGCTTGGTGACTTCACCTGTAGCTCCGCCCACCCCCTCCGACCGCTACCTCAGCGTTGCATCCGGTCGGTGCACGCGAGGTCTCGTGGTCTAGTGGCTCCTGCTGCAACTTTCTCCTTAACCCACCGTTCTGCCACGGCGGTGGTACAGCGGTAGCACAAACTCCTCGGAATCGCTCCTTCCCGCAATTAGTGAGACATAACCCTTATCTACCACTACTTGTCGGCAATTTGAATACTCACCAGCAACGGAACCCTGCTTCATTCCTGATGACATCAGTACAGGAGGAACCGTTAAATTTTGAGAAAAAGCATTCCTAGTCATCACGACACCAGCAATAATTGTAGATGCAAAGAATTGCGCTTCTCAACTGCACATTGCCATTGAGCACCTGAATCTTACTAGCACCTGAAAGGATTTATCAAAATTTCTACCTCCCCATCAACGACTATTTAATAAGTAAGTGCTCTTGAATTCATATCCACTTTATTACACAAATTCATTCTGTATTGCTCATTTATTGTGGACAGCGCAGGTGAACTTTTTTTTTTACTTCTTCTACACATACACATGACCAAATTAAATAGGGCAAAGACACAGATGGGAAATTAAGAATTTGAAGAACTTTTTTTCTTCTCAATACGAAAGACTGTTCGACTTACTGAATGCTTTTTAGAATCCTGTGGGTTCACAACCCCAAATTAAAATGCTTTGATCTGAGAATTCTAAACAAAAAAGCTGTGGACTAAGCCGCAAATTTTTAACAATATTACCGGTAATTAATATCACTGACTGCAATCTACCATGAAGTTGAAGATCACTTGTTGTCTTAGATAGGTAATATTGATTTTGTGTGTGTGCTCCATAGAAAAGCATGTAAAAAAATCAGGAGTTCTCATATCATATTATTGTGAACATATACTAAAAAGTACAAAAGATTCATAAAGGTTCGCTCTTCAACTCATTCTGTTGCATGAAGAGTACAACATTTGATCTCGGGTTTATACAACAATCCACTTAAAAAAATTTTTTTTGTTATTTTGCTTTTTTTGGGATCTTTACACCCTCTCTCATCATATGGGGGCAAACCATTAGATGTTTGGCATTTGTGCCGCCGTTGTGCACAACTCATATCATGACTAGAAGGTTTAATCATATATCTGATGCCCCTAAAAAAAAGTGAGTGGGATAAACGCTTTAAGACAAGAGATACACATTGATGAGACAAAGAAATATAATGCTCTAATTATCTCTACAATCATGAGTTAGAAATAAATGATATGAATTAATATATGATTCTGGTACTAAGCAGGTGCAGCCTGAAGCATAAACCTAGTGGTAGCAAGTGAGTTTGGGGGAAATAGAGATAGTATATTCTCCCTCCTACAAGCTTCCCAGACAGTAGAATTGCAACACTGTATTTATAGAGAGGATTTTTTATATCATTATAGTGAACTCTCTTGTACAACAGTTGCAAATCATTTATGTCGTAGAAAAAAATTAAAATCCATAAGACATCTCTAAAATCCATAAGACATTTCCAGGGAGGAGACATTCACCCCCTCCCCTCACACAGAACATCAGGGACAAAGAGCTGACAGCAGGGGCGTAACAAATGCGGTCGCACGGGTCGCAGCTGCGACCGGGCCCGGAGTCCTTAGGGGCCCGCCCAGTCCAGCAAACATGTAGCACTAGCCGGGAAACTCAGCAGACAAGTCACGCACCCTGCTGGCCACACCCACAACGCCCAGCTTCCCCAGACTTCCAGCGGTGTGAGGCAAGTGGGCGTGTCCGTGAAGGACATCTGACCTAGGGGAAACAACAAGCTGAGGAGCCTGCAGCAGCTGGTGAGTCAAGTGCAGTCGAGGCTGTAAAGTGCTGATGTGCGGCCAGTGTGCTGCTTACACCTGTCATTCACCTACCTCCACCCGCAGAGCCACGCACGCACACCTGTTCTGTAATCTGTGCGCACAGCACCTGTGATAAAGTCACAGGAGGGAAGGAGTCAGGGGTCACATGATCAGTGGCCTCAGGGTATGTTTCCACGTTCAGTAAACGCTGCGTGTTTGACGCTGCATAGAGACGCAGCGTTAAACACGCAGCGTCCAGATGTTACAGCATAGTGGAGGGAATTTAATGAAATCCCGTCTCCACTATGCGTGGTAACACACACCCGGCGGCCCTGCGACTCTGGACATGCGGCACATCTTTTTCGATTGCAGCATGTCCGTATACCATGCGGCGACGCTGTGCCGCCGCAAGGTATAACACAGGGCCATATGTGTGGGGTGCGATGAACACATTCGGCATCATCGCATCTCCATCAGGGGGCGCAGCTTTGGGCGGAGCTATTTTGCTGCTCCGTCAAAACCGCCGGCCATCCTGAACATGGACACGTACCCTCAGTGTATGCAGGACTCTGCTGTGCTGATTGTCATGGTGCTGAATGAGGGGAAGTTTATGTGTGGGGTCAGGAGGGGTTTACAGTGTGGATGTAGCAGAGCCGTGTGTGTACAAAGTGTACAGAGTGGAGCCGTGTATGTGTGTAGTGGAGCAATGTGTACGAGGTGCACGGAGCGGAGTCAGGTGTGTACGAGGTGTACAAAGCTGAGCCGAGTGTGAAAGAGGTGAGCGGAGTCGTGTAGGTATGGGGTGTATGGAGTGGGTTTACGAGGTGTACGAAGCGGAGCCGCGTGTGTATGGAATGTACGAAGCGGAGCCGCGTGTGTATGGAGTGTACGGAGCGGAGCCACGTGCATATGGAGTGTACGGAGCGGAGCTGTGTGTGTGTGAGGTGAACGGAGTGGATCCGTGTGTGTATGAAGTGTATGGAGCAGATCCGTGGGTGTAAGGAGTTGAGCCGCGTGTGTACAAGGTTTACGGAGCGGAGCCGCGTGTGTACAAGGTGTACGGAGCAGAGCCGTGTGTGGACGGGGTTCACGGAGCGAAGCCGCGTGTGTACGGGCTGTAAATTTCCGAGTCGGGAAGAATGGTACATGGCTGTGGGCAGAGCCCAGCATGTGCATGTTGGTTGAGTATTGGGTGTACTCGCCAGCGTCAGAATGTGCAGTGCATATGCTCCGGAGCCAACCAGTACACCCAATACACCCCCACACTGCACAGGTCCGGAAATGACGCACTGCAGCATCATACCAGGAAGAAACAGCACACAGATTTCAAACGCCGGGAGTGCACTTGGAATTAGAGCGAGGGAGGACATGAACGCCCAGAGTCTTCCGAAGACATCGCCCTAATTAGTATAGGGACATGTCAGTTATAAAATCATTTTTCTCAGCGATTACAGGGCAGTATTAGGTCAGACTATACAACATTGCAATAAAACTATAGTGTGCTAAATGAATAGGGAAAATGTGAATTTTGGTGGGAAATATTTTGACGCGGGGGGGGGGGGGGGGGTGGCCATTTGAAAGTTCGCACCGGGGCCCCTCACTTTGTAGTTACGCCACTGGCTGACTCTTTGGACATATCGGGAAGAGGAAACCAGTTATAGCTAGGAAAAAGTAATTAAAGCTAATTAAGATAGGAAGAGATAACTACTAAAGCACCCTGCGAAGCAGGTGACCCCCCTGCAGAGTGCGGTTAATTAAAGATAAAGATTAAAGATAAAAGGTCTTTCTGGGAAAACAGATATCAGAAGATGTGTGCTTTCTAGGCAAGGAACTTCCATTCACACAGCATAGATGATAACCAGTCTGGCTCCGAGGTCCAGATAATAATATTGTATTTTAAATCCATGCAATGATTTTTTAGGAGATACAGATTTTCGGCGTCGTAGTGAAGCTACGGACTCGATGCATTCCCTCACATCAATGTATGGCCACTAGGATCGCTCCAATTGAATAAGGGTCTGATAGATGAAGCTATGCTTGCCTATTTGGGATCTACATAATGGTAAAATCATGATTAAAAAAATGACGACAATGTCTAACGCTGGGGAGCTTCAGAGGCGAAGATATCTTGTCAGTTAGGGATTTCATAAAATCCTGAAGGGCTGAGAACATCTCACCAATCCTCCCCACATGAAGTCATCAAGGGGATGTGTGTGGGTGTAACTTAGGAGCTAATAAAAAGCCAATGCCAATTATGATTGTTGAGGAGAGCAATAAGGTCAAATACTTAATTAACCTCAAGACATAATAGATTGAGAGAAGCGACCCATAACATGTATTGTTTAACCTTACATAAGCTTTCTCAGATCAAAAGTGAGACCCTAAAGATGGCTGCCATTTTCTGTCTCACTACACCATGTGCTGGTACCAATCTAAGATGACGCCCACCCTGATGACCTCATGGATCCACCCACAGTGATGCCCACCTTGATGACCTCATGGACCAACCCACCCTGATGACCTCATGGATCCACCCACGGACTTGCTCTATGCCCAATCCACTAACCAATGGAATACATCCGATCACTCCCATTTTAGAGCTAACCAAGCCCCCTTACAGGGTTATATAAATCTATGTTATTTCTTTAGTGCGCACCTGATCAATATCCATTAGGCCAGGAGTAGGCAGCTAAGTGAACATTTATTAACCCCTTTACCCCCAAGGGTGGTTTGCACGTTAATGACCGGGCCAATTTTTACAATTCTGACCACTGTCCCTTGTGAGGTTATAACTCTGGAACGCTTCAACGGATCCCAGTGATTCTGACATTGTTTTCTCGTGACATATTGTACTTCATGACAATGGTAAAAATTCTTTGATAGTGCCTGCGTTTATTTGTGAAAAAAACGGAAATTTGGCGAAAATTATGAAAATTTCGCAATTTTCCAACTTTGAATTTTTATGCAATTAAATCACAGAGATATGTCACACAAAATACTTAATAAGTAACATTTCCCACATGTCTACTTTACATCAGCACAATTTTGGAACCAAAATTTTTTTTTGTTAGGGAGTTATAAGGGTTAAAAGTTGACCAGCAATTTCTCATTTCTACAACACCATTTTTTTTTAGGGACCACATCTCATTTGAAGTCATTTTGAGGGGTCTATATGATAGAAAATACCCAAGTATGACACCATTCTAAACACTACACCCCTCAAGGTGCTCAAAACCATATTAAAGAAGTTTATTAACCCTTCTGGTGCTTCACAGGAATTTTTTGAATGTTTAAATAAAAATGAACATTTAACTTTTTTTCACAAAACAATTAATTCAGCTCCAATTTGTTTTATTTTACCAAGGGTAACAGGAGAAAATGTACCCCAAACATTGTTGTACAATTTGTCCTGAGTACGACAATACCCCACATGTGGGGGTTAACCACTGTTTGGGCGCATGGCAGAGCTCGGAAGCGAAGGAGCGCCATTTGACTTTTCAATGCAAAATTGACTGGAATTGAGATGGGACGCCATGTTTCGTTTGGAGAGCCCCTGATGTGCCTAAACATTGAAACCCCCCACAAGTGACACCATTTTGGAAAGTAGACCCCCTAAGGAACTTATCTAGAGGTGTGGTGAGCACTTTGACCCACCAAGTGCTTCACAGAAGTTTATAATGTAGAACCGTAAAAATAAAAAATCATATTTTTTCACAAAAATTATCCTTTCGCCCCCAATTTTTTACTTTCCCAAGGGTAAGAGAAGAAATTGGACCCCAAAAGTTGTTGTACAATTTGTCCTGAGTACGCTGATACCCCATATGTGACAGTAAACCACTGTTTGGGCGGATGGGAGAGCTCGGAAGGGAAGGAGCGCCGTTTGACTTTTCAATGCAAAATTGACAGGAATTGAGATGGGACGCCATGTTGCATTTGGAGAGCCACTGATGTGCCTAAACATTGAAACCCCCCACAAGTGACACCATTTTGGAAAGTAGACCCCCTAAGGAACTTATCTAGAGGTGTGGTGAGCACTTTGACCCACCAAGTGCTTCACAGAAGTTTATAATGCAGAGCCGTAAAAATAAAACAAAAAATTTTTTCCACAAAAATTATTTTTGTAGCCCCCAGTTTTGTATTTTCCCGAGGGTAACAGGAGAAATTGGACCCCAAAATTTGTTGTCCAATTTGTCCTGAGTGCGCTGATACCCCATATGTGGGGGGGAACCACTGTTTGGGCGCATGGGAGGGCTCGGAAGGGAAGGAGCTCCATTTGGAATGCAGGCTTAGATGGAATGGTCTGCAGGTGTCACATTGCATTTGCAGAGCCCCCAATGTACCGAAACAGTAGAAACCCCCCACAAGTGACACCATTTTGGAAACTAGACCCCCTAAGGAACTCATCTAGATGTGTTGCGAGAGCTATGAACCCCCAAGTGCTTCACTACAGTTTGTAACGCAGAGCCGTGAAAATTAAAAAAAAAATCTTTCCCCCAAAAATTATTTTTTAGCCCCCAGTTTTGTATTTTCCCGAGGGTAAGAGGAGAAATTTGACCCCAAAAGTTGTTGTCCAATTTGTCCTGAGTACGCTGATACCCCATATGTTGGGGGGAACCACCGTTTGGGCGCATGGGAGGGCTCGGAAGGGAAGGAGTGCCATTTGGAATGCAGACTTAGATGGAATGGTCTGCAGGCGTCACATTGCGTTTGCAGAACCCCTAATGTACCTAAACAGTAGAAATCCCCCACAAGTGACCCCATATTGGAAACTAGACCCCCCATGGAACTTATCTAGATGTGTTGTGAGAACTTTGAACCCCCAAGTGTTTCACTACAGTTTATAACGCAGAGCCGTGAAAATAAAAAATCTTTTTTTTCCCACAAAAATTATTTTTTAGCCCCCAGTTTTGTATTTTCCCAAGGGTAACAGGAGAAATTGGACCCCAAAAGTTGTTGTCCAATTTGTTCTGAGTACGCTGATACCCCATATGTTGGGGTAAACCCCTGTTTGGGCACACGGGAGAGCTCGGAAGGGAAGAAGCACTGTTTTACTTTTTCAATGCAGAATTGGCTGGAATTGAGATCGGACGCCATTTTGCGTTTGGAGAGCCCCTGATGTGCCTAAACAGGGGAAACCCCCCAATTATAACTGAAACCCTAATCCAAACACACCCCTAACCCTAATCCCAACAGTAACCCTAACCACACCTCTAACCCTGACACACCCCTAACCCTAATCCCAACCCTATTCCCAACTGTAAATGTAATCTAAACCCTAACCATAACTTTAGCCCCAACCCTAACTGTAGCCTTAACCCTAGCCCTAACCCTAGCCCTAACCCTAACCCTAGCCCTAACCCTAACCCTAGCCCTAACCCTAGCCCTAACCCTAACCCTAGCCCTAACCCTAGCCCTAACCCTAACCCTAATGGAAATAAATACATTTTTTTAATTTTTCCCTAACTAAGGGGGTGATGAAGGGGGGTTTGATCTACTTTTATAGCGGGTTTTTTAGCGGATTTTTATGATTGGCAGCCGTCACACACTGAAAGACGCTTTTTATTGCAAAAAATATTTTTTGCATTACCACATTTTGAGAGCTATAATTTTTCCATATTTTGGTTCACAGAGTCATGTGAGGTCTTGTTTTTTGCAGGACGTGTTGACGTTTTTATTGGTAACATTTTCGGGCACGTCACATTTTTTGATCGCTTTTTATTCCGATTTTTGTGAGGCAGAATGACCAAAAACCAGCTATTCATGAATTTCTTTTGGGGGAGGGGTTTATACCGTTCCGCGTTTGGTAAAATTGATAATCAGTTTTATTCTTCGGGTCAGTACGATTACAGCGACACCTCATTTATATCATTTTTTTATGTTTTGGCGCTTTTATACGATAAAAACTATTTTATAGAAAAAATAATTATTTTTGCATCGCTTTATTCTGAGGACTATAACTTTTTTTTTTTTTTGCTGATGATGCTGTATGGCAGCTCGTTTTTTGCGGGACAAGATGACGCTTTCAGCGGTATCATGGTTATTTATATCTGTCTTTTTGATCGCGTGTTATTCCACTTTTTGTTCGGCGGTATGATAATAAAGCGTTGTTTTTTGCCTCGTTTTTTTTTTTTTTTCGGTGTTTACTGAAGGGGTTAACTAGTGGGCCAGTTTTATAGGTCGGGCCGTTACGGATGCGGCGATACTAAATATATGTACTTTTATTGTTTTTTTAATTTAGATAAAGAAATGTATTTAGGAGAATAATATATATATATTTTTTTTTTCATTATTTAGGAATATTTATTTATTTATTTATTTTTTACACATTTTGAAATTTTTTTTTTAACTTTTTTACATTGTCCCAGGGGGGGACATCACAGATCAGTGATTTGACAGTGTGCACAGCACTCCCCTGTCTTATTGTTTGGTGTTTGTTATCTTGATAGATATATATCTATCTATAGAAAGATGGAGAAATTAATGCAGATGTGCCGTATTGGCACTAAGCCAAATTCAGATGGCAAGATAGACCCGTGTACATTAGTAGCGACTCGTGAAGGGAAGAGTCATGTTAAACAATGTAAAAAGCTCATGAAGTTTTGTGGAATGCCAGAAGGGGGAGGTTACAGCCCCTGGAGTGGAAGATTGTCTTGAAAGAAAGGAAAGGTATCCTAGAAGATAATGGATTGTTGTCTACTGCTAGGGTATGGGAAAGTCTCTGAAAGTCTGTACAGAGAAAATTGGGTAGAAGAGGAAAGGAATAAAAAGGGCAGAGTTTTGAGCTATGTGTATTACAAAAATATATCCTGTGAGTGGCAACCACCATATAATGGTGGCCCAGAGCCATGTGCTAACTCTGGCAGCAGCCATTTTTTGGATGGGCCATGTGCTTACTCTGATGGCAGCAGCCATTTTGTGGATGGCAAATGTAATGCTGGCAGCAGTCATTTTGTGGATGGGCCATGTACTTATTCTGATGGCAGCAGCCATTTTGTGGATGGCAAATGTGTTAATGCTGGCAGCAGCCATTTTGTGGATGGCAAATGTGTTAATGCTGGCAGCAGCCATTTTGTGGATGGCAAATGTGTTAATGCTGGCAGCAGCCATTTTGTGGATGGCAAATGTGTTAATGATGACAGCAGCCATTTTGTGGATGGCAAATGTGTTAATTCTAACGGTGGCCATTTTGTGGATGGCAAATGTAATTCTGGCAACAGCCAATTTGTGGATGGCAAATGTAATTTTGGCGGCGGCCATTTTGTGGATGGCAAATGTGCTGTTCCTGGTGGTGAACATCTTAGTCTAAGGCTACACACCACATAACCAAATCCTTGCTACCCAGTAATGACCACTAACAGCCAATACTATATTCCTTCGGGAAATGAACAGGCTTTACCCATGTTCCCTGTATCAGTGGTGTCCAGTGGGGCACCGACCCTTTCCCCTATCACTCCTGTCGTGAATCCAGCAATCGTCCGACCTGGATCATCCACGGCACTGACTCTTTCTACTGTCACTTCCACTGCCAATTTAGCGGCACACCCACACGAGATGCTCCAAGCAACGGCCTCTCCTCCCAATGCTTCCACTACGACAGCACTCTCATGCAGTCTACCTAACCCTATGCCCGGTACCTCACAGGCTCTCTCACAGCCAAGCGCACACCTGTATGGGACGGTGGCAACTGTATCAAGGGGGGGCTCAATTTGGGAGGGGGATACCAATAGCACAGGAAGCACAAAGGAATGTTGGCAACCTATTTTTGAAAGAACTTCCTGAGGGACCCTTGTTAGTGGTGGGAAAGGGTGACATAACAACAATGGAGACAGACGCTATTGTTAATGCTGCCAATCCTCGGTTAGAGCACAATGGAGGTGTAGCTAGAGCTATAGTGGAAGCAGGAGGGGCGACTATTCAAGCTGACAGTCGAATCATTGTTGAGTCAGGTGTTCAGATAGCTGTTGGGGACATAGTGGTGACTAAATCTGGCAATCTTCCGTGTAGAATCATCATACACGTTGTGATTGTGACCCCTACTTTTGACCCTATTCATCCAGACGTTAGTGCTCAACAACTTCACGCAGCAATAACTCACATTTTAGAGTATGCGAATATTAGTGAGCAGATTGAGACCTTGACAATTCCCGCCATTGGTGTTGGCAATTTCGGTTTCCCTGTTCATGCATGTACAAGAGAAATCTTTGGCATTATAATAAACAAGTGTAGCCCCCCAAGCATTTGCTGACTCCCCGAAATCAGGTTAGTAGTTATGAGAACAGGTCTGTTAAAGCTTTTAAGACTGCCTGCGTCACCTGGACCCCACACCATGATACTGGAGCTGCCCAAATAGAGCCCCTCATTCCAGGATTGTTACCTCCTCCTGCTCCTCATACACAAGGGATTACATCTGTACTCCCGGTGCCATCTCTACTCCCACCTCAGGTGCCACCAACAGTGCCAATGCTTATGTCTGAGGAGCCCACCCTCTATGTCAAGTTTACACCCCAGCAAGCTGCTACTCTGTTGAACCAAGTTCCAGATCCAGAAAAAACAGCCGATGCCTTTCTACAGAGGCATGCTTCATATCCAAAGTAATTACCCAGCCACATGGCAAGATCTCATTTCTCTGGCAAATCTCAAAGCGGGCGATGCATATTGGCCTGTTATGGAAATCGCGTTCAATGATGCCTCACTTGCCAGTGACACTACATGGGACTCTGGTGTTGAGTTGTGCCAACAACTTAAGACATGGGCCTCTGATGAGTTGGCTGACCTATCACATATTGTCACCAATGGATTCCAGATGCCTCCAAGCTGATGCAGCTATTGTACGATGACCTCAAGACGTCAGCATTTCCACTATGTACCAAATCCGTGGAAGCTTTCTACGCTCTTATACAGGCCATACAGTCTGCACCAGCTTTTTGAATCCCAAATTCTGATATCATCTTAAGACATCCGGTTCTCTTAATGGCTCCACACAACATAAAAGCTATTTTTGAAACCTAAACGTCTGTCTCTGCAGCGTCATATGAGACTCCAATGTTCCCTTTTGGTCCGGATAATGTCACTCTTGTCCACTGCACCATCCTCAACCCATCCACGCTGCTTTCTCTTTCCAGGGGGGATGTGGTTGATGATGATGCTAATGCTCTCGGTGAAGATGCCTCTACACACTCAGAGGATCATGACTGTCTCGAACAAATGCAGGAAGAAGCAGCCTCCAAGAAAAATGTGTCTGAAGACCCATTCCCACATGCTGACTTGACGTTGTTCGCTGATGGTTCCAAATTTGCAGATGAAACAGGAAGGTTCCATACGGGATATGCCATGGTTACACATGACCAGGTCATCTCAGCTGGATCACTACCACCACACATGTCTGCACAAGAAGCGGAACTTAAAGCTTTGACGTTGGCTTGTCAGGAAGCGACAGAGAAGGTGGTCAACATCTACATGGGTTCAAGATATGCTTTCGGAGTGGCTCATGAATTCGGCAGTATCTGGGCAGCCAGAGGATACCTAATGTCCAGTGGAACTCCTGTAAAACATGCTGCTACCATACAAGAACTTGATCCCCTCTAGATCTACCTTCGGAGGTTGCAGTGATCAAGATCAAAGCTCATGGGAGATTGGATTCTTCAGAAGCAACGGGGAACTTATTTGCTGACAAAACAGCAAAAACCTATGCTGCGGATCCATTTGGGAAAGAGAAAGCAGTGGTGTACGTGTCACAAGACACTGAAGAAGGGCCTAAAGGCTCTCTTATGAGGATTATCCATCTACATCAAGACAAGACATCAGATGATGAAAATAAGTCATGGCAAGAAGGAGGAGCTAAAAAAGGATGAAGACGGAGTCTGGAGGGTGAACAAAAAGCTCTGTCTACCCCATAATCTGTACCCCCTCGGTGACAGAATGGGCACACGGTATCACCCACAGAGGCAAGAATCAGATGAATGACCTGATTTGGAAGACTTATATGGCACCTGGGATCTCTACTGTCACCCAAAAATATTTCAAGTCCTGCCTTGTGTGTGCAACATGCAATCCAGCACTGCCTCAGAAAGTTACTCAGAAACATTTGGCTAAATCACTCTATCCCTTTCAGAGAATTCAGATAGATCACATTTAAATGACAAAAGTAGGGAAGTGCGAGTATGTACTGGTAGTGACCGACATATTCTCAGGATGGTCCGAAGCCTATCCAGTAACCAACATGACTGCCAGATTGACTGTTAAGAGACTGATGACTGAGGTAGTATGCAGATATGGGGTCCCAGAGGTAATTGAGAGTGACCAAGGACCTGCGTTCACTGCAGCACTGACTACGGAACTATGGACATTGGTGGGAGCCGATTTGGGTTTACATACTCCATATCACCCACAGAGCAGTGGGAAAGTAGAAACACTGAATGGCATCTTCAAAAATAAAATACTGAAAGCCAGTCAGGAGGTCAGACTTCGACAGACATTTTGCACATTGCCTTATACTCAGTCAGAAACACTTCAAGGGGTCTCACTAAACTTACACCATTCGAGATTCTTTTTGGGGGGCCTCCAAGGTTGGGTCAATAATTTTCCACAACAGCTAGTTTTGGGAATTGATACTCTTGTAAATTATGTAATTGCCCTTACTAAAAAAACTGTCAGTAACACATGTACAAGTTTTATCATCCATTCCAGGTCCAGATTCCAATGAAGGTACCCATACTTTCCAACCTGGTGACTACGTGCTGGTAAAGAAGTTCATCAGAAAGAGTCCCTGGAGTCGAGATTTAAGGGTCCCTACCAATTGCTCCTGACTACTCCTACTTTGGTCAGGATTGCTGAGCATCTGCTGGATCTATCTCTCACATTGTAAACTTGTTAGACAGTTAGGGACAGAGTAGGATCTGATCTGCTTGTCAAAGTCCAGCTACGAAGAGAGGTTTTCCACAAGGGAAAACTTGTCTCAAACTGGTGAAAACTCTAATTCCCCCCTCCCGGGCGAGACGGTCAGATCTAGGATGTGTTACATCAGGGTTAGTCACATATGTATTTTATGTAACCATGGAGATGGGAGATTGGAGAGTAATAGATCCAGCAGGTAGGTAAGTCCCGAGGATACAGGTAACACGCTCCGATATACCTCCTGATATACACATAATTGGTCACACATTCTCTGGTGTCTATAGCATCCGTATTGTCATGAAGCCTCTGATGTCATAGTGACACTTAACACTGGTGTGTTAGGGAAACCACGGTGGGATCAAGATAAAAAAAAGTGGTTAATGAAGTATTTAGGGGGGACTGTTGAGGAGAGCCATAAGGTCAAATACTTAATTAACCTCAAGACATAATAGATTGAGAGAAGCGACCCATAACATGTATTGTTTAACCTTACATAAGCTTTCTCAGATCAAAAGTGAGACCCTAAAGATTGCTGCCATTTCCTGTCTCACTACACCATGTGCTGGTATCCAAGATGACGCCCACTCTGATGACCTCATGGATCCACCCACAGTGACGCCCACCTTGATGACCTCATGGACCAACCCACCCTGATGACCTCATTGATCCACCCACGGACTTGCTCTATGCCCAATCCACTAACCAATGGAATACATCCGATCACTCCCATTTTAAAGCTAACTGAGCCCCCCTTACAGAGGTTATATAAATCTGTGTTCTGACTAAATAAAACCCTTGGAGCTGAGCCATAGATTGATCAAGGAGAGTTTACATCTGACTGTGTGTTGTCATATGTTATTTCTTTAGTGCGCACCTGATCAATATTCATTAGGCTAGGAGTAGGCAGCTAAGCGAACATTTATTAATTGTTCAACCTAACATGATCTGTGTTCAATACCAGAAGTTACATAGCCGTGTAGGCTTGACCCATGTTTCACGGGACATTTCTAAATCAAAGTGTTTCTCTTTGTTAAGCTCTGGGCCATTTCTGTGACCAATATTTAGTACCGTAAGTTTCTTTAGTTAATCCTTTTTATTTTATGCAATTGTACATGCTGTATTGCTCCTTGGTCACTAACTCTATTTTCTGTTCTCCATAGAATCTTTAAATACTCACCAATTCACCATCCTTTCGGGCACATATGGTATGGGCACAGTCGTTTCACACACTTTACAGCTGTTTTCTGAACATGACCTTTTTTTCTCTCATACCCTACAGTGTAAAACCAATCAGTGAACTATGTCAATCTGACATTCCATTTCGGTCATTGTGTTCCATCACCCCACCAGATAACATCAGACACAGATGCTTGTGACATACTATAATCCATTATAATGATATATTCATCCACAATACCATCTATATTTCATTTATAACACCAAATTTCTGTCTCCCCATGCACAAGCATATGTCCCATTCTATGAATATACACCTAAGATACACTGTTAGGGTTGGCGGAACGCACCAAATATATTGTTTATTAAAAGGAATTAGTGCGTTCGCAACCCGGGATCCACCGTGCAGGAAAGTACCTGCTGCTAAATAATGGCGGCTCTATATGGCGGTATATACCAACTCTGTTAGCTTCACAGAGTAACCGCGAGAGATGAGCTCTGTGCCCTGTTAGACTTTCACAGAGGCACAGGCCAACTACCCAGATGTGAGCAGTGAGTGGTCATGCATGCATACACAATCTCCTCGCCGGAGGAGCCAGCATTCTAGGGGCTTATTTCAGCCGGGTCCCTGAACACATACAAACACATGACCACATTGGCGCAAAGCATATAGCAAAAGACGATACTAGCGCATGGCCGTGCGGTCATGCGCAGTTTATATAGTTGCAGCACAGGAAGCTGCTACTGAAGTTTTTGCCCTTTCAGGACCTTCCAGAAGGACCAATGGAAAGTGCTGCGGTACCTGAGCATGTTTTGCCCTTTCAGGACCTTCCAGAAGGACCAATGGAATGTACTGCAGCACCTGAGCATGTGACCGAACATGTGGCCCTCAACCTCCAATGGGAGACCCTGCCCTGGGCATGCTCAGTGTGAGTAAACAAGGACTTAGTCCCAGAGAGGCTCGCTCGCCGCAGATCAGTGCAGGGTACCATAGGAAAGCCAGAAAAGGCAGTAGTGACCCTATGCACCGAATCAGCCCCAGCGAGACGCTGGGAGCGACGTCTCCGCTGAGCAGAGCCCACTGCGGCCGATACCGAATGGGAGACCGCAGCAGACACGGATCGAGATTCCCCCTGTGCAGCAGAGGAAACTCGACTCCTAACATTACCCCCCCTCCTAGGCCCCCCCCTGTTGTGAACTCTGTGGCAGAGCTCCCTCCTGTGGTCACAAGTGGTACTTCGGCTGATTCTCTCTGGGAGCTTCCGTTTGTGGAGGAAACTGGTACTGCTGCTTCTGAGTTTCCTCCCTCAGGTGATCTGGTGAGGTCGTTAGGCGCTTCTCTACTTAACCCCACCTAATGCTTTGATTCATGCTTCCTGTCAATGTTCCAGTGTTGGACTTGTGTTTCTCTGGATCATTCCTGTGGCCTGCTGCTCTGCATAGCTAAGTGCTTCTTTGCTATTTGTTGCTATTTTTCTGTCCAGCTTGTCTATTTGTTTTGCTGGAAGCTCTGGGACGCAAAGGGTGTACCTCCGTGCCGTTAGTTCGGTACGGAGGGTCTTTTTGCCCCTTTGCGTGGTTTTCTTTAGGGTTTTGTGTAGACCGCAAAGTTATCTTTCCTATCCTCGTTCTGTCTAGAATATCGGGCCTCACTTTGCTGAATCTATTTCATCCCTACGTTTGTCTTTTCATCTTACTCACAGTCATTATATGTGGGGGGCTGCCTTTTCCTTTGGGGTATTTCTCTGAGGCAAGGTAGGCTTATTTTCTATCTTCAGGCTAGTTAGTTTCTCAGGCTGTGCCGAGTTGCATAGGGAGCGTTAGGCGCAATCCACGGCTGCCTCTAGTTGTGTTTGGAGAGGATCAGGGATTGCGGTCTGCAGAGTTCCCACGTCTCAGAGCTCGTTCTGTTATTTTGGGTTATTGTCAGATCACTGTATGTGCTCTGACCGCTATGTCCATTGTGATACTGAATTGCCTCTCATAACACCCCCCTCCTTGAGCCTCACTACGCTCAAAAGCTGCGATAAGCAGCGGAGCCCGAATGTGCTCCACAGGCTCCCAGGTTCTATCCTCTGGGCCGTGACCCTTCCAGTCCACCAGATAAAATTTCTTGCCACGTACCACCTTGCACCCCACAATAGCATTCACCTCAAACTCATCTGTGGATGAACCCGATGTCCCAGCAGATGACTCGGAAAACCGGGACAAATGAACGGGCTTTAAGAGGGAAACGTGGAAAGTATCGGTGATACCAAGGCGTGGAGGAATAGCCAAACGGTAGACCACAGGGTTGACCTGTTCCAGAACCTTAAACGGGCCAATGTAGCGAGGAGCAAACTTAGTGGACTCAATTCGCAGCCTGATGTTACGGGCGGAGAGCCACACTAAGTCGCCAGGAGCAAAGACCGGAGCGGGGCGCCGGTGTGTATCAGCCGAAACCCTCATTCTCTCCTTGGAGGCCCGGATAGCATCCTGTGTGCGGTCCCAGATGTCACGTGCCTCCACCGCCCAGTCTGCCACCCTAGAATCGGTGGATGACACGGGCATGGGCACAGGGACACGTGGATGCTGGCCGTAATTAAGGAGAAAAGGAGTTTGACCAGTGGAATCGGCTACGGCGTTGTTCAGGGCAAATTCCGCCCAAGAAAACACAAAAAAGCACAGTAAAACCAAAAACACACTGTTGCAAAAAAATCACAGTGGACAGCAAGTGCTAGTAAAAAGATGGAAAAAACAGGGTATTTGGTTGATACGTTTTTTGCAAAAAATGTATATTAACCCCTTCCCGACCCATGACGCCACGTAGGCGTCATGAAAGTCGGTGCCATTCCGACCCATGATGCCTATGCGGCGTCATGGAAAGATCGCGTCCCTGCAGATCGGGTGAAAGGGTTAACTCCCATTTCACCCGATCTGCAGGGACAGGGGGAGTGGTAGTTTAGCCCAGGGGGGGTGGCTTCACCCCCTCGTGGCTACGATCGCTCTGATTGGCTGTTGAAAGTGAAACTGCCAATCAGAGCGATTTGTAATATTTCACCCATTATAACGGGTGAAATATTACAATCCAGCCATGGCCGATGCTGAAATATCATCGGCCATGGCTGGAAATACTAGTGTGCCCCCACCCCACCCCTCCGATCGCCCCCCCACCCCCCCGATCTGGCCGGTACACTGCTCCGGCTCCCCTCCGTCCTGTGCTCCGCTCCCCCCCGTGCTCGTGTCCGCTCCCCCCGTGCTCCAATCACCCCCCCGTGCTCCAATCACCCCCCCTGCACGCCGATCCACCCCCCCCCCGTGCTCCGTTCCACCCCCCCGTGCTCCATTCCAGCCCCCCCGTGCTCCGTTCCACGCCCCCCGCGCTCCGTTCCACCCCTCCCGCGCTCCGATTCCCCCCCCCGTGCTCCGATCCCCCCCCCGTGGTCCCCCCCCACCCTATCATACTTACCGATCCAGCCGTGGTCCCGTCCGTCTTCTCCCGGGCGCCGCCATCTTCCAAAATGGCGGGCGCATGCGCAGTGCGCCCGCCGAATCTGCCGGCCGGCAGATTCGTTCCAAAGTGCATTTTGATCACTGAGATATAATCTATCTCAGTGATCAAAATAAAAAAAATAATAAATGACCCCCCCCCCCCCTTTGTCACCCCCATAGGTAGGGACAATAAAAAAATAAAGAAATTTTTTTTTTCCCACTAATGTTAGAATAGGGTTAGGGGTAGGGTTAGGGGTAGGGTTAGGGGTAGGGTTAGGGGTAGGGTTAGGGTTAGGGGTAGGGTTAGGGGTAGGGTTAGGGGTAGGGTTAGGGGTAGGGTTAGGGCTAGGGGTAGGGTTAGGGGTAGGGTTAGGGTTAGGGGTAGGGTTAGGGCTAGGGTTAGGGTTAGGAATGTGCACACGTATTCTGGTCCTCTGCGGATTTTTCCGCTGCGGATTTGATAAATCCGCAGTGCTAAACCGCTGCGGATTTACCGCGTTTTTATGCGCATTTCACTGCGGTTTTACAATTGCGATTTTCTATTGGAGCAGTTGTAAAACCGCTGCGGAATCCGCACAAAGAAGTGACATGCTGCGGAATGTAAACCGCTGCGTTTCCGTGCAGTTTTTCCGCAGCATGTGTACAGCAATTTTTGTTTCCCATAGGTTTACATTGAACTGTACACTCATGGGAAACTGCTGCGGATCCGCAGCGTTTTCCGCAGCGTGTGCACATACCTTTAGAATTAGGCTATGTGCACACGGTGCGGATTTGGCTGCGGATTCGCAGCAGTGTTCCATCAGGTTTACAGTACCATGTAAACATATGAAAAACCAAATCCGCTGTGCCCATGGTGCGGAAAATACCGCGCGGGAACGCTGCGTTGTATTTTCCGCAGCATGTCAATTCTTTGTGCGGATTCCGCAGCGTTTTACACCTGTTCCTCAATAGGAATCCGCAGGTGAAATCCGCACAAAAAACACTGGAAATCCGCGGAAAATCCGCAGGTAAAACACAGTGCCTTTTACCCGCAGATTTTTCAAAAATGGTGCGGAAATATCTCACACGAATCCGCAACGTGGGCACATAGCCTTAGGGTTAGGGTTGGAATTAGGGTTGTGGTTAGGGTTAGGGGTGTGTTGGGGTTAGTGTTGTGGTTAGGGGTGTGTTGGGGTTAGGGTTGTGATTAGGGTTATGGCTACAGTTGGGATTAGGGTTAGGGGTGTGTTGGGGTTAGTGTTGGAGTTAGAATTGAAGGGTTACCACTGTTTAGGCACATCAGGGGTCTCCAAACGCAACATGGCGCCACCATTGATTCCAGCCAATCTCGTATTCAAAAAGTCAAATGGTGCTCCCTCACTTCCGAGCCCTGACGTGTGCCCAAACAGTGGTTTACCCCCACATATGGGGTACCAGCATACTCAGGACAAACTGCGCAACAATTACTGGGGTCCAATTTCTCCTGTTACCCTTGTGAATCTAAAAAAATGCTTGCTAAAACATAATTTTTGAGGAAAGAAAAATGATTTTTTATTTTCACGGCTCTGCGTTGTAAACGTCTGTGAAGCACTTGGGGGTTCAAAGTGCTCACCACATATCTAGATAAGTTCCTTGGGGGGTCTAGTTTCTAAAATGGGGTCACTTGTGGGGGGTTTCTACTGTTTAGGCACACCAGGGGCTCTGCAAACGCAACGTGACACCCGCAGACCATTCCATCAAAGTCTGCATTTCAAAAGTCACTACTTCCCTTCTGAGCCCAGACGTGTGCCCAAACAGTGGTTTACCCCCACATATGGGGTATCAGCGTACTCAGGAGAAACTGGACAACAACTTTTGGGGTCCAATTTCTCCTGTAACCCTTGGGAAAATAAAAAAATTCTGGGCTAAATAATTATTTTTGAGGAAAGAAAACGTATTTATTATTTTCACGGCTCTGCATTATAAACTTCTATGAAGCACTTGGGGGTTCAAAGTGCTCACCACACATCTAGATAAGTTCCTTTCAGGGTCTAGTTTCCAAAATGGGGTCACTTGTGGGGGGTTTCTACTGTTTAGGCACATCAGGGGCTCTGCAAACGCAACGTGACGCCCGCAGAGCATTCCATCAAAGTCTGCATTTCAAAACGTCACTACTTCAATTCCAAGCCCCGGCATGTGCCCAAACAGTAGTTTACCCCCACATATGGGGTATCACCGTACTCAGGAGAAACTGGACAACAAATATTGGGGTCAAATTTCTCCTGTTACCCTTGGGAAAATAAAAAATTGCAGGCTAAAAGATCATTTTTGAGAAAATATTTTTTTTTTTTATTTTCATGGCTCTGCGTTATAAACTTCTGTGAAGCACTTGGGGGTTCAAAGTCCTCACCACACATCTAGATTAGTTCCTTTGGGGGTCTAGTTTCTAAAATGGTGTCATTTCTGGGGGATCTCCAATGTTTAGGCACACAGGGGCTCTCCAAACGTGACATGGTGTCCGCTAATGATTGGAGCTAATTTTCCATTTAAAAAGCCAAATGGCGTGCCATCCCTTCCGAGCCCTGCCGTGCGCCCAAACAGTGGTTTACCCCCACATATGGGGTATCAGCGTACTCAGGACAAACTGGACAACAATATTTGGGGTCCAATTTCTCCTATTATCCTTGGCAAAATAGGAAATTCCAGGCTAAAAAATCATTTTTGAGGAAAGAAAAATTATTTTTTATTTTCATGGCTCTGCGTTATAAACTTCTGTGAAGCACCTGGGGGTTTAAAGTGCTCAATATGCATCTAGATAAGTTCCTTGGGGGGTCTAGTTTCCAAAATGGGGTCACTTGTGCGGGAGCTCCAATGTTTAGGCACACAGGGGCTCTCCAAACGCGACATGGTGTCCGCTAACAATTGGAGCTAATTTTCCATTCAAAAAGTCAAATGGCGCGCCTTCTCTTCCGAGCCCTGCCGAGTGCCCAAACAGTGGTTTACCCCCACATATGAGGTATCGGCGTACTCGGGAGAAATTGCCCAACAAATTTTATGATCCATTTTATCCTACTGCCCATGTGAAAATGAAAAAATTGAGGCGAAAAGAATTTTTTTGTGAAAAAAAATTACTTTTTCATTTTTACAGATCAATTTGTAAAGCACCTGAGGGTTTAAAGTGCTCACTAGGCATCTAAATTAGTTCCTTGGGGGGTCTAGTTTCCAAAATGGGGTCACTTGTGGGGGAGCGCCAATGTTTAGGCACACAGGAGCTATCCAAACGCGACATGGTGTCCGCTAACGATGGAAATAATTTTTCATTCAAAAAGTCAAATGGCGCTCCTTCCCTTCCGAGCCTTACCATGTGCCCAAACAGTGGTTTACCTCCACATGTGAGGTATTGGTGTACTCAGGACAAATTGCCCAACACATTTTAGGATCCATTTTATCCTGTTGCCCATGTGAAAATGAAAAAATTGAGGCTAAAAGAATTTTTTTGTGAAAAAAAAGTACTTTTTCATTTTTACGGATCAATTTGTGAAGCACCTGGGGGTTCAAAGTGCTCACTATGCATCTAGATAAGTTCCTTGGGGCGTCTAGTTTCCAAAATGGGGTCACTTGTGGGGGAGCTCCAATTTTTAGGCACACGGGGGCTCTCCAAACGTGACATGGTGTCCGCTAAAGAGTGGAGCCAATTTTTGATTCAAAAAGTCAAATGGCGCTCCTTCCCTTCCAAGCCCTGCCGTGCGCCAAAACAGTGGTTTACCCCCACATATGAGGTATCAGCGTACTCAGGACAAATTGGACAACAACTTTCGTGGTTCAGTTTCTCCTTTTACCATTGGGAAAATAAAAAAATTGTTGCTAAAAGATAATTTTTGTGACTAAAAAGTTAAATGTTCATTTTTTCCTTCCATGTTGCTTCTGCTGCTGTGAAGCACCTGAAGGGTTAATAAACTTCTTGAATGTGGTTTTGAGTACCTTGAGGGGTGCAGTTTTTAGAATGGTGTCACTTTTGGGTATTTTCAGCCATATAGACCCCTCAAACTGACTTCAAATGTGAGGTGGTCCCTAAAAAAAATGGTTTTGTAAATTTCGTTGTAAAAATGACAAATCGCTGGTCGAATTTTAACCCTTATAACTTCCTAACAAAAAAAAATGTTGTTTCCAAAATTGTGCTGATGTAAAGTAAACATGTGGGAAATGTTATTTATTAACTATTTTGTGTCACATATCTCTCTGGTTTAACAGAATAAAAATTCAAAATGTGAAAATTGCGAAATTTTCAAAATTTTCGCCAAATTTCCGTGTTTATCACAAATAAATGCAGAATTTATTGACCTAAATTTACCACTAACATGAAGCCCAATATGTCACGAAAAAACAATCTCAGAACCGCTAGGATCCGTTGAAGCGTTCCTGAGTTATTACCTCATAAAGGGACACTGGTCAGAATTGCAAAAAACGGCAAGGTCTTTAAGGTCAAAATAGGCTGGGTCTTGAAGGGGTTAAGCCGCTCTACCAAACGTCAAGGTATACCCATATCAGAGCAGTCCTAACTAATGTATGTAATCCCTATCTGATGTATTTAAAACCTGGTCATATGTACAATACCTGTATGAGCAGGATTCAGAAAAGGAATGTCCATGTGGACACGCTGGACAGAACGGCCCCTGTGCGCACAGCTCAAAAAAAGAGGGGTGGAGGCCTCCCCAGTCTTGTGGACACAAGAAAACAATTATATGAAACCAGAACACATGAGCTGCGCGCACAGTGAACAAGCCCGTAGAGACATGTTCACACCACCAAGAGACTTGAAAACACAAAAAAGCACAGTAAAACCAAAAACACACTGTTGCAAAAAAATCACAGTGGACAGCAAGTGCTAGTAAAAAGATGGAAAAAACAGGGTATTTGGTTGATACGTTTTTTGCAAAAAATGTATATTAAGCCGCTCTACCAAACGTCAAGGTATACCCATATCAGAGCAGTCCTAACTAATGTATGTAATCCCTATCTGATGTATTCTTTTTTTGAGCTGTGCGCACAGGGGCCGTTCTGTCCAGCGTGTCCACATGGACATTCCTTTTCTGAATCCTGCTCATACAGGTATTGTACATATGACCAGGTTTTAAATACATCAGATAGGGATTACATACATTAGTTAGGACTGCTCTGATATGGGTATACCTTGATGTTTGGTAGAGCGGCTTAATATACATTTTTTGCAAAAAACGTATCAACCAAATACCCTGTTTTTTCCATCTTTTTACTAGCACTTGCTGTCCACTGTGATTTTTTTGCAACAGTGTGTTTTTGGTTTTACTGTGCTTTTTTGTGTTTTCAAGTCTCTTGGTGGTGTGAACATGTCTCTACGGGCTTGTTCACTGTGCGCGCAGCTCATGTGTTCTGGTTTCATATAATTGTTTTCTTGTGTCCACAAGACTGGGGAGGCCTCCACCCCTCTTTTTTTGAGCTGTGCGCACAGGGGCCGTTCTGTCCAGCGTGTCCACATGGACATTTCTTTTCTGAATCCTGCTCATACAGGTATTGTACATATGACCAGGTTTTAAATACATCAGATAGGGATTAAATACATTAGTTAGGACTGCTCTGATATGGGTATACCTTGACGTTTGGTAGATCGGCTTAATATACATTTTTTGCAAAAAACGTATCAACCAAATACCCTGTTTTTTCCATCTTTTTACTAGCACTTGCTGTCCACTGTGATTTTTTTGCAACAGTGTGTTTTTGGTTTTACTGTGCTTTTTTGTGTTTTCAAGTCTCTTGGTGGTGTGAACATGTCTCTACGGGCTTGTTCACTGTGCACGCAGCTCATGTGTTCTGGTTTCAAATTCCGCCCAAGGTAGCAAAGATGCCCAGTCATCCTGCCTAGCAGAGACAAAATGTCGCAAATATGTCACCAGAGTCTGGTTGGTTCTCTCCACCAACCCATTCGTCTCGGGATGGTATGCAGAGGAGAGGTTTAACTCTATGCTGAGTAAACGGCAGAGCTCTCTCCAAAACCGAGATGCGAACTGGGGACCCCGATCGCTGACAATCTTATCAGGCATACCATGCAAACGGACAATGTGTTTAATGAACAACACCGCCAAGGCCTGTGCTGAGGGTAACCGAGGAAGCGGCACCAAATGCACCATCTTGGAGAAATGGTCGGTGACAACCCAAATAATGGAGCAGCCACGCGACTTGGGTAGACCCACCACAAAGTCCATCCCGACCATCTCCCAGGGCCTGTCTGCCACCGGTAGAGGGTAAAGCAACCCAGCAGGCCGTTGCCGAGGAGACCGATTCTGGGCGCAAGAAACGCACGCCTGAATATAGTCCTTGACATCTCGGGCCATATGCGGCCACCAGTATGTTCTCGCCAGAAGCTCAGATGTCCTCTTGGTCCCAAAATGCCCACCCACTCTGGAGGAGTGAGCCCAAGAGAGAACCTCCGGTCGCAAGTTAGCTGGTACGAAAGTCTTGCCCGGGGGCACAGACTCTAGCGAAACCGGAGCTACAGTTCTCAGGCTCTCAGAAGGGACAATAAGCCGAGGCTCCTCCTCCTCCTCCTCCGATGACACCACGGAGCGGGAGAGAGCATCAGCACGAACGTTCTTCTCCCCGGAGAGGAAATGGAGAGTAAAATGGAACCGGGAGAAGAACAGGGACCATCTAGCCTGGCGAGAATTCAGCCGCTGGGCCGTTTGCAGATACACCAAGTTCTTGTGGTCAGTGAAGACTTGGAAGGGAAAGCGAGCTCCCTCCAAGAGATGTCTCCACTCTGAAAAAGCCAACTTCATGGCCAGCAACTCCCTGTCCCCGATGGAATAATTCCTCTCCGCTGGTGTGAAGGTCTTGGAGAAGAAGAAGCAAGGATGCTTCCGACCTTGAGCATCCTTTTGGAAAAGGACTGCTCCAGCACCAACGGATGAGGCATCCACCTCCAAGATAAATGGTTTATCAACATCGGGGCGATGTAGGATGGGAGCGCTAGCGAAGTGTGACTTGATCGAGAGAAAGGCTTTGGAGACCTCCTCTGACCACAACTTGGGATTTGCTCCCTTCTTCGTGAGGGCAACCAAGGGAGCTACCAAAGTTGAGAAGTGTGGAATGAACTGGCGATAGTAATTAATGAACCCCATAAAGCGCTGCACCGCTTTAAGAGAATGGGGTTCCTGCCAGTCCATTACAGCCTGTAGCTTGGCAGGATCCATAGCCAAACCCTGGGCAGAGATGATATAACCAAGGAAAGGCAAGGACTCCTGCTCAAACACACACTTCTCCAACTTGGCGTAGAGGGAGTTTGCCCGTAAGAGGTCGAAGACTTTGCGAACATCTCTCCGATGGGAGTCAATATCTGGAGAGAAGATGAGAATATCATCCAGATAGACTACGACCGAGGTGGTGAGCATATCCCGGAAGATGTCGTTCACAAAGTCTTGGAAAACGGCTGGGGCATTACAGAGCCCGAAGGGCATCACCAGATATTCATAGTGCCCATCCCTGGTGTTAAAAGCCGTCTTCCATTCATCCCCCTCACGGATGCGAATCAGGTTGTAAGCACCCCGCAGATCTAACTTTGTAAATACCCTCGCTCCCCGTAGCCTATCAAACAGCTCAGATATCAGGGGTAGTGGGTACTTGTTCTTAACGGTGATGGCGTTAAGACCCCTGCAGTCTATGCATGGACGTAAGTCTCCAGTCTTCTTCTGTACGAAGAAGAACCCTGCCCCTGCCGGTGACACTGACTTCCTAATGAATCCTTTTGCCAGATTCTCCTGGATGTACTGGGACATTGCCTCCGTCTCCGGGAGAGATAACGGATAGACTCGACCCCGGGGAGGCTCAGCACCAGGCAAGAGGTCAATAGGACAGTCATAGGGGCGGTGAGGCGGAAGGGTCTCCGCAGCTGTTTTGGAGAACACGTCTGCATAGGGCCAATAGTGCTTGGGGAGAGAGGAAAGATCTGCGGGTACCTGTGTAGTAGCAACCTGAACGCACTCCCTCAGACATCTACCCTCGCAAGATTTACTCCAACCCAAAATTCTCCCAGAGGACCACTCAATATGAGGAGAATGATAGCGAAGCCATGGTATCCCCAACAGGACCTCATCAATTCCCTCAGGAATGACTAATAGGGAGATTATCTCCTGATGTGATGGAGACACAGATAGCGTGAAAGGAATGGTTTGGTGGGTAATCTGTGAAGGTAGTGTTGACCCATTTACCACTCGAACGGTTACCGGCTTGGCGAGCATCACCAAGGGTATTGCGTGACGCTGGGCAAAAGCGGAAGACATAAAGTTACCCTCTGCCCCAGAATCCACACATAGCTCGACCATAAGAGTGGATGGGCCTATGGTAATTGTCCCCTTGAAGGACAACTTTGAGGCAAACGTCGCCGTGTCTAGTGTACCTCCTCCAACTGCCACTAGATGCTGACGTTTCCCCGACCGCTGAGGACCCTTGGAGGCAAGGTGTCCTGACTGCTGGCAAACATGACGGACCTTATGTGCACGGGCAGACTGAGACTTGGATCCCGCTCGTGTCACCTCTAAGGCCTCATGTGACTCGGATGCCTGGACTGGAGATTCCAAAGGTTTGGCGAAGGTGGGAGCCAGCCGAAACCTCTGCCTACACTGGGCTCGCTCCAATCTCCGCTCGTTAAAACGGAGGTCAATACGAGTAGATACGGCTATGAGCGCCTCCAGTGTGGCGGGAATCTCCCTAGTGGCCAAAGCGTCCTTCACATGGTCAGCCAGCCCCCTCCAAAATACGGGAATGAGGGTTTTATCTGGCCATTCCAACTCAGACGCTAATGTCCGGAAGTGAACAGCAAAATGGCTGACCATGGTTGAACCCTGAGTCAAAGCCAGCAGTTGGAGCGCTGTATCATGGGTGACTTGAGGTCCTAAAAAGACCTGTTTCAGAGTGTCCAGAAACCTAGGAACACTCCGCACCACATGATTGTTGCGCTCCCACAGCGGCGTAGCCCACTCCAACGCTCTGTCTGACAGGAGAGAGATTATGAATCCCACCTTTGCCCACTCAGTAGGGAAACGTGCAGCCAGAAGCTCGAGGTGTATACCACATTGGCTCACGAAACCCCTACAGGACTTACTGTCCCCAGAGTATCTCTCAGGCAAAGGAAGGTGAGATAGGGTCGGAACAGAGGTGGCAGTGGGTAAAGCTGCTGCAGCCACGCTAGCAGCCTGAACAGCTATTGCGGTAACATCCACCGCCGAGGTTGCACGCTCAAGAGACGCCAACCGGCCCTCCAGCAGCTGGATGTACCCCTGCAATCGCTGTTCATCCGCCATTACTTAGCCAGATCCTGGCGCTAGTATACTGTTAGGGTTGGCGGAACGCACCAAATATATTGTTTATTAAAAGGAATTAGTGCGTTCGCAACCCGGGATCCACCGTGCAGGAAAGTACCTGCTGCTAAATAATGGCGGCTCTATATGGCGGTATATACCAACTCTGTTAGCTTCACAGAGTAACCGCGAGAGATGAGCTCTGTGCCCTGTTAGACTTTCACAGAGGCACAGGCCAACTACCCAGATGTGAGCAGTGAGTGGTCATGCATGCATACACAATCTCCTCGCCGGAGGAGCCAGCATTCTAGGGGCTTATTTCAGCCGGGTCCCTGAACACTTATACACAATCTCCTCGCCGGAGGTGCCAGCATTCTAGGGGCTTATTTCAGCCGGGTCCCTGAACACTCTTATACACAATCTCCTCGCCGGAGGTGCCAGCATTCTAGGGGCTTATTTCAGCCGGGTCCCTGAACACATACAAACACATGACCACATTGGCGCAAAGCATATAGCAAAAGACGATACTAGCGCATGGCCATGCGGTCATGCGCAGTTTATATAGTTGCAGCACAGGAAGCTGCTACTGAAGTTTTTGCCCTTTCAGGACCTTCCAGAAGGACCAATGGAAAGTGCTGCAGTACCTGAGCATGTTTTGCCCTTTCAGGACCTTCCAGAAGGACCAATGGAATGTACTGCAGCACCTGAGCATGTGACCGAACATGTGGCCCTCAACCTCCAATGGGAGACCCTGCCCTGGGCATGCTCAGTGTGAGTAAACAAGGACTTAGTCCCAGAGAGGCTCGCTCGCCGCAGATCAGTGCAGGGTACCATAGGAAAGCCAGAAAAGGCAGTAGTGATCCTATGCACCGAATCAGCCCCAGTGAGACGCTGGGAGCGACGTCTCCGCTGAGCAGAGCCCACTGCGGCCGATACCGAATGGGAGACCGCAGCAGACACGGATCGAGATTCCCCCTGTGCAGCAGAGGAAACTCGACTCCTAACATACACTACATTAATTTTGCCTTACACAAATTTTACAACCTTCTTCTGTACTGGTACATATTCAACCTTCTCTCACCAAATACACGCCCCCAATGGATATCGTGTGACTCCAAGACACTGCACTATTAATGCTGTGACGTCCTGACTTGGGATATCTCTCCCACTCTATTGTAATCATGCCTCTGGCATGCGCCACAAGTTTCTATGATGCGACGCAGTCATGTGGGCTCCTGCCTTCCGCTCGTTACATGACCTTGTGACGTAACATGATCACCTGAGATTTGGTACTTCCAGTTCGGCGCTACTTCCACCTGGGCTAGGCACCGCATCAAACAGCGCCTGTCCTTAGCAACAACAGTCGCACATACCAGTGCAGCTGTATGCAGCATTTCCTATATACCGGTGGCAATCAGGTAAGTCTCTTCTTATTAGGTTCTATGTGGATACCAGTATGTCATACCGCTTATCTACATGCTTCTCTTCAGTCGTCGGTTCACTTCATACATTATCTTTCCTTGCTATGTTTAGCGCATATTAATTATAGCTGGTCTTTTGTACTAATCACTCCCACTCTTATAGGTAACACATCCTGCTCTGTACTTACCATCTCACGCAATTTGGGTGCCGCTCTGCAATATCTGGATTACACCATTATTCACAACCTAGCACCTATCCCCTACTATAATGAATTGAGCAACACCTAGTCAAGACCACTGGAAACACTTTCCAAATCATGATCTAGTAGATCCTCTATCCTTCTTTTAATATTGTTTTTTTTCAACATCATACTGTATCAAAGTGCTAAGTTACTTTGTATATGCTGTATAGTTTTGTCCCCTTTGTAAAATATTTTCTATATTTTTATAAACACTTCCTAGCTTTCTGGATTAAATATAACATTTTATAGTTATGTTCCTTTTGCTCTGTAAACTGCACCCTGAAGCCTTACGCTACCTGTAACGGGTGTCCAATCTGTCTATAAAATGAATGGTGGTGGCAGATATTTCTTGGGTTACTGTCAACTACGTAATTGTCCTGATGATAGGGGGCAGCAGAGAGCTGTTCTTGACAAAAAGTTAGCAGTGGGTGGATCTGCGTGACCCCCCAGCTGTGATCTCTAACAATTGGTGGCGGCAGTTGTATCTGCGTGACCCTCCCGGCAGTGAATGTTGGCAATTGGTGGCATATTACAGAGCATCAGGGATTGGCCTGATTTAAGAAATCATCCCTGTCACTGAAAACTTGCATGGTTCTTGTGACAATTCTGTGCAGAGTTTTGAGAATCAGACTCCGTGTCTTATTATGTTTTACCTGGGACTAAACTGTATGTATAGCAATTACACCTGTCTCTCGTTTTTCTATTCTACCTTTTATTTGGCAAGTGAGAAAGCAGAAGCACAAGAAAAGAAGCATGCACCTTTTTCTACCACACGTTTTTCTTACACTCAACTTTCCATTAATATGCTTGGATACAGCACTCTATGAACAGCACAGCTTCTTTAGCAATGACCTTTAGTGGCTTACCCTCCTTGTGGAGTATGTCAATGACTGCCTTCTGGTCATCTTTAAGTCAGCAGTCTTTCCCATGATTGTGGAGCCTACTGAAACAGACTAAAGGAACTTTTTAAATGCTTAGGAATCCTTTGCAGGTGTTTTTTGTTAATTATTCTAATTTACTGACATAATGACTTTTGTGTTTTCATTGCCTGTTAGCAATAGTTATCAACATTAACAGAAATAAACACTTGAAATAGATCACTCTGTTTGTAATGACTCTATATAATATGAATTTGTTCATCTTTGCTGGAACGGTAGACAAAGGAGGCTGCATAGATTGCAGACACCTATGAGGCCAACTGTACAGCTGAGATGTGGAAGACAACTGTCGCCAGCTGTAAAGGGGTAATCCAACAACCACCAACAATGCCCGTCAGCCGGCCCTCGAGGGGAGTCTCACCCCATCTTCCAGCACCCGGCTATAACTTCGACCAATCTGGTCACATCAGCCTCATCTGCTCGACAACTGCAGTTGTCCTTTTTGTGAATGAGGTGGTTGGGAGGGCTCATAAAAATTTGCAACTGGTTACTGTGGGCGGCACCTTCAAGGACACTAGCGCAGACCGAATCCTCATCTGCCCTGAGTTTGTGTTACCTGAAGAACTTATCCCTGGGAAGACCCTGACTGTTACCTTGTTTGTGAGATGTTTACCGTCCCTTACCGATGGCCTGGGATTTTCAGGATTGAGGTGTGAGGAAGGGGTTAGGAGAAGTGGTGGTGTCCGAGGACCTCTCCACAAATGTGTCATTGGAAGCTGGTCTGGGATGGTTGATTGCCCAATACATTCCTGACAACCCTCTCTGAACTGGTACATCATTTGGTTCAACTGTCAATACTGTGAATGTCAGTGTCATGCATAATGATAATTTGTTTTGTGGTAAAAGAGAACTAAGTAATGACATGCTGTGGGATGATGTTGCTGAGGATTCCCCAAAAGTAGCAAGCATCAGTGCTAAAAGCAATGGGAACAAACATGAGGATCATGAAGCAGGTAGTTTTGTGCAGCAGATCGGTGTCATGACGGACTGTGACATGGCCAGTGGTAGCTGCCCCATGATTAGCACTGCTCCTGCGGTATTAGGGGAGGATAGGGAGAAACATGGGGATCATAAGGAAGATGGTTGTGAGCAGCTGACCAGTGTCATGACGAACTGTGACAGAGCCGGTGGTAGCTGCCCCATGATTAGCACTGTTCCTGAGGAAACGGGGACAATTTTATCCCCAGGCTGTCCCGAGTGGTGGGAAAATGGGTCCAACAGTGGGTCAGAGAGGTAAAAAAAAAGTTGGGTTAGAGGTGTATCTAGGTTTTCTGACACCCGGGGCAAGAATTCAGTTTGGCGCACACCTCCCCAAGCACATATGCAATTTTCACAATTATTCTTGTATCGACGAGCTGCTTCTAATAATTCTCTGAATGCTCAGTGACAATACTGAGAGAAGCAGGAAGAGAAGCTAGTTGGTACGTGACTTTAAAGGGGATATCTGGGACTTTAAAAAAAAAAGTATCTAAGAACTAATATGCAGGTAGTTGCTTGTTGTGAGTTCTGTTGTCGGGCTCCCTCCTGTGGTCATGAATGGTACTTCGGCTGGTTCTGTCCATGGACTTTCTCTGGTGGCTGTGGGTGTTTCTGAGTTTCCTTCCTCAGGTGACGAGGTTAATTCGTTACCTGGCTGCTCTATTTGACTCCACTTAGATCTTTGCTCCAGGCCACCTGTCAATGTTCCAGTATTGGTCTAGTTCACTCCTGGATCGTTCTTGTGACCAGTCTTCCCAGCAGAAGCTAAGTGACTGCTTGTTTTTCTCTGGTTTGCTATTTTTCTGTCCAGCTTGCTATTTTGATTGTTCTTGCTTGCTGGAAGCTCTAGGACGCAGAGGGAGCGCCTCCGCACCGTGAGTCGGTGCGGAGGGTCTTTTTGCGCCCTCTGCGTGGTCTTTTTGTAGGTTTTTGTGCTGACCACAAAGTAACCTTTCCTATCCTCGGTCTGTTCAGTAAGTCGGGCCTCACTTTGCTAAATCTATTTCATCTTTGTGTTTGTATTTTCATCTTTACTCACAGTCATTATATGTGGGGGGCTGCCTTTTCCTTTGGGGAATTTCTCTGAGGCAAGGTAGGCTTTATTTTCCTATCTTCAGGGCTAGCTAGTTTCTTAGGCTGTGCCGAGTTGCATAGGGAGCGTTAGGCGCAATCCACGGCTATTTCTAGTGTGGTTGATAGGATTAGGGATTGCGGTCAGCAGAGTTCCCACGTCCCAGAGCTCGTCCTATATTATCAGTAACTATCAGGTCATTCCGTGTGCTCTTATCCACCAGGTCCATTATTGTCCTGACCACCAGGTCATAACAGTTGCTACTTACCTGCCTGTCTTGCATGGCATCGTTCTTCTTCAGCACAGAGGGATCACAGACCGTTCCTGCCAGGGATTCAGAAGCCTCAGCTGATGTCACGTCTATAGAGTGGAGGCTTCTTTTCTGGTCCGCTCTGTAGATGGGGCAGGACTTCCTAGGTCATTCTGATAGACACCCGGATCCCCGCTGCCTAACTGGGGGAGCCGGCTGTGGGTCAGAATGACCTCGGAAGTCAAGGCCCCTCGTGTCAGAAGTTGCATACCCGGCAGTAGCGCTCTGTAACCGCTCTGTGCCGGGGAGAAGGGCCCCAAGCACAACAGGCAGATAAATTCTAATTACGTACCTGCTTGTTAGTGCTTAGGTAGTTTTTTTTGTAAAGCCCATGATATCCCCTTTAAGATTGCAAATTGCATATGAGTGAAGTGGTCATGTGATAACTGGTGGAACCTGCAAGCAGAGCTGAATCCTGACAGTGAGTAGATTACATGCTGTTAGGATTGGCATGCCACAGGGATTCTATCTATAACTAGATGGTGGCCCGATTCTAACGTATCGGGTATTCTAGAATATGTAGGTAGTATATAGCACAGGCTACGTACTATATTGCACAGTGACGTAGTATATAACACAATCGACGTAGTATATAACAGAGCTACGTAGTATGTAACAGCGTACGTAGTATATAGCAGAGCTACATAGTATATAACACAGCCACGTAGTGTATTGCACAGGTATGTAGTATATTGGTCAGCCACGTAGTATATAACATAGCCACGCTGTATGTAACACAGCCCACGTAGTATAAATGTGGGCACTATATGCGTGGTTAAAAAAGACTTAAAATGAAAAATAAACATATACTCACCTTCTGAAGGCCTTTGAAGTCCTGGCACCTGTGTGAGGTGCACGCGGCAGCTTCCGGTCTCAGGGTTAGTATAAGCGCAGGACCTGTGACAACGTCGCGGTCACATGACCGTGACGTCATGGCAGGTCCTTCTCGCATAGCATCCTTGGCACCGGAACCTGCCGCTTGCACTGCCGAGGACAGCGTGCGACGTCGGAAGGTGAGAATAAACTTTTTTTTTTATTATTATTATTTGTAACATTAGATCTTTTGAACTGTTGATGCTGCATACGCAGCATCAATAGTAAAAAGTTGGTCACACAGGGATAATAGCTGCGTTAGCAGAGTGCGTTACACCGCGGTCCGTTAACGCTGGCATTAACCCTGTGTGAGCGCTCAGCAGGGCAGGGCAGTACTGCAGGGCAGTAAAACAGCGGCCATTTCACTGCTAGACTATGGCCGTCGCTGATTGATCGTGGGCGTTTTGCCACGACCAATCAGCGACTTTGATTTTCATGACAGACAGAGGCCGCGACCAATGAATATCCGTGACAGACAGAAAGACAGACAGACGGAAGTGACCCTTAGACAATTACATAGTAGATTAAAGGTAAAGCGTGCATCCAGGTTTGAGATTAAAGTATACAGTCACCATAGGTAGCTGCAGCCATCTGAATTCTCATAGTGTATGCATTGCACACTTTTAGGATTCTCCCTTGCACAAGTACGTGATTTGAATACTTCTGGCCTCATTCGGACTAGATCTGTTCAGCCTCTATCAATTAATTTTCAGTGAGTGAGGCCACACATGTCTAGTCAGGACGTGACCGCATGTATGCAAATCGACGGCACAAGAGAATCCTGACAGCATGCAGTGCGAACTGTAAGAATTCAGAAGTCTGCAGTCACATAGAATGACTGCAAACTCATCATAAACTTGGACAACTTTCCTTTAATTATCCTAACAAAAATACAAATCTGAGAATTAGTCAATATCACAAAAAAAAAATATTGCATTCAGGTACCTGATAGATGACGTTGTCTCTGGAGTCATTCTCTTTCTTTTCTTCTTCATCTTGTCCAGACGCCATGATGACTTTTCACATAAACAGTTGGTCTCTTCAGACTTACATCTTCTCCGGTCTTCTGCAGCACATCCCGACATGGTGCCCTTAAAGGTAGCAGTGTCATTACAATGCTCCTGAATAAAAATATATGGCATATGCCGAGTCCCTGAATAAATAATTGCCCCTCGCTATACAGTGGGGCAAAAAAGTATTTAGTCAGTCAGCAATAGTGCAAGTTCCACCACTTAAAAAGATGAGAGGCGTCTGTAATTTACATCATAGGTAGACCTCAACTATGGGAGACAAACTGAGAAAAAAAAATCCAGAAAATCACATTGTCTGTTTTTTTAACATTTTATTTGCATATTATGGTGGAAAATAAGTATTTGGTCAGAAACAAAATTTCATCTCAATACTTTGTAATATATCCTTTGTTGGCAATGACAGAGGTCAAACGTTTTCTGTAAGTCTTCACAAGGTTGCCACACACTGTTGTTGGTATGTTGGCCCATTCCTCCATGCAGATCTCCTCTAGAGCAGTGATGTTTTTGGCTTTTCGCTTGGCAACACGGACTTTCAACTCCCTCCAAAGGTTTTCTATAGGGTTGAGATCTGGAGACTGGCTAGGCCACTCCAGGACCTTGAAATGCTTGTTACGAAGCCACTCCTTCGTTGCCCTGGCGGTGTGCTTTGGGTCATTGTCATGTTGAAAGACCCATCCATGTTTCATCTTCAATGCCCTTGCTGATGGAAGGAGGTTTGCACTCAAAATCTCACGATACATGGCCCCATTCATTCTTTCATGTACCCGGATCAGTCGTCCTGGCCCCTTTGCAGAGAAACAGCCCCAAAGCATGATGTTTCCACCACCATGCTTTACAGTAGGTATGGTGTTTGATGGATGCAACTCAGTATTCTTTTTCCTCCAAACACGACAAGTTGTGTTTCTACCAAACAGTTCCAGTTTGGTTTCATCAGACCATAGGACATTCTCCCAAAACTCCTCTGGATCATCCAAATGCTCTCTAGCAAACTTCAGACGGGCCAGGACATGTACTGGCTTAAGCAGTGGGACTCGTCTGGCACTGCAGGATCTGAGTCCATGGTGGCGTAGTGTGTTACTTATGGTAGGCCTTGTTACATTGGTCCCAGCTCTCTGCAGTTCATTCACTAGGTCCCCCCGCGTGGTTCTGGGATTTTTGCTCACCGTTCTTGTGATCATTCTGACCCCACGGGGTTGGATTTTGCGTGGAGCCCCAGATCGAGGGAGATTATCAGTGGTCTTGTATGTCTTCCATTTTCTAATTATTGCTCCCACTGTTGATTTCTTCACTCCAAGCTGGTTGGCTATTGCAGATTCAGTCTTCCCAGCCTGGTGCAGGGCTACAATTTTGTTTCTGGTGTCCTTTGACAGCTCTTTGGTCTTCACTATAGTGGAGTTTGGAGTCAGACTGTTTGAGGATGTGCACAGGTGTCTTTTTATACTGATAACAAGTTTAAACAGGTGCTATTACTACAGGTAATGAGTGGAGGAAAGAGGAGACTCTTAAAGAAGAAGTTACAGGTCTGTGAGAGCCAGAAATCTTGATTGTTTGTTTCTGACCAAATACTTATTTTCCACCATAATATGCAAAAAAAATGATAAAAAAAACAGACAATGTGATTTTCTGGATTTTTTTTCCTCAGTTTGTCTCACATAGTTGAGGTCTACCTATGATGTAAATTACAGACGCCTCTCATCTTTTTAAGTGGTGGAACTTGCACTATTGCTGACTGACTAAATACTTTTTTGCCCCACTGTATTCTCTGCACAAAATATGGCCCCCACACTGTCCCTCTTATGGTACATGCCCTCTACACTGCCCTCTATTTCCATACTGGGTACCCTCTTCACACTGTCCTCTCACACTGTGTCCCCCCTATACTGCCCAGTCTCTATACTATGCCCCCTCACCATACTCGCCCTCCTTGGCTTACTATCCCTTTCTGGCTGTGACCTTACATTGTTCCCCAAAGTTACCCCCCCCCACACACTACTCAATCTTTATTCTGTGCCCACTCACACTTTTCTCCCCATACTGTCTCCTCGCATTATTCTCCGCTAGTCTCCTCACACATTTATCCTCTTACTTTCCATACTCCCTCCTCACACATCCCCCCGACTCTACATACTGTGTCCGCACCCATCCCATCACTTTCGCTCCCGATACTGTGTCCGCATACATTTTCCCCTCACTCCTTATACTGTTTCCTCATACATGCCCTGCATCTCCACCCTTGCTCGTCATATTGTTTTCAAATTTCGCCTGCTCCCCATTTTATCTGCACCAGTCCTTTCCTTGCTCTCCAGACTTGTATCCTCAAATCATCGCACTGTTTACCAAATCTTTACCCCACACACGCCAAATCTCCTCCAGCCCCATTATACTAAATCTCCTCCTCAAAGTAAATACCCCCACACACAGTAAATACCCCCACACACACAGTAAAGTTCCCTTCACACACAGCAAATACAACATCAAAAAAAGAAAAGGAACCATGCATATATAGCGCACACCCAAATCATAGAAAAATTGCATATGTATAATAGTTACAAAATGTATTAATTGACAAAAATCCACAACAAAAACCGTATTAACCCCTTAGCGACCACCGATACGCCTTTTAACGGCGGCCGCTAGGGGTACTTAAACCACAGCGCCGTTAATTAACGGCGCTGTGGAAAAAGTGAATAGCGCCCCCCAGAGTCGGATTTTCTCCGGGGTCTCGGCTGCCGGAGGTAGCCGAGACCCCAGAGAACATGATTCGGGGTTTTTTTTACCCACCCCGCATTTGCGATCGCCGGTAATTAACCGTTTACCGGCGATCGCAAAAAAACAAAACAAAACGCGATCTCTTTTTAATTTCTCTGTCCTCCGATGTGATCGCACATCAGAGGACAGAGAAAAGGGGTCCCAGGTGGCCCCCCAATACTTACCTAGCTCCCCCGGTGCTCCTCGTATCTCCCGATGGGCGCCGCCATCTTCAAAATGGCGGGCGCATGCGCAGTGCGCCCGCCGGCCCCGCGAGAATCTTTGGGGTCTCGGCTGCCGGGGGCAGGGTTAGGGTTAGGGGTAGGGTTAGGGCTAGGGGTAGGGCTAGGGTTAGGGGTAGGGTTAGGGCTAGGGTTAGGGCTAGGGTTGGGGCTAAATTTAGGGTTAGGGTTGGGGCTAAATTTAGGGTTAGGCTTCTTTCACACTTACGTCGGTACGGGGCCGTCGCACTGCGTCGGCCCGACATACCGACGCACGTTGTGAAAATTGTGCACAACGTGGGCAGCAGCTGTAGTTTTTCAACGCATCCGCTGCCCAATCTATGTCCTGGGGAGGAGGGGGCGGAGTTACGGCCACGCATGCGCGGTCAGAAATGGCGGATGCGACGTACAAAAAACGTTTCATTGAACGTTTTTTTGTGCCGACGGTCCGCCAAAACAACTGATCCAGTGCACGACGGACGCGACGTGTGGCCATCCGTCACGATCCGTCGGCAATACAAGTCTATGGGCAAAAAACACATCCTGCGGGCACGTTTGCAGGATCCGTTTCTTGTCCAAAACGACGGATTGCGACGGAATGCCAAACGACGCAAGTGTGAAAGTAGCCTTAGGGCTAGGGTTAGGGTTGGGGCTAAAGTTAGGGCTAGGGTTGGGGCTAAAGTTAGGGTTAGAGTTGGGATTAGGGTTAGGGTTTGGATTAGGGTTGGTATTAGGGTTAGGGTTGGCATTAGGGTTACGCTTGGGATTAGGGTTAGGTTTGGGATTAGGGTTGAGATTAGGATTAGGGATGTGTTGGATTTAGGGTTTTGATTAGGGTTATGGTTAGGGTTGACATTAGGGTTGTTTTGGGGTAAGGGTTGTGATTATGGTTAGGGTTAGTGATTAGGATTATGGATCAGGTTGGGATTAGGGTTAGGGGTGTGTTGGGGTTAGGGTTGGAGCTAGAATTGGGGGGGTTTCCACTGTTTAGGTACATCAGGGGGTCTCCAAACACGACAGCCAATTTTGCGCTCAAAAAGTCAAATGGTGCTCCCTCCCTTCTGAGCTCTGCCGTGCGCCCAAACAGTGGGTTACCCCCACATATGGGGCATCAGCGTACTCGGGATAAATTGGACAACAACTTCTGGGGTCCAATTTCTCTTGTTACCCTTGTGAAAATAAAAACTTGGGGGCTACAAAATCTTTTTTGTGGAAAAATATATATATATATATTTTTTATGACTCTGCATTATAAACTTCTGTGAAGCACTTGGGCATTCAAAGTTCTCACCACACATCTATATAAGTTCCTTGGGGGGTCTAGTTTCCAAAACGGGGTCACTTGTGGGGGGTTACTACTGTTTAGGTACATCAGGGGCTCTGCAAACGCAACATAACGCCCACAGACCATTCTATCTAAGTCTGCATTCCAAAATGGCGCTCCTTCCCTTCCGAGCTCTGCCGTGCGCCCAAACAGTGGTTTACCCCCACATATGGGGCATCAGCATACTCAGGATAAATTGGACAACAACTTTAGTGGTCCAATTTCTCCTGTTACCCTTGTGAAAATAAAAACTTGGGGGCTACAATATCTTTTTTGTGAAAAAAAAAATATTTTTTATTTTCACGACTCTACATTCTAAACTTTTGTGAAGCACTTGGGCATTCAAAGTTCTCACCACACATCTAGATAAGTTCCTTTGGGGGTCTAGTTTCCAAAATGGGGTCACTTGTGGGGGATTTCTACTGTTTAGGCACATCAGGGGCTCTCCAAACGCGACATGGCGTCCGATCTCAATTCCAGCCAATTCTACATTGAAAAAGTAAAACGGCACTCCTTCTCTTCCAAGCTCTGCGGTGCGCCCAAACAGTGGTTTACCCCCACATATTGGGTATCGACGTACTCAGGAGAAATTGCACAACAACATTAGTGGTCTAATTTCTCCTGTTACCCTTGTGAAAATAAAAATTTGTGGGCAAAAAGATCATTTTTGTGTAAACAAAAGCGATTTTTTATTTTCACGGCTCTACGTTATAAACTTCTGTGAAGCACTTGGGGGTTCAGAGTGCTCACCATACATCTAGATAAGTTCCTTAAGGGGTCTAGTTTCCAAAATGGTGTCACTTCAGGGGTTTCCACTGTTTAGGCACATCAGGGGCTCTCTAAACGTGACATGGCGTCCGATCTCAATTCCAGCCAATTCTGCATTGAAAAAGTCAAACGGCGCTCCTTCACTTCTAAGTTCTGCGGTGCGTCCAAAAAGTGGTTTACCCCCACATATGGGGTATTGGCGTATTCAGGAGAAATTGCATAACAAAATTTATGGTTACATTTCTGTTTTTACACTTGTGAAAATAAAAAAAATGGTTCTGAATTAAGATGTTTGCAAAAAAAAGTTAAATGTTCATTTTTTCCTTCCACATTGTTTCAGTTCCTGTGAAGCACGTAAAGGGTTAATAAACTTCTTGAATGTGGTTTTGAGAACCTTGAGGGGTGTAGTTTTTAGAATGGTGTCACACTTCATTATTTTCTATCATATAGACCCCTCAAAATGACTTCAAATGTGATGTGGTCCCTAAAAAAAAATGGTGTTGTAAAAATGAGAAATTGCTGGTCAACTTTTAACCCTTATAACTCCCTAACAAAAAAAAAAATTGTTTCCAAAATTGTGCTGATGTAAAGTAGACATGTGGGAAATGTTATTTATTAACTATTTTTCGTGACATATCTCTCTGATTTAAGGGCATAAAAATACAAAGTTTGAAAATTGCAAAATTTTAAAAATTTTCGCCATATTTCCGTTTTTTCATAAATAATCGCAAGTAATATCGAAGAAATGTTACCACTAACATGAAGTACAATATGTCACGAAAAAACAATCTCAGAATCAGCGGGATCCGTTGAAGCGTTCCAGAGTTATAACCTCATAAAGTGACAGTGGTCAGAATTGCAAAAATTGGCCTGGTCATTAAGTACCAAATTGGCTCTGTCACTAAGGGGTTAAAAGAACAAACCACATCACCACTAGTCCCATGACATTATAACATATACAAAAAAAAGTCACAATGGCACTAATAGTGCCTGAAATGACACTACACATAAACACAATAATTTGCTGTTGACATGCAAATAAGCAAGGCAAAAAAAAAAAATCCACATAAACTCTGGGCGTCTCCAGACTTAATGGAAGATATATATATGCCTATATAAGTGTAGGTCCTGATGTTCCCAAGAGAGCTCCAATAAGCCCCATAGAGATTGCAAAGAAGCTAGTGAAGGCATTCCATTATAATGGAAAGTAGTATGGAGGGAAATCAGAGCCAGAAGGTAGAACTAAAAGGCGACCAAGAGTGGTAATATCACCGTATGGAGCAGCCCAGCATGTAGCGTCAGCAGTCAAAGCGTCAGGGGGAGAATAGTCCCGGGACCAGAAGAGTGTGGTATCGCTGCTCAGCGCAGCTTCATCAGGGGAAGTGAATGGGGAAAGGTCAGGGGATCTTAAGTAGTGATCGGTTAATCAAACACAGTAGCTGAAAGCTGTGTAATGACAAGAGAGAAAAAACAAACAAAAAACATGTAGAGGAGTACCTTCAGCAAGGATGAGGAAGCCGGCAGCATAGTGCACGTACTCGCGCATGCGCAGGACATTAGCCACTCATATCCGAGTGAAATGCCGAGAATACAGGCTGCGCCAATGAAAAGCAGAAAGCAGGAACTCGTGCATGAGTGGGACGCGACCCTGCTGGGGATACAATAGATCTCACGCAAGTGCGGAGGGCAGAGATAACCAATGTGAATAATAATAATCCTTATTTTTATATAGCGCTAACATATTCCGCAGCGCTTTACAGTTTTGCACACATTATCCCCGATGGGGCTCACAATCTAAATTCCCTATCAGTATGTCTTTGGAATGTGGGAGGAAACCGGAGTGCCCGGAGGAAATCCACGCAAATACGGGGAGAACATACAAACGCCTTGCAGATGGTGTCCAAGGTGGGATTAGAACCCTGGACTCCAGCGCTGCAAGGCTGCAGTGCTAACCACTGAGCCACCGTGCTGCCCCGTGAATGCGCAGTTCCAGCAATAAATGGACCAAGCGTGTATACTTGCAATAAAGCATATGAAAAATACAAGGGTGCATTAAACATGATGGATTGTGTACCCCAGCTCAAAAAGAGAGGGGTATAAATAACATCCCAAAAACGGGACGGGTAGATGTAAGGAATATGATAAAGCATAATAAGGCATATAAAGGGGAACAAAACCCCCACAAACCCCGATAGAATAGACAGGAGACATACCCAGGCAGAAAATACCCCAATAGTAGTAAATAAAGATACAAAGAACTTAAAAAAAACAAATATATATATATAATACGTTCTTGGAAAGCCATGGGAAATGCTGCTCGAGGATTTAATGCACAAACTGGAAATACATACCGTCAGTATGAATCATCCGACTGTATGACACTTGGTATGAACACATCAACCGCAGGGTACAGTATATATTTGAGAATGCTGTACTTCAGTTAGAAAGAAGCAAATCCACAGAGGAAGAAAATGGCAGCACGCAGATGTTTAGCATGCACACAAAGTTCAAGAATCCTGATGAGGGAACGTCAAACATGGCCAGAGAACAGTTAGGCATGTGACCAATAGAACATGCCCAATTTATCCCAAGAAGCTCGTGAAAAGCTGCTCTTCGTTAAGTCCATTAGGTAATAAACTCCGTAGATTAAAAATCCGGCGAGATTCTGTTTGGAGCAGCCGCTTCCTAAGGTTTCCGCCTCTGGCGTTGAACTGAATCTTCTGTAAACCAAAAAATGAGATGTTAGAAGTGGAGTCATCATGTGCGGATAGAAAATGCGAGGCTACTGGGGACAAAGTCTTGCCCTTCTTGTTATCAGAAGCGGCCAGGTGTATTGTGCATAGATGTTTTTGTGCCCTCTTTCTAAATTCCTGGGAGGTCTGGCCCACATAGATTTTACTGCAGGGGCAAATAATGGCATAGATTACATTGACAGTCTTACAGTTAATGTAAGATGTCAGACGATAAGATTTCGAGTCCGAGGGATTTATGAAGAAGTCCATCGTGATAGGGACATACTGACAAATGCTACATTCTCCACACGGGAATGACCCCCTCAACCGTATGCCTCTATTCAAGCAGATTACAATGATCAATGGAGTCAGGTAAGGAGAATTCTAGCATCCCACTGGGACATTTTGACTACGGACACCCAGACATCCCCCTTGGTTGCTTCGCGCCCTACTATGACAGCCAGGAGGGACCCTAATTTGGGAGATATTTTAACTAGGAGCCACTTTATGCGCCCTCCCACCAGCTTGAATAGAAGCATACGGTTGAGGGGGTCATGTATTGTGAAATTTTGTCCAACACCACACTTTCCTCAGCAGGAGAATTGAAGATGGGTCATGGCTGGGTCTCCAGCCTGATAATGACCCAAAACACAGCAGCAGGGCAACTAAGTAGTGGCTCCGTAAGAAGCATTACAAGGTCCTGGAGTGGCCTAGCCAGCCTCCAGGCATGAACCCAATAGAAAATCTTGGAGGGAGTTGAAACTCAATGTTGCCCAGCGACAGCCCTGAAACCTGAAAGATCTGGAGAAGATTTGTATTGAGAACTGGACCAAAATTCCTTGCTCGAGTATATGCAAACTTGGTCAAGAACTACAGGAAATGTCTGACCTCTGTAATTGCAAACAAACGTTTCTGCACCAAATGCTAAGTTGTTTTTCTATTGAATCAAATACTTATTTCATGCAATAAAATGCAAATTAATTATGTAAAATCATACAATGTGATTTCTTAGTTTTTTTTTAAGATTCTGTCTCTCATAGTTTAAGTGTACCTACGATAAAAATTACAGACCTCTCCATTCTTTGCACGTGGGAAAACTTGCAAAATCAGTAGTGTATCAAATACTTATTTTCCTCACAGTATATGGCCCACTGCATCCTGGTACATATGCCACCCATCTTGGTATATATTACCACCCACCCTGGCATATAAGGCCCCCCATCACATTGGATACGTAAAAAAATGATTCTACTCATGTTCCTACTGCTTCCTCGCAGTGCAGCGTCCTTTCTGATGCCAGCAGCTGTCTTCAGTGTGTAAGAAGCTCATGACGTCACTGCCATGCACCCCAACATGCTGATGTCAGCTGCCGGAATATTCACTGCTCTCCACGCCCTGGATAAGGCGTTCATTTGTTGTTTTTTAATAGCGGACACAACTGATCGCCAGCCACTGCAGCGCCAACCTGACGCTGCCAGTATTTTATTCAGCACAGTCCTGCTAACAGGTTTCCTTTAACCCCTTAATCCCATTGGACGTACTATCCCATCAAGGTGACCTGGGATTTAATTCCCAGGGACGGGATAGTATGTCATAGGCAATCAGCCGGGCTCACGGGGGGGCGTGGCTGATCGCCGCCGGGTGTCAGCTGATTATTACGGCTGACATCCGGCACTATGTGCCAGAAGTCACGGACCGCTCCCAGCACATTAACCCCCAGAACACTGCGATCAAACATGATTGCAGCGTTCCGGCGGCATAGGGAAGCATTGTGCAGGGAGGGGGCTCCCTGCGTGCTTCCCTGAGACCCACGGTACAATGTGGTGTGATCATGTTGTACCGAGCGTCTAATCTCTGCAGGCCCCGGATCCAAAATGGCAGCGGGGCTCCTTCCGGGTCCTGCAGGGAGGTGGCTTACAAGCGCCTGCTCAGAACAGGTGTCGGCAAGCCTCCCTGCAGTGCCTGTCAGATCGCTGATCTGACACAGTGCATTGCAAAGTAAAAAAAAAAAAAAAAAGACGAGGCAAAAAACGCTTTATTATCATACTGCCAAACAAAAAGTGGAATAACACGCGATCAAAAAGACGGATATAAATAACCATGGTACCGCTGAAAACGTCATCTTATCCTGCAAGAAACAAGCTAAAGTTATAGTCCTCAGAATAAAGTGATGCAAAAATAATTATTTTTTATATAAAATAGTTTTCTTTCATCGTATAAAAGCACCAAAACATACAGTACAGACCAACAGTTTAGACACACCCTCTCATTTAAAGATTATTCTGTATTTTCATGACTATGAAAATTGTACATTCACACTGAAGACATCAAAACTATGAATTAAGGCTACGTTCACATTAGCGTTGCGCGCCGGTGCGTCGGCGATGCAACGCACGACGCACCAAAAAACGCGCGCAAAAACGCTGCGTTTTGCGACGCGTGCGTCGTTTTTTGACGAAAATCGGACGCACGAAAAATGCAACTTGTTGCATTTTCTTGCGTCCGACGCTAGCGTCGGAAACGACGCACGTGTCGGAAAACGCAACCAAAAAAACGCACGCGTCCCCCATGTTAAACATAGGGGCGCGTCGCCGCTGCATCGCCGCTGCGTCGCCGACGCAACAGCGACGCACATTAGCGGAACGCTAATGTGAACGTAGCCTAACACATGTGGAATTATATACTTAACAAAAAAGTGTGAAACAACTGAAAATGTCTTATATTCTAGGTTCTTCAGAGTAGCCACCTTTTGCTTTAATGACTGCTTTGCACACTCTTGGCATTCTCTTGATGAGCTTCAAAATGTAGTCACCGGGAATGGTCTTCCAACAATTTTGAAGGAGTTCCCAGAGATGCTTAGCACTTGTTGGCCCTTTTGCCTTCACTCTGCGGTCCAGCTCACTCCAAACCATCTCGATTGGGTTCAGGTCTGGTGACTGTGGAGGCCAGGTCATCTGGCGTAGCACCCCATTACTCTCCTTCTTGGTCAAATAGCCCTTACACAGCCTGGAGGTATCCTGTTGAAAATGGTCCAAATAAACGCAAACCGGATGGAATAGCATGCCGCTGCAAGATGCTGTGGTAGCCATGCTGGTTCAGTATGCCTTCAATTTTGAATAAATCCCCAACAGTGTCACCAGCAAAGCACCCCCACACCATCACACATCCTCCTCCATGCTTCAGGGTGGGAACCAGGCATGTAGAGTCCATCCATTCACCTTTTCTGTGTCGCACAAAGACACGGTGGTTGGAAGCAAAGATCTCAAATTTGGACTCATCAGACCAAACACAGATTTCCACTGGTCTAATGTCCATTCCTTGTGTTCTTTAGCCCAAACAAGTCTCTTCTGCTTGTTGCCTGTCCTTGGCAGTGGTTTCCTAGCAGCGATTTTACCATGACGGCCTGCTGCACAAAGTCTCCTCTTAACAGTTGTTGTAGAGATGTGTCTGCTGCTAGAACTCTGTGTGGCATTGACCTGGTCTCTAATCTGAGCTGCTGTTAACCTGCGATTTTCTGAGGCTGGTGACTCGGATAAACTTATCGTCAGAAGCAGAGGTGACTCTTGGTCTTCCTTTCCTGGGGCGGTCCTCATGTGACTCTGTTTCTTTGTAGCGCTTAATGGTTTTTGCCACTGCACTTGGGACACTTTCAAAGTTTACCCAATTTTTCGGACTGACTGACCTTAATTTCTTAAAGTAATGATGGGCACTCATTTTTCTTTACTTAGCTGCTTTTTTCTTGCCATAATACAAATTCTAACAGTCTATTCAGTAGGACTATCAGCTGTGTATCCACCAGACTTCTGCACAACACAACTGATGGTCTCAACCCCATTTACAGTTAGGTCCATATATATTTGAACAGAGACAACATTTTTCTCATTTTAGTTACAGACATTACCACAATGAATTTTAAACAAAACAATTCAGATGCAGTTGAAGTTCAGACTTTCAGCTTTCATTTGAGGGTATCCACGTTAAAATTGGATGAAGGGTTTAGGAGTTTCAGCTCCTTAATATGTGCCACCCTGTTTTTAAAGGGACCAAAAGTAATTGGACAATTGACTCCAAGGCTATTTCATGGACAGGTGTGGGCAATCCCTTCATTATGTCATTCTCAATTAAGCAGATAAAAGGCCTGGAGTTGATTTGAGGTGTGATGCTTGCATTTGGAAGGTTTTGCTGTGAAGTAAACATGCGGTCAAAGGAGCTCTCCATGCAGGTGAAACAAGCCATCCTTAAGCTGCGAAAACAGAAAAAAACTCATCCGAGAAATTGCTACAATATTAGGAGTGGCAAAATCTACAGTTTGGTACATCCTGAGAAAGAAAGAAAGCACTGGTGTACTGATAAATGCAAAAAGACCTGGGCGCCCCCGGAAGACAACAGTGGTGGATGCTCGCAGAATAATCTCCATGGTGAACAGAAACCCCTTCACAACAGCCAACCAGGTGAACCACACTCTCCAGGAGGTCGGCGTATCAATATCCAAATCTACCATAAAGACAAGACTGCATGAAAGTAAATACAGAGGGTTCACTGCACGGTGCAAGCCACTCATAAGCATCAAGAAGAAAAAGGCTAGACTGGACTTTGCTAAAAAACATCTAAAAAATCCAGCACAGTTCTGGAAGAACATTCTTTGGACAGATGAAACCAAGATCAACCTCTACCAGAATGATGGAAAGAGAAAAGTATGGCGAAGGCATGGTACAGCTCATGATCCAAAGCATACCACATCATCTGTAAAACACGGCGGAGGCAGTGTGATGACTTGGGCATGCATGGCTGCCAGTGGCACTGGGTCACTAGTGTTTATTGATGATGTGACACAGGACAGAAGCAGCCGAATGAATTCTGAGGTATTCAGAGACATACTGTGTGCTCAGATCCAGCCAAATGCAGACAAACTAATTGTCCATCTCTAGTATTAAACGACGACCAATGACCCAAAACATAAAGCCAAAGCAACCCAGGAGTTTTTTAAAGCAAAGAAGTGGAATATTCTTGAATGGCCAAGTCAGTCACCTGATTTCAACCCAATTGAGCATGCATTTCACTTGTTAAAGACTAAACTCCAGACAGAAAGGCCCACAAACAAACAGCAACTGAAAACCACTGCAGTGAAAGCCTGGCAGAGCATCAAAAAGGAGGAAACACAGCGTCTGGTGATGTCCATGAGTTCAAGACTTCAGGCAGTCATTGCCAACAAAGGGTTTTCAACCAAGTACTAAAAATGAACATTTTATTTACAATTATTGAATCTGTCCAATTACTTTTGGTCCCTTTAAAAACAGGGTAGCACATGTTAAGGAGCTGAAACTCCTAAAACCCTCATCCAATTTTAATGTGGATACCCTCAAATGAAAGCTGAAAGTCTGAACTTCAACTGCATCTGAATTGTTTTGTTTAAAATTCATTGTGGTAATGTCTATAACCAAAATTAGAAAAATGTTGTCTTTGTCCAAATATATATGGACCTAACTGTATAAGGCAAGAAATCCCACTTATTAAACCTGACAGGGCATTCCTGTGAAGTGAAAACCATTCCCGGTGACTACCTATTGAAGCTCATCAAGAGAATGCCAAGAGTGTGCAAAGCAATCATCAAAGCAAAAGGTGGCTACTTTGAAGAACCTAGAATATAAGACATAATTTCAGTTGTTTCACACTTTGTTGTTAAGTATATAATTCCACATGTGTTAATTCATAGTTTTGATGCCTGCAGTGTGAATGTACAATTTTCATAGTCATGATAATACAGAAACATCTTTAAATGAGGTGTGTCCAAACTTTTGGTCTGTACTGTATGTGTATATACATATATATATATATATATATATATATATATATATATATATATATATATATATATATATATACCAAAAAGAAAAGAAGGCAGCACTCCAATTCTTGAAAAGGTGAAAAACTGTGAAGTTTATTCAGACCCACATCTCTGTGCGACGTTTCGGCTCACACTGAGCCTTTCTCAAGCAGTGGGTGGTAACAAATTGTGTCCTTTTATACATATAGCCCACAATTATTTACATATTCATTAGCCATATTTATGTTTACAGTGAATCTATTAAGCTTATGTCATCTTTTTCCATTAATAACCGCTCTTGTGTATCTTTATCATATAAGGTGCATAGTGCTAAAGTGCTATACTAGGTATATTGATCTCCACATTCCCTTCACTATTGCCGCTTTTATGTACCGTACTTGGCTTAAGTTCTCCATAATCTTCTATACGTTATGATTCATATCACATGTTTGTAATGATACATGTCGCTTACCCCGCCGGATAGATGAAGCCACATGGAGGACTGAGTAACTGTTGATTTCGGCGTTCCCTTCATCCTACTGCGCATGTCATGGCGTCACATACCCCTGTGTTGGATCGCCGGCCAGTGAGAATCCAGCTACTGTTACCTCCTACTTGCGCCTGCGAACAAGCGCTCTATCCACTTCACACCACCATCTTAGTTGTGGCAACTGCATATACTACAGCGAAGAGGAATCACTCTTAACTTTTCTTATATTGCTCGTATGTCCTCTGCATGTATCACATTCTCTTTAACCCTTTAGGTACCGATTGGGCTTATCTATTATATCCACTTCCAGCTAGCCGGACGACACCTTATACAGGTTGTCTCCCGCTGCTGATGGACCTCCACATTGACCCATGACCTTTTCAGATCACAACATCTCCGTAGAAGGACCCATATAAGTTTGTCAATATAGTGCCCAGTACCTAACCATAGAGGAAAACACTCCTTTTAAGTACTAGTAAACAGGGTTATTAAAGAAATCTTCTAAGACAGATATTGATGCTAATTACATATTTATTTATCATCATAGAAGATTATGGAGAACTTAAGCCAAGTACATAAAAGCGGCAATAGTGAAGGGAATGTGGAGATCAATATACCTAGTATAGCACTTTAGCACTATGCACCTTATATGATAAAGATACACAAGAGCGGTTATTAATGGAAAAAGATGACATAAGCTTAATAGATTCACTGTAAACATAAATATGGCTAATGAATATGTAAATAATTGTGGGCTATATGTATAAAAGGACACAATTTGTTACCACCCACTGCTTGAGAAAGGCTCAGTGTGAGCCGAAACGTCGCACAGAGATGTGGGTCTGAATAAACTTTACAGTTTTTCACCTTTTCAAGAATTGGAGTGCTGCCTTCTTTTGTTTTTGGCATATTATTTGGGTGGATGAGTGGACCGTCTTACCCAGGAGGCTTGGCACCCACCGGTGAGCATTGTGCTGTTACCATTTTTATATCTATATATATATACTAGCTATTGAACCCGTTCTACGCCCGGGTGGCAAGCATTTATATTGGTATATGGTCTCCATCCTGGTATGTGCTGCTCCATCCTGCGCCCCCATCCTGTCATGTGCTGCTCCCATCCTGCGCCTCCATTCTGTCATTTGCTGCTCCCATCCTGTCATTTGCTGCTGCCATCCTGCGCCCGTTCTGTCATGTGCTGCTGCCATCCTGCGCCTGTTCTGTCATGTGCTGCTGCCATCCTGCGCCCGTTCTGTCATGTGCTGCTGCCATCCTGCGCCCGTTCTGTCATGTGCTGCTGCCATCCTGCGCCCGTTCTGTCATGTGCTGCTGCCATCCTGCGCCCGTTCTGTCATGTGCTGCTGCCATCCTTCGCCCGTTCTGTCATGTGCTGCTGCCATCCTTCGCCCGTTCTGTCATGTGCTGCTGCCATCCTGCGCCCGTTCTGTCATGTGCTGCGGCCATCCTGCGCCCGTTCTGTCATGTGCTGCTGCCATCCTGCGCCCGTTCTGTCATGTGTTGCGGCCATCCTGCGCCCGTTCTGTCATGTGCTGCTGCCATCCTGCGCCCGTTCTGTCATGTGCTGCGGCCATCCTGCGCCCGTTCTGACATGTGCTGCTGCCATCCTGCGCCCGTTCTGTCATGTGCTGCTGCCATCCTGCGCCCGTTGTCATGTGCTGCTGCCATCCTGCGCCCGTTCTGTCATGTGCTGCTGCCATCCTGCGCCCGTTCTGTCATGTGCTGCTCCCATCCTGCGTCCCCGTTCTGTCATTTGCTGCTGCCATCCTGCGCCCGTTCTGTCATGTGCTGCTGCCATCCTGCGCCCGTTCTGTCATGTGCTGCTGCCATCCTGCGCCCGTTCTGTCATGTGCTGCTGCCATCCTGCGCCCGTTCTGTCATGTGCTGCTGCCATTCTGCGCCCGTTCTGTCATGTGCTGCTGCCATCCTGCGCCCATTCTGTCATATGCTGCTGCCATCCTGCGCCCGTTCTGTCATGTGCTGCTGCCATCCTGCGCCCGTTCTGTCATGTGCTGCTCCCATCCTGCACCCGTCCTGTCATGTGCTGCTCCCATCCTGCGCCCGTTCTGTCATGTGCTGCTGCCATCCTGCGCCCGTTCTGTCATGTGCTGCTGCCATCCTGCGCCCGTTCTGTCATGTGCTGCTGCCATCCTGCGCCCGTTCTGTCATGTGCTGCTGCCATCCTGCGCCCGTTCTGTCATGTGCTGCTGCCATCCTGCGCCCGTTCTGTCATGTGCTGCGGCAATCCTGCGCCCGTTCTGTCATGTGCTGCGGCCATCCTGCGCCCGTTCTGTCATGTGCTGCGGCCATCCTGCGCCCGTTCTGTCATGTGCTGCGGCCATCCTGCTCCCGTTCTGTCATGTGCTGCGGCCATCCTGCGCCCGTTCTGTCATGTGCTGCTGCCATCCTGCGCCCGTTCTGTCATGTGCTGCGGCCATCCTGCGCCCGTTCTGTCATGTGCTGCTGCCATCCTGCGCCCGTTCTGTCATGTGCTGCTCCCATCCTGCGCCACCATTGTATTATATGTCCCCCGCTCCAGTGTGTATGCCCCCGAATGCTGCTGCCATATAAAAAAAAAAAAATACCATACTCACCTATCGTCCGGCTCCACTGCAGGTATGTCTTCAAGAAAATGGCGCCGGAAAGCGGGGACTGCGCAGGCGCCGATTCCGGCAGCAGGAATCGGCGCCTGCGCAGTCCGCGCTTTCCGGCACCATTTTCTTGAAGACACACCTGCAGTGGAGCCGGAGTGTGTCTTCAAGAAAATGGCGCCGGAAAGCGCGGACTGCGCAGGCGCCGATTCCGGCAGCAGGAATCGGCGCCTGCGCAGTCCGCGCCCTCCGGAGCCAGGAGCAGAGGAGCCGGGAGACGGAGCCGCAAGCAGCGCTGGAACCGGGAAAGGTGAGTATACTTACCCTCCCTCCTGGCGGTCCCTGACTCTCCGGTGGAGATCGCGGTATGCGTTCAGTGCTTACGCATACCGCGATCTCCCGGGAGCGTCGCTCTGTGAGGCCCAGACTGCGCCGGCGCTTGCGCAGTCTATAGAGGCTTCGGACAGAGTGACGCTCCCAGCGTTATATTATAGATATATATATATATATAAGTTTTGATGAATATTTTGTTTTAAAATGATGTGCAAATGACTTACAGAATTTCTCTATGTAAATGTTCATGCTAAAATTGCATTGCAGTCTGATGGAAATCGCACTGCTAGGTGTGAAAAATCGGATTGTACCCGAACAAAATTCGCATGGCACTCGCATTACAATTGCACTGCACTCGTCCGACTCTCCTGCATCAAAATCTGAACGATTTTTAAATCGCTAGTGTGTCTCCAGCCTTAGACTGAAAAACTGGAGAAATAAATCTAAAGGTACAAGTCACAAAAGTTTGTAGTGCTCTCTAGTGGTAGAAAAGTGTCACAGACTAATGTTTTTGTTTCCTCAAATTGCATACTGCATAATATCCCGGCCCAGATGCTGGTTTAAATTACCCAAACTAACCATTTTAGTGATCTAAGATGGTGTCAGAGTCATAAAACCAAAGATCAGGCAGAGACACTCGGCCTACTGTAGATGTACACTTCACACATTTGCAATTCCTGACCTTAACCAACAACCTTTGATAGACCTGTGAGGCTGTTCATTTGTGTCAGGAGACCCACGGATTGCTTGGAAACGGTGGACCATGCACCGGCCGTGAATTGCGGACGTAAGATTCCAGCCTTAGGCTACTTTCACACATCAGGTTTTTGCCGTCAGGCACAATCCGGCAAGTTTTGAAAAAAAAACAACAGATCCTTTCTTTCTCATAGAGTTGTTTTAGTGCCGGATTGTGCCTGATGGCCACGTTTCATCCATTTTTTGCCGAATCTGTCTAAAATTATGTTTCCGGCGTCCAGAGAAAACGTTCATAGCAATGTGGTTTCTGGCCGGCGAAAAAACGCCAAGCGATGGCTCCAGCGATAAACGGATCAAACTGACATGTGAAATGATGAATCCGGCCTCCGAATCCGGTTTTCCATGCATTCTCCATACAATCATGCAAAATTTACTGTTCTCTCTCTCTTCTCCCTGGAACAGGAAGTCCAAATTCTATCCCCGGGTTCATTAAAAAAACAAACAAAAACAAAACGGATCCAGCAAAAAACGGATCCGTTGCATCAGTTTTTCAAAATTTGCAACAAATCCATTTTTTTTTTTACAAGTTTGCCGGACCCTGCATAACGGCAAAAACCTGATATGTGAAAGTAGCCAGCTAGTTACATTGCAGTGACATTTTATTTCTGCTGCCAATCTGGCTGCAATCAGGAAACAACAAGCTGGTAGGCTCTTGGCTCTAACCTTCACTTACTAAGAAAAAAAATCCTTCGTTAATAACTGCCCTAAAAAGGTATATGTACAGACACTAACAGGCTAAATAATTCATACAAGGAATATAAAGGGGGGAGGGGGAGGTTATCAACAGTTTGATAAAAGGGGAAATTTTACTCTGTGGTTGTGTCTCATTTGTTTCCAAAGTGGGGAAGAGGGGAAACCCGCCACATGACAAATGTTCTGTAATAAATGCTAAAAAAACAACAACCCTGTCAATAAGTCATTTTCTGGTTCACGGACAGAATGTGACATGTTATGACGGACAGGTTATTTAAGGGGTCTTTGGCTTCAAGGTTACCCCCTCCCACCCAAGTCTTCTGCCAGAGTAAAAAAAATAAATATATATAGTCAAGCACAAATATACTAAGCAGCCACAGGACGCAGCTCATGATTTCCACAGTATTTTGCACTTTTTTTCTGCCACCTTTTCAAATGGAGGACACAGAAAGCACTTGTCTGGGGCAACAAGCACTGTGAGGCCTTGTGGAAAAAGTAGAATGCACGTAAACAGCATACAGCCATACAGTAACACTAGGAGCCTCATGGCAGCTGCTCACACCACAAGCACCTCACAAAACTCCCGCCCACGGGCGCCCAGAACCGAACGCACAGTTCACACTGCCTCAGAGGCCACACCCCGTCCAGACCAGGGCTGCTTTACTGCACCGTCATGATGAAGTGAAGCTTTTTGCTGCAGCCAATCAGCTGCTTTACGTCAGGTATCTCGCTGCGTTCCAAGCCTCGATCAGCTGACCAATCAGATAGAGGTGTCTCCGGACGTTCCTCCCCCTTGTGGTTGGCTTGAGGTAACGTGGGTGATTTTTCTCATCAGACAGTCAGTCATTGAAGTGGCCGGATCTGGTGCAGGCTGCCGAGTGTCTCAGGCTCCAGTGTAAGTAATGGACGAGCTCCTTAGTGTCAGTGCTGCTGCCTGTGCTCTCTGAGTGCTAGTATATGGTAGCATTATGTACGGCATGCCCCATGCGTCAGTATTATCCTCCATGGTTAATGTCAAATTAGTGCACAAAGTGCAGTTGTCACAGTAATCCCTTATTTAAGCATCTGTGGAGCCCAAGCCTTAAAGGGATAGTCTGGTGGTGTCATTTATTTTCAACAATCCCCATATGAGTTTATATAAACAAAAAGCAGCACTGATGGTATTCGCCTGCACAGTCCAATAGTTTCCCGTAATCTCCAGCACTGGATCTCCTCCTCTGCGGCTATCTACTACAAATCCCAGAATTTTCAGCTGTGAATCCTGGCGTCTTTTAGCACCAGCACGGCCACCGATTTTGCCAAGGCGAAGCCGCTTAGAACCCTGGTGGTCGTTTCCCCGATGCGGCATCGTAGGCAGTTTGTTGTTCTTGCCAATGTCTTCTACAATATACTGTGAGGTATAGGGCACAAAAGCCACCAGAGGAATGAATGTCACTTTTTACCTATCAAGAGTTTCTGTGCCCTAGAGCAGCGTAAAGAAGCAACCCAAAATGGAGCATGTGCACAGCAATACCGTGCTGACATTGCTGGGCGTTATGTTGCGTTTATGGGGCGCTTTTGCTGCTCTCTTTCAGCTTGATTCCCCTCCAGAATCCTCCTGAAAAGACTTCAGGTTAACAAATCCTTCCTCGTTCCACAGAGGGAGACAGGATGCCTTCAATAAAGGATCTGGTATTGTCTTACTTCACAAATGAGCAGACATCCTAAAATCATGTTATATATTGATCCACGTTTATAAAAAAAAAAAAAAAGGTTGTTCGTTCTAAATGTTTAGTGTATTCTCTCCTACCTCGTCTGTCCAAAATTATCAAACGTTGCCCCATGCTAAAATGAATTTGGTGCAAATTAAAGCAGAGCGCTTTTATAAACGGAACCTGACAGCTGAAATGTGCTGCCTGATCCACGGGCAGCATGTATCAGACATTGGCTGCATGGGCATGTTTGACTCCGTGAAGGTCACACATTAGAAGCTGTTGAGGGCCAAGTCACATAGAGACTAGTTGGACTGGCAGGATACAAGCATGCATGGAGAGACCTGTCATTTCAGGTCAGCGAGCAGGGACAAGCCACCAAAGACCCCATTAGTCTTCCGTGCGGCTCAGTCCTCGGCAACCTTTAAAGTATGGTTTTTCTCTGAAATGTTGCAGCGTTCCAGAGTCAAAACATACATGGCTGGAATCATATTTCAGCTGTCAGGTTCCCTTTAATTTAGACTATAAATTTGCTTCACTTTTACTATATTTGCACTGGAGTAATAACAACTTTTATGCCATGGTGGTAGGCTTGATGTCCCAGGGGAATCTGCAGACCGCTACTTCCACTCATGAATGGACTGATAGTATCCCAAATGTAACTTGTCAGTGATACATTTTTGTGGTCAATTAGAGAGACTTTTTAAATATAATTAGTACATGTTTAAACTTCCTACCATAAGTGAAAGCATCGGATCTGGTCAGCTGATGAACCCCGGTGTACTCTCTCACGGCAGCTCAGTGATACACTGACAGGGGGTCATCGCTCCCGCAGTGTATCGTCAGCGGCCGGGTAGAGCAGTCACATCTCCCGATGTGACTGTTCAACATGTGAGATTGCCGTGGGACACTCAGGATTACGTGGACTACGGCAGACAGGTGAGTGTATGTTGGTTTATTATTTTACATTATTTCTAGGGGACAAGGGCATTGGGGATTTGGTGTTAAGTGAGTACAATGGGTTTTATTTTTTATTGTATGTAATTCTTTTACACTTTTTTTTTTTTAAACTGTGAGCACAGGCGCCGGCTGATGAGACTACGTCTCCCATCAGGGACTGTTATTGGTGTCAGCAGACGTAGCCCAATGGGAGCAGTAGTCTCATCAGCCCACGCCTGCTGACCATCAGTAAGATTTTTATACCTTCGTTTTTGCTGTGGATTTGACTGACCCAATTGAAGGCAGGCAATGGGTGAAAAACGCTGGAAACGCACAAAGAATTGACATGCCGCAGATAAAAATGGACTGCAAATACTTAAAGGCAACCTGTCAACAGTTTTGACCGATATAAGACAAGGCCACCACCTTTCAGGGCTGATATACAGCATTATAGCATGCTGTATATCTGCCCCCAAACCAACCTGGAAGAACTGAAAAATAAGTTTTATTATACTCACCTGCGGGGTGGTCCGATGGGTGTTACTGGTCCTGGTCCGGCGCCTCCCATCTTCTTGCTTCTTGTGGATGACGTGACCCGGCATCATCCACACAAGTTCCCCGGCATCGCGCGCAGGCGTACTTCTCTGCCCTGTTGAGGGCAGAGCAAAGTACTGCAGTGCGCAGGCGCCGGGAAAAGGTCACAGCCCCGTTCCCTTTAACCCCTTCCCGACCCATGACGCCACGTAGGCGTCATGAAAGTCGGTGCCAATCCGACCCATGATGCCTATGTGGCGTCATGGAAAGATCGCGTCCCTGCAGATCCGGTGAAAGGGTTAACTCCCATTTCACCCGATCTGCAGGGACAGGGGGAGTGGTAGTTTAGCCCAGGGGGGGTGGCTTCACCCCCTCGTGGCTACGATCGCTCTGATTGGCAGTTTCACTTTCAACAGCCAATCAGAGCGATTTGTAATATTTCACCTATTATAACGGGTGAAATATTACAATCCAGCCATGGCCGATGCTGAAATATCATCGGCCATGGCTGGAAATACTAATGTGCCCCCACCCCACCCCACCGATCGCCCCCCCAGCCCCCCGATCTGGCCGGTACACTGCTCCGGCTCCCCTCCGTCCTGTGCTCCGCTCCCCCCCGTGCTCTTGTCCGCTCCCCCCGTGCTCCAATCACCCCCCCTGCACTCCGATCCACCCCCCCCCGGTGCTCCGTTCCAGCCCCCCCGGTGCTCCGTTCCAGCCCCCCCGGTGCTCCGTTCCAGCCCCCCCGGTGCTCCGTTCCAGCCCCCCCGTGCTCCGTTCCAGCCCCCCCGTGCTCCGTTCCACGCCCCCCGTGCTCCGTTCCACCCCTCCCGCGCTCCGATTCCCCCCCCGTGCTCTGATTCCCCCCCCCCCCCCCAGTGGTCCCCCCCAACCCCATCATACTTACCGATCCAGCCGGGGTCCCGTCCGTCTTCTCCCTGGGCGCCGCCATCTTCCAAAATGGCGGGCGCATGCGCAGTGCGCATGCGCAGTGCGCCCGCCGAATCGGCCGGCAGATTCGTTCCAAAGTGCATTTTGATCACTGAGATAGATTATATCTCAGTGATCAAAATAAAAAAAAATAATAAATGTCACCCCCATAGGTAGGGACAATAAAAAAATAAAGAAATTTTTTTTTTTCCACTAATGTTAGAGTAGGGTTAGGGGTAGGGTTAGGGTTAGGGCTAGGGTTAGGGGTAGGGTTAGGGTTTCGGTATGTGCACACGTATTCTGGTCCTCTGCGGATTTTTCCGCTGCGGATTTGATAAATCCGCAGTGCTAAACCGCTGCGGATTTATGGTGGATTTACCGCGTTTTTTTCTGCGCATTTCACTGCGGTTTTACAACTGCGATTTTCTATTGGAGCAGTTGTAAAACCGCTGCGGAATCCGCACAAAGAAGTGACATGCTGCGGAATGTAAACCGCTGCGTTTCCGTGCAGTTTTTCCGAAGCATAGCGATTTTTGTTTCCCGTAGGTTCACATTGAACTGTAAACTCATGGGAAACTGCTGCGGATCCGCAGCGTTTTCCGCAGCGTGTGCACATACCTTTAGAATTAGGCTATGTGCACACGGTGCGGATTTGGCTGCGGATTCGCAGCAGTGTTCCATCAGGTTTACAGTACCATGTAAACATATGAAAAACCAAATCCGCTGTGCCCATGGTGCGGAAAATACCTCGCGGAAACGCTGCGTTGTATTTTCCGCAGCATGTCAATTCTTTGTGCGGATTCCGCAGCGTTTTACACCTGTTCCTCAATAGGAATCCGCAGGTGAAATCCGCACAAAAAACACTGGAAATCCGCGGAAAATCCGCAGGTAAAACGCAGTGCCTTTTACCCGCAGATTTTTCAAAAATGGTGCGGATATATCTCACACGAATCCGCAACGTGGGCACATAGCCTTAGGGTTGGAATTAGGGTTGTGATTAGGGTTATGGCTACAGTTGGGATTAGGGTTAGGGGTGTGTTGGGGTTAGTGTTGGAGTTAGAATTGAGGGGTTACCACTTTTTAGGCACATCAGGGGTCTCCAAACGCAACATGGCGCCACCATTGATTCCAGCCAATCTCGTATTCATAAAGTCAAATGGTGCTCCCTCACTTCCGAGCCCTGACGTGTGCCCAAACAGTGGTTTACCCCCACATATGGCGTACCAGCATACTCAGGACAAACTGCGCAACAATTACTGGGGTCCAATTTCTCCTGTTACACTTGTGAATCTAAAAAAATGCTTGCTAAAACATAATTTTTGAGGAAAGAAAAATGATTTTTTATTTTCACGGCTCTGCGTTGTAAACGTCTGTGAAGCACTTGGGGGTTCAAAGTGCTCACCACATATCTAGATAAGTTCCTTGGGGGGTCTAGTTTCTAAAATGGGGTAACTTGTGGGGGGTTTCTACTGTTTAGGCACACCAGGGGCTCTGCAAACGCAACGTGACACCCGCAGACCATTCCATCAAAGTCTGCATTTCAAAAGTCACTACTTCCCTTCTGAGCCCCGACGTGCGCTCAAACAGTGGTTTACCCCCACTCATGGGGTATCAGCGTACTCAGGAGAAACTGGACAACAATATTTGGGGTCCAATTTCTCCTGTAACCCTTGGGAAAATAAAAAATTCTGGGCTAAATAATTATTTTTGAGGAAAGAAAACGTATTTATTATTTTCACGGCTCTGCATTATAAACTTCTATGAAGCGCTTGGGGGTTCAAAGTGCTCACCACACATCTAGATAAGTTCCTTTCGGGGTCTAGTTTCCAAAATGGGGTCACTTGTGGGGGGTTTCTACTGTTAAGCCACATCAGGGGCTCTGCAAACGCAACGTGACGCCCACAGAGCATTCCATCAAAGTCTGCATTTCAAAACGTCACTACTTCACTTCCGAGCCTCGGCATGTGCCCAAACAGTGGTTTACCCCCACATATGGGGTATCAGCGTACTCAGGAGAAACTGGACAACAATATTTGGGGTCCAATTTCTCCTATTATCCTTGGCAAAATAGGAAATTCCAGGCTAAAAAATCATTTTTGAGGAAAGAAAAATTATTTTTTATTTTCATGGCTCTGCGTTATAAACTTCTGTGAAGCACCTGGGGGTTTAAAGTGCTCAATATGCATCTAGATAAGTTCCTTGGGGGGTCTAGTTTCCAAAATGGGGTCACTTGTGGGGGAGCTCCAATGTTTAGGCACACAGGGGCTCTCCAAACGCGACATGGTGTTCGCTAACAATTGGAGCTAATTTTCCATTCAAAAAGTCAAATGGCGCGCCTTCCCTTCCGAGCCCTGCCGAGTGCCCAAACAGTGGTTTACCCCCACATATGAGGTATCGACGTACTCGGGAGAAATTGCCCAACAAATTTTATGATCCATTTTATCCTACTGCCCATGTGAAAATGAAAAAATTGAGGCGAAAAGAATTTTTTTGTGAAAAAAAAGTACTTTTTCATTTTTACAGATCAATTTGTGAAGCACCTGAGGGTTTAAAGTGCTCACTAGGCATCTAAATAAGTTCCTTGGGGGGTCTAGTTTCCAAAATGGGGTCACTTGTGGGGGAGCGCCAATGTTTAGGCACACAGGAGCTATCCAAACGCGACATGGTGTCCGCTAACGATGGAAATAATTTTTCATTCAAAAAGTCAAATGGCGCTCCTTCCCTTCCGAGCCTTACCATGTGCCCAAACAGTGGTTTACCCCCACATGTGAGGTATTGGTGTACTCAGGAGAAATTGCCCAACACATTTTACGATCCATTTTATCCTGTTGCCCATGTGAAAATGAAAAAATTGAGGCTAAAAGAATTTTTTTGTGAAAAAAAAGTACTTTTTCATTTTTACGGATCAATTTGTGAAGCACCTGGGGGTTCAAAGTGCTCACTATGCATCTCGATAAGTTCCTTGGGGCGTCTAGTTTCCAAAATGGGGTCACTTGTGGGGGAGCTCCAATTTTTAGGCACACGGGGGCTCTCCAAACGTGACATGGTGTCCACTAAAGAGTGGAGCCAATTTTTGATTCAAAAAGTCAAATGGCGCTCCTTCCCTTCCAAGCCCTGCCGTGCGCCCAAACAGTGGTTTACCCCCACATATGAGGTATCAGCGTACTCAGGACAAATTGGACAACAACTTTCGTGGTTCAGTTTCTCCTTTTACCATTGGGAAAATAAAAAAATTGTTGCTAAAAGATAATTTTTGTGACTAAAAAGTTAAATGTTCATTTTTTCCTTCCATGTTGCTTCTGCTGCTGTGAAGCACCTGAAGGGTTAATAAACTTCTTGAATGTGGTTTTGAGTACCTTGAGGGGTGCAGTTTTTAGAATGGTGTCACTTTTGGGTATTTTCAGCCATATAGACCCCTCAAACTGACTTCAAATGTGAGGTGGTCCCTAAAAAAAATGGTTTTGTAAATTTCGTTGTAAAAATGAGAAATCGCTGGTCAAATTTTAACCCTTATAACTTCCTAACAAAAAAAAATTTTGTTTCCAAAATTGTGCTGATGTAAAGTAAACATGTGGGAAATGTTATTTATTAACTATTTTGTGTCACATATCTCTCTGGTTTAACAGAATAAAAATTCAAAATGTGAAAATTGCGAAATTTTCAAAATTTTCGCCAAATTTCCGTTTTTATCACAAATAAACGCAGAATTTATTGACCTAAATTTACCACTAACATGAAGCCCAATATGTCACGAAAAAACAATCTCAGAACCGCTAGGATCCGTTGAAGCGTTCCTGAGTTATTACCTCATAAAGGGACACTGGTCAGAATTGCAAAAAACGGCAAGGTCTTTAAGGTCAAAATAGGCTGGGTCATGAAGGGGTTAAGGAAAACTACTGATCCTGTGCACAACACTTGAGGATTGTCATTGAATTAGCTGGCATAAGGATTCCACAGCATTTTTGGCCCATTTCCGCACGGAAAAAACACACTGTGTGCACATAGCCTAAGTCATAATAATAATAATAATTTTTATTTATATAGCGCCAACATATTCCGCAGCGCTTTACAAATTATAGAATTCATGGAGCGTTTATAAGTCATGGAGCGTTTTACCAAAGAATTGGCGGTGGAAGGCTCAGTGGAATAGGTATATACTGTATTTTCTATAACCTATAGTAGGAGAAGTAAAGAGCGTATTGTTGGATTACTGCCTTATTCTGACTGGTAAAGCAGCTTATTGACTTCTTGAGAAGACATGATTTTTGCATACACCTAACCCTAGTGAATCCGAAAACATGATGTTAATCTTCACATACTTCCTCTTTATTGGCTTCTCTTAACTCCTCAGTCCATGTAATTCCTGGCACTACTCCCAGAAAGCCTGACAACCTCCAATCAGTGCCCACCGTCACCATGGCCGGAGTGCCGCCTGCACTTCTTATTGCACCGCTCGCACATTCTTTGGATTCATTATATAATTGCTCAAATCTCTCCCCTCAAAGGCTTTTTTTTTTTCTTTTTTTTTTTTTCTTCCCTATCTTTTTTTATAACCAGCAGAGAGGCTTCGCACAGAGAAGCGAGGAAGAAGATAATAAGAAATCTTTTTTTCTCACTCTCAATTGTTCTATGATACAAAATAAGGTCAAACACAAGGAGGAGGTTGCATGATTTTGACTCCTGTTGTCATTTTGTTTTCTTTTTTAATTTACATGATTTCATTATTTATTTTTCCTATAAATAAATGCACTGATATTACTGTCTGCAGAGTGAGTTCCCTGAGAATCCTTCAGTGAGCGTGTTCGGACTGGAAAAAGTGTAGCCGTTATCTATTTTTCTTCTGAGCTCCTCTCAGCAGATTTATAGAGCACATGAAAGTTGAGCTGAACTTTATGGTAAGAAAAAGCAGAGACTAGCTCAGAAGAGGGAAGGAAACGACTGTAAACTTTCCAATGAGAGCAACTCTCTGATGGATTCTCAGTTTACTCATTCTGGAGCCTGCAAATATTAGTTATCCTCTAGGAAAAACATTGATTTACCAGGATGTGATACACCACATACATAGCTGACATACATCTGTTTTCTTTGTGATCTCTTAAATTTATTACAGAGGTTTGTTACGTGCGATGGGATTAATGTGAACGACTCCTTTTAAGAGTTCATGTTCTCTGTGTAGCTTATGGAAACAGTTTTCAGATGCTTAATGCTATGTGAATGTCCAGTTGTAAACTCAAAATATTACATCAAAACCTTTATTATTGGCATGATAAGAAGGCATGGTATGTGTTCTCCTGAACATCCTAATATGCCGCCATTTTTAATGTGTAAAATTACTTTTAGAAATAAAGTATTGAAATATGGGGGGAAAAAAGAAAAACAATTTGTCTAAAGCCAAATCCTGAAAGTAGTTTTTTCACTAGATGAAGCCCTGTTTTCGCCTTCCCTCCCAGTTACACTCACAGGGGTCCTCCAGCTACAACACTATTTTCTGAATATATTGATATTTTTCTCTACACAGCTCCAAAATGTCCGACTTATGGGCAGACGTATATAACAATGCAAAGCTGCTTGAGGAAACCGTCCCCATTGCTATTGATACAGCCCTCCTGCAAGGAATAGTTATGAGAACGAAGGAAAGTCCAAACTCATCAGATGTAAGTAATGTTGGTCATAAATGCTGCTGTTTATTGGTCTAGTTGGTTTGAGGGAACTGGTCATGTGAAAAACCGCTATTAACCTGCAGATATGGGGTTCATCTACAGATTAATGTTCCGAAGCTGCACTGAGAGCCCCACTGGTGGGAGGAAATGAGCGTGATTCAGTCACCGCTCAGTACATAGTGGGCAGCGGCTGCTGTAACCTGCTGCTGCGGCGCTGACTGACAGCCAGCTCTGCAGTGCATCAATGTAAATGTCTGATATGGTCATCACTTTTATGTTCAAATGAATCCCTAAGGTAAGTCCTCAATGTGTGGTCCCAGAAGAATCAGCGGAAAGAAAAACACAGCAAGCATCTGTGTACCTTTTTCAGATCCTTCTTTGCTGTATCGAGACATAGTAGTATCCATGTGCATGTGGTTGTGTCAGAGCACAGCTGCAGTACCAGACGCAGCTGCATTCTTATGGACGTTGTCATCTCTGGGACTGCAGTGGAGTTACATCCTCTTGTGATCAGTTGCGGTTGTGGTCAGAAAAGCAGCTTTAAATCATAGAATGTTAGAGTTGGCAGGAACATTAACCCCTTAACCCCCGGAGCTTTTTTTTGTGTTTTCGTTTTTCGCTCCCCTTCTTTCCAGAGCCATGACTTCTTTATTTTTCTGTCAATATGGCCATGTGAGGATTTGTTTTTTGCAGGACGAGTTGTACATTTGAACGACACCATTCATCTTACCATGTAATAGAAAACGGGAAAAAAAAATTCCAAGTGCGATGAAATTGCAAAAAAGTGCAATCCCACACTTGTTGTTTTGGCTTTTTTGCTAGGTTCACTAAATGCTAAAATTGACCTGCCATTATGATTCTCTATGTAATTACGAGTTCATAGACACCAAATATGTCTAGGTTTTTTTTTATCTAAGTGGTAAAAAAATATTCCAAAGTTTGCTTTAAAAAAAATTTAAAAATTGCGCGATTTTTCGATACGATAGCGTCTCCATTTTGTGTTATCTGGGGTTGAGGGCTTATTTTTTTGCATGCTGAGCTGACTTTTTTAATTATACCACTTTTGTGCAGATACGTTCTTTTGATCGCCCGTTATTGCATTTGGCGACCAAAAAAACATAATTTTGGCATTTTGATTTTTGTTTTTTCTCGCTACGCCATTTAGCGATCAAGTTAATCTCTTTTAATTGATTGGGCGATAAAAAATGTGTAGGTTTAATTTCTATTTTACTGTTTTATTTTGATTGGGGCCAAAGGGGGGTGATTTGAACTTTTACATTTTTAAAAAATATATATTTTTTTTATATTTTAAACACTTTTTTTTTTTTTTAATTGTGGCTAGAAGCATCCACAACTTGATTGCCTCTGCTACATAGAGGTAATGCACAGATCACCTCTATGCAGCAGAATTACAGGCTTGCTATGAGCCCGCCCACAGGGTGGCGCTCATAGCAATCTGCCATCAACAACCATAGAGGTCTCGAGGAGACCACTGGTTGTAATGAAAACGCACCGATGACCCCCGATCACGTGACGGGGGTCAGCGGTGCGCTTACTTCCGGCCGGCTTCGCTTGTTAAATGCCGCTGTCAGTTTGACAGTGGCATTTAACTGGTTAATGGGCACAGGCGGATCGTGATTCTGCTCGCCACCATTGCGGGCACATGTCAGCTGTTGAAAACAGCTGACATGTCGCAGCTTTGAGGTGGGTTCACCGCCGGAGCCCACCTCAAAGCTGGGGATACTGCCAGCTGACGTACTATTCCGTCAGCTTGCAGAAGGGGTTAAGGATCATCGTGATAAACTCCCAGCTAAATGCAGAATTCACACAACCAACTCAGACAAATGCCTGACCAGCCCCTGTTTGAAGACTTCTATTGAAGGAGAACTCACTACCTATCATTGACAGCCAGTTCCACTCATTGATCACCCTCACTGTCAAAGTTTTTTTTCTAATATCTAATCTGTATCTTCACCCTTTCAGTTTTATTCCATTGCTTCTCGTGTTTCCATGTGCAAATGAGAATAATGATCCCTCTACACTGTTACATCCCTTCAGATATTTGTAGACAGCTATTAAGTCTTCTCTTAGCCATCTTATTTGCAAGCTAAATATTCACAGATCCTTTAATCGTTCCTCGTAAGACATATTTTCCAGTCCACTAACATCCTGATAGCTCTTCTCTGAACTTGCTCCAGTTTTTCAGTGTCTCTTTTAAAATGTGTATCCCAGAACTGAACACAGTATTCCAGATATGGCCTGACCAAGGAGTAGCGGGGTATAATTACTTCACGTGATCTAGACTATGCTTCTCTTAACCCCTTAGCGACCGCCGATACGCCTTTTAACGGCGGCCGCTAAGGGTACTTAAACCACAGTGCCGTTAATTAACGGCACTGTGGAAAAAGTAAATAGCGCCCCCCAGAGTCGGATTTGCCGGGGATAGCCGAGACCCCAGAGAACATGATTCGGGGGGGGGTTTTACCGACCCCGCTTTTGCGATCGCCGGTAATTAACCGTTTACCGGCGATCGCGCAAAAAAACAAAAAACAAAAAAAAACGCGATTTCTTTTTAATTTCTCTGTCCTCCGATGTGATCGCACATCAGAGGACAGAGAAAAGGGGTCCCCGATCGCCCCCTGATACTCACCTGTCTCCCCCGGTGCTCCTCGTGGCTCCCGATGGGCGCCGCCATCTTCAAAATGGTGGGCGCATGCGCAGTGCGCTGGCCGGCCCCGGGAGAATCTTTGGGGTCTCGGCTACCGGGGGTAGCCGAGACCCCAAAGAGCATGATCGGGGTCGGTTTTACCGACCCCTGTTTTGCGATCGCTGGTAATTAACTGTTTACCGGCAACCGCAAAAAAAATAAAAAATCAAAGTGTAATTCTCTGTCCTCTGATGTGATCGCACATCAGAGGACAGAGAAATAGGGGGATTCGGGGACCCTATCATACTTACCGGTGTCCCTGGGTCCTCCTGCTGCTCCTCCTGGCCGCCAGCATCTTCTGGGGAAAAGAAAATGGCGGGCGCATGCGCAGTGCGCCCGCCATCTGTCTCAATCTGCCGGCCGGCAGGAGAAGAGCAGTTGGGGCTAAATTTAGGGTTAGGGTTGGGGCTAAATTTAGGGTTAGGGATGGCGCTAAATTTAGGGTTAGGCTTCTTTCACACTTACGTCGCTACGGGGCCGTCGCAATGCATCGGCCCGACATACCGACGCACGTTGTGAAAATTGTGCACAACGTGGGCAGCGGATGTAGTTTTTCAACGCATCCGCTGCCCAATCTATGTCCTGGGGAGGAGGGGGCTGAGTTACGGCCACGCATGCACGGTCAGAAATGGCGGATGCGATGTACAAAAAAACGTTACATTGAACGTTTTTTTGTGTTGACGGTCCGCCAAAACACTGATCCAGCGAACGACGGCCCCGACGTGTGGCCATCCGTCACGATCCATCGGCAATACAAGTCTATGGGCAAAAAACGCATCCTGCGGGCACATTTGCAGGATCCGTTTCTTGTCCAAAACGACGGATTGCGACGGATGCCAAACGACGCAAGTGTGAAAGTAGCCTTAGGGTTAGGGTTGGGGCTAAGGTTAGGGTTAGAGTTGGGATTAGGGTTAGGATTAGGGTTGGTATTAGGGTTGGCATTAGGGTTACGCTTGGGATTAGGGTTAAGGTTAGGGTTGTGATTAGGGGTGTATTGGGATTAGGGTTAGGTTTGAGGTTAGGGTTGAGATTAGGATTAGAGGTGTGTTGGATTTAGGGTTTTGATTAGGGTTATGGTTAGGGTTGACATTAGGGTTGTTTTGGGGTAAGGGTTGTGATTATGGTTAGGGTTAGTGATTAGGATTATGGATCAGGTTGGGATTAGGGTTAGGGGTGTGTTGGGGTTAGGGTTGGAGCTAGAATTGGGGGGTTTCCACTGTTTAGGTACATCAGGGGGTCTCCAAACACGACAGCCAATTTTGCGCTCAAAAAGTCAAATGGTGCTCCCTCCCTTCTGAGCTCTGCCGTGCGCCCAAACAGTGGTTTACCCCCACATATGGGGCATCAGCGTACTCAGGATAAATTGGACAACAAATTCTGGAGTCTAATTTCTCCTGTTACCCTTGTGAAAATAAAAACTTGGGGGCTACAATATCTTTTTTGTGGAAAAAAAAAAATTTTTTATTTTCACGACTCTGCATTCTAAACTTCTGTGAAGCACTTGGGCATTCAAAGTTCTCACCACACATCTAGATAAATTCCATGGGGGGTCTAGTTTCCAAAATAGTGTCACTTGTGGGTGTTTTCTACTGTTTAGGCACATCACGGGCTCTCCAAACGCGACATGGCGTCCGATCTCAATTCCAGCCAATTCTGCATTGAAAAAGTCAAACGGCGCTCCTTCACTTCCAAGTTCTGCGGTGCGCCCAAACAGTGGTTTACCCCCACATATGGGGTATTGGCGTATTCAGGAGAAATTGCATAACAAAATTTATGGTTACATTTCTGTTTTTACACATGTGAAAATAAAAAAAAAATGGTTCTGAATTAAAATGTTTGCAAAAAAAAGTTAAATGTTCATTTTTTCCTTCCACATTGTTTCTGTTCCTGTGAAGCACGTAAAGGGTTAATAAACTTCTTGAATGTGGTTTTGAGAACCTTGAGGGGTGTAGTTTTTAGAATGGTGTCACACTTGGGTATTTTCTATCATATAGACCCCTCAAAATGACTTCAAATGTGATGTGGTCCCTAAAAAAAAAAATGGTGTTGTAAAAATGAGAATTTGCTGGTCAACTTTTAACCCTTATAACTCCCTAACAAAAAAAAATTTTGTTTCCAAAATTGTGCTGATGTAAAGTAGACATGTGGGAAATGTTATTTATTAACTATTTTTCGTGACATATCTCTGATTTAAGGGCATAAAAATACAAAGTTTGAAAATTGCAAAATTTTAAAAATTTTCGCCATATTTCTGTTTTCTCTATCGCCTTTCATTGGGGGACACAGGAACCATGGGTGTATGCTGCTGCCACTAGGAGGCTGACACTATGCAAATAAAAAAGTTAGCTCCTCCTCTGCAGTGTACACCCTACCGACAGGAAGTAGGATATTCAGTTTAGCTTAGTGTCAGTAGGAGGTGGACACGGGTCTTTCATTAGACCCTTATCTACCTCAATGTACGTCATTTTCTTTTCAGGTTTTCCCGAGGGATACAGGGTGAACAGTCACACCTGTAGTCCCACAATACGGACTATGAGTACGGCGTGTACTGCCACCCCGTATCCTCATAGATCCCTCTCCAGGACCAAGATCCTAGCACACAAGCGTGCTCAGAAGTCCGGTCCTGGCTCCGTCCCCCACCCACTCGCCCACCAGAGCCTGTCGGTTGCGGAGACGAGGACGTCCATCAGCTCCTGGACGTCTCATTCCTCTTCAGGTTAGTACCGGCGTGGGAGGTTTGAGGTGAGTATTTTCCCCATACCATCCCAGATCATTCAAGGGTAAGTATACAGATGAAGAAAGGTGAGTATTTTCTCCCCTGTCTAGCAATCTAAGAGTGGGGCTCAGGGGTTGTTTTATGGGGAAGTCACTGTGTCCCACAGTTTGGGGTCCAGGGCTCTTACCTCACCCTGGATCTCTCTTCAGCTTCCCTTGTGCGGCACATGGGTCCACCAGAGAAGGGGTTCATTGCGGCGGTAGCGCCGGGGCCTTGTAAGGTTTCCACGGCGTCTCTCCCCCACAGCGGTCACCAGGCTCTAATCCAGGCCCGGCTTCGGTCGGGGCCTGGACCTTTTCTGCCGGCCACCGGGGGCTAATTTAGGCCCCGGCTTCTGTCGGGGCCTAGTGCGGCGTTTCGGCCCCGCCCCCATCCTCTTTCCGGCGGGTCTTTCTCCCGCGTTTTCCCCCTTCTCTCCGGCGCTTTGCCCCAGCCACTCCCTGGCCTAGGCACAGACCGCGCCGCAGTGACTCTAGCCCCCGCTCTCTCCGTCGGGTGGGCTAGCCTTGCGGGGCCTCCACGCCGCGGCTTCCATTCCCGACGGCCACCGGGAGCTAATTTAGGCCCCGGCTTCGGTCGGGGCCTAGCGCGGCGTTATGGCTCCGCCCCCGTCCTCTTTCCGGCGGGCTTTTCTCCCGCGTCTTCCCCTCTCTCCTCTCCGGCGCTTAGCCCCGCCCACTCCTCTTGGCCTCAGCACAGACTGCGGCCGGCGCCATCTTTGTACTCTCAATCATGCAGCTTCAGCGCCGGCTGCTTTCGGCGCTTCTTGGCTCATGCTGCGGACTTCAGAGTGCGGGGCCTTACACCACTCCCGGCGTGTGGACCCAGCGGTGATTTCTTACAGGACCTGCCTTCCCTGCCGACCTCCTCCTACAGCCGAAGCTATCCACAGGACATCTTCCGTGAGTAGCTCTGCACTGCAGACCAATATCCTTCCTCTGCTTTAGTCAGGCACCTTTTGTGCTCTCCTGTAAGGGCAGTTTCCCCTTAGGTCAGTCCTCTCCCACCTGTCAGGACTGCAGCGATCCCACATCGTTCTGGGCTCCCCCCCCCCCTCTGCCCCGAGAGAGTGAGGACCCTATCCCAGTGTGGGCTTCCGCTCTGTCTCAATCTGTGGCGGATCTCACCAGGGTATCCCAGACCCCGGTGTCCGTTCTGGATAGATTGTCCTGGCAGACCTCCGCAGTAGCCAGCGGGTCACAAGTAGCCCCGTCTGAGCCTACCAGGATAGGCCTTAAAGAGGTCCAGACCGGAGCGCTATTGCGACTCCTCTTCCCGTTCCATCTCGCCTCACGGCCCATTTCAGCGGTCAGCTTCTTCCCGATCCTCTCCCGAGTCAGGCGAGGCGTTTTCGGACGCACCTTCAGAGGGACGTTTTGGAGCTGCATTCTGACCAAATCGCTAACAGGGATATGGTTCAGAGCCTCATTGGAGCAATCAACCAGACCCGTGGCATCAAAGATCCCTCTACGGAACGCGCGGATCAGGCGGTTTCGTTTAGACGGTCGAAGCCACCTTCCAAGGTCTTCGCTTCTCACCCTGAATTCAAGAAGGCCCTGACGAGAGAAAAAGAGAATCCGACCAGCCGCTTTCAGAGAGGAAAGCGCCTTGGCGTTTTTTATATCCCTTTTCTCTGGAGCTCACCGCTTATTGGACTCTGTCCTCCAACACGGTCCTCCCGCTATCTGGCGGAGCATCTCTGAAAGATTCTAACTATAGAGTCATAGAATCCTTTGCGAGCTCAGCTTTCGAATCGGCTGCGTCTATTTTTGCCCGGCCATTGCTTATACTTGGGTTTCATTATCCATATCCAAAGGTCACACAACTCCGTCGGAGCATTCTGGACGGGGCCCTCCTGGACAGCTGGCGGAGCTTGCCAACCAGTTTTCTCATGCGGGTGAATACTTGGTCTCCGCTTCCCTGGATGCCGCGTCTTTTGCGGCTCAGGTGTCCAGCAATGCCGTTGCCATCCGTCAGTCCGTTTGGCTCAAGGCCTGACAGGCGGATTTGTCTTCAAAAAGTCCCTTACCAGCCTGCCTTTTTCAGTGTTCACGTCGCTTTGGTTCTAAGTTGGGCCAAATCATTAGGACGCTACCAGGAGGCACAAGTCTACACCTCGTCGCCCCCCTCCTAGATGGCAATTTCGGTCCTTTCGGCCTTTACGTCGCTTCGTGGCGTCAAACTCCTTTTCCCCGCAGCAACAGATGCCACAGGCACGTCAAGAGTAGAAGACTGTTTTCTTTAGACCACACGCCTTCCTGGCGCTCCCGCTACTCCCAGGGTAGATCCTCCAGGGCTAGGACTGGAGGATCCACCTCGGCATGACTCACAGCAAGACGCCAGCCCACTTCCCAGGATGGGCGGTTTTTCCCTTCTTCAGGGATGTCTGGATCCCCTCAGCAGAGGACGCATGGGTCAGGGAAGTTGTATCCTCGGGATACAAAATAGAGTTCGTTTCACAAATCAGGGATCGTTTCTTCGGATCCCGACCCCAAGAGTCCCCGTTCTAGTTCCGGGTCTTCTTCGCAGCCACCGCTTCTCTCCTCAAAGCCGGAGTAATAGTTCCCGTCCCAGAAAAAGAACGGTTCACTGGTTGCTATTCCAATCTTTTGTGGTACTGAAAGAAGAAAAGAATAAGAAAAAAAAAAAAAAAAAGGGCAAGTTTCGTCCCATTCTGGATCTCAAATTGCTGAACTGGAGAGTTTGTCTGAGACTCTTAAGGATGGATTCCCATCGTTCAGTAATTGCTTCCATGGAGGTTCGAGAACTTTTGTGTTCCATAGAAATTCAGGACGCCTACCTTCATGTCTCGATTTTCCCGGGACATCACAGATTCCTGTGCTTTGTGGTGCTCCAGGACCATTTTCAGTTCTTCACCCTGCCGTTCGTTCTCGCAACCGCTTCCAGGGTTTGCACGAAGACCATGGCGGCGCTGATAGCCATCTTGATGGTCAGAGGCTTATTATTTTTTTCTGTACCTCGGCGACATCCTCTTCTAGGCTCCGTCCCCCTTTTTCTCAGGCTCACCAGAGCCTGTCCATCGTCCTCTACACCCTAGTCCGCTTCGGGTGGCTTGTCAACATGAAGAAATCCTGTCTTGTTGCTTCCCAGCGCCTCGTTTTTCGGGGCATGCTCTTCGACACTCGTCAGACCAAAGTCTTCCTTCCCGAGGACAAGAGATCCATCCTTCGTCGGGATGTACCCTTGCTTTAGGGTCCTCGGCTTCCCTTCTTCTGATCGCCCATGAAGTTTCTGGGCAGGATGGTAGTGACGTTCGAAGCAATCCCCTTTGCCCAATTTCACTCTCAACCTCTTTAGCAGGCCATTCTGTCACAGTGGGACAGTGCTGTCTTGTCCCTGGATCGTCCTATCCGACTCTCTTCCCGAGTCAAGGGTCCCTCAGCTGGTGGCTGACGTCACCTCTCATCTCCCAGGGCATGTCCTTCCTTCCAGTTCCTTGGCAAGTGGTGACGACGGACGCCAGCCTGCTTGGCTGGGGCGCTGTGTTTCGCCATCTGACTGCTTGGGGTCGTTGGTCGGCGCAGGAGTCTCTTCCGCAGATCAACATCCTCGAGCTTCGGGCCATCTTTCTCTTCCCTCGTCACTAGGGAAGGATTCTCAGGGGTCTACAATGCCATGGAGGTGGCATATGTCAGTCATAAAGGGGGGACTCGGAGCTCCTTGGCCGAGGTATCCAAGATCCTCCTCTGGGCAGAGGCAATGGTTCTGGTGATATCCACGGTGCATATCCCCGGCACGGACAATTGGGCCGCCGACTTCTGCAGCTGCGAGGGTCTCGCGGCAGGGTTATGGTCCTTGCATCAGGAGGTCTTCCATCAGATTTGTCTTCGATGGGGGACTCCGGACGTGGCCCTCTCTGCGTCCCGAAGGAACAGGAAGGTTCCTTTGGTTCGTCTCCAGATCTCGCGACCCTCCCGCGTGGGCGTCTACGCTTTGGCCTCCAGGGTCTGATCTGCCACCCGAATTATCGGTCGCTCAGTTTACGGCATGGCTGTGGACTCCACAGTTATAAGAGCGTCTGGCCTTTCGTCCCGGTCGAGTCACACTACAATCCAGGCTAGGAAGCCTTCGTTGTCTTCCAGGTTCTACTATCGTACCCGGAAGACTTTCGTTCATGCGAGCCCAACCGCTTTTCACCTATGTCCTTTTCCCTGCCTTCCATTTGGTTTTCCTTCAGGCAGGACTGGATTCGGGCTTCACTCTCTCTCCCTAAAGGGCCAGGTTCCTGCGCTCTTCTTCCCTTTAAGAAGACATTATCTTCTCAGCCACAGGTTAAGACCTTCCTTCAAGGAGTAGCCCACGCTGTCCCTCCTTACAGGGCCTCTGTGGATTCATGGTATTTAAAGGTTGTGTTGGTTGTTCTTAGGGGTTTCCCCTTTGAGCCTCTCAGGGAGTTTTTCCCTGTCAGTTCTATCTCGGAAGGTGGCTTTTCTCAGGTCCATCGCTTCGATCCGCCGCGTTTTTGAGTTGGCGGCCATTTCTTGCCGACCTCCTTTCTTGATTTTCCACAAGGACAAGGTGGTCCCAGGCCTCCGCCTTCCTTCATTTCACGAGGTGGTTTTCATCGTTCCACCTCAACGAGGACATCGTTCTACCTTCCTTTGTCCAGCTCCGAATCATCCTCTGGAGCGATAGTGGAACAGGCTGGACCTCGTCAGGGCAGTGAGTTTCTCCCTGGCTAGCACGGCCGCTTTCCGAAAGATGGATTCTCTGTTCGCCATCCTTGATGGCGTGCGTAGAGGCCTGCCGGCTTCCAAGGCGACTATTGCTCGCTCGATTAGAACGGCAATTTTGGGAGCTTACCGGGTCAAGAACAGAGTGCCCCCTCCTGAGATAAAGGCTCACTCTACCCGGGCAGTCGGCGCTTCCAGTGCGGTACGTCACAGGGCTTTCGCCGACAGCTTTGCAAAGCGGCAACCTGGTCTTCCATCCACATGTTTTCGCCGAACTACGGCAGACTCCAGCCTGGGCAGAAGGATCCTGCAGGCGGCAGTGGTGAGTCCTTGGACCTGATGGAAGTATGTTTTTCCCACCCCAGGGACTGCTTTGGGACGTCCCATGGTTCCTGTGTCCCCCAATGAAAGGCGATAGAGAAAACAGGATTTTTGGTTGCTTACCGTAAAATCTGTTTCTCGGAGCCTTCATTGGGGGACACAGCACCCTCCCAAGTTGAACAGCTCTGTTTACTGTATACTTTTGAGTTCTTTGAACACTCTTTGAGAGTTTGAAACTGTTAATCTATGGAGCGCCGTGGAATTTGTTGGCGCTATGTAGATAAAGTTTATTATTATTATATTATTATTCTTTCGCTTTTACACGTTGCTTCTCCTACTGCTTTCTCACTAACTGAATATCCTACTTCCTGTCGGTAGGGTGTACACTGCAGAGGAGGAGCTAACTTTTTTATTTGCATAGTGTCAGCCTCCTAGTGGCAGCAGCATACACCCATGGTTCCTGTGTCCCCCAATGAAGGCTCCGAGAAACAGATTTTACGGTAAGCAACCAAAAATCCTGTTTTTTTCATAAATAATCGCAAGTAATATCGAAGAAATGTTACCACTAACATGAAGTACAATATGTGACGAAAAAACAATCTCAGAATCAGCGGGATCCGTTGAAGCGTTCCAGAGTTATAACCTCATAAAGTGACAGTGGTCAGAATTGTAATAATTGGCCCGGTCACTAAGGGGTTTATACATCCTAGAACAGTGTTTGCCTTTTTTTGCTGCTGCATCACACTGTTGAATCATGTGCTGTCTGTGATCTATTAGTCTACCCAAGTTTTTTTTCCACACGTGTTGTTGCTTAGTTCTATTCCTCTCATTCTGTAGATGTAATTTTCATTTTTCTTGCCCAGATCTACATAGAATCTTGAGACCTCTATGGTTACTGATGCCGCCTGCTGTGAGCGCCACCCTGTGGTCGGCGTTCATAGCACACCTGCATTTCTGCTGCATAGCAGCGATCTAATGATCGCTGCTATGTAGCAGAGGCGATCGAGTTGTGCCAGCTTCTAGCCTCCTATGGAGGCTATTGAAGCATGGCAAAAGTAAAAATGTGAAAAAAAAAATATAAAAGTTTAAATCACCCCCCTTTCGCCCCATTCAAAATAAATCAATAAAAAAAAAATCAAACCTACACATATTTGGTATCGCTGCGTTCAGAATCGCCCGATCTATCAATAAAAAAAATCATTAACCTGATCACTAAACAGCATTGCGAGAAAATTCGAAACGCCAGAATTACGTTTTTTTTGGTCCCGCGACATTGCATTGCATTAGGCGATCAAAAGAACGTATCTGCACCAAAATGGTATCAATAAAAACGCCAGCTCGGCACGTAAAAAAGAAGCCCTCGTCGTTCAAAAGTACAACTTGTGTCGCAAAAAATAAGCCCTCACATGGCCATATTGACGGAAAAATAAAAAAGTTATGGCTCTGGGAAGGAGGGGAGTGAAAAATGAACACGGAAAAACGGAAAATCCCAAGGTCATGATGGGGTTAATAACAGTTATACGACTAAAATGCTGTTTGATTATTTTCATATAATTTCCATGTTTTTTGGTACTACAGTGCGCAGGTGCCGAGAAAGGTCAGAGAGGCCCAGCGCCTGCGCACTGCAGTACTTCGCTCTGAATGAGCAAAGCGTGATGCTGGGGAGCCATGAAGCAAGCAGGAGGGCGGCGATCATAAGAAGATGGGAGGCCCCGGACCTGCGACTCCTATTGGACCGTATCACCCACCCGGGTGAGTATAATAAAACTTATTTTTGTTATCTTTCATGGCGGATTGAGGGCTTATCTATAGCATTATAGTATGCTGTAAATAAGCCCTGAAAGGCGGTGGCCGTATCTTATTTCAGCCAAACCTGGTGACAGGTTCGCTTTAAGTTCTGTGTTCATCCATCCTGGTCTTTTTAAATGCTTCCAATTCTTCCTCCTTTACTGGATTACCAATTATGCAGTGAGCATTTCATTTACCAAAATCTCCCATCCTTCTTGGACATTTATGTCCTTTAGAACATCCAGCTCTTGGACCTTTCCTACCCTTTCCTACCCTCCCGCTGTTCTACAGAACACCAGTGACTGTCTGTCCGCAGTCTCCGACATCATGTCTGCTCTCTATCTGAAACTCAACCTCTCCAAAACTGAACTTCTTCTGCTCCCAGCCTCTACTAACCTCGCTAAATCTGACATTTCCCTCTCCGTGGGAGGCACCATAATAACACCCGGCAGCAGGCGCGCTGTCTGGGTGTTACATTTGACACCAATCTCTCCTTCACTTCCCATATACAATCTCTTGCCCGCTTGTGCCGCTTAACCTAAAGAACGTCTCTAGAATCTACATTACCCTCTTTCTGTCCATTAAAATATGCCTTTCTGAAGTCTAAAAATACAGTTGGGTTGGAGCTTGCATATCTTGGCCAAAATATCGATCAATACCTCACATATTTATATTTATTTTGTGCACTTTATTTTTCAGGGTGCAACCAAGCCCAACACTTTGGGTCTTGCATACAGGGGTGTTCACATGGGATACATTTAGAGAGTGCTGGCCAGCCCACCTGATCGAATAGTATGGGTGTAACTAATAGGATATGAACCAGACACTATGCATTACTTGCATGTGAACAGCGCCCTATACAGGCCTCTGTTGTACAAACATACTAAGCAGTCACCCCCTCCATTAATTGGTATGCTGTGAGTGGCTGTCTATTTAGTATTTTGCACCTGTGTTGCTGACAACTTTGCTACGTGGGTTGGTTGCATCCTTTAGTGCATTTTAGAGACCTGGGCAGGTAAGTGTTACTGCCCCTTTTTTAGCTGTATTTTTGAATTTTTGGAGGATTTTCAGTCCCATTTTGTGGATTTGCTACTAAGCTTTCTGAAGTCCAACTTTAAAGTCTGAGCACTTGCTGGTCTTCCGTCTCTTGTAATCCAAAATTTGAGGATGGCATGATCACTGTCTCTTAAATTCCCAGCCAGTTTTACTTCCTCAACCATTTCCACCCTGTTGGTAAGAATTAGGTCCAAGATTGTAGATCCACTTGTTTTCTCTTATACGTTTTGAAAGATAAAGTAGTCAGCAAGAGAAGATAAGAATTTTATGTACCCATTACTTTTGCCTGAGAGAGATTCCCAACCAATATCTGTATAGTTAAAATCTCCCATGATCACTGTCGTACTTTTTTGAGAACAGGGACATCTGATGTAAAGACATACAATAGTGACGTATAGTAAAGATATACAATAGTGTCCTTTCTGTTCTACTCTCCTTCAATTCTTGCCAAAACAGTTTCTACAGAGCTTCCAGTCTCTGAAGCTTGGATCTCTGTGGAGATACGTTTTCCTAACTTACAATGCAACACCTCCTCCCCTCTTGTTAATCCTGTATCTAATAAGTTGTAGCCTTCAAGGTTTGTATTCCAATCATGTGTATCCTCCTACCAAGTTTCAGTGATGCCTATGAGATATCTCTCTTCCTGTGTTAGCAGTTCTAATTATCCTTGTTTGTTTCCCATGCTCTGTGCATTTCTATATTTGTGTGGACACATTTTAGTTTGTAGTCTGTATCTCTTGCCCCTCTAATTTAATTTCCAGGGTGTTGTGAAAAAAGGGTTTACAGTGCATAACAGTAAGTTATCAACACATATATCATGGTGCTATCGTAAATAGCTAAGCAAGGCTAAGTAAGTGACCGGTATATAATTATTAATTATTCTTATTTTCCCTTTTTGTTAGGTGGTCAATTTTGCTCCTTTCTCTTTGCTTCCTTCTCCTGTACCGAGAGCCCTTTTTGAACAAGCAAAGTCTGTCCAAGAAGATTTTAATCTGCTGGTGGATCGTCTCAGCCAGAACCCTTCGTTCCTGGAAAACACACTTTCAAGGTATGAAAAATGCTGCAGTTAACTCTTCTTTTAAGGCCTGGGTCACATTTGCGAGTGCAGTGCAAGAAACCCACGTGAGTCTATCGCATCAATACCTGGCACTGCCGCCGGGACCGGAGTGTGTGGCTGCATGCGCCTTCTCACCTACTAGTTTTTCCTCTATCTCCAACCATCTCTGGTCCTATGAGGCCAAAGCTGTTAAGCTACTGTTACACTAAACGACTTACCAACGATCACGACCAGCGATACGACCTGGCCGTGATCGTTGGTAAGTCGTTGTGTGGTCGCTGGGGAGCTGTCACACAGACAGCTCTCTCCAGCGACCAACGATCAGGGGAAAGACTTCGGCATCGTTGAAACTGTCTTCAATGATGCCGAAGTCCGCCTGCATCACCCGTGTAACCAGGGTAAACATCGGGATACTAAGTGCAGGGCCGCGCTTAGTAACCCGATATTTACCCTGGTTACAAGTGAACGCATCGCTGGATCAGCGTCACACATGCCGATCCAACGATGACAGCGGGTGATCAGCGACCAAAAAAAGGTCCTGATCATTCCTCAGCGACCAACGATCTCCCAGCAGGGGCCTGATCGTTGGTCGCTGTCACACATAACGAGATCGTTAGCGGGATCGTTGCTACGTCACAAAAAGCGTGACGTTGCAACGATATCGTTAACGATATCGTTATGTGTGAAGGTACCTTTTAATCAAAGTAGTGGGGTGGGGGGTTGAGATGCAAGGAAAGCAAATAGATGGGGAGGTACACTTAAATGTTTCATCACACCAGGGGTGCACCAAGCGCCTGTACTTGATATGAATAGCAATATTCTGCTGAAAAATTCCCTTTGTACATTTTCTTCTACATTAACAGGTCTTTTCTCAAAATAATCCCGTTTTGTATATTTTTTTCCAGCACAATAAAAGTGGATGACTTCATAGAGCAGCTTTTCAAAATTTATAGACACGTGCTGAATGAAGGCTTGGCTCAGGTCCATCACTTTTCTTTATAGAAATCTATGAAGCTGTCTGTTTCGTACATGTTGTTTTGAGAAGTAACCATGCTGTCCCTATTTTTCAGACTGTGTTTTTAGGCATTAATCGATCGGATTACATGTTTGACTGCAGAGTGGATGGAACCACGGCTCTGAAACAGATTGAGATTAATACTATCGCTGCTAGTTTTGGTGGACTCTCATCTCGGACTCCTGCAGTGCACCAGTAAGAATGCCAGACAAATCAGATTTAACTTTCACATTATTAGTACGTTATTATTTAAGATCTTTTTTTTTTTTTTTTTTTATTTGAGAACTCCAGAGTAAATAAGGAGGTGCTTTACAGTGCCTTGAAAAAATATTCATACCCTGTGAACATTTTCACAGTTTTTTGTTACACTCACAAACTTAAATATATTTTATTTGGATTTTATGTGGTATACCAACACAAAATAGCAAGTATTATTGATTTTTTTTTTTTTTTTTTTTTTTTAAATCGTGACATACAGCCCCCTGAGTCAATAAAGACTATTTTTCTCTGCAATTACTGTGGCAAGCCTTTTGGAGTATGTCTTTACCAGCTGCACATCTAGAGGCCTCCATCCAATTTTCATATCCTACCACAGATTCTCAGTGGGTTCTAGGACTGTGACTGAGCCAATCCCACTCATGAGTATGCTTTTGATCTAATCCATCTATTGTAGCTCTGGCAGTATGACTAGGGTTGTTGTCCTACTGAAAGGTGAACCTACACCCCAGTATCTTGCAGTCTCTAATAGGTTTTCGTCCAGGATTGCTCTGTATTTAGCTCCTTCCATCTGCCCATCATCTCTGACCAGCTTCCCTCTCCTTGCTGAAGAAAAGCCTCCCCACAGCATGATGCTGCCACCATGTGTGATGGCAAGGATGCTGTTTTCACGGTGATGTGCAGTGTTAGTTTTCCATCACATATAGCGCTTTACATTTAGCCCCAAAAATACTACATTGGTCTCATCTGGCCAGAGCACCTTCTTCCACTTGACTCCTGTGTCCCCTACATTTCTTTTTGTAAACTGCAAATGGGACTTCTTATGGTTTGCTATCAAAAATGGCTTTCCTCTTAACATTCTTCCATAAAGTCTAGATTTGTGAAGTATGCAACCTAAAAGTCCTGTGTACAGATTCTCCCACCTGAGGTGTAGATCTCTGCAGCTCCTCCAGAGTGACCATGGGCCTTTTGGCTGCTTCTCTAATTAGTGCTCTCCTTGCTTTGGATGTCAGTTTAGGTGGACGACCATGTCTTGGTAGGTTTGCTGTTGTGCCATACGCCTTCCATTTTTGGTTGGTGGATTGAACAGTGATCCGTGATATTGTGAGCATCGTGAGATGTTCAGGGCTTTGACTGTTTTTTTTTTTTTTTAGTTTATTTTTTTTTATAACCTAATCCTGCTTTACTGTTCTCCACAACTTTCACAACTTTATCCCTGATCTGTCTGGTGTGTTCCTTGATTTTCATGATGCTGTTTGATCACTAATGCTCTTACACAAATCTCTGAGGCCTTCACAGAACATCTGTAGGCATTATGAGAATAAATTACTCACAGGTTGACTCAGTTTACTAATTATGTGGAGGCAATTGGTCACTTAGGATTTTATTTAGGAGTATCAGACTACAGGGGGCTGAATACAAATCCACGTCACATTTTTCAGATTTATGTTTTAAAATACTGTATTTTTCGGACTATAAGGTGCACTTAAGGATTAGAGAGCAAAAATAGGAAAAACATTTTCCTTAAAATTTCCCCAGCAGTGTAAAGTTGAGGGCTCATTATCACTAATTTTAAAGTGCCCCAGTGTAGAATAGGGAGGTATTAAATCTATTGTTTTCTCTGCAGTGTGTATTATACAATAAGCGGGCTGTAGTGTATAATCATGATATGCCGCGCCGTCTAATAATGAAGTTCACTGCAGTTACTGCTGCCTTGCTTTTTATTATAGCTGACAATAATAAGATCCCCCTGCCTCTGGCCAATTACCGTATATGCCGACACCCCCCTAATTTTGCCACAAAAAACTGGGAAAACTTAATGACTCGAGTATAAGCCTAGGGTAGAAAATGCAGCAGCTACCGGTAAATGTCAAAAGTAAAAATAGATACCAATAAAAGTAAAATTAATTGAGACATCAGTAGGTTAAGTGTTTTTGAATATCCATATTGAATCAGGAGCCCCATATAATGCTCCATAAAGTTTGATGGCCCCATAAGATGCTCCATATTAAATTATGCCCCATATAATCCTGCATAAAGGTTAATAATGGCCCCATAAGATGCTCCATAGACACATTTGCCCAATATAATGCTGCACAAATGTTAATTATGGCCCCATAAGATGCTCCATAAAGATATCTGCCCCATATAGTGCTGCACAAACGTTATGGCCCCATACAGACACTTGCCCCATACAGTGCTGCACAAACGTTATGGCCCCATACAGACACTTGCCCCATACAGTGCTGCACAAACGTTATGGCCCCATATAGTGCTGCACAAACGTTATGGCCCCATATAGTGCTGCACAAACGTTATGGCCCCATATAGTGCTGCACAAACGTTATGGCCCCATATAGTGCTGCACAAACGTTATGGCCCCATATAGTGCTGCACAAACGTTATGGCCCCATATAGTGCTGCACAAACGTTATGGCCCCATATAGTGCTGCACAAACGTTATGGCCCCATACAGTGCTGCACAAACGTTATGGCCCCATACAGTGCTGCACAAACGTTATGGACCCATAGATGCTCCATACAGACACTTGCCCCATTTGCTGTTGCTGCGATAAAAAAAAAAAAAAAAATCACATACTCGCCTCTCTCACTCAGGCCCCCAGCACTTTCAATATTCACCTGACTTCGTTCCGGTGCTGCTCCATCTTCAGCGTCTCCTGCACTGACGTTCAGGCAGAGGGCGCGCACTAACCACGTCATCGCTCCCTCTGACCTGAGCATCACTGCTGAAGAAGGACCGGCGCCAGAACGAGGAGCAGGTGAATATCGCGCAGCGCTCCCCGTTATACTCACCTGCTCCTGGTGTGGTCCCTGCACGTCTGTTCCCTGGCGTTGCAGCTTCTTCCTGTACTGAGCGGTCACCGTTACCGCTCATTACAGTAATGAATATGCGGCTCCACCTCTATGGGAGATGGAGCCGCATATTCATTACTGTAATGAGCGGTACCATGGACCGCTCAGTACAGGAAGAAGCTGTCAGCGCCGGGGAAAAGACGTGCAGGGATCGCACCAGGAGCAGGTGAGTATAATTAGACAGCCCCCGCTCCCCCTCCCGACCCCTGGGTATGACTCGAGTGTAAGCCGAGGGGGGGACTTTCAGCCCCCAAAAATGGGCTGAAAATCTCGGCTTATACTCTAGTATATACGGTATATGATACTAGATGGTGTCCCGATTCTAACGCATCGGGTATTCTAGAATATATATGTAGTATATTTATGAAGTTTTCAGAATAATGCAATTTATACACAGGATTCGGCCGGCCGGCCGCGACCAATTAACGAAGCGTGGTTCAAATTCCGTGGGCGGACTGCGCCTGTCGCTGATTGGTCACGGCCGGCCGTGACCAATCAGTGAAGCCAGGGCCGGCTCCAGGTTTTTGAGGGCCCCGGGCGAAAAAAGTCTCAGTGGGCCCCCCTCTTTAACACATACCACGATTCTTGATGCACAGATACAGCCCACGTAGCATATAGCACAGCCCACGTAGCATATAGCACAGCCACATAGTATATAGCAATGTGGGCACCATATCCCTGTTAAAAAAAAGAATTAAAATAAAAAAATAGTTATATACTCACCCTCTGTCCGCCCCCCGGATCCAGCCGAGGCGTTTACCGATGCTCCTTGCGACGCCCCGGTCCCATTGCGGCCTCACGAGATGATGATGTAGCGGTCTCGTGAGACTGCTACGTCATCATCTTGTGAGACCGCAATGCATGGACCGGTCACCGGAGCGTGAAAGGCCATGGCTGGATCCGGGGGCCCACGGAAGGTAAAAATAATAAAAAAAAACTGTATATGTATATGTAATTTTTTATTTTTTTTTTTATTTTTTTCAACATGCCACATAAGCAGCATCAATAGTAAAAAGTTGGTCAGACAGGGGTAATAGCAGCGTTAACGGAGTGCGTTACACCGCGGCATAACGCGGTCCGTTAAAGGGAAGGTACCGCGTTTGTAGGTCATTAATAAATCACTGTAATGTAGCATAACATGCTGCTATAAGCAAGTTTGAAATGCATGTGAAACAGATTTCATGTGTTATGAGTTTAAAGAATGCACTGGGGGCTGACATCTTGGTTTTGCAGCAGTAGCAGGGCACTATCAGTGTCAGATTACGGCACCCCATGGACATAGGGTCCGTGCTGGTCTATTATCTCCTATCTGCAACATTGCAGCAGCATTAGCAGTGAGCTGGGCACGCCTCTGTGGGCTGCACAACTCACTGCTGTAGGTGTGACTAGCTGCCATTTTATTATAGCCCTGTGCTCTCTATCACAGGATAGAAGAAGCCCTCACTGCTCCTCTGTACTCCAAGCAGGCACATCCTCTGCTCCTCACACGCTGCCCTGTGTGTTTCTCCTGCCATGTCTCCCCCTCCCCCCTCACACACAGTCCCTGTGATCTCATGTAAGCTGCAATCACAGCCTGCAGAGAGGGAGGTGACACCTGGAGAGAGAGAGCAGGGCAGCTGACAGGACAGGGATTAAGGTGGGGGAAGGCGGATGACAAGAATGTTATTCACAAAAAATGCTGCTGAGCCCACTGTGTTCTGCTCCTCTGTAAACAAGCTGTGCCTCTGATGCAGTAACTGCTGGTGATAGCAGGTCACAGGGCAGTCACACACAAAATGGCTCTGCCCTGTGATGCTGCTCTTCATTCTTACTGTTAGCCACAAAATTGGGGCAGTAACTGCTGACATCACCATTTCCCTCCCCTTTTGGGTGGTCTAATATCCCTGGGGCAGAGCTGCTAAATCTTACTATAGCTGCTTGAGGTCTAAAACAGAAAATGCTCCCCCTAGTGGTAAATATGTATATTTGTCGAAAAATATATAATATTTTTCATATAGAAATGTTTGCAAACAGTGCAAACATTGCATTAATACATTTTAATTACTATTTTAAGCTTAATTTTACAAAAAAACAAAATGCAAGAAAACTGGTGGCACCTTCCCTTTAATGCTGCCATTAACCCTGTGTGTGTGCTGACTGGAGGGGAGTATGGAGCGGGCACTGACGGCTGGGGAGTATGGAGGGACTAATTCTCAGCCGGACTGTGCCCGTCGCTGATTGGTCAGCAACCAGCAATCAGCGAAGTGGGATTTCCGGGACGGACAGACAGAGAGACAGACAGATGGAAGTGACCCTTAGACAATTATATAGTAGATAAGGGACCTTGGCTAGCGTTTACTTAAGCTACATAGTACACTGTTACCTGCATACTGGGATTTTAGTGGCTCACAGTTGCATAGCAAATAAGAAAATTAGCATGGAATAGTGATCCAATATACAGTCAATCCAAGTACTGAGACTATGATGCCTTATTGTTAATTTTAATAATTCTAAGCACAAAAAATGTATTAAACATTTTATATGCAATAAATAATAGCCATATATTAATTACATACCTATTCTGGTATGTATGCATGAGCTGAGCAGCTGAAGGATCTTCCACACAACTAACTCAAGGACCTTTCAGGTTATGTGATCAGTGACTTGAAATGTCCTTGGATTAATCATGTAGAGCAGTGTTTCCCAAACTCCAGTCCTCACGGACCCCACAGGTCATGTTTTCAGGATTTCCTTAGTATTGCTTAAGTAGTTGAAGTATCATCAAGGCATCAGGAATTGTCTCACCTGTGCAACTGTATGGAAATCCTGAAAACATGACCTGTGAGGACTGGAGTTTGGGAAACACTGATGTAGAGGGTCCTTTAGCTGCTCAGCTTGTGCAGCCTCCATTCAGATGCCAGTTAAGCTTCCTCTCCTGTTCTGCACCAATCACGTAGATCATTGTTTCACATTGATTCAAATGAGTACCGTATAATGCTTTATTACTTCTATGGAGGCGCAGCAGAGAACCTGAACACTTACTGCTAGGATTCCACATATGATTGCAGGGAGTTCCAGCAGGAGAACACTTTAGCGGTTTACTGCCAAGAGATCCTTTTAAGAAATGTGGATCAAAGTGGACAACCCCTTTTTAAGATGCTATTTGCCATTTGTTTGGTACCAATGCTTGTGATCCCTTTTTTTGCAGTCGATAACTAAATATGCTGACAACAAATTTGGTTAGGAGGCTCATTGTCATATATGGGTTGTTTAGAATGTGTTTTAGAAAAGGAGGCAGCTTTGGACGGGTGCAGTCGTGACCAGAGGGTCTGAGATTAGCACTAATTTTATGCACATTTATACCTTTCTTTACGAAATGTTTCAGTTTTAATATTAAAACAAACAGATAAGCGCAAAAAATTAAATAATCAAATACATTTTTTGGACAGTAAACTTTTTCACTTAAGTGAAGCTCTATATTTCTGTAGACATGTTCTGAAGACACTGGGAAGACCTGAGGAAGCTTGTAAAATTCTACCAAACAACCCATCCCTTGGGATAGCCCGAGGGATTGCTAAGGCCTGGGAACTGTATGGGTCACCAAAGTAAGTCTTGCCTGGACTTTTTTAACATTTATTATAGTTGTTAATCTATTTCTTTTTGATTTTCCAGATCTAGTAAGTCATTGGGAGTTTGCATTGTATTCTATTTTGTTACGTTTCAATGAAAATATTATAATTTTTTTTTTCCGTGAACATGTGTTATTTTCAGGGGATTGACTAAACGTCAATTGGACTGTCAATGTCCATAGGGGCAAATCTCCTTCTAAATGTTTTAACCCCTCGGAGAGTCTTTTCCATCGACATAACCATTTGAAGGCCTGTTGTTTTTTTTTGTGGGATTAGTTATATTTTTCAGTCATCAATGACTGTACCACGAGAGAGGAGATCCGCCCTTCAAGATAAAAAGGCGGCTCCTCTCTCCGCATCAGTTGGTTTCCTTTACTTAACGGGGAATCCTCAAGATGAAATCTTAAGACAGAAGAGGAAGGATGCCTGGGTCGAATGGTGTTTTGGTAGCCTGGCTGCTGCATCCTTCACCAGGTACTGGTAGTGCCTCGGAGGCCATGTCTTACCGTGCCCTCCCTAAGTGAAGCGTGGGTAGACATTGTGTCAGGCCACGCGACCCGTGAGACACATCGGTGTCTGGGCAAATCTGGGGGGTACCTGCTATAGTGGTCCAGTGGTGCCTCGGAGAATAGGGCAGGCTGAGAAGACAGGAGTTGGCTCCCTTACCCACAATTATTAAGTCTATGTGGAGGCCTCCGCGGGTGGCATGTCAGCATAGTGTGAGGAAGAGTGCCGGAACTGTCCCCAGCGCGCATCGGTCGGAGAAGCCCAGTGTGCGTTAGGTCTGAAAGCACATGGGGTTACAGATCCGATGCGTGCTGCCAACGCGCGCAGGAAGGAGAACGCCGGGTGCACGCAGTATCTGAAGCAGCATTGAGTGTGCACCGGAAGGGGAACGCCGGGTGCGCATGCGGTAGGAATCTGCTGGGGAGCGCGCATCAGGAGTGAACCAGTGCACACTGGAAGAGGTCTGCATGGGGGCGGTGTGTGCACTCGCATACCCGTAAGAACGAGCACACCGGGAATGATGAGTCAGGTGTGTCTGAGGAGGGGGTGGTACCGTTCTTCGGTTAATGAAGCCTAAGGTGTATAAAAGGGCAACAGGCAGGCGGTGGCAACCAAGGAAGCCTTTTCGCCTGAGCACTTGCAGCCTCATCGGCAGCAGGAGCCAGAGGGACACTGGTTGCACTCACAGGAGAAAAAGCAACCACGCCATTAGCAGCAATGGAGGCCACTCGGGCAGCACATGGGCATATCTCCATGGCTCTAGGAAGGAGGGGTCCATAGTCTCTGGAGGAGACATTGAGAACACCATTCAACCTCCGGATCCGGTACCCGCTTGAAGCGTCACTAATGTCTGTTTTCTTTCTCTCTCTCTCTCCTGTCTCCTACCCTCTCCCTGTTTTCTATACATTGACAGGTGGAGTGTAGGGGGTCCCTAAAAAACAAAACAAAAAAAAACAAAAACGCAAGGCTAAGCCTAAGAATAAGTAGTGTCCCCTATGCAGACGCCAATTAGGGGCTTCCTGGAATAAAAAGTTATGTTGGGACTGTATTGACAAAACCAGTGCGGAAGAAACACCCACATTTTCAGCAAATTTGAGACCCCTGATAGTCGGAGGTTCGTAGGTCAGTTACTGCGTTACAGACCCCAATGGACACTGACAGTAAGGGGAGAGAGAGATCCAGCCCCTCTTTTGTATCGCAAGAGGACTCCACATGTTCAGAGCCGGAGGACTCAGATCAGTCACAGTACTCTGAGAGTAGTTCAGAGGAAGATGTTAGTTTCCCGGTGGAAGTCACGGACAATCTAATAAAAGCGGTCCGGTCCGCTAAGGGATTGGTAGATGAGAAAGCCAAAAGATCTGACCAGGAACTCATGTACGGTGGCTTAGGCTACTTTCACACTAGCATTTTTGGCTGTACGTCGCAATGCGTCGTTTAGGAGAAAAAATGCATCCTGTAAAGTTGTCTGCTGTATGCGTTTTTTCCCCATAGACTAACATTAGTGACACATTGCGACGTATGGCCACACGTCGCAACCGTCGTGCGACGGTTGCGTCGTGTTTTGGCGGACCGTCGGCACAAAAATTACATGTAACTTTTTTTTTTTGCGTGTCGTGTCTGCCATTTTTGACCACGCATGCGCGGCCGAAACTCCGCCCCCTCCTCCCCGGACCTTACAATGGGGAATTATTCGGGCATTATTTTCACAACGCGCGTCGGGCCGACGTATAGCGACGGCCCCGTGCCGATGCTAGTGTGAAAGCAGCCTTAGGCTACTTTCACACATCGTTTTTTTGCGGTCAGGCTCAATCCGGCGAATTCTGAAAAAAAAAAAAAAAAACGGATCCGTAGCAGATTGTGAAAAACTGATGCGAGATCCGTTTTTTCGACTGATCCGACTAGCTTATCCAGCTAATTGAATCCCAAAATAATTGGAGCATGCTCAGTTAAAAAAAAAAAAAACTAACTAACAAAAAAAAAAAAAAACAGAATCCGTCGCCGGTTTCCGTGGTTTGACCCAACCGGTGTCCATAGGCTTCCATTCTAGCAAAAGCCGGAAGGTGCCGGAATCGGTGCTGTCTGGTTTTTCGCCGCAGACACAAAACGTTACTTTTTACGTTTTTTTCCAGACGCCGGAAAACCAGTTTTCGCTGCCGAAAAACATGAAATGTGAGGCAGTCCGGTGCTAATACAAGTCTATGAGAAAAAAACGGATTGAGCCTGATGGCGAAAACCTGATGTGTGAAAGTAGCCTTATAGATCTCAAAGATCTCTAGGAAGTCTTCCCTCCCGTTTGAGGACTTGTGGTCCCTGAAGAACCCATTGGATAGGAAGATGGACAGTTTCCTTAAAACAGCTTGGGAGTCCCCGGCTGGGGCATTAAGGCCAGCCATTGCAACCACTTGTGTGGCTAGATCTTTGAAGGTTTGGATAGACAACCTAGGAGATCAGCTGGAACAGCAAGTCTCCAGAGAGACCATCTTAGAGGCAGTTCCTACCATCAAAGTGGCAGCAGTGTTTTTGGCCTCGGCAGATTCGGCAAGGTTGGCGGCAAAGTCAGCAGTGCTGGCCAATGCAGGATGTCGCACAGTATGGTTTAAATCAGCGGTGTCAAACTGCATTCCTCGAGGGCTGCAAGCAGGTCATGTTTTCAGGATTTCCTTGCATTGCACAGGTGATAATTTAATCACCTGCAGAGAATGATTCCAGCACCTTGTGCAATGCTAAGGAAATCTTGAAAACACGCATGGTTTGAGGCCCTTGAGGAATGCAGTTTGACACCCCTGGTTTAAATGCTGGCTGCGAGATATACAGGCAAAAGTAAAACTCTGCTCCCTGCCTTGTGAAGTTAACTTCTTATTTGGGCCAGCGCTAGATGAAGTGCTCGAGAAGGCAGCAGATAAGAAGAAAGGTTTTCCAAAGCAGCCATTTCCGTCCTTTTGGCGCTCCTTTTAGGAGGGGTCGCAGATCCAGGGGCCAGCCATACACAGACGGAGACAGAGCTAACAAGCGGTCCAGAGGAGGGAGAGGCTTTTATTTCGGCAAACCTTCCAGAGACATCAAGAAGCCACCTCAGTGACTTCTTCTCCCAGGCAGGAGGGAGGCTCTCACTTCCTACCCGCCTGGGAAGAAATTTCATCCAGCATCTGGATTCGGCAGATTGTGAGGTCAGGCCTAAAATTGAATTTCCACAGTCTGCCGCCTCAAAGATACATACAAACCCCGGTACAGCCCTCTCAAGAGAAATGAGGACTGGAAGAGAAAGTAATATCACTGTTAGAAAAACACGTACTGGAGAAGGTGGCGGTAGAGGAGAGAGAGAAGGGGTTTTATTCCTCCTTATTTCTGATTTAAAAAAAAAAAAAAAAAAAAGCAGACGACTCCTGGAGAACCATCATAAACCTTAAATGTCTCAACAGCTATCTGATAGTTCCTTTGTTCAAGATGGAGACATAAAGATCGGTGGTAAAACTTCTCTTCCCACAGTGTTACATAGTGGTCCTAGACCTCAAGGACGCATACGACCACATCCCTATCCGCGAACAGGATCGCAAATTCCTCAGATTGGCAGTGGAAATGAAATCTTAACTAGCCCATTTTCAGTTCAGAGCTCTACCCTTCGGGTTAGCAATAGCCCCTTGGATATTCAACAAGCTGATTTGAGAGGTCATGGCCCATCTCAGAGAAAAGGACATTCTAAAGGTACCGTCACACATAGCGACGCTGCAGCGATACCGACAACGATCCGGATCGCTGCAGCGTCGCTGGAGAGCTGTCACACAGACAGCTCTCCAGCGACTAACGATCCCGAGGTCCCCGGTAACCAGGGTAAACATCGGGTAACTAAGCGCAGGGCCGCGCTTAGTAACCCGATGTTTACCCTGGTTACCATCCTAAAAAGTAAAAAAACAAACGCTACATACTTACCTACCGCTGTCTGTCCTCGGCGCTCTGCTTCTCTGGTCTGGCTGTGAGCGCCGGGCAGCCAGAAAGCAGAGCGGTGACGTCACCGCTCTGCTTTCCGGCTGACCGACGCTCACAGCCAGAGCAGTAGGAGAGCAGAGCACAGCGCTGGAGGACAGACGGCTGTAGGTAAGTATGTAGTGTTTGTTTTTTTACTTTTAGGATGGTAACCAGGGTAAACATCGGGTTACTAAGCGCGGCCCTGCGCTTAGTTACCCGATGTTTACCCTGGTTACCAGCAAAGACATCGCTGAATCGGTGTCACACACGCCGATTCAGCGATGTCTACGGGGAGTCCAGCGACGAAATAAAGTTCTGGCCTTTCTTCCCCGACCAGCGATCTCCCAGCAGGGGCCTGATCGCTGCTGCCTGTCACACTGGACGATATCGCTAGCGAGGACGCTGCAACGTCACGGATCGCTAGCGATATCGTCTAGTGTGACAGTACCTTAATAATGCCGTATCTGGACGACTTCCTGATTGTGGGGAAAAGTTTTCTTCACTGTCAGGAACAAGTCAGGATAGTCATGGAGACCTCACAGATTCTCGGATCGCAGCTAAATCTAAAAAAAAGTCCAGACTGAGACCAGCAACAGTACAGATTTTCTTGAGACTACGAATACTCTGTGGCGCAAGAGTTTCGGCTTCCAGAGGAAAAAATAAAAAAATTAGTCCTGGCGTCAATAAAGAAGCCAGAAATGACACTCAAGAAAGCGATGTCACTATTTGGGTCCCTAACCGCCTGTATACCAGCTGTAAAATGGGCTCAGTTCCACAAAAGGGAACTGCAGGGGTGTGTATTACAGAACAATCTAGTAATATAGGTACCGTTACACTAAACGATTACCAACTATCACGACCAGCGATATGACCTGGCCGTGATCGTTGGTAAATTGTTGTGTGGTCGCTGGGGAGCTGTCACACAGACAGCTCTCTCCAGCGACCAACGATCAGGGGAAAGACTTCGGCATCGTTGAAACTGTCTTCAACGATGCCGAAGTCCCCGGGTAACCAGGGTAAACATAGGGTTACTAAGCGCAGGGCCGCGCTTAGTAACCCGATATTTACCCTGGTTACCATTGTAAAAGTAAAAAAAAACAAACAGTACATACTCACATTCCGATGTCTGTCACGTCCCCTGCCGTCAGCTTCCCGCACTGACTGTCAGAGCCGGCCGTAAAGCAGAGCACAGCGGTGACAACCTCCGCTCCATTCATTGTCAATGAGACTACCGGAGAAAGTGGATTAAAGAGTTTGGCTTTCTACAACATCCCTATAGGTGAAGCAGAAGCCAAGCAGGCGCACATCTGCTAATTTGAAGGTGGGACTACAGACCCTCATTTTCAGGATTGCTGAAGTTCCCTCCTAGCAATCAGCAAGTTATCTTTTATCCTAATAATGGAAGATAATTTGTCTTCTACATTTTTTTTTTTTTATCCTCCATAGGGGACTTTAATCTCTTATACAATACACTGACATACTGTAGTATTGCAGTCTGTTGTACAATTATTTCTCTTCTATGAAGCCCAGGCTGCAATGACAACATATTGCACTTCATGATCATGTCGAGGAAGGTGAATGGGGCAATGTGTATCTAAAAATGTTTTGAATAGCAACTTCTAAGAGATTATATCTGGAACAGTGACAGGAAGACCGAGCCGAAAAAGTGTGCTTAACGGACAATGACACCAGAATCTCATTTGTATGGACAGCTTCACTATCATATGGTTGCTTAGACGTACCTTCCTCTTTTGCAGCTGTGTATTTGTCGGCTACGTATAAAATTAGAGGTACACCTTAACCCCATGTTACATGTTGGGAAAGAGTATATTAAGCCATGTCCTCTCCTATACACACCAAATGCTGGCAGCAGCTACAATAATAGACAACTCTGATCCCAATAGTTTATCTTCTTAGATGCCACCGTTAATTGTGTTCATGGCATCTGAGCGCTTGGACACCCCAGTGCCTTTTCTTTTTCAATACATTATATGGTAGATCAAATGGTGCCATTAAGAAAATAAATTTGTCTTGCAATCAACAAACCCTTATTTTGCTACATTGATGATAAAATTAGAATGTTGTGGTTCTTTGAAAGCAGCTATGAAAAAACATAAGTGAGAGAAAAAAATAACTTTGCTGCAGCATTTTTTTTAAGTTACTTTTGTTCTGTTACATCCATAATGTGGGTAATATGTTGGCTATCTATAGGCTCTACTCTTGTATTTGAGCATTTTCTTTCTTTTCAGGGCTGTGGTCATGTTTTTGGTTGAGAACTTGCAGAGAAACATCTTTGATCACCGTTACATCGAGCATGAGTTGTGGAATAGGTAATAAGTATTTTATATTAAAAAGCACATTGCCACCAATTAAATAACACAGATTATAGATTTAACAATATGCATGTTCTCTGTGATATCAAAAATTATCTGTTGTGAATAGAGATGGACGAACCCAACCCGAACAGTAAAGTTCGGGGTCCGTATCGAACACCTACTGTTCAGACACGGACTTTGTCAGGAAGTCCGTTTTACTGTTCTGGTTCAGTACCCTGAACACTGGGTGTTTCTCGATTTAAACAACGGCGGCTCTGATCAGCGGTAAGATTAATACCGCCGGTCAGAGTCACAGCCCCATCGCTGTCAGGTGACAGCATGAGCCCGCAACTGTGAAAGGAGGTAAAAAGCTCACGTCCGGTCACTGGCGTCAGTGGATGGGACTACTACTCCCATCAGCCAGCTCCTGCTGCTGCTAGTAACATTGAGAGCAGGCGGCAGATGATGGGAGTGTTCATCAGCCGATGCCTGCTCTCTAAATAAAGAAAGAATAAAAACTGCATGGTTTCCCCTGCATTTTTGTTAACCAGCCAGGCAAAACTGACAGCTACTGGTTGCTACCCTTTGCTGTCAGCTTTAGCAAGGCTGACTATCAAGAAGGGGTCCCTAATCCGTTTTTTTTAATTATTTAAAACAATTGTTTAAAAAAACAACCCAAAAATGGCGTGGGTTCCCCCCTTATTTTTGACAAGCAGCCAAGCTAAAGCAGACTGCTGGGGGCTGGTATTCTCAGACTGGTAAGGGTCCATGGATATTGCCACCCCCAGTCTAAAAATAGCAGCCTGCAGCTGCCCATAAAAGGTGCATCTGTTAGATGCGCCAATTCTGGTGCTTTGCCAGACTCCTCCCACTTGCCTTATGGCGGTGTGAAGTGGGCTTCATATTTGTGGGGTTGATATCACCTTTGTATTGTCCGATGACATCAAGCCCACGGCTTAGTAATGGAGAGGCGCCTATAAAATGCCTATCCATTACTAATCCTATAATATTGTAAATAAACACACAGGCAGTATTAAGTCCTTTATTGGAAATAAAAAAAAAACAAAACACTTTTTCCATTTAAAAATAACACAGTTCACTGTTTATTACTTTTGTAATACTATGCATTGTAACGATTCACACTGTATGTCATAATGGATAATGATAGAAACAAATGCAAATGTGTGTATTGTATGATTTATTCTGAAATTAATAAACAAATTAAAAAAAAAAAAAAAAAATAACCGACGGTTATCCTTGCCTAATGCCAATTCCATTGAAGCCATGGTCTCCTGTAAAAAAAACAAAAAACAACCATATCTCTCACAATGTTCTGTCCCATGCTGTAATCCATGTTTAGGATAAACCGTTTTCAACCTGGACGGCAGGGGCGGGCTGGGCTGGGTGGCAGAAATGCATATGCCCCCCGGGCCGGTGTCTAAGCAGCTGCACAGGGCCGCTGGAGGACTGGCAGTGACTAATACATAGCGCACTTGTAGTGCGCGGTGGTGCCATCCCGCCAGCAGCCCTGACATGCAGGCTGCAGGGGTATGTGATGAGCAAGCTCCTATGCGCCACTGCCACTCTGAGGGAGAGAGCCAGCAGCCAAGATGAAAGGTCAGCATACCGGCCTGTGTGTGCACGGAGCTCTGGCTTCTCCTGCTCTTATCTGCTATCCCGGCAGAGAAGGAGAGACGGGGGAGGTGCCGGGGCCGGGACAGTGCAGAGCTGTGAGCAGGAGAAACTGAAGAGCTGCACATGGACATCAGCTGAGCCACCCCTGCACCACAGAGGAGAGTGTATGATGTGTGTATGAGGTAACTGGTGTGTGTGATGTGTGTATGAGGTAACTGGCGTGTGTGATGTGTGTGTGAGCTGCGTGCGTGTGTGTTTGAGGTAACTGGTGTGTGTATGAGGTAACTGGTGTGTCTGTGAGCTGCATGCATGTGTGTGTGAGCTGCGTGCTTGTGTGTGTGAGCTGTGTGCATGCGTGCGTGTGTGAGAGCTGCGTGCGTGTGTGTGTGAGAGCTGCGTGCGTGTGTGTGTGAGAGCTGCGTGTGTGTGTGTGAGAGCTGCGTGCGTGTGTGTGTGAGCTGCATGTGTGTCATTATACAGTGGGCTTGTGCGTGTGCCTGTCATTATACAGTGGGGCTGTGTGGGTATGTCATTATACAGTGGGGTTGTGCGTGTGCCTGTCATTATACAGTGGGGCTGTGCGTGTGTGTGTGCTGCGTGCGTGTGTGTGTGAGCTGCGTGCGTGTGTGTGAGAGCTGCGTGCGTGTGTGTGTGAGCTGCATGTGTGTGTCATTATACAGTGGGGCTGTGTGGGTATGTCATTATACAGTGGGGCTGTGTGGGTATGTCATTATACAGTGGGGCTGTGCATGTGTGTGTGTGTGTGGGCTGTGCATGTGTGTGTGAGCTGTGTGCATGTGTGTGAGCTGCGTGCGTGTGTGTGAGCTGCGTGCGTGTGTGTGCGAGCTGCGTGTGTGTGTGTGTGAGCTGTGTGCATGTGTGTGTGAGGTGCGTGTGTGAGCTGCGTGCATGTGTGTGTGAGCTGCATGTGTGTGTCATTATACAGTGGGGTTGTGCGTGTGCCTGTCATTATACAGTGGGGCTGTGCGTGTGTGTGTGTGTGAGCTGCGTGCGTGCGTGTGTGTGTGAGCTGCGTGCGTGTGTGTGAGAGCTGCGTGCGTGTGTGTGAGAGCTGCGTGCGTGTGTGTGAGAGCTGTGTGCATGTGTGTGTGAGAGCTGCGTGCGTGTGTGTGTGAGAGCTGCGTGCGTGTGTGTGAGAGCTGCGTGCGTGTGTGTGTGAGAGCTGCGTGTGTGTGTGAGAGCTGCGTGCGTGTGTCATTATACAGTGAGCTTGGGCGTGTGCCTGTCATACAGTGGGGCTGTGTGGGTATGTCATTATACAGTGGGGCTGTGCATGTGTGTGTGTGAGCTGCGTGCGTGTGAGCTGCGTGTGTGTGTGAGCTGCGTGCGTGTGTGAGCTGCGTGCATGTGTGTGTGTGAGCTGCGTGCGTGTGTGTGTGAGCTGCGTGCGTGTGTGTGTGAGCTGCGTGCGTGTGTGTGTGAGCTGCGTGCGTGTGTGTGTGAGCTGCGTGCGTGTGTGAGAGCTGCATGTGTGTGTCATTATACAGTGGGGTTGTGCGTGTGCCTGTCATTATACAGTGGGGCTGTGCGTGTGTGTGTGTGCTGCGTGTGTGTGAGCTGCGTGCGTGTGTGTGAGCTGCGTGCGTGTGTGTGAGCTGCGTGCGTGCGTGTGAGAGCTGCGTGCGTGTGTGTGAGAGCTGCGTGCGTGTGAGCTGCGTGCGTGTGTGTGTGTGAGAGCTGCATGCGTGTGTGTGAGAGCTGCGTGCGTGTGTGTGTGTGAGAGCTGCGTGCGTGTGTGTGTGAGCTGCGTGCGTGTGTCATTATACAGTGGGCTTGTGCGTGTGCCTGTCATTATACAGTGGGGCTGTGCATGTGTGTGTGTGAGCTGCGTGCGTGTGTGTGTGAGGTGCGTGCGTGAGCTGCGTGCGTGTGTGTGTGAGAGCTGCGTGCGTGTGTGTGTGAGAGCTGCGTGCGTGTGTGTGAGCTGCGTGCGTGTGTGAGAGCTGCGTGCGTGTGTGTGTGAGAGCTGCGTGCGTGTGTGTGTGAGAGCTGCGTGCGTGTGTCATTATACAGTGGTATTGTGCGTGTGCCTGTCATTATACATTGGGGCTGTGTGGGTATGTCATTATACAGTGGGGCTGTGCATGTGTGTGTGTGAGCTGCGTGCGTGTGTGAGCTGCGTGCGTGTGTGTGTGTGAGCTGTGTGCGTGTGAGGTGTGCTGCGTGTGTGTGTGTGAGCTGTGTGCGTGTGTGTGGGAGCTGCGTGCGTGTGTGTGAGCTGTGTGCGTGTGTGAGCTGCATGTGTGTGTCATTATACAGTGGGGCTGTGCGTGTGTGTGAGCTGCGTGCGTGCGTGTGTGTGAGCTGCGTGCGTGTATTGTGTGTGTGAGCTGCGTGCGTGTCGTGTGTGTGGGAGCTGCGTGCGTGTGTGTGAGCTGCGTGCGTGTGTGAGCTGCATGTGTGTGTCATTATACAGTGGGGTTGTGTGTGTGAGCTGCGTGCGTGTGTGAGCTGCGTGCGTGTGTGTGTGTGTGAGCTGCGTGCGTGTGTGTGTGAGGTGCGTGCGTGAGCTGCGTGCGTGTGTGTGTGAGCTGCGTGCGTGTGTGTGTGAGCTGCGTGCGTGTGTGAGCTGCATGTGTGTGTCATTATACAGTGGGGCTGTGCGTGTGTGAGCTGCGTGCGTGTGTGTGAGCTGCGTGCGTGCGTGTGAGAGAGCTGCGTGCGTGTGTGTGAGAGAGCTGCGTGCGTGTGTGTGAGAGAGCTGCGTGCGTGTGTGTGAGAGAGCTGCGTGCGCGTGTGTGTGTGTGTGAGAGTTGTGTACATGTGTGAGCTGCATGTGTGTGTCATACAGTGGGTTTGTGCGTTTGCCTGTCATTATACAGTGGGGATGTGTGGGTATGTCATTATACAGTGGGGCTGTGCATGTGTGTGTGTGTGAGCTGCGTGCGTGTGTGTGTGAGGTGCGTGTGTGTGTGAGCTGCATGCATGTGTGTGAGCTGCATGTGTGTGTCATTATACAGTGGGGTTGTGTGTGTGAGCTGCGTGCGTGTGTGAGCTGCGTGCGTGTGTGTGTGTGTGAGCTGCGTGCGTGTGTGTGTGAGGTGCGTGCGTGAGCTGCGTGCGTGTGTGTGTGAGCTGCGTGCGTGTGTGTGTGAGCTGCGTGCGTGTGTGAGCTGCATGTGTGTGTCATTATACAGTGGGGCTGTGCGTGTGTGAGCTGCGTGCGTGTGTGTGAGCTGCGTGCGTGCGTGTGAGAGAGCTGCGTGCGTGTGTGTGAGAGAGCTGCGTGCGTGTGTGTGAGAGAGCTGCGTGCGTGTGTGTGAGAGAGCTGCGTGCGCGTGTGTGTGTGTGTGAGAGTTGTGTACATGTGTGAGCTGCATGTGTGTGTCATACAGTGGGTTTGTGCGTTTGCCTGTCATTATACAGTGGGGATGTGTGGGTATGTCATTATACAGTGGGGCTGTGCATGTGTGTGTGTGTGAGCTGCGTGCGTGTGTGTGTGAGGTGCGTGTGTGTGTGAGCTGCATGCATGTGTGTGAGCTGCATGTGTGTGTCATTATACAGTGGGGCTGTGTGGGTATGTCATTATACAGTGGGGCTGTGTGTGTGTGTGAGCTGCGTGCGTGTGTGAGCTGCGTGCGTGTGTGAGCTGCGTGCGTGTGTGAGCTGCGTGCGTGTGAGCTGCGTGCGTGTGTGTGAGCTGCGTGCGTGTCTGTGAGCTGCGTGCGTGTGTGTGAGCTGCATGCATGTGTGTGAGCTGCATGCATGTGTGTGAGCTGCGTGTGTGTGTGAGATGCGTGCGTGTGTGAGCTGCGTGTGTGTGTGTGTGTGAGCTGCATGTGTGTCATTATACAGTGGGCTTGTGCGTGTGCCTGTCATTATACAGTGGGGCTGTGCGTGCGCGTGTCATTATACAGTGGGGCTGTGTGTGTCATTATACAGTGGTGCTGTGTGTGTTATTATACAGTGGGGCTGTGCATGTCTGTCATTATACAGTGGGGCTGTGCGTGTGTCTCATTATACAGTGGGGCTGTGTGTGTGTCATTATACAGTGGGGCTGTGCATGTGTGTGTGTCATACAGTGGGGCTGTGCGTGTGTCTGTCATTATACAGTGGGGCTGTGTGTCTGTCATTATACAGTGGGGCTGTGCATGTGTGTGTCATTGGTGCATTCACTCTGTCATTCTTTTGACTGCAGACTTGTGCTTCTCACATTGCTGGCAGTGCTGTGGTCATTTGGCAGGTGTGTGGCTGTAAGTTTGTGATTTGCATACATGCGGTCACATGCCGACTCGACTTGCATGGCCTAATGCAACTGTATTGAACAAGGCCCAAAACAGTCTAGTTGAAATGTGGCTGGGAATATATATATATCGCATGCTTGCAGTCACAAGACCACCTGTTGCCGGCACCAGAGAATCTTCACAGCGCACGATATGAGGATTCCCACATAGTGTCTGTAGACATGTAGCATAAGATCCGACAACCCCTTTAAGGATGAGCCGCTACTCATGGGCCACTGCTGTGTGCTTGTCCCCCAGGCCAAAATTTGCCAGTCAGCCCCTGCTGGACGGTGCCGTGATGCGACGGTCCAGGTTGAAAACCACTGAGGAATGAGTTGCTACAAGCTCAGCCTCAGTGACTAGCGGTGACTTAATCAAGTTTACTGCAGGTCACACAAGCTGTGTTCCCAGCCAGGCCCCTGAACTGCGGTGACCTCAGTGAGATTACCGTTAGCACAGTGAGAAATTTCTCATTGAACTGTGGTGAACTCACCGCTGCACCAAGAGACTTTTTTTTTACTTGATGTCACTGAGGTTGAGCTTGCAGCAGCTCATTCCTCAGTGGTTTTCAGCGTGGACGGTCATATCTTTGCACCATCCAGGTTTAAAACTGTTTATCCCAGAAATAGATTACTGTGTGAGACAGAGCGTCGGACAGGTAAGGGATATGGTTGTTTTTTTTTACAGGAGACCATGGCTTCAGTGGAACGGGCGTTAAGTGTTACTGTATCTTTGTTATTTTTAAATAAAGTAAAAATGTTTTTTTTTTTTTTAATTTCAAATAAAGGACTTTTCTAGCCATGATTTTTTTATTTTTTTTATTTTACAGTACTACTATAGGATTAGTAACGTATAGGTGTCTTATAGATGCTTCTCCATTACTAAGCCGTGGACTTGATGTCACCGGACATTACAAAGGTGACCTGAACCCCACAAATATGAACCCCATTTGCCACTGCTACAGGCCGAGTGGGAAGAGCCGGGCAAAGTGCCATAATTGACGCATCTAATAGACTGGCCTTTTCTGGGTGGCTGGGTTTGCTAATATCCATGGCCCCTTACTGGCTGGTAATGATTTTACTGCCAAGCAGAGGCAGTGTTTACGGTGTTGTCATGCACGTGACAGCATGGCAAAGATTGGATGTTTGGGTGCCCCATTTAAGTGAATGGGTTCCGGTACTGTTCTTGTATCCGAACAAAACTTTTTAACTGTTCGACCGAACCCACCGGACCCAAACATCCAAGGGTTCGCCCATCACTAGTTGTGAATGGTAAAAATAATTGGCATAGAATTATAAATTAGGAAATGCACCATTTTTCATTCTATGGAAAACAATGTTCTGGTCACTGGAGAAAAATCTTTCCATCTGTGGTCTACATTTCTTACACGCTGTGGGTTGGTGACCCGTCACTCTTATTAATCAGCACAATTATGTTGAAGACTTGAACTATCTGTTTGCTGAAGGAGAACCCGACAGCTGAACATGCTCCCTGAACTGTGGGCAACAAGGATCAGACATAGAAAATCTGAAAGCTGTGACCTTCCAGAGAAAACATTCTTTAGAAAGCCCGGGAACTGTGTCTCAGATGACTACTCAGAGGCAGGTAACCGGCCAGCATCCTCTATCCCTTCCCCATCCTTATCCCCTGGACTGACAGGTGATTTGCTATACACACATATAGAGCAAGGCCTGTCAATCTAGGGGATTGGGGCAGGGAGAAGTCACAGGCGACTTGTCTTGAACTAGCTATCTGAGAAATGCTGTTCCTGTTTGCCGTTTCTCTGGCATGTTGCAGAGTTCCAGAGAAAAACCATCCACGACTGCAGTAGCACAGCCAGTCTCTGATTCATGCTGCCCACAGTTCACTCAACATGAATATGCCGACGGGTTCCCTTTAACAGTCCACCATTTGTGGACTTTGTTGGCTGATTACACCAACTTACAAGGGATTTTCTAACAGTTATTTGTATACTGGGTCTAATGGCCAAACCAGCAAGTTAAATTATAATCCTCCTTATGGTTTCTCTGAGTTGAGTACCATTAGCAAGCACTGGAAACTTCATGTAGGGAAATCCTAAATATCCACTTGTGTTGATTTATGACTCTGTCCCGTTTTTGGTAGATTCCAGGGTGGGCAATATTAGCAAGGAGCCTACCCCAGTAATGCGATTGTGGATGTCCCCCATGGTGGGTTTTGACAAGTAGGTTGATCGTTGTCTGTTCTATGAACGGACTGCAGATCATAGTATTTTTATAAATGACTAAACGTTGCATATTTTAGATGTATTGCTGCCTTTGTGGAGCTTTTTAGTTAATGCGACCAGCCCTTATAATAGTTTATAGTCGTTTTTACTATTCTTTATAGTTTTTGAGCTGCTGCAAAACCTTTTTGTCAAGAAGATTGTGGGCCCTTTTGCAATACAAAAAAGTGTCCAGCCAGATGTGTACTAGATTTCTCAAATACTAGTGCTGCACATTTAGAAAAAACAGCCTTTGGTTATGTCACGGTTCACAGGGACGATAACTTTATCATCCACACCAAAATGTCACGAACCGGGGTTGTTTGGTTGCCCAGTTCTTTCTTAAGGGGATTTATCTATATCCCACTTCCGGTTTGGACCTTGCAGCTCTCTGGTGCCCACCCTTACCCTCAGGTCAGACAGGGTACTGCACCTAGGATAATTAGTCGCCAGAAATTGTGCCTTACTTTGTACTGGCTAATGGGGACACTGCAGCAAGGGCGATATAACTGCTCCCACTCAGATGGGAACAATAATTATCAATGCCGTCCGTCGCTACCAGGTCTCCCAAACGCACAAGACAAATCCGCTGCCACCAGCTCCGATTCCTTAATTAATAACTGGTCCAGAGCCTACCCAAATTAGTAGCGTAATTCACTTCAGAGGATGTGACAGTACGTTATAGAGCAAGGAGAAACGAAGCTAGTAATTCTATGTATTTTACTCCAAAATGGTAGGCAGTGTTTACAAAAGGGTAAAAGGATATTATAAAAGACAAGTACAATTACAAATAAAAAGGGATTAACAGAAGAAAATCGACTTACAGTTCTTTCATATCATGGCTGACCATGTGCTGCGGGGGAAAGGCATATATCCCAGTGCATGACAGATGGGACTCTCAGCTTATTCCTTGGTCAAGACTGGTAAAGACTGATGTCTCACTCGTGCCCTAAACCAAAACACTCCCCCTGTGGTGACAGGTTACAAAATAATAAATACCCACATTTTCTCACAACTGCCTTTGTCTAGTAGTTCACATGTATGTATTAGGCTGCCGTCACACTAGCAGTATTTGGTCAGTATTTTACATCAGTATTTGTAAGCCAAAACCAGGAGTGGCTGATAAATGTAGAAGTGGTGCATATGTTTCTATTATATTTTTCCTCTAATTGTTCCACTCCTGGTTTTGGCTTACAAATACTGATGTAAAATACTGACCGAATACTGCTAGTGTGACGGCAGCCTTACTGTGAGAGATTGCATTTTCTTGCAGACATGTCCACCTTATTGCTTCCCATATAATCCGCTTGTTAAAATTACCGTTATTGTGAACAGTAAAGCAAGTTGAAGATTAAATGATCTCTAAAAGGCCTGAAGTTAAAGATGTCACATTTCCTTTGTATTTTAGGCAAAAAAAGTGGTAATTTTTTTTTTTTTTTTGGGCGCTCCATGCAGCTGCGGCGCTGATTGGCGGGCGCGAACCAGGAAGCCAGGTTTCCTCTGCAGCCTATTTGGCAAGCGCTATAACTTGCCGAATAAGAGGGAACCCGAGCAAATTCACTCATCTCTACTAGGCAGCTGCTTTGAAGAACCCATGGCTGCTGTTTTTTGGCGCAAGGTTAGAGGAGGCTGGATTTTTATGAAGTTGGGAAATTTGCATCACCTGGCCTTTCCTAACGATGATGGTGAACAAACCATAACCCCAACAGGCTAATTGGAGCTTATGCACACGTTGCACATTTGGTGCGTTTTTTGCCATGCAGATTTGCTAGCAAAACCTGAAGCAATCCTAATGCCAGCAAAGTGACTGAGAAACCTAAAGTGTCATGCACACGTTGAGTATTTGTGACTTACAGATTTGGTGCAGAAAATAATCTGTAACATGTCAATTCTCTGCCAGCGGTTTTCCTGCCAAGAGATGCAGAAATAGTGCAGAAATTTCTGCATCCATTAACTCAACGAGTGCACTTTGACCAAGGTTTCAGACCTTAAGGCTAAGTTATTTGAGCATACAAATCTCCAAGGGTGCCCAAACTTTTGCATTGGCCCATTTTCCATTGTAATTTTTAAAATTAAAAAAGTAAACTTTTTTTTGCCTAAAATACCAAGGAAATGTGTAATCTTTAACTTTAGGCCTTTTAGAGATCATTCATCTTCAACTTGCTTAACTGTTCAAATGAACAATAATTTTGACCGCAGGTACCCAAACTTTACATGCCATTGTATCTCATATATAACGTTATAACCGCTTTACCTTAATTTCCTTTTCTAGAAGCATCAAGGTGATTAGGAGACGTCTTACAGATGTCTATGAGAGAGGATCTTTGGATGAAAAGAATTGTCTATATGTGTAAGTATTTTTATGCTACATTTTTCTATTTCAAAGTTCCCATTAACCCCTTCACAATCTAAGATGAATCTATACAACCAGGTCGCCTGGTGTTTCCCACCTAGGATGTATGGAACATCCTAGCGATTTTGAGTGCACAGAGCCTGTGCGTGTGTGATCGCCACCGTGTGTCAGCTGATTCTGACAGCTGGCTCTCGGTGCCATGAGCATCGCCTGCACTGCTCCCGACACTTTAACCCCCTAAATGCTGTGATCGCAGAATTTAGCAAACAGTTAGAGGGAAGAAAGCCCCTCTGCCCTGCAACATCATTGCGTGGCTCCAATCGTTGCCATCTGGGTCACCAGGCACTAGCAATTTGGTTAGATCATGTGCAGTGCATGACCCAACCAACTTGTGTCTGCAGGGCTGACAGGCTATACGGCATATCAATGCTACTGCATACTACACCTTATAGGAACAATAAAAAGTGTGTGTATGTGTATATATATATATATATATATATATATAAATATATATATATATATATATATATATATATATATATATATATATATATATATATATATATATATATATATATATATATATATATATATATGTGTGTGTGTAAGGGTCACTTCCATCTTTCTGTCACGGATATTCATTGGTCACGGCCTCTGTTTGTCATGGAAATCCAAGTCGCTGATTGGTCGTGGCTGTTTTGCCACGACCAATCAGCGACGGGCACAGTCCGGCGGCAACATAAAAGTACACATATGTCATATTGCTGTGTATGGAGCAACCCGACCTATAAAACTCTCACTAGTTAACCCCTTTAGTGAACACCGTAAAAAATGAGGCAAAAAAAACAATGCTTTATCATACCATTGAACAAAAAATGGAATAAAGCATGATAAAAGACTAATGTAAATAAAAATGGTATTGCTAAAAACATCATCTTGTCCCGCAAAAAAACAATCCGCCATACAGCTCCATCAGCCAAAAAATAAGTTATAGCTCTCGCAAACATACCGTAATTATTTCTCCTTCACCACATTGGAGACACAGACCGTGGGTGTATGCTGCTGCCACCAGGAGGCTGACACTAAGGCCTCTTTCACACTTCCGTTTTTTGCCATCCGTCGCAATCCATCGTTTTGTTAAAAAAAGGATCCTGCAAATGTGCCCGCAGGATGCGTTTTTTTGCCAAAGACTTTTATTGACAACGGATTGCGACGGATGGCCACACGCCGCCTTAGTCGTGCACCGGATGCGTCGTGTTTTGGCGGACCGTCGTGACGAAAAAACATTCAAGGGAACGTTTTATCGTCTGTCAGATCCGCCATTTCCGACCGCGCATGCGCGTCCAGAACTCCGCCCCCCTCCTCCCCAGCCAGACTTCAGAATGGGCAGCGGATGCGTCGGAAAACTGCATCCGCTGCCCACGTTGTGCACAATTTTGCACAACGTACGTCGGGCCGACGGTTTGCGACGCCCCTTAACAACGGAAATGTGAAAGAGTCCTATGTAATACAAAAAATTTAGCTCCTCCTCTGCAGTATACACCCTCCTGCTGGCTCCCAGAGAACCAGTTCTTGCTTAGTGTCCGTAGGAGGCACAAGGGTCTGGTCTTCAGACCAAAAATTCTTTATTTTAATTTTCAATTTTTCTCATTTTTACACTTTTTGTTTACTTTTTCCTCAGACGAAGGGGCGACAGATCCTTTCAAGGCTCCGATCTCCCCAATCCAAGAACAGGCGAGCATGTGGAGTGTCGCCTCCACGTATTCTCTCCTGCGAGGAGGGACGCCATACCTGAGCTGATTTTTTTTAGGGGCGACAGGTCCCTTGAAGGGCACCGATCTCCCCGCACCATCAACAGACGAGCACATGGAGTATCACCTCCATGTACCCTTTTCTGCAGCAAGGCCTAATGCTGGACAACCAGCCATGTCCCCCATCCTGGGGGATTGAACCCCTTGGATGTACAGAAGCACTTCCCTGGCCTCCGTGCAGCCCCGACTGCATCACCACTGTTAAAGCAGATGATACAAGGAGGCAGAAGGTCCCGCTCCACCTCCTTATTAAAGGGATGGTGGATGGAGGGTTCCTTCTTTATCCCTGCACCATCCAAACAACAGCGACAGCACTCTGACCTGCTGAATAGAGCTGTGTACTCTGCCATCCGGCAACTACCGCCCACACTAGATCGCGCTAAGGCAGCTCCAGCAGCTAAATAAATACCCAAAAGAAAATATTTACTGACCACAAATATCAAGACAATTTTTCAGAAATTCAATAAATTTTTATTATTATAAAACAGACATAACACAATCAATAGCATTTTTATTAAAATATATCCATATGTTTGGAATTTGTATAATCTAAAATCGAAAAACATACATATGCATGTGCAATATAGATCAGCATGTGGGGGGGCCAGGGCGTACAACACCTGATCGGTAAAAGTAAACCAGTATAAATAATATCACGGCTTCAAGAAAAAAACAACCATTCACATTAAAATGTATAAACACTATATATATATATATATATATATATATATATATATATATATAATTAATATTAAATAAGTAACATTTCATGTGTTGGTATAAATAAATAATGAATTAAATAATTTGTGTAAGAAACAAAAATTAAAAAAATAAAAATATATAAAAATAAAAAGTTATAAATAAAAAAATCAATAAAGATTATCCAATTATAACTATGCGCATATCCATATGAAATGAGTCTGTATCCGATGCATGATTGATGAACTGACAGAAAAAATAAATATAAACCAGTGATATGTGTAATTGATTAACGTGATTTGTAAAAAATATATATATATTACAAACTATATGAATTAATTAATGTGCAAAAAATATATATATATAAATAAGTGTCAAAAAATATTTGTCAACTAATTGAAGAAAAATTAATAAACAAAACGTGAAATAAGTGTATAAGTATTTGATATCTGTATATATATTGTATATTACAGTGATAAATTTAATAAAATAAAATGAACAATATGCATATAAACAGAATTAAAATGTGGAAAACTATATATGGATTGTATCATTCATCAACCATGCATCAAACACAAAACATGTGACAAACGGTTTTAATTCACTTTGACATAAGTGTCACAATGGGATTGCACATAGGTATCCAAAGGGATAAGTGATGGATAATGCTCAGAGAAACAATAATAAATAAATAAATAAACTAATACTAAACCGTGAATACCGACCAGGAGTGCGCGCCTCAGCTCCCCCACACACCACTCCAACGTACGTTTCGCAACCGCTTCGTCAGGGAGTTCCAGCAGCTAACCTGCAGGCAGAGCAGTTGAGCTCTGCATTTTATTCCACGGCCCTTCCGATTCCGAGCGGTGAGTACCCGTGCCAGATACAGCGGGGGAGGGGGCTCCTGAGCAAGTGTCGCATTCCTTCCGGGATCCGTCCAGCTGGCGCTAAAAATTTAGCCCCCGGCTTCAGCCTCTGCTAGGCCGGAAACTCCTCCCCATTGCGTGCGTTCCCAGTGGCTACGCCTCTTCTATTGGCGCTTCTCGCAGCTCGATCTCCTCTCACAGGAAGTCTCGGCGGCCAGTACAGGGCACAGAGTTTCCATTGAGAGTCCCTGGCTGCCTTCCTCCCACCTCGCCTCCGGGTCCAGGTATCTTCCCCAGTCTGGAGCTGCATCCTCTCAGAAGCGCAGACGATCGTGAAGCATAGAACCTGGGTAAGACTATTTCTGCTGTCTATTACCCCCTCCGGGTCTGTCGTATCAATTGCTTGGCCACATTTTTGACAGATGATTAATCCCTGCACTGCTTGTTTTCGCTCACTACAGAGCACGGATCAGGGAGCAAGGCACATGCTGTGCGCTCTGGAGCCCTCCGCCGCCACCAATCCCACTGTACCGAATTCACCTGAGTGGGCTTCGTCACTGTAGCAATCCATGGCTTCTCTGGCCAAAGAGATTGAATCCTTCCGTGATTCCTCCATGGATCGGAGCATTAGCAGGACTGATGTAAATGGATCCTCTCCTACACGGGAGTCATCGACTAGCAGGGGCCGCAAGTATTCTAGAAACGTACAGGCGTCTAGAAAATGGTACGTTACCCGAGCAATCACGTGACTTGGCGTCCGTGTCCTGTGTTATTCGAGCTCTCTCTCACCAGAGTTTTGCAGGAAACAAGACTCTGAGCCTGAATCGGATGTTTTCTTGGATCTGGAATCAGAGTTCCATGAAATGGTGAATTCGCTTATTGAGACCATCAACCAGACTCTGAAGGTTGATAAGAATTCCGGTTCTGTCCTGGATCACTCAATGTCCTTCAAGAGGACTAGACGCCCTCCATAGGTCCGGGTTACAGTTACTGGCACAGGGAACGATCAGATAAACACCTCACAGGTTCTGCTCTGGATCACCGGATAGTACTGACCCGAAGAATAAAGCGGTCTTATCAATTTTACCATATGTGGAACGGCATAAAAAAAACTTTTCCTGAATTGTTGTCATCTTTTTGTTTATTCCGCCTCCCAAATAAAAAGCGATCAAAAAACGTCATGAACACGAAAATGGTGCCAATAAAAACCTTCAACTCGTCCCGCAAAAAACAAGCAGTCATATGACTGTCAGTAGAAATATGGAAAAATTATAGCTCTCAAAATATGGCGATGCAGTTTTTCCAATAAAGAGTCTTAGTATTTGACAGCAGCCAAACTTAAAAACCCAATATAAATTTGGTATTGCCGTAATCGCACCAACCCAAAGAATAATGTCGTCTAATCACTTTTATCATACAAGGAACGGTGTAAAAAATAAAAAAAAACAATTCCTCACCTGCTGTTTTTTTTCTTTTTTTTTTTTCTCATTCTGCCTCCCAAAGATCGCAGTAAGGCTCTTGCACACATTTATCGCGTGCTCTACGCTGAGCGTTTACACTGGGGTTTCCGTATAAATCTCTGAAATACATGATTCAGACGTACCCCAAAGGAAAATTCCCTATAATGAGGTAGATGAAGACACTGTAGACTCCGTCTGACCTGTCCGTCTTTTTATTAGGAGTGCATAAAACTGCCTTCTGCCACAGTTTTGTGCACCTCTGGGGGAAAAAAAGGACACAGCTGAACAAAGGCCAGACAGAACCCTGAGTAATTCTGCTGCCGCACTATAGTGAATGGATCCCTCGAGGGGCTTTATCTGAATTTCCTGTACATCACTCGGAGATTTACAAGGAAGTCCCGACGTAAGTGGTCACCATAAAGCGCAGGATAAATGTGATCCAAAATGTTATGTTAAATGTTCCAAATAAAAGCTTCAACTCAATCCACAAAAAAAGCAAGTCCCCACTCATGTCTGTCTTCTGTTAAAATAAATATAGGGGGCTTCCATGTTACTGGTAGCACAAAGGCTATGGAATAGTGAAATGAAGTTAGTGTCCACATGTTTGGCATTTCTGTAGCAACAAGAGCCCGCCTAATTTATGGGTGCATGAGCTGGGCACAACGTACTGGGCACTACAACGGCAGTTTTTAATGTTCACTCGCAACATACATTGCTTCTTGTTTCTGGAATACACCCATTTTGTCAAAATCATCACGACACCTGTAGATAATTTCCAAAATGGGGTCACTTGAGGGAGGAATTCTGCTCTTCTAGCACTTAGGGGCTCTGTACAGGTCCTTCTCAAAAAATTAGCATATAGTGTTAAATTTCATTATTTACCATAATGTAATGATTACAATTAAACTTTCATATATTATAGATTCATTATCCACCAACTGAAATTTGTCAGGTCTTTTATTGTTTAAATACTGATGATTCTGGTATACAACTCCTGATAACCCAAAAAACCTGTCTCAATAAATTAGCATATTTCACCCATCCAATCAAATAAGTGTTTTTTAATAACAAACAAAAAAACCATCAAATAATAATGTTCAGTTATGCACTCAATACTTGGTCGGGAACCCTTTGGCAGAAATGACTGCTTCAATGCGGCGTGGCATGGAGGCAATCAGCCTGTGACACTGCTGAGATGTTATGGAGGCCCAGGATGCTTCAATAGCGGCCTTAAGCTCATCCAGAGTGTTGGGTCTTGCGTCTCTCAACTTTCTCTTCACAATATCCCACAGATTCTCTATGGGGTTCAGGTCAGGAGAGTTGGCAGGCCAATTGAGCACAGTAATACCATGGTCAGTAAACCATTTACCAGTGGTTTTGGCACTGTGAGCAGGTGCCAGGTCGTGCTGAAAAATGAAATCTTCATCTCCATAAAGCATTTCAGCCGATGGAAGCATGAAGTGCTCCAAAATCTCCTGATAGCTAGCTGCATTGACCCTGCCCTTGATGAAACACAGTGGACCAACACCAGCAGCTGACATGGCACCCCACACCATCACTGACTGTGGGTACTTGACACTGGACTTCAGGCATTTTGGCATTTCCTTCTCCCCAGTGTTCCTCCAGACTTTGGCACCTTGATTTCCGAATGACATGCAAAATTTGCTTTCATCAGAAAAAAGTACTTGGGACCACTTAGCAACAGTCCAGTGCTGCTTCTCTGTAGCCAAGGTCAGGCGATTCTGCCGCTGTTTATGGTTCAAAAGTGGCTTTACCTGGGGAATGCGGCACCTGTAGCCCATTTCCTGCACACGCCTGTGCACGGTGGCTCTGGATGTTTCCACACCAGACTCAGTCCACTGCTTCCTCAGGTTCCCCAAGGTCTGGAATCGGTCCTTCTCCACAATCTTCCTCAGGGTCCGGTCTCCTCTTCTCGTTGTACAGCGTTTTCTGCCACATTGTTTCCTTCCAACAGACTTACCATTGAGGTGCCTTGATACAGCACTCTGGGAACAGCCGATTTGTTGAGAAATTTCTTTCTGGGTCTTACCCTCTTGCTTGAGGGTGTCAATGATGGCCTTCTTGACATCTGTCAGGTCGCTAGTCTTTCCCATGATGGGGGTTTTGAGTAATGAACCAGGCAGGGAGTTTATAAAAGCCTCAGGTATCTTTTGCATGTGTTTAGAGTTAATTAGTTGATTCAGAAGATTAGGGTAATAGGTCGTTTAGAGAACCTTTTCTTGATATGCTAATTTATTGAGACAGGTTTTTTGGGTTATCAGGAGTTGTATGCCAAAATCATCAGTATTAAAACAATAAAAGACCTGACAAATTTCAGTTGGTGGATAATGAATCTATAATATATGAAAGTTTAATTGTAATCATTACATTATGGTAAATAATGAAATTTAACACTATATGCTAATTTTTTGAGAAGGACCTGTATATAGTGTCCACAAACTGTTATAGAAAATTATGTGCTCCAGGATTCCTCCTGTATAACAGTACTGCTTAGACATACGGCGAGACTCAGGAGGGACTGAGCACTATTTGCTAATAGTGCGCTGTTCCTACTGAGTCTCGCCAGGTGTGTAAGCAGTACTGTACAGACACATAGATATTTCTGCATTCAGCAAAAATTGTGGCACAAATTTTGGTGCCATTTTTACCTGTTTCCCAGTGTGAAAATGTAAAATCTGGGTCTAAAACAAAATTTGGGTGGTAAAAATGTAATTATTTTTTTCCAGGACGTCCCCCTGACAGCACATTGGAGGACGTCCTCCTCCTCCTTGCAGGGACAGGAAACACAACACGAGAGGTTAAAAGGTCCCACTCCACCCCCTTTTCCTCAGTGTTTTTCCTGTCCCTGCATGGAGGGACACACGAGAGAAGGAGCGCTATACTAGCGTGAAGACTCACCAGTCCGGAGGCTCGGGGGATCGTGCGGCTAACGCCAATATCCTTCCCCCGCTCCACTAAGCCCCAGGCAGAAACTTCCCGGTGGGGAGTCCCTCTGCCATAAAGACCAGTAGAGCGGATGAGCTCCTGGGTCGAACCGCTTCCTCCCGGTGGGGGGCTCTCGGTTCGGGCGCCAGGAGAAAAGGCGCCGCTAGAGGATCCAGCAGCGTGCGTTCCACTGTGTGGAACGCGGAAGTAGGACTAATAAGACAGGCGCGATACTTCCGGTGTCAGGCGCAGGTAAGGTGACGTCACATCCGGGGTCGGGGCCATCTCGGCGTGCGTTCCACCTGGTGGAACGCGGAAATGAGCAGACTTAAGAGCGCAAAGAGGGGCTCTCGCAGATGTTTCCAGTGCTTCCTCTAGTGGTAAGAAGCGCTAGAGGGCATCCCTGGAGAAATTGGCTACAGGACACAGTAAGGTCCGTACGACCAGATTGCTGCAGACATGCCGGAGTCTAAGGGTGAGTGCAGCAGTCGCTGCTATATCCCTTTTTTACATCTGTTACCATAAGGATCTCTTACTTATAGTGGCATTTCTCCACAGAAGATATGGAGAACAGGAATGAGGAAATGGGGGTAAGTGCGCAATGCGCAGAGTACTCAAATATACGCCTGCACATACTGAGCCATTCTTGTCCTTATTACATTTAGGATAAAGAGGCCAGTCAAGCTCCCCTCCCTCAGTCTAAAAAGTCTGGCAAGGTATTGACTAAATCTAAGAGGTGCTCTCTTTGTAACACAAAACTGTCAGAAACATACAAGAAGGATCTGTGCAGCTCTTGTATTAAGAAAATTGTCAGAGAAGAACAACCATCAATGTTGTCCGAAATGAGGAATATAATCCGGGAGGAGGTCCAGAATTCCTTAGCTTCCTCAAACAATGGAGTCAGATCTCAGACAACGATTATGTCCTCAAGATAATCTCAGAAGGTTACAGAATAGAGTTAATATCCCGCGTACCTCAGAGGTGTATCTTACCAACAATGTTAGCCAAAGATTCCCCTATGTTTCTAGACCTACAAAAACTGTTCGACTCCGGGGTTATAGTTCGGGTTCCTACTCCAGAAATAGGTGCAGGTCACTATTCCTCTCTTTTTTTCTATTCCAAAACCGTCAGGGGAATCCCGTACAATAATAAATTTAAAACCTCTGAACGTTTTCGTCAAATACAAACGGTTCAGAATGGAGTCGATCAGGTCCATCATTCATCTTATAAACAAAGATTCGGTAATGTGCACTCTCGATCTGAAGAGTGCGTATTATCAGGTCCCGATACATCTCTCTTCTCAGGAGCTTCTGAGATTCTCGGTAAGTCTCTCGGACATGACCTGCCACTTCCAATTTCAATGCCTCCCTTTCGGTCTAGCATCCGCCCCAAGAATTTTCACCAAATTGGTAGCAGAGGTGGTGGCTTTCTTAAGAAACCAAGGAATAGCAATAATTCCATACTTGGACGATTTTCTGGTTGTGGCACGTTCAAGGGCCATTCTGCTACAACACAGAGATCGGGTCATAGCAGTATTAGAGGAAATAGGATGGGTGGTCAACAGAAAAAAGTCACATTTAAAGCCAGAATCCCAGAAGATATTTCTAGGAGTACTCTTGGATTCTACAACCAGGCAGTCCTTCTTACCAAGGGACAAACGAACCTCATTAAAAAAGATGATCTTAGAATTCCAAAGAAGTCCAGTGACGATAAGAGCAGCTATGAAAGTCTTGGGGAAGATGACAGCATGCATTCCGTGTGTCAGATGGGCTCAGGCTCACTCAAGGCCTTTACAAGAACAGATACTCATGGTATGGGATCGACGTCGTTCCACATTAGACAAGAGGCTAGAGCTATCAATGAAGACAAGAAGATCACTACGATGGTGGATCCAGGACTACAATCTAAAAAAGGGCATCCCTTGGATATCAACCCCTTGTGTGATAATCACCACAGATGCAAGTCAGTGGGGATGGGGAGCGCACCTGGAAGGAAAATTCTTTCAGGACAAGTGGCCCGAGGAGATCAGTCAGATGTCGTCAAATTACAGAGAATTATACGCAGTCTGGGAAGCTCTCAGAAGAAACCGTTCATGCCTAAAGGACAAACATGTAAAAATCCTATCCGACAATGTAACAGCGGTATCCTTTTTGAGGCATCAAGGAGGTTCCAAACACAAAGCGCTTCAAGGTCTAGCGCAGAGAATATTTGCCTGGGCAGAAGACGTTGTCTTATCTATAACAGCAGTGCATCTAGAAGGGTCACAGAACATACTAGCCGACTATCTAAGCAGAAAGAAAGTTTCTCCAACCGAATGGGAACTAAGTCAAGAAATGTTCCAAATTCTTTGCCACCATTGGGGAACGCCCAGGATAGATTTATTCGCCACAAGGAAAAATTCAAAGGTTCCCAGATTTTATTCCCTCAACCCTCTAGACATGCCGGAAGCAGTCGACGCCTTAAGTCAAGCATGGAGCGAACCTCTGTCTTACGCATTTCCACCAATAGCATTTATTCCAATAGTGCTCAGGAAGATTCAAGAAGACCAGGCAACAGTGCTGACAATTGTACCATTCTGGCCAAAGAGAAGTTGGTTCCCATTGTTGGGGGCCATGGCAACGGGAGACCCTATCATGCTCCCGTTATGGAAGGATATAATTCATCAAGGGCCTGTTTTACACCAAAACCCGGAGAGACTGCATCTATCAGCATGGATCCTGAGAGGGACATCTTGAAATCCAGAGGTCTTTCAGATGAAGTAATTACAACCATCCAGGCTAGTAGGAAGCCTGTCACCTCAGCCATCTACCACAAAATCTGGAAAAAATTTTGTATGGGAAGTGGTGGGTCAGCTGTGATTCCGGGGGTCTTGGATGTTCCTAGAGTCTTAAAATTCTTACAGGCAGGCTTTGACTTGGGGCTCAGGCCAGGTACAATTAAAGTCCAGATCTCGGCCCTTAGTACTTTTCTGGATTATCCATTAGCTTCCCATCCCTGGATAATCAGATTTGTGAGGGCTATCCAAAGATTACGGCCTACCTTGAGACAGCTAGCTCCCACATGGGACTTAAATTTAGTCCTTAGGGCTCTATGTAAAGATCCCTATTCTCTAGAGGAGGACATGCCTATTTCAGTTCGTACCTGGAAGACGGCCTTCCTAGTAGCGATTACAACAGCTAAACGCGTAGGGGAAATTCAGGCTCTATCAATTAAGGATCCATATCTTCAAGTCAGAGAGGATCATATAATCCTAAAATTAGACCCAGCTTTTATCCCAAAAATAGCTTCAGCAAAAAAATCGAGATCAGGAAATAATTTTACCTTCCTTTTGTGAGAACCCTTCTAATGAAAAAGAACAGGCTTTACACTCCCTGGATGTTAGGCAGGCAGTATTAAACTATCTAGAGGCCACTAGCTCCTGGAGGAAGGATTCTAATCTTTTTATCCTATTTGGAGGTAAGAATAAAGGTAAAAAAGCTTCCAAGGCGTCTATAGCTAGATGGATTACTACTATAATTTCAAAAGCCTACGCATCAGAAGGGATAGCGTGCCCAACAGGGATTAAAGCTCACTCTACTAGGGCTGTTTCAGCATCATGGGCTGAGCGAGCAGGAGCGTCACTAGATCAGATTTGCAAGGCAGCAACTTGGGCCAGAGTAAACACGTTCTGTAAGCACTATAAGCTAGACGTAGTAGCAGCTCAGCAGACGTCTTATGGGAGGAAAGTTCTCCAAGCAGTTGTCCCACCCTAAACGTAGTTTTCTTTGGTATTCTCCAATGTGCTGTCAGGGGGACGTCCTGGAAAATGGGTATTATTACCTACCGATAATTCGGTTTCCAGGAGTCCATCCTGACAGCACCGTTATTTCCCCCCCTATGCATGCCAGTTCATATGCTGTAATATGTTTGGTCTAATAAAGTTTCAAAAGTATATCTATCCATGGTGTGGTACTTGTCAAAACACTGAGGAAAAGGGGGTGGAGTGGGACCTTTTAACCTCTCGTGTTGTGTTTCCTGTCCCTGCAAGGAGGAGGAGGACGTCCTCCAATGTGCTGTCAGGATGGACTCCTGGAAACCGAATTATCGGTAGGTAATAATACCCATTTTCTTCATTGCTCAATGGTCTAAACTTCTGTGATCCACCTATAGTGTCAATTTGATCACTGTACCCCTGTATAAATTCATTGAGAGGTGTAGTTTCTAAAATGGGGTCTCTTCTTGGGGGGGGGGGGGGGCGGGAGGAGGGAGGGTTCTGCTTGTCTGGCACCTCAGGGGCTATGCAAGTGTGACATGGCATTCTCAAACCAGTCCATCAAAATGTGAACTCCAATATGACGCTTCTTCCCTTCTAAGCTTTGAACTGTGCCTCCAAAAGTAGTTTTCGACCACATATGGGGAATCTGCGTGCTCCAGATAAATTGCACAACAAATTTTAGGGTCCATTTCTACTGCTATCCTTGTGAAAATAGAACATTTGGGGCTAAAGTAACATCTGTAAAAAATATGATTTTTAACTTTCACTGCTCTGTTCATAAACTTCTGTGACGCAGCTGGGGGTTTAGGGTGCTCACCACACATCTAGATAAGATTCTTGAGAGGTCTAGTTTCCAAAATGGTGTCACTTGTATGGATTTCCACTGTTTAAGCACATCAGTGGCTCTTCAAACGCAACATGGCATCCCCTATTTATTCCAGCAAATTTACATTAAAAAATGCTGTGTGTCCAAACATTGGTGTTCCCCCACATATGTAGCGTTGGCATGCTCAGGAGAAATTGCACAACCAATTTTGTGGTCCATTTTTTTTCTTACCCTTGCAAACCCTCCCCCCCAAAAAAAGGAAATTTTCATGACCAAGTTAAATGTTCATTTTTTTTCCTTCCACAATGTAAAAATTCTTGTGAAGCACCTGAGGGGTTAATAAACTTCTTGAATATGGATGAGCAGCTTGAGGGGAGGTGTAATTTTTGGGTATTTTCTGTCATATAGACCCCTTAAAGTGACTTCAAATGTGATGTGGTCCCAAACTTTAAAAAAAATAATATGGTTTTGTAAATTTTGTTGGAAAAATGAGAAATCGCTGGTCAACCTTTAACCCTTATAACTTCCTAACAAACAATAATTGTTCCAAAAATTGTGCTGATGTAAAGTAGACATGGGAAATGTTATTTATGAACTATTTTGTGTGATATAACGCTCTGATTTAAGGGCAAAAAAACAGCAAGTTTTATCGAAGAAATTTTACCACTATAATAATGTACAATATGTCACGAAAAAGCAGTCTCAGAATCAGGAGGTTCCGTTAAAGCATCACTTCATAAAGTCACAGTGGTAAAAATTGTAAAATTTGGCCTGGCCATGACGTTGCAATCAGCCTTGGGGGTGTGAAGGGGTTAATTTTGTAGGTCAACAGGAAGCATTAGTGCACATGGCAAGTGCTCCCATTGGCAGTGAATGGAACAGTAGTCACACATGCACGCTACAGCTCCATTCACATGGTAGGCACAGGACCCCTGTTCACATGATTTAGAGGTGGTCCTGGGAGTCGTTACCCGAGACATTATTCATTTAACACCTACCTATAGGAATAAATGCCGTAAAAAGTTTAAAGTCGCAACATTTTGCACAACCTAAGGCTCCACAAAAAATTGGTGACTAGGCGTTTTTACGACATTTTTGCCCAGCTCCAACAAAGTGGTCATTGCTGGGGCAGGATGGTAGACTGGTCGTCCCCCCTCCAGTTACCAAAACGATGATGAGCGACTGCGCTTCTTATATCGCAAATCTTACTGTAGTCCAAGATTAAAGTAAGATTTGTGACTATGCACACACTGAGACGAATGTCACTTCATGCATTGCCTGATTCATTAATGAATTGGATGCCTCGCACTCCATCCCATCACCTTCTATGATACTGATCTTAAAAAATGCCAATTTTGATGAATCTGGGCCTAATTCTTAATTGGATTTTTTTTCTATTCTTCGTTTAATAATCAGACTTCAGCTATGCTAACATTAGTTTCTCCTAGGGATGGATATGAGGTTGCCGTAGCTTATTTCAGAACCGGATACATGCCTCAGGATTACAATAAGCAGGTCTGTATAGTCTGCTAATAATGCTTTCCTCAGATACATGAAGGACCAGATAACGTTTGTTGTACAGTGGACATAGTTGATTCGCTTGAAAATGTACTAGAAAAGACAAAGAGATTGTATCACCATGTTTTACAAACTTAAACCAACTACTAGAGATGATCAAAAAAGTGGAGTAGCAATTTTAGTTGTCCTTGGCTACTGGACCAGGGCCCTTCAAACTTCCTATGCAGCATCCATAGCACTCCTGCTGATTTGAAGGCCCAGCGCGACGTCCTAGAAGATGTGTCTGGTAAGCTGGCAGATAGGAGGTTAGCAGGGCTCTTATGCAGTGGCAACTGACTACCAATGCGACTGCTGGACCAGGGTCCTGTGAACCATTTTGCTCAACTCTATCAGATAATGCTATGTTTCCTATCCATTTTCAATACCAAATTGCATTTTTTTTAATTTTATTTTCTGTATATAATTTTGAGGTCTGCCATGTTGCCAGAGCATACAGCGATATGCTTTACAGCAGCCACATGTGCCATAGAAATGTTAAGGCTAAGTTCACACAAGTGTAAAAAAAAATAAAATCATATCACAATATCTGTTTGGCATCAAGGGAACATTTCAATACCATTTCTATTTATTTAGTTTATTTGAAATGAAAAAAATAAAATAACTTAAAGTAGATCAGAAATTGGATCAGTGGGAAAATGGCATTATAATTCACTTTCATTGGATCCCGCAGGTGTAAATCACAGTGAATGTCATTAGTCTTCCATTCTCTAGGGCTTGAAACCTTAGTAAATCGTAATAGTGCCAAGCAAATGTGGTATAAAATGTTTTGTTTTGTTTTTTCTTAGTCTTGGGAAGCTCGCTTAAAAATGGAGAGATCCAAAGCAGTGAAATGCCCAGATATAGCAACCCAACTAGTCGGTACCAAAAAGGTTCAACAGGAACTGAGCCGTCCTCTTGTACTGGAAAAGTTCTTGCCTGACCAACCAGAAGCTGTTGCCCGAATCAGAGAGACTTTCGCAGGCCTGTACTCCTTGGATATTGTAAGTGGAGGCTTACATAGGAAAATATTCAGTGGTGGGAACATAAACCTTCTGTTTTTATCTAAATCCTATATAATACATTCTGGTCGTCCTCACAGTTCTCCGTTACTCTTTAACCCCTTAGTGACGGAGCCACATTTTTTAAATCTGACCAGTGTCACTATATGTGGTAATAACTCTGGAACGCTTCAACAAATCCCAGTGATTTTGAGACTGTTTTTTCGTGGCACATTATAATTTATGTTAATGATAAATGTAGGTCAATATGTTTTGTGTTTATTTATAAAAAATATCAGAAATTTGAGAAAAATTTTAATAAAATTAGCAATTTTCAAACTTTGAATGACTATCCCTTTAATGCAGATAGTCATACCATAGAAAAACCTTACATCAGCACCATTTGTAAAATGTTGTTTTATTTTGTTAGCATTTTAGGAGGTTTAAAAATGTAGCAGTAATTTTTCATTTTTTCAAAGAAATTTACAAAATTAATTTTTTTGGGGACCTATCCAGGTTTGAAGTGCCCTTAGGGGTCCCATATATTGGGAAACCCCTAAAAGTTATACCGTTTTAAAAACGGCACCCCCTGACCTATTGAAAACTGCAGTCAGGTAGTTTATTAACCCTTCTGGTGCTTTGCAGGAATTAATGCAAAGTGGCATGATAGGAATGAAAATGTGCATTTTTACCACCTAAATAGCTCTAACTTCTGAACAGATTACTACAGCCGGCAGACTCTAAGGCCGCTATTTGGTCATGAATTGCCATGGCAAACATCAGGACCACAAAATCATGATCTGAGGGCACCAATTTGGATAAAGAGGAAGCCCCCACACTCTGTTAACCATTTGGGAAGCCCCCACACTCTGTTAACCATTTATATCATGTAGTCACTATTGACAGCAGCATCTAAGGGGTTAAACAGAGTTGGACGGTGCAAACACTGATAGTGGCTGTTGCAGCAAGTTATCAGCTATAGTGTACAGCCGACAGCTGCTGGATTGTCTACTGTATGGGGAGGCTAGTCTCTCATATCTCAGGTCAGTTAAAAGACGTATTGGCTGTCATTAAGGGGTTAAATGCAGGAGACGTTTGGAGAAATGCAATGTGTTTTGTAACAGGAATTGTGATCTAATAATTCATATCGCCACTTGCTGAATTTTATACTTTTTAGAAACGTTGCTTTATACCGTTCTCTTTAACTTTACAGTGATACACTTCTTTTTTTTTTTTTTTTTTTTTTATACTATTTAGGTCATTAAACTGCAGTAAAAGCAGTTTGATTTTTGATTGTACCTCATTACAATCTACATAAAATGGTATTTGGCACTATGTAATCCTTCTATGATTCCAGGGCTCGTTAATATAGAATATTATTTTACATCGTTATGAGATTACCCTCCCCTACAGTTTCGGCTACAGGCGCATCCAATGAGGTCTAGTTTCTCCCAGGAAGTGAGGCTTAATCCATTTTGGCTTATAATTCTTGACTGTAACAATGTTAGGGGGCAACTATCAGAGTTTTTTTCCCCACATAAGCGTGGTATGGGATGCAATGAATGCCTTCTTGAAGGGCGTGTTAATAAGAGAAATTTAGTTTATTAAGGATAACTCTCCCAAAAGAGGGAGTAGACCTGGTAAACCGAGTTCGGAATACTGCATTATGGTTTATTCAAATCAATAGCACAGTGTAAGGAATTATAAAAACAGCTTTGGGCATTCCCACTAGAACATGTATGCGATAGTAAACGTAGGTTTTTAAAACAGCAATTCCTTGAGGAGAGAGAGAGATCACGGGTCGGTTACTTGCAAAGATGGCCCAAGCCCAAAACGAAAATTCTCTTGAATATCAATTAAGGGATGTAGAGGGCAAAATGGTCGTCCGGATCCTGGATATAGTAACGGTCTTACATGGCTTGTTTTCTAATCTATATTGGTCTAAGGTCAATTACTCGCAAGATGATTTGGTGGATTACCTCTGGGGGATAACTGTCCCTTGCCTGGAGCATAAAGATAGAGTTTTTAGATCAGCCAATTTCTTGGAAGACGTTAGCAAAGACTGTTGGGAAAATAGCTAATAATGCCTTCCGAAAGAAATCTATAAACATTAAGGAAATATTACTGAACTACCTGGAAATAGTTAATAATGCATTTTTATCAGGGGTTTTGCTAAAGTCGTTATGAGGCGGTAAAAGTAGTTCTGCTCAAGGATGGAAAAGATAGATGGTAAGATATTGGCAAACATTCTGGCCTCCCAATTTAATACGGTTATTCAATCTGTGATTCATCCAGAACAGGCTGGCTTTATGCCCTCTAAGTCAACTGCCATAAACCTATGCAGGTGTTTTTTTAATTTGCACGTTGCACAGGTGGATACTTTTCGGTAGGGCGTCTGATCCTTAGATGCCACCAAAGAATTTGGTAGTGTTGAATGGGGTTATATTCAAGATCACCTATATGCAGATTTGTCAATAATATAATTATTTTTCTTAAAGTTAGAATGATATCTATAGAGAGATTTGGGGCCTTCTCAAGATTGACTAATAAATTGGTTACAGTCTGCGCTGCTTCTCTTGAGCGATAATTACATTTCAAGACGAAGTCGTTCTTTCATGGTCTATGTAGTCTCAAAATTTAAATATCTGCTCACCCTGAAGTGTGTGTGTGTGTGTGTGTGTTGGGCTATGTGGGAGACATAGGAAATTCATGCCCACTTCAACTGGCTATAGCCAAAATACTGCATCAAACCAGAGAGACCATAGCTAAACACTGGTTAGCAAGACTTGCTCCGTCAGTGGAAGGGATTGTGAGCTCTTTACTTATTACCACCATTCTGATGGAGAAAATGCTTTACATAAAAATGTTGTGCAACATTGCAATTACATTCAGTTACTCTGTATGTACTGATCTTCAGGTCAATGTTATTTTGGATAGTAACCTCGTCCCAGAGTGCAGCACAGCGGAGAGGATTGCATTAAATGCACTCCGTTACACTTTTCTGGATCTGTCTGTTTCACGTTAACAGATTCCATCAGCAACTACCTGGAATCTGAACGTTAAAGCATAAGTACAGCATGATTTCGGCAATCTTTTAACTTTGTTATATAGTAATATTTCTTTTTTATTAATCAGGGTGAAGAAGGAGATCAGACTGTGAAAATTGCACTGGAAAACCCAGATCAGTATGTTTTAAAACCACAAAGAGAAGGTGGAGGTAAATAGCAAGGATTACAGACTAGGATTACTGTAAAGTACACAACCAGCTTATGGATGCTATTTTTTTTTTTTTTTCACCCATTACAGAGACTGTATAACATTTTAATAGTGTTCTTTAGAATTGGTGCTTTTACTGGTTAATCATATAAGGGTTTTGGTGTTAAACTATTGTTATTCAACTGCACATCTCTACAGAACTTAACGGAAAACTGTCACCATGACACCAAGTTAAAGGGAACGGGTCACCATGAAAAAGCAGTCCAATCTGCAGGCACCATGTTATAGAGCAGGGGGGAGCAGAGTAGATTCCTATATAGATTTGTAAGAAAAGACTCTGTATATCCTATGCTTTAATCACATAAACCTCTGCCCTTTCTGGGATTTTGAGTCCAATGGGCGGTCCTATCAGGGACTAACATACAGTGTGCATACAGATGTAGCTGTCAGTCACCGATAGGACCGCCCACTGGACTGAAAATCCCAGAAAAAGAAGATTGTAATTAAATCAACCGGTACACAATCTTTTCTTATAAAACTTTATATCAATCTGCTCAACTCACCCTGCTCTATAACATGAAGTCTACAGATTGGGCTGCTTTTTCATAGTGACCGGTTCCCTTTAATTCCCAATCTTTGAGAATTGAAACTGTAAAATTTCAGATCTCCAAATCGGAAAATGTAGAGGGCATAGTGCTTTTAGTAGTTCTTCAGCCCTCTTGTACTAGCAATTGTGTTTGCTTCTGTGACGGTGACAATGGTAGAAGATGTTTAACTCCTTCATTATCGTTCCCTTAAAGAGGACCTATTACCAATTTTTACCTTATAGACTGTACATTCCTGCACATAGTAGCATTTTTTTTTGTATTCATTTATTTTTTTCAACACTCCACCATGGATCTATCAGGGTGCCAAAATTACTGGCGCATATTGTGTTAACTTTCTTATTCAACTGGGCATTTCAGTTAGCGCAGCTGTTTACTTTCATCCCACTATGAAGCTGTCCAGCCATAAAAAGGCAGCATCCATAAGTCGGAAAATGTAGACCCCCATCTGTCTGACCTAAATGTAAAGCCCACTGAGGTCAAGAACTGAGTTTCTGTCTCACCTGACAGGTGGGCAGCAGCATCGGAGTGGGGTGCATTGGGGCAGCCGCTGAGGGCCGAGGGTTACGGTGTCAGCATGGTCATATGAGATGGGCTAAGTCTTGCGTGACCACATTGTTGCAGTTCCTGACCTCAGTGGGCCATTTATTTAGTTCAGTAGTGTCATTTTTGCTACCTATGGACGCTGCCTTATCATGATTGGCCAGAGTCGTAGTGGGATGAAGGTACAGGGTACAGAGTACAGATCTGAACAAATTGAAAAACCCAGTTGTATAAGAAAATTAACACATTAGGCGCCAGTTATTTGATGTCCTATATCTCCAGAACAGAGTGAATAAAAAAAATAATAAAAAGTTTGTACGTACATTCCTTGTACTATGTGCAGGAGTATACAATTTATAATGTAAAGCTTGGTAAAAGGTTCTTAAAGGGAACCTTGTCTTTATTCACCCTATATCTACTTTGAGCAATTTCACTGCCGCCTCTTTGCAAGTCTTGAGCGTATGCGTGACATGCTGCCTCCCTGGGAATACTCTAAACAGCAAAAGTACAAAAAGAGGATTCAGAGATCCTCCAAAAATTAGAAAAAAACAGCAAAACACGGCAGAGGTTCTTACCTGCCTAGGCCTTCAAACAAATGCACTAACAGGATGCAGTGGACCCATGTGGTAAAATAGAAACACAGGTGCAGCATAACCGATGACTCAGCCACTCACCAGCTACCAAACTAATGGAGGGGGTGGCTGCTTGGCACATTGCCGCACATAAAAACTTGTATGTGGCGCTGTTCACACAATGGAGATGCACAGCATCCAGGCAGGCCTAGTAGTGACACCCTTCTATTAGATCAGGCGGGCCTGCCCAGCGCTATCCAAATGCACCCCATGTGCACAGACACCACAGTTTACAAGTAAAAAATGGGCCCAACTGCACCCCGAAAAAAAAGTGCAAAAAACACATAAAAAAATATTATGTGAGGTATTGGTTTATATTCTGGCCAAAATACGCAAGCTCATAACCCACGTCAAGGGTCCTCACGCTTATGAGTCCTATCTCTAAACAGCAAAAGTACAAAAAGAGGATTCAGAGATCCTCCAAAAATTAGAAAAAAACAGCAAAACACGGCAGAGGAGGGAGGCAGCAGTGATGCAGAGGAGATCCAGTCACCAGCAAAAGAACATAAGGACCATTTAACAGCCGCCATATACTAACAAACCGTGAGCAGCTTGCTGGGGAGCTTGCACCTGACTTCACTGCGCAATCAGTGAAATATCATTACTATGTCAGGAGTAGGGTCTCCAGCGTAGGAAGTAGACCATTTAGCTCTTGGCTGTATTTCTTTCTGAAACTTTATTCAATAAAAGTGGAGTTTTTTCTTGCCAGTTTTAATGAATTTGGTGGATCTTACTAATGTACTCCCTTCCTTAAGTGGCTTGCACCTCTCAATGAATTTGGTGTAGTGCACATCCCAGAAATGAGCATCAGGCAGCAGCTGGCATATAGTTTCCTCGTAATTTACTTAAGGCACAAATTATGATGAATTTGTTGGGCGTGCTTGGCCACACCATGTCCCGCACAAGCTCGGCCAAAAACATGTTGCAACATTTTTGCTCAATCTAGAGTTGCATAAAAATGTTGTTACATTTACATTTCAAGCAGTTTTACTCTAGATTCCTGCCATAAATCGCTTGATGAATGGGCCAAAGTGTTTTTTATGCAGCATTTCCTGCAGGTTTCAGATTAAGAGGCCACATTTATTCGAATTGTTATTTCTTCTATCAGGAAATAATCTCTATGGTAATGAAATCAGAGAAGTGCTAGAAAGGGTTAAGGACAGCACGGAGCGCACTTCTTATATACTTATGGACAAGATTAAGCCTCAGCCAGTAAAGAGCTGTCTTCTCCGAGCCAATGGCAGAGTACAAGTGTCAGAATGCATCAGCGAGCTGGGAATGTTTGGCGTGTATGTGAGGTAAGTGCTCATTATTCCTGTGTTGTGCACCTAATGCACAGAGAATTTATTGCATTTTATCTGGGGAGCTTTTGGATTTGTGCTTTTACTGGTATAATAATGGGAACCTGTCAGCTGATTCATTCTCCCCAAACCACAGGCAGCATGAATAAGAGGCGGGATGCATGACTGCAGCCAGACACGTTTTACTCTGAAGATCCAGCCATACCATAGGGACCATAGCAATAGACAAGATTAGTCTGTCGTTTCCCCCTGCCGCTCTTGTTATGGGAGAGTCCTGTCAATCATCTGGAGCAGGGCAGGGAGAAGCCAACTTGTCATGTCTCTTCTTGTTTTCTGGCCGGATCTTCAAATTATGTTTTCTCTGAAATTTCCGCAGCTGAGGCGGTATGAATTTTCTTACGGAGTCCCGCTAACCTCTTCACCAGCTTTGATGTACCGTTACATTATGGCCGGATAGGGGTTCCCGAATTTGACATATGTCATGGCGATTGTGCGGGGCACCGGAGCTGAGCCAGTGCGATCACCAACAGGAACTTGGCCGGCTTATGTGACAGCCAAGGCCTGACTCACAGCCAGAAGCAGTGCCCGCACCGCCCCCTGCTGTTTAACCTCCTAAATGCTGCAATCGATAGCTTTTCAAATGCTGTGATAGAAAGGAGAGGGAAGGGAGCGCCTTTTCCCATCCAAACACATGCCCATGATGTTATCGCAAGGGCCTGTTCATTGCCATGGCAACCTGAGGTCGTTGTGACTACCTCCGGGTCAGCTAGCTGTGGCAAGTCTGTTAAGATCACGTTGAGACCATGATTTAAGAGGCTTCTGTCAGTTCAGCACTGACAGGTATAATGCATTGCAATGCATTATACCAGTGATCAGAGGCATGAAAGTTAAACACCCATAAACAAACTGAGTATAAAATAAAGTAAAAAAAATTTTGTAAAAATATTATTAAAAAATCACAAAAAAATGAAAATTATACCCATAAATACGTAATTTGTGTAAAAAAAAAAAAAAAAAAAAAATATAAATATATATATATATATATATATATATATATATATATATATATATATATATATATATATATATATATATATATATATATATATATATATATATATATAATTTTTTTTTTTTTTTTACATTACACATTTTGGAATGACCCTACCTATAAAACCGTTACACTAGTTGACCTCTTCAGTGTACACCCAAAAAAAAAAAAAAGAAATAAACGTGACACAAACTATGCTTTTTCATCATACTGCCAAACAAAAAGTGGAATAAAATGTGATCAAAAAGTCGAATGGAAATAAATAACTGAAAGTCATCCTCCATCCGCGGAAAAAAAAACCGATAGCACTCTGAATATAGCGATGCAAAACCAATTATTTTTCATTTAAAATAGTCTTTGTGTAAGAGGCAAAATATTAAAATATATATAAATGTGGTATCGCTGTAGTCATACTGACCCAAAGAATAAAGTTGTCTTATCACTTTTACCATATGGTGAACAGCATAAAAAACACCCCAAATTTCTGATTTGCTTGTTTTTGTTCATTCCGCCTCACAAAAATCTGAATAGAAAGCGATCCATATAAACGTCAACTCGTCATGCAAAAAACATGTCCTCACATGACTCTGTTGGTAGAAATATGGAAAAATTATAGCTCTCAAAATATGGCAATGATTTTTGTGTTAAAAAAAAAGACTCTGTGTGACAGCAGCCAAACATAAAAAAGATAATCTTATAAATGTGGCACTGTTATGTACTGTGTAATGGCTGTCTGACTGTGCAGGAACATGGTCAGATCATACCATAGCTACTGCCCAGGGGAGCAAAAGACTTTACAGCCATTACAGCAGGAAATCATAACTGATTGTTTCTTTGAGTTGCAATACTGTTTAAAAACAGGCAGTGAAATGTTTAAGGCTACGTTCACATTTGTGGTGTTGGGCGCAGCGTCGCTGCGTTGTGTACATGCGTTGTTGGTTGCGTCGCCGACACTGCGCCCAACAACGCAAATGTGAACGTAGCCTTACAATAAGAATCAGCTGCCATCTCATACTGTATCCTCTTTTGCATTCTCTCCTGCTTAGGAGATATGGTATGATCAGACCATGTTCCTGCATGGGCACATTTATAAGATTCTCAACACAGGAACACCTGTAATTTAGGGGGTCCATATCTCCAGAAGCAAGAGCTGGGCATAATGCATGGGCACTACAACAGCAATTTGCAATTCTCACTCAGCAACATCCACTGCTGCTTGTTTCTGAAAAACTCCCATGGAGTCAAAATTATCACTGTACCTGTAGATAAATTCCCAGAGGGGTCTCATTTCCAAAATGGGTTCACTTAAGGGGGGATTCTGCTCTTCTGGCACTTGGGGGCACTGTATATGGAGTCTGCAAACTATTTTACAATAATTTGTTCTCAGAAAGTCAAACAGGGCTGCCTTCCGTGTCTCGCAGTGTGGCCAGGCAGTATAGTACAGACTCATATGGTGTATTGCTAAATTGTGCAACAAATTTTGGTGCCATTTTTTTACGCATTTCTCCATATGAAAATGTAAAATCTGGGCCTAAAACAGTTTTTATGGTAAAAAAAAATTTTTTTTTCTTCACGGTCATCAAATTCTGTGGCACACTTGTAGTGTCAATATGATCACTGCACCCCTAGATGAATTCATTGACAGATGTAGTTTGTAAAATGGGGTCACTTACAGGAAGGGGGGAGTAGTTCTGCTGTTCTAGCACTTCAGGGGCTCTGCCAATATGACATGGCACCCTCAAAGGATTTCAGCGAAATCTCAATACAAATACGGCGCTTATTCCCTTCTGAGCTTTACTCTGTGCCTGAAAAGTAGATTTTGACCACATGTGGGGTATTGGCGTACTCAGCAGAAATTGGGTAACAAATTGTACTTTTTCACTTTCTCCTATTATCTCTTTTGGAAATACAAAACTTGGGACCATTGCAACATTTTAGTGGGGAAAAAAAATGAATATGCAAATTACCTCTTCACAGAGGAAGATGACAAGAACTCTGGTGCTACCTATTGGAGTTAGTAATCCTAAAAGTCAATATCGATCCATTAACGAGCCTTTCCTCATTACTTGGGATAAAAGCCAAACCAGAAATTCCAATTGGCAGACACTGTGTTTCAGGGCGCTGCCCCTCATCAGTACAAAGTGTGAGATCTGGTGTGGCTGGGTGAGAGGCCTCTGCCTGGGATCCAAGCAGGTAAAGTGTCTTTTTGTGGAGAGTGACATGCCAAGACTGGCATGCTAATGTTACGAGACTTTTGAGCCTTGCAATGCTCCTCTGGGAAATTTTAAATTGTCTCCTCACATTGACATGCCAGGCTTGCCATGTCACTCCACAAGGAAAAATGTTACCCCTTGGATCCCGGTCAGATGCCTCTCACCCAGTCCAACCAGATCTCGCACTTTACACTGATAAAGGGCTGCACCCCAAAACACAATTTGAGATTCATGTTTGACTTTTATCCCAAGTCATGTGGCAAGGCTCCTTAAAGGGTCAATTTCTACTTTTAGGATTGCTACCTTGAATAGGAAGCTCTAGAGTTCTTGTCCTCTTCCTTTCTGAAGAGGTAATTTACATATTTAATTTGCCATTGCAAGGCTTAAGTCTCCTCATATTGGCATGCCAGTCTTGGCATGTCACTCTAAACAAGGAGAAACGTTATCTCTTGGATCCTAGTGGAAAAAATGGTAATTTTCCAGTGATTCAACCCAATGTTATTCAATTCTGTTATTTGCTTGAGGGTTATAAATGCTCACTAACCCCCAGATAACTTCCACAATAAGTGTAGTTTCCAAAATGGGGTCACTTGTGTTTTTTGTCTGTTTTTTTGCTGTTTTGACATGTCAGCGGCTATTTAAATGTGCATGACTGTTATGGACCTAGTGGTTAGGAGCACCCGGAATGACCTGATGGTTAAACTCACACAGGACAAGCTCTGGGAAGTGGGAGCTCTGCTGACCGCAACCCCTAATCCTATCACACAACTAGAAATAGCCGTGGAGCGTACCTAACACGACCTAGACGCCTCTTCACAGCCTAAGAGCTAACTAGCCCTAAAGATAGAAAATAAAGCCTACCTTGCCTCAGAGAAATTCCCCAAAGGAAAAGGCAGCCCCCCACATATATTGACTGTGAGTTAAGATGAAAGTCACAAACACAGAAATGAAACCGGTTTCAGCAAAGGGAGGCCAGACTTACTAAACAGACTGAGGATAGGAAAGGAATCTTTGCGGTCAGCACAAAAAACTACAAAAAGACCACGCAGAGTGTGCAAAAAGACCTCCGCACCGACTCACGGTGCGGAGGTGCCACTCTGCATCCCAGAGCTTCCAGCTTGCAAGGAAAAATCATGATAACCAGCTGGACAAGGAAACAATGAACAAATAATTAACTAGCAGGAACTTAGCTTCTGCTGGAGTAGACAGGTCACCAGAAAGATCCAAGAGCGAACTGAACCAGTACAAGAACATTGACAGCTGGCATGGAGTAACGATCTGAGTGGAGTTAAATAGAGCAGCCAGCCAAAGAATAACCTACGTCACCTGTGGAAGGAACCTCAGAAGCAGCAGCTCCACTCACAGCCACCGGAGGGAGTCCATGAACAGAACTTGCCGAAGTGCCATTCATGACCACAGGAGGGAGTTCGATAACAGAATTCACAACACATGACATCAGCAATTTATTTCATCGAAAATTGTGCTACAGAATTCAATTGGTGCTACTTCCCTTCCGAGCCCTGCTGTGTCTCCAAACAGTAGTTTTCCACCACATATAGAGTATCTGGGTACTCGGAAGAAATTGTACAACAGATTTTGGGGTCCATTTTCTCCTTTTCTTTCCTTTTGCGGGAAAATGTATATTTTTCATTTTTCACGGCTGAACATTATAACATTTTGTGAAGTACCTGCTGATTCAAGGTGCTGACCAATCCACTACATAAGTTCCTTGAGGGGTCTAGATTCTAAAATGGGGTCACTTGAGGGAGATTTTAACTGTTTAGGCACATCAGGGGCTCTGGTAATGCGACATTGGCTGCAATAGATTGCAGATGCAATTTTGTATTTCAAAGGTCAATTGCCGCTCCTTCCCTTCCAAGCCCTGCCACGTGCCCAGAGAGTATTTTTCCACCACATATGGGGTATCTGTGTACTGCACAACATATTGTACAGTTCATTTTCTCCTGTTACCCTTATGAAAATGAAACATTTGGGACTAATGTAACATTTTTTTTTATTTTTTTTTACAGCTAAACATTATAAAATTCTGTGAAGCACTTGCGGGTTCAAGGTGCTCCCCAAACATCTAGATAAATGAGTTGAAGGGTGTAGTTTCCAATATGGAATCACTAGGGGAGGGGGAGGAGGGGGCTGTGTTCAATTGTTTAGACACATCAGAGGCTCTGCAAAGGTGACATGGCGTTCTCTAGCTATCCCATCCAATTTTGAGCTCCAAAAGTTGAATGGGGTGCCTTCCGAGCCCTGCTGTGCTCCCAAACAGTAGTTTTGAACTACCTATGGGCTATCAAGCTAAAGCAATATTTTTGTGGGAAATAGCAACATTTTAATTTTTTTCTTCCACATATCTTTAATTCAGGTAACTCCTCTAAAGAGTTAATAAGCTTCTTTAATGTGGTTTTGAGCACTTTGAGGGATGGAGTTTTTAAAATGGTGTCCGTTTTGCTGTCACTTAGGTTCCTCAAAGTCACTTCAAATGTGGTTCCTAAAAAAAAAAAAAAAATTGGGTTTGTAAATTTTGTTGGAAAATGAGAAATTGCTGATTTAAACTGAGCTTTCTAACAAAAAAACATGATGTTTCCAAAATGATGCCAATGTAAAGTAGACAGACGGTAAATCTTATTTATAAGCTATTTGGTTTAAGGGCATACAAATTAAAAGTTTGGAAATTGCTAAATTTCCCAAAAATGTGTCAAATTTTTGATGTTTTCATAAACTACACTAATTATATTGACCAAAGTTTATCAATAACACGAAATACAATATGTCCCGACAAAAGTCTCATGATTACTGTGATACGTTGAAGCGTTCCAGATTTTTTACCCCATAAAATGACACTTTTCAGAATTGAAATAATTGGTCTGGTCAAGAAGGTGAAAAGAGGCTGGGGGGTGAAGGGGTTAAGTGCCAATAGTGTTTTATTTTTTAATTCTTTTTCCTTGGTGTTGGAATGGTTTTCCACTTGTACGATTGTTACTCAGATGCACATCCATGCAGGACTTAACAGTAATTCAGTTTTTGAGAATTTAAACTTCAAAGTTTCAGATCTCCAAATATGAAAATGTAGGGTGCTTGTAATAGCACCGCAGCACCCTTGTATTTCATGGCTTCTTGTGACAGTAGTATGTCATAAGAGGTTCCTCACTTTCATTAAATTTGCCTTAATAGTATAACACAGATCGAAGTCCTCGCTATAATATCTCTGTGCGCTGATCGCCTGAGCACTGCCCTTGTATACTGCAGCTAGGTTCATGCTCTTCAAGATCAGAGAAACTTGGCATTTCAACCTTGTATGGTGCAATTAAAGCAAAATCACTGTATCCTCAAGGTGCTGAATCCTGATGTGGTTAATAATGACAGAATATTATTTTGTTTGTTCTTTCTGTAGGGAAGGTGAAAAAATGGTTCTCAATGAACGTGTGGGTCATCTTCTTAGAACAAAAGCCACTGAACATGCTGATGGTGGGGTGGCCGCTGGAGTCGCAGTCTTGGACAATCCTTTCCTTGTTTAACCAAGGATTTTTTTTTGTGACTTATAACACTTAATGTGCCTAACTATCCGTGCCGGACACTGGAAGAACTCCTTCAGGAAGGTCCACTTGTTGGTATATTATTTTTCTATTTTGCCATCTACCATTTGGACATATATACTTGCTAATAAGGGTTTTGAAAGGCTGAGATTTTACAAAAATTGTAATTTAAAGTAGGAAATTTTTATTGTATACAAATAAATGACTCATAGAAGGGGAACAAGTTTATTCTGAGATCAATATATCAAGTGATAAGGTGAAATAAACCCTTAGTTTTGCTAGCACCCTAATTTTACAGTTCCACAAAGGTCTTAAAAGTGGGCCTTTTCTAAGTCATTTACCTTTTTTTTTTTTTTTTTTTTTTTTTTTTTTTTTTCAAAATCCAACACACCCTAGTATGTTCGGATATGGTTATGACCATGTCATCCAGTATTTTGATTATTTGGGGATACTGCTGCTGAAAGAGAAATGATTTACTTTTTCTAAAAAATATTGCTCTTTTATATTTCCTACCCGTGATATGTTGGATTGAAGATTTACACATGTAAGTGCAGCGTAACACCCGTGTGTGTGTGTACATATATGTATATATGTGTTATATTTACACACAAGTTGCTGGGGAGTTGGATACTTTAGGGACTTATATACAGCAGGTGAATTAAATCGACATCGATGGTTTGATTCTGTTGCCTGTGTGGATTGACATCTGGTGAGAATTTCATGTCCATAGCACCTTTTTAAAAATAGATTTACTTAGATAATACACTGCACAATGTATGTGGTACAATTTTCTGTGTGAACACCTGTTCAAATCTCCTTGTGGGACTAAAATATTGTATAAAAGTTTTAAAATAAAAATTTCAAATCCCAGTGTTTTTTTTTTTTAAATAAAACCAATGCTCTATACAAAATAAAAAGTCACACACATGTGGTATTGTCAAGTCCTAGACAACCTGTACTACAAAACTATATCCCGTATCAGTGAAAAGCAATGCCAAAATTGCTGTTTTTGATTACTTACTCGTATTATTGTGAGGTGGTGGGATAGATAGTCATATGAATGCCAAAATGATACCAACAAAAACTACAGCTCATTAGGCAAAAATACAGCCCTCCTGCAGCTCTGTAAGCAGAAAAATGAAATTGACTGTGTGTTGACCACAAAAATTGATTTTACGGTGTAGAAGTAGCATTAATAATAATAATAATAATCTTTATTTTTATATAGCGCTAACATATTCCGCAGCGCTTTACAGTTTTTGCACACATTATCATCACTGTCCCCGATTGGGCTCACAATCTAGAATTCCTATCAGTATGTCTTTTGACATTACTCTAATCGCATCAATTATACTATACTATATCACTATTTGTAAGAGAGAGAAAAAAAAAAGGGGGGGGGGGGTTCTCTCTCCCACAAGGTTGCATTGTTTACACACTGTATGATAAAATACAGCATATTACATTTCCAGCAAAATTAACATTTTGGAAGCCTAATGCACATGCTATTTTTACATTGACATCCTACAGACATGAAATTGCGGTCGAATCTGCAATTTGTTTTTCAACGTTTTTTAGAATGTTTTATCCATGCAAATGAATGGGGAAAGCACATCAAAACCGCATGCAAACACATTACGCCTCATTGGGGGACACAGGACCGTGGGTGTTATGCTGCTTGCCACTAGGAGGACATTAAGTAAACATAAAGAGTTAACTCCTCCTCTGCAGTATACACCCCTTGACTGGCCGGAAACAACTTAGTTCTTGCTTTGTGTCTGTAGGAGGCACTTGGGTCTGTTCAGACCCCAACATTTATTATTTTATTTTCTGTAAATTTTTATTTTTTATCTAACGGAGTGAAGGGGGCGACGGACTCCTTTCTAGGGTCCGCTCTCCCCCGAACCATCAACAGGCGAGCACGGCGAGTATACCTCCCCGTACCTCTCCTGCGACGAATGGGGCCTAACCTAAACCCAGGGCGACTGTTCCTACTCGGTCCCGATCTCCCCCGTATAGGAGGGCGAGCACAGAGTATATCTCTCATGTGCATCTCCCGGGCTCCACCGCACTCAAGCTCTCACCTCGGCATCTTGTAGTCCCCACGGTAGCCATAAGTCCCCTGCGGCAGCACGGTGGCACAGACATAAGTCCCCTGCGGCAGGCACACGTGTGACGCTCTCCATCCCCCGGCACAGGGAGGACCGATTGAGCTGGAGGCCGCACCGAGTTTCGGTGAGTAGTCCCCTCCTTACGCTGCAGTGTGGGAGGATGCGGTCCGGGTCCCTGGGGAGAGGCACCGCAGATTGGTGACAGCGGCGATCGTTCGGTGCTAAACCACGCCTGCTGGCGCGCACCAGCGGCAGCCTGCACAAATTTAGTCCCTGGCTTTTCAGCCGGACTAGGCCGCGTTTATAATTCCCGCCCATCGCTGGAGCCGAACGAGAACAGCCCTGCAAATCTCGGGCACCATCTTGGGACTCCTCTCCTGCGTGGAATTCAGCAGCAAACGCTTCCTCCTTCCTCCCTGGGGACACCGACACAGGACCATGGGTAAGCTGCTCCTCCCTATAGGAAAACGCTTAACCCCTTTTCTGCATCCACATCTCTGCTATTGCAGTATTTTGTAGGCACAGACATATACTATGTCTCAATCTAAGGAGGCAAAAATGGGCAACAAAAAGCACACTGTTTTTTTTACCGCATGTGCCACTTGCAATTCTTCTCTGCCACGTGCTCACACTACTCCTTTGTGCCAGAAGTGTGACCCGGCCGGTGTGCAGCCGCCTTCTGCCTCCCCCCTCCAATGTCTCCACCGACCCTGTCGCGCCTAACCCTCCTGAGTGGGCCGCTTCCTTGTCGCGTTCCATGGATTCATTGGCTAAAGCACTGGAATCCTTCCGGGGATCCGCTATAAACCAGAACTCCCCTCCGTCGACCGCGATGGAATCTGCCGCCGGTGCAGGGCCGTCCGACCACAGGGGCCGTACTTTACTTCGAGAATCTCGGGGTTCTAGGAAAAGGGCCCATGTCTCGTCCCCCGTGCACGCTCGAGCTTCAGCATCCAGGAGCTCCACCTCTTGCTCCCCTTCCCCCGAGGGTCGCAGCGGACTTGACTCTGAATAAGAGTCAGAGGAGTCTATAATCAGGACTCCTCGATAGGTCAGGATACCCTTGACTCCCTCATTGAGGCAGTCAAATCACTGATGGTGGACGAGGAATGTTTCCACTCAGGAACACGTAGTATCTTTTAAAGAGGGTTAGTGATAGAAAGCAGAGGGTGGTTATAAATGGTATAGTCTCTAACTGGGTCGCTGTGACCAGTGGGGTGCCGCAGGGGTCAGTATTGGGACCTGTTCTCTTCAACATATTCATTAATGATCTGGTAGAAGGTTTACACAGTAAAATATCGATATTTGCAGATGATACAAAACTATGTAAAGCAGTTAATACAAGAGAAGATAGTATTCTGCTACAGATGGATCTGGATAAGTTGGAAACTTGGGCTGAAAGGTGGCAGATGAGGTTTAACAATGATAAATGTAAGGTTATACACATGGGAAGAAGGAATCAATGTCACCATTACACACTGAATGGGAAACCACTGGGTAAATCTGACAGGGAGAAGGACTTGGGGATCCTAGTTAATTATAAACTTACCTGGAGCAGCCAGTGCCAGGCAGCAGCTGCCAAGGCAAACAGGATCATGGGGTGCATTAAAAGAGGTCTGGATACACATGATGAGAGCATTATACTGCCTCTGTACAAATCCCTAGTTAGACCGCACATGGAGTACTGTGTCCAGTTTTGGGCACCGGTGCTCAGGAAGGATATAATGGAACTAGAGAGAGTACAAAGGAGGGCAACAAAATTAATAAAGGGGATGGGAGAACTACAATACCCAGATAGATTAGCGAAATTAGGATTATTTAGTCTAGAAAAAAGACGACTGAGGGGCGATCTAATAACCATGTATAAGTATATAAGGGGACAATACAAATATCTCGCTGAGGATCTGTTTATACCAAGGAAGGTGACGGGCACAAGGGGGCATTCTTTGCATCTGGAGGAGAGAAGGTTTTTCCACCAACATAGAAGAGGATTCTTTACTGTTAGGGCAGTGAGAATCTGGAATTGCTTGCCTGAGGAGGTGGTGATGGCGAACTCAGTCGAGGGGTTCAAGAGAGGCCTGGATGTCTTCCTGGAGCAGAACAATATTGTATCATACAATTAGGTTCTGTAGAAGGACGTAGATCTGGGGATTTATTATGATGGAATATAGGCTGAACTGGATGGACAAATGTCTTTTTTCGGCCTTACTATGTTACTATGTAAAGAGACTAGACGCGTCCAGAAAATATTTGCTAATCACTCTGAGTTTCAGGACATCGTCCAAAAACACAGGGGACATCCGGATATGCATTTTACGGCCCAATAGGCCACAGAGGCCAAATATCCCTTCTCCAAGGACCTGATGGAGTGGCTTCTCTCCCCTTCTGTAGACCCTGCCGTATCATGCCTCGCATCCAAAACAATCCTATCCTTGTCTGACGGTTCACTGGTCAAAAACCCTTCTGACCGTCAAATTGACTACCTGGCTCACTCAGTCTTTGAATCCTCAGGAGCAGCACTCCTTCCATCTTTTGCGGCTACCTGGGTGGCTAAGGCAATGGTTGCCTGGGCAGAGGTGTTAACCTCTACCGTCCACGGCAGTAATCTTCCCCCAGAGGCGGCCAGACTCGCTAGCCAGATAGCTCAGGCTGGAGACGTTGTCAACGCTTCTATAGATGCGGCTAATTGCGCAGCTCAAGCGACCGCAAACGCAATTTCCATCAGGAGGGCCTTGTGGCTCAAGGATTGGCCTGTAGATTCTGCCTCTAAAAAGTCACTAACTTCTTTACCTTACCACGCTGGCCGTTTATTTGGAGCAAAGCTAGACCAAATCATTTCTGATGCTACTGGAGGGAAGAGTAAATTCCTTCCTCAGCAGAAACCTGCACAGCCCTTTCGGAATCAACAGCTGTTTTGATTCCGATCTTTTCGTAACAACTCCTGTTGGTCCTCCTCTTCCCCTGGTTCGGGACGGCGGGGAGACAGAAATCCCCAGGTCTCATACAGACCTAACCGTTCCTGGAAGCCCAGACCGAGACCCCCTGGCTCCAAGGCATCCGCACCCACTAAACCTTCTACTCAATGACTCGTCGTCGTGTCCGGCGGACACCGACAGTGTAGGCGGACGTCTTCTCTTGTTTCACCAAAATTGGCTCTCGGTCGTCCACTACGAGTGGGTCAGAGAGCTCATGTCCTCCGGATACAAGATCGAGTTTTCTTCCATCCCCCCTCTGCGCTTCTTAGTCTTCTCCCCCCAAAGCAAGGGCGCCACATCTTTAGGCCATACAGGCACTTCGAAGGGACGGTGTCATCGTTCAAGTTCCTCGAGACCAGAGGTTCACGGGATTCTACTCCGAACCTATTCGTGGTCCCAAAAAAGGACGGGACTCTAAGGCCCATACTGGATCTCAAGCTGCTAAACAAGTTCGTATGGGTTCGACACTTCAGAATGGACTTGCGCCGTTCTGTTGTCGCGTCTCTGGAAAGAGGAGAGTTCCTTGCATCCATAGACATCAAGGAGACCTATCTCCACATTCCGATCTGTTCCTGCGCTTCACAGTCCAGGACGAACACTTCCAGTTTGTGGCCTTACCTTTCGGACTCGCCACTGACCCCAGAGTGTTCACAAAAGTCATGGCAGCTGTCATGGCCATTCTTCACGCTTGGGGAGTGGTAGTTCTCCCATACCTGGACAACCTATTGATCAAAGGGCCTTCCCACTCATCCTGACAGACTCTGCGCATGCAAACCGTGGATTCTCTTTCTGGGTTGGAAAACCACCTTTGAGAAATCATCTCCGGTGCCAGCCCAGCAAATCTGCTTCCTGGGCATGATTTTGGATTCTTCCCGCGGGTTAGTCATTCTCCCTCCAGAGAAGGTCTTTTCCGTACAACAGGGGGCGCGCAAGCTCTCCCGCCCAGTCCCGCACTCCATCCGTTTCGCGATGCGTATCCTTGGGAAGATGGTGGCCGCAATGGAAGCAGTTCCGTTTGCGCATTTTCATCTCCGTCCATAGCAACACGCTCTGCTCTTAGCCTGGGACAGGAATCCGTTTTCCCTCGACCGTCGCTCTCGCCTATCTCCACAGGTCAGGAAATCCCTCAGGTGGTGGACCCTACAGTCCTCCCTGCACCAAGGGAGGTCTTTTCTTCCGGTACGCTGGTTGGTGGTGACCACCGATGCCAGCCTCTCGGGCTGGGGCGCGGTTTTTCAATCACCACACAGCACAGGGTCCGCGTCAGAGCCTCGTCTCCCAATCAACGTTTTGGAGATTCGAGCGATCAAGCTTGCCCTACGCAATTTTCATCACCTTCTCGCAGGACATCCCATCAGGATCCAATCCGACACCACAGCCGTAGCGTACTTCAACCGGCAAGGGGGAACCCGCAGCAGGGCAGCCATGTGCGAAGTCGCCCATATTCTTTGCTGGGCCGAGATCAATCTTTCACTCAGTTAGTTAGTTATGAGCTTCAGCTGTTATTGTTCATGTGAAGATTTGATGTTAGTTATTTAGCACATATTGTTTGATTTTATGTATATTTAATAAAGGCCGCCCCTTGATGGTGATTGGTGCCCATGTGGGCTCCACACTATTTAAGATGGCCACTTTTGATATTGTGTATACTTGACAAAGGCCACTCCGGCCGAAAAGTTGTAACTCTGATGGCAGAATAAAGATCTTCTTTTGGATATTTATCACCTGGTATGGATGCTGCTCTTCTTTTCTTTTCTGTGACTTTTGGTCCGATTGGATCCTTGGACTTTGGAGCGTGCATCCCCTAAACCGAGTGCTGATGGTTGACTCTTTTGCATACAATCTTTCCCTCATGTCGGCGATCCACATTCCGGGTGTGGGGAATTGGGAAGCTGACTTCCTCAGTCGCCAAGGTCTTGGCTCGGGCGAGTGGTCCCTCCATCCGGAAGTCTTCTAGCAGATTTGTCTTCGCTGGGGGATGCCGGATGTGGATCTCATGGCCTCGAGGCCCAACAACCAAGTTCCCCAGTTCATTGCTCCATCCCCCGATCCTCGTGACATCGGAGCAGATGCACTGGTTCGGTCATGGCAGCGGTTCCAGCTGCCGTACATCTTTCCTCCTCTTCTGCTCCCAAGAGTCATCAAGAAAATCAGGGCAGAGAGGAGACCGGTAATCCTCGTCGCTCCGGGCTGGCCGCGCCGAGCATGGTATACGGAACTAGTCCAAATGGTCGCCGATGTTCCCTGGGGGCTTCCAGATCGCAAGGATCTCCTTTCACAGGGCCCGATTTACCACCAGAACTCCAGGGCCCTGTCTTTGACGGCGTGGCCGTTGAATCCTGGATTTTAGCTCAAGCTGGATTCTCTCCAGGGGTTTCATCTACCATGATTCGTGCTAGGAAACCTGTATCCATGCGCATTTATCATTGGACCTGGCGCACCTTCTCATGGTGCTAGGCGCATGGACGTTCTCCCCTGGTATTCTCCATTCCGTCCATTCTGGAGTTCCTCCAATCAGGTCTAGAGTCAGGCCTTGCTCTAAGCTCGCTCAAGGGTCAAGTGTCCGCATTGTCAGTTCTGTTCCAACGGAAGATCGCTTCCAGACTGCCGGTCAAAACCTTCATCCAAGGAGTCTCCCGGGTGGTCCCTCCCTATAGAATGCCATTGGCTTCATGGAATCTTAACTTGGTTCTTGGAGTTCTTCAGGAGACCCCCTTCGAACCATTGCAAGACATCTCCCTCACCCTCCTTTCTTGGAAGGTGGTCTTTCTTGTGGCGATTACGTCAATCAGTAGGGTTTCAGAGTTGGCTGCTCTCTTGCCGTCCCCCCTTCCTGGTTTTTCACCCAGACAAGGTAGTTTTGAGAACATCTCCCTCCTTCCTACCGAAAGTCGTCTCCTTCCATCTAAACGAGGACATCGTCTTGCCATCATTCTGCCTGGCACCAACCCAGCGTATCGAGAAGGCTCTCCATACTCTGGATGTGGTTAGGGCTCTTCGGCGGTACATATCTCGCACGGCTCCCTTCTGTAAGTCGGATATCCTGTTCGTGCTCCTGGAGGGACACAGGAAAGGTTTGCCCGCCTCAAAGGCCACTCGAGCCAAGTGGATTCGCTCAACTATTCAGGAATCCTATCGTGTCAGGAGCGCCCTGTTCCAGCAGGGATTAATGTGCACTCGGTCGGTCGGTGCTTCTTGGGCCATTCGGCACCAGGCTTCCACACAACAGCTTTGTAAAGCTGCGACTTGGTCCAGTCTGCATACCTTTACGAAGCACTACCACGTTCATACCCAGGCTTCGGCAGATGCTGCCCTTGGCATGCGCATTCTGCAGACAGCGGTCCCTCAGTAAGCAGTGATAGATGGGGTTTAGCAGTGCAATCGCTCCCCACCCAGGGACTGCTTTAGGACGTCCCATGGTCCTGTGTCCCCCAATGAGGCGTAGGAGAAAAGGAGATTTTTGTGTACTCGCTGTAAAATCTTTTTCTCCGAGCCAATCATTGGGGGACACAGCACCCACCCTGTTAGCCTGTGGCTGTTTGTTGTTGGTGGTTTGTTCCTCAGTTTGTGACATAGTGTACTTGTCTTGTTTTTTCTCATACTCCTACTGCTTTACTACTCCTACTGCTTTTACTACCAGTCGTTTCTGGCCAGTCAAGGGGTGTATACTGCAGAAGAAGAGTTAACTCTTTGTATTTACTTAGTGTCCTCCTAGTGGCAAGTAGTATAACACCCATGGTCCTGTGTCCCCCAATGATTGGCTCGGAGAAAAAGATTTTAGGTGAGTACACAAAAATCTCCTTTTTCCTATCAATACTTCAGTATTTGCAGCAGATTTTTCAGCTGCAAATGCTGAACATGTGCACATACCCTAAAGCAGCTAAAAGAAAAAACTGTGAACTTGTGCAAAGGTTTTTGCTTTACTGTGTATTATGCTCATTTTTGGGGCAGTTCTGTGGCACTATTTAAAGTGGAATCTGTAAAAAATAAAAATAGACACTACGCTCCTTTTTTTTTTTTTTTTTTTTTTTTTAATTTCCTTTGCAGGTAGAACTACTTTTCACCCAGATATCTTTGTCATGTCCCAACAGAAACACTGATGAAAATTGGTCTGTTTTCATAAATGATTTTCTCATATGGAAAAAAAAAATTGCAAATGTTCAACCCATTAGTGCCCTTTCACACGTTCCATGTCTCTGGTATGTGTGGTGACAGTTTTCACACGTACCAGAGACACTGACACATGTAGACCTATTCAGGTGAATGGGTCTGTGCACACGTCCATGTGTTTCCACAGACCGTGTGTCCATGGGCAAAACACAATGACATGTCCGTTTTTTGTTTTTTTTTACCGTCAGCACGGGCCGCAAATCGTCCCACCCACGTGCACTCTGACACATCGGAAGAAGCGGTGAGCGCTGATCCCTGGCGCCGGGTGATGAAGACAGCTCTCATCATTCTCCCCTGCTCTGCTGGCAATCTGCGCGAGCAGAGGAGAATGGGAAGAGTAATGGCTCATTTCCACTTGCGAGAAAAAAAATGGTCCGAAAAAACGGGATGAAAAGTATGCGTTTGTCATGCGAATTCAATGCGATTTTATTAATCGCACCATCCGTTTTACATCCGTATGCAATCTGTTTTTTTTCTCTGCAACTATTTTTATACAGTCATTTACAGGACCACTTACAGTGTTCTATGCCACAGAATGGGAAGGTATCCGTAAAAAAACGGACGGAATACGGATGGTCCGTATTTCATGCGTTTTTTTTCTCGCACCCATTGACTTGCATTGGCGAGTCTCGTCCGAGACTCGCAGCAAATCGCAGCATGCTGCGATTTTTTTTTTTCTCAGTCCGATTTTGGCTGAGAAAAAAAACGCAAATGAGATGTCACCTATTGAAAAACATTAGTCCGAGTGCAATCCGATTTTTTTTTTTTTTTTTTTTTTTTTCCCCCGAATTTTTTTTTTTTTTTTTATATATGATTGCACTCGTTTGTTTTTCTCACAAGTGGAAATGAGCCCTTATATTCAAATCCGAACAATGACAGCAGGCGACAGCTGATGGGACTATTACTCCCATCAGCCTACACCTGCTGCTGCTAATAACAGTGACAGCAGGAGCGGCTGATGGGAGTATTCATCAGCCGGCTCCTGTGCTGTAAATAATAATCAAAAACAAAATATAAAAAAAATATATATTTTAATAATTAAAAAAAAAAAAAACTTGGTGTAGGGTCCACCCATTTTTGACAACCAGCCTTGCTAAAACTGACAGCTTTAGCAAGCTGACACAAAAAGGTGTTTTAATCTTTACGGCTAAATTGGGTCTGGTCTTTAAGGCGTTATAGGAATTACAAAAAAAAAAAATTGGGCTATGGCCAGGAAATGTATTGATAGTAAAGTAACCATTACTTACCGTATTTAATCTTGTACAAGGTGTCCTGCAGTCAATAACCTGCAGTCCATTTACAGCACTTGACCACTGATTGGTGGCAGTGGTCACATAAATGATGGCTATGAGTTCAGCTATCAGGCCACCTATGTGAGTGATGGTTATTTTAGTATTTCTCTAGTCACCTTGGAGGTTGTCTCCCCGCCCTAGTGGGGCACAGGAAACACACAAAGAGGTTAAATAACCCTCCCCTTCCTGCTATCTCCAGTGTTTTTACTGTCCCCCAGTGGGGCATGAAGAGGTTCCTTTAGGTGCTGCTGTGGCCGGCGAACGGAGCACCTGGAAGTTCTTACCAGCTGGGCAGCCGAGGTCGGGCGGTGCTACCTCTCCTCCTCCCAGGGCCGGCGTCAGCACCCGGGCAAGTGCCGGGGCCCTGACAACAGGGGGGCCCACTCACGCAGTCATACATCCATCTGGCCGCTTTAACCCTTTCTACCCTTTCAATTTGCCCTGCCTGGCACAAGCATCTTCTCAGTCAGTGCAGGGCCAGGCACATAGGGGTTAAGGACACAGCCAGCGTGACATTGTGGGCGGAGAGTTCTCCTGCACTGCTCTCCTGGCTGTGTGCAGTGCTGAACTAATCAGGCACAGGCAGATTCCGGACTGGAGGAGCTGCTACCGGCACCTGAGTGAGTGCCATGCTATATCGCTGTATATTCTGACAGTCTGGGTGACCTGGGGGGGCGGCCATGGGCTGGGCGGCTGCAGCTGATATATATATATTACAGCAGCCGCCCAGCCCAGGCTCCCAGCACAGCCTGTATAGATACAGTGTATATAATATATATACAGGACAGGTGCTGGGGGCCTGGGCTGGGCGGCTGTTGATGTATATACACCGCACAGTACCTCTCCCCTGTATATATACACCGCACAGTACCTCTCCCCTGTATATATACACCGCACAGTACCTCTCCCCTGTATATATACACTGCACAGTACCTCTCCCCTGTATATATACACTGCACAGTACCTCTCCCCTGTATATATACACTGCACAGTACCTCTCCCCTGTATATATACACACTGCACAGTACCTCTCCCCTGTATATATACACTGCACAGTACCTCTCCCCTGTATATATACACTGCACAGTACCTCTCCCCTGTATATATACACTGCACAGTACCTCTCCCCTGTATATATACACTGCACAGTACCTCTCCCCTGTATATATACACTGCACAGTACCTCTCCCCTGTATATATACACTGCACAGTACCTCTCCCCTGTATATATACACTGCACAGTACCTCTCCCCTGTATATATACACTGCACAGTACCTCTCCCCTGTATATATACACTGCACAGTACCTCTCCCCTGTATATATACACTGCACAGTACCTCTCCCCTGTATATATACACTGCACAGTACCTCTCCCCTGTATATATACACCGCACAGTACCTCTCCCCTGTATATATACACCGCACAGTACCTCTCCCCTGTATATATATATATATATACACTGCACAGTACCTCTCCCCTGTATATATACACTGCACAGTACTACTCCCCTCTATATATACACTCCGCACAGTACCACTCCTCCTGTCCTGTATATATACACTGCACAGTACCACTCCCCTGTATATATACACTGCACAGTACTACTCCCCTCTATATATACACTCCGCACAGTACCACTCCTCCTGTCCTGTATATATACACTGCACAGTACCACTCCCCTCTATATATACTCCGCACAATACCTCTCCCCTGTTTATATACAGCGCACAGTACCACTCCTCCTGTCCTGTATATATACACTGCAGAATTTACAATAGCTATCACTCATGTAAGAAGTGAATTATGGCATTGGACTATACCTATATTTCTCTGCTGTATCTGGGCATCATGAATCGTGGTATGTGTTAAAGGGGGGGGGGCCCACTGAGACTCTTTCGCCCGGGGCCCTCAAAAACCTGGAGCCGGCCCTGCCTCCTCCATGCGGCTGCTCCCGTCTCCATCTGCCATGGACTCAGGACCCCCTTTTTCCCTCCCCTCCTGTGCCTCCACTGGAGGTAAAGAGGACGGTGATGTGCTGATGGGGTTCTCTCGGAGCTCCCCGGCGTCCTCCTCCTGGCGTGTAGTGGAGTTCTGGGTTCGTGCGCGCCGGATGTGACATCAGCGGCGCACTTCCGGTTCGCGGCCTGGGGTTCCACGCTGGAACGCACGCCATCTCCTGCGTTCCATGTGGGGCTGAATCGCCTGCACTATAGGGTCGTCATGGGCCTCCCTACGGACCAAAGGGAGGAGGAGCACCCGATTAACGCTGGACCTCGATACCTTCATATCCTGGTCAAGAGCCTCCAGGTAAGACGCTGTGTCTGTCTCTGTGTGACTGTGACAGTTTGACCATGGATGGTTACAAACTGTCTGCTACATCTGCAGATCCCAGCGTTCTCCCTCCTACCGTGAGTAGCTGGGCTAGTCCCTTCACTGTTCAAACGTGTTAGTATGGGTCATTTAGTATACCTCTCTCTTTTAGGGAGAAAAGGTCTCTGCCCGAAAGAACAAACCCAGCCGCAAGTGTGGTGTTTGTGGCTCCCGGCTACCTTCCTCCTACAAGAAGGCCCTGTGTCAACCCTGTACGGATAACATATTACATGCTGAACAGCCATCCCTCCTGGACAGCATTAAAACTCTGATTAAACAGGAGGTACAAACCTCCATGGCAGCCTTTTCCCAGCTCCAGGTGTCGCATCCCCCCCCCCCCCTTAAAAAGAGGAAAATGGCATCGGTTGAAACTGATTCTGACTGGTGAGGTTCATACCTCCAGAGTCAGACAATAATTTGGAAAATGAGGGCTCCACATCCACCCCTAAACCTGACGGGGAAAAAAATATTTTTCTTCTGAGGATATGGTGAGCTTGTTTCCATAGTAAGAAGCACCATGGGGGCTGAGGAAGTGGAGGAAAAACATTCTGTTCAGGATGAAACGTTTGGGGGTCTGAAACCCAAAAGCAAAAAAGGGTTTCCTATTCATGAAAATGTTCAGAACCTTATTTTTCAGGAGTAGGCTTCCCAGAGAAGGGCCTTAGTGTACCTTCAGATTTTAAGAACCGCTTTCCCCTAGAAGGTGACAATTCTATTTGGGAGGTTCCGAGGGTGGACATCCAGGTCTCTAAAGTTACTAAAAAGACGTCTCTCCCATTTGAGGATTCCTCTCAATTAAAAGATCCAATGGATCGGAAAATAAAAAAGCCACCTAAAGAAGTCCTGGGAATCATCTACAAATTGGGTAATGGCTATGATAGACCTGAGGGATGCCTGTTATCATGTTCCAATGCATCCGGATCACAGGAGATTCCTCAGGTTCGCGGTCTCCCACAACCGCAGGATCACTCACTTTCAGTTCAATGTGCTTCCCTTCGGAGTATCCTCAGCCCCGAGGGTATTCTCAAAAATCATGAGAGAAGCAGTCCTCTTCATTCGTCTTCAGGGAATTTGCCTCTTCCCTTACTTAGACGACCTTCTCATCATTGCTCCATCAACATCTCAGTTGAACCAAGATGTGTCAAAGACTCTAAGTATACTCTAGTCCCTAGGCTGGATCTCGCATCTCTAGAAGTCGGACCTACAACCTTCCACAAGGAAAAAATTTTCACCGGATTCTCTTAGACTCAGAGGAAAAAACGTCCTTCCCGAACATCGACGCCTCCCCCAAAAGAAATTCATGAATAGCTGGTTTTTGGTCATTCTGCCTCACACAAATCGGAATAAAAAGCGATCAAAAATTGTCACATGCCCGAAAATGTTACCAATAAAAACGTCAACTCGTCCCGCAAAAAACAAGACCTCACATGCCTCTGTGGACCAAAATATGGAAAAATTATAGCTCTCAAAATGTGGTAACGCAAAAAATATTTTTTGCAATAAAAAGCGTCTTTCAGTGTGTGACGGCTGCCAATCATAAAAGTCCGCTAAATAACCCGCTATAAAAGTAAATCAAACCCCCTTTCATCACCCCGTTATGGCTAGGGTTAGGGCTAGGTTTAGGGTTGGGGCTAGGGTTAAGGCTACAGTTAGGGTTGGGGCTAAAATTAGGGTTTGGATTACATTTACGGTTGGGAATAGGGTTGGGATTAGGGTTAGGGGTGTGTTTAGGGTTACCGTTGAGATTAGGGTTAGGGGTGTGTTTGGATTAGGGTTTCAGTTATAATTGGGTGGTTTCCACTGTTTAGGCACATCAGGGGCTCTCCAAACGCGACATTGCGCCCGATTTCAATTCCAGCTAATTCTGCGTTGAAAAAGTAAAACGGTGCTCCTTCCCTTCCGAGCTCTCCCGTGTGCCCACACAGGGGTTTACCCCAACATATGGGGTATCAGCGTACTCAGGACACAATGGACAACAACTTTTAGGGTCTCCTGTTACCCATGGGAAAATACAAAACTGGGGGCTAAAAAATAATTTTTGTGGAAAAAAATATATATTTTCACGGCTCTGCGCTATAAACTGTAGTGAAACACTTGGGGGGTTCAAAGTTCTCACAACACATCTAGATAAGTTCCTTAGGGGGTCTAGTTTCCAATATGGGGTCACTTGTGGGTGGTTTCTACTGTTTAGGTACATTAGGGGCTCTGCAAATGCAATGTGACGCCTGCAGACCATTCCATCTAAGTCTGCATTCCAAATGGCGCTCCTTCCCTTCCGAGCTCTCCCATGCGCCCAAACGGTGGTCCCCCCCCCCCCACATATGGGGTATCAGTGTACTCAGGACAAATTGGACAACTTTCAGGGTCCTATTTCTCCTGTTACCCTTGGGAAAATACAAAACTGGGGGCTAAAAAATAATTTTTGTGGGAAAAAAAAGATTTTTATTTTCACGGCTCTGCGTAGTAAACTGTAGTGAAACACTTGGGGGATCAAAGCTCTCAACACACCTAGATGAATTCCTTAGGGGGTCTACTTTCCAAAATGGTGTCACTTGTGGGGGGTTTCAATGTTTAGGCACATCAGTGGCTCTCTAAACGCAACATGGCGTCCCATCTCAATTCCAGTCAATTTTGCATTGAAAAGTCAAATGGCGCTCCTTCCCTTCCGAGCTCTGCCATGCGCCCAAACAGTGGTTTACCCCCACATATAGGTTATCAGCGTACTCAGGACAAATTGTACAACAACTTTTGGGGTCCAATTTCTTCTCTTACCCTTGGGACAATAAAAGATTGGGGGCGAAAAGATCATTTTTGTGAAAAAATTATTTTTTATTTTTACGGCTCTGCATTATAAACTTCTGTGAAGCACTTGGTGGGTCAAAGTGCTTACCACACATCTAGATAAGTTCCTTAGGGGGTCTACTTTCCAAAATGGTGTCACTTGTGGGGGGTTTCAATGTTTAGGCACAGCAGGGGCTCTCCAAACGCAACATGGCGTCCCATCTCAATTCCAGTCAATTTTTGCATTGAAAAGTCAAATGGCACTCCTTCCCTTCCGAGCTCTGCCATGCGCCCAAACAGTGCTTTACCACATGTGGGGTATCAGCGTACTCGGGACAAATTGTACAACAACCTTTGGGGTCCATTTTCTCCTGTTACCCTTGGTAAAATAAAACAAATTGGAGCTGAATTAAATTTTTTGTGAAAAAAAGTTAAATGTTCATTTTTATTTAAATATTCTAAAAATTCCTGTGAAACACCTGAAGGGTTAATAAACTTCTTGAATGTGGTTTTGAGCACCTTGAGGGGTGCAGTTTTTAGAATGGTGTCACACTTGGTTATTTTCTATCATATAGACCCTTCAAAATGACTTCAAATGAGATGTGGTCCCTAAAAAAAAAAATGGTGTAAAAATGAGAAATTGCTGGTCAACTTTTAACCCTTATAACGCCCTAACAAAAAAAAATTTTAGTTAAAATTGTGCTGATGTAAAGTAGACATGTGGGAAATGTTACTTATTAAGTATTTTGTGTGACATATCTCTGTGATTTAATTGCATAAAAATTCAAAGTTGGATAATTGCGAAATTTTCGCCAAATTTCCGTTTTTTTTCATAAATAAACGCAGGTAATAGCAAAGAAATTTTACCACTATCATGAAGTACAATATGTCACGAGAAAACAATGTCAGAATAACTGGGATCGGTTGAAGCGTTCCAGAGTTATAACCTCATAAAGGGACAGTGGTCAGAATTGTAAAAATTGGCCTGGTCATTGACGTGCAAACCACCCTTTGGGGTAAAGGGGTTAAAATTAAATGGGGGTGAAAGTACAAATGAGTTTGTCGCAAAAAGTAAACTGTGCCAAAAGAGTATATATTTGCTTATTGCATAGAGGATCCCAAGATTTATTGGTACAATTCAAAGACAAACAAAAAGTCAGTGATTTCCTATCACTCCCATTCCCTCCAAACAGTACTCCTATATTCATATCCAGACGTGTAGGCGGCATGCGCTTCGGCTGGATCTCGGCTGTGCCGTCGCCCTTGAGATGCGTCTGTTTTTGCTGCCCGCACCTCCCCCTTCTCTGATGCGTCGAGCAGAAAGGGGGTCGGGTATCATGTGATGCTGAGCTGGGATGATGTCGCGCCAAGCTCCCGGCAGAAGCGCCGCAATTAAGCCGCTGCCACCAATGATCCAGGCATGATATTTAAACACAGCTAGAAGACAGCATTACCAATATTGCCGCTTAAAGGTACAGTGTCCTGCATATTTACTACATCCACTTTTGTTCTACTCTTCCTTTATTTGACATTGTTTCAACAACTACTGTACTACTATATACCTGCATATATTACCAAGTTCCTATGGTGTACTTCGCCATGACCATGGGCTAGTGGATAGCTGCACACTAATCCCACCCTTTCATTGCTTTAAACTGCATAGATGTGCTTGAATAATATATATGTGCATTTTCTACTTGGCAAGCATAGGGTGTATGGTTTCTTGGATGCATTTGGCTCCTCACAATTAACCCCATTGCCGACCTGTGATGCCACATAGGCGTCATGAAAGTCGGTGCCAATCACGACCTGTGACGCCGATGTGGCGTCATGGAGGGATCGAGTCCCTGCAGATCGGGTGAAAGGGTCAACTCCAATTTCACCCTATCTGCAAGGACAGGGGGAGTGGTACTTCAGCCCAGGGGGGTGGCTTGGCCCCCCCGTGGCTACGATCGCTCTGATTGGCTGTTCAAAGTGAAACAGCCAATCGGAGCAATTTGTAATATTTCACCTATGAAAAGTGGTGAAATATTACAATCCAGCCATGGCCAATGCACCCCTGATCTGCCCCCCGCCACCGATCTCCCCAGTCCTCCGTTCTGTGATCCGCTCCCCTCCGTCCTCCTGTCCGCTCCCCTATCCTCCTGTCCGATCCCCCCGTGCTTCCCCCAGCCCCTCATACTTACTGAGCCTCCCGTTGTCTGTCCGTTTTTTCCATGGGCGCCGCCATCTTCCAAAATGGCGGGCGCATGCATAGTGTGACCGCCGAATCGGCCGGCAGATTCGTTCCATGTACTGTTGTGAATTCTGTGGCTGAATTCACTCCTGTGGTCACAAGTGGTACTGCAGCTTCTGAGCTTCCTCCCTCAGGTGTTCTGGTGAGCTCGTTAACTGCTTCATTACTTAACTCCGCCTGATGCTGCTATCCTTGCTCCTTGTCAATGTTTCAGTGTTGGATCTGAGCTTCTCCTGATTGTTCCTGTGACCTGCTGCTCTGTATAGCTAAGTGCTTTTTGCTTTTTTGTTGCTTTTTTTCTGTCCAGCTTGTCTTTTGTTTTGCTGGAAGCTCTGAGACGCAAAGGGTGTACCGCCGTGCCGTTAGTTCGGCACGGTGGGTTTTTTTTTTGCCCCCTTTGCGTGGTTTTGCTTTAGGGTTTTTTGTAGACTGCAAAGTTCGCATTACTATCCTCGCTCTGTCCTAGAATATCGGGCCCCACTTTGCTGAATCTATTTCATCCCTACGTTTTCTTTTCATCTTACTCACAGTCATTATATGTGGGGGGCTGCCTTTTCCTTTGGGGAATTTCTCTGGGGCAAGTCAGGCCTATTTTTCTATCTTCAGGCTAGCTAGTTTCTTAGGCTGTGCCGAGTTGCCAAGGTAGTTGTTAGGCGCAATCCACAGCCGCTTTTAGTTGTGTTTAGGATAGGATCAGGTGTGCAGTCTACAGAGTTTCCACGTCTCAGAGCTCGTTCTTGTATTTTTGGGTATTTGTCAGATCACTGTGTGCGCTCTGATCGCTAAGCACACTGTGTTTCTGGATTGCCTTCATAACACCTGTCATTAGCAAACATAACAGTACAAGGAGCCTAACTAATGATTCTCAATAGAGGGAAAGAAAAAGTTCTGACATCTTTTTTTTTTTTTTTTTTCTGCTCTGTGTTCACTTTTTTTTTTTTCCCCTAGACATTTGGGTGATTCTGGACACAGGTGTGGACATGGATATTCAGGGTCTGTGCTCTTCAATGGATAATCTCGTTATAAATGTACAAAAAATTCAAGATACTATTGATCAGAAATCTATGTTAGAACCAAGAATTCCTATTCCTGATTTGTTTTTTGGAGATAGAACTAAGTTTCTAAGTTTCAAAAATAATTGTAAGCTATTTCTGGCCTTGAAACCTCATTCTTCTGGTAATCCTATTCAACAGGTTTTGATTATTATTTCTTTTTTGCGCGGCGACCCTCAAGACTGGGCATTTTCTCTTGCGCCAGGAGACCCTGCATTGAGTAGTGTCGATGCGTTTTTCCTGGCGCTCGGATTGCTGTACGATGAGCCTAATTCAGTGGATCAGGCTGAGAAAAATTTGCTGGCTTTGTGCCAGGGTCAGGATGATATAGAAGTATATTGTCAGAAATTTAGGAAATGGTCAGTACTCACTCAGTGGAATGAATCTGCGCTGGCAGCTTTGTTCAGAAAGGGTCTCTCTGAGGCTCTTAAGGATGTCATGGTGGGATTTCCTATGCCTGCTGGTTTGAATGAGTCTTTGTCTTTGGCCATTCAGATCGGTCGACGCTTGCGTGAGCGTAAATCTGTGCACCATTTGGCGGTACTGCCTGAGGTTAAACCTGAGCCTATGCAGTGCGATAGGACTATGACTAGAGTTGAACGGCAGGAATACAGACGTCTGAATGGTCTGTGTTTCTACTGTGGTGATTCCACTCATGCTATTTCTGATTGTCCTAAGCGCACTAGGCGGTCCGCTAGGTCTGCCGTCATTGGTACTGTACAGTCCAAATTCCTTCTGTCCATTACCTTGATATGCTCTTTGTCGTCGTTTTCTGTCATGGCGTTTGTGGATTCGGGCGCTGCCCTGAATCTGATGGATTTGGATTATGCTAAACGTTGTGGGTTTTTCTTGGAGCCTTTGCGGTGTCCTATTCCATTGAGAGGAATTGATGCTACACCTTTGGCCAAGAATAAACCTCAATACTGGGCCCAGCTGACCATGTGCATGGCTCCTGCACATCAGGAAGTTATTCGCTTTCTGGTGTTGCATAATCTGCATGATGTGGTCGTGTTGGGGTTGCCATGGCTACAAACCCATAATCCAGTATTGGATTGGAATTCCATGTCGGTATCCAGCTGGGGTTGTCAGGGGGTACATGGTGATGTTCCATTTTTGTCGATTTCGTCATCCACCCCTTCTGAGGTCCCAGAGTTCTTGTCTGATTATCAGGATGTATTTGAAGAGCCCAAGTCCGATGCTCTACCTCCGCATAGGGATTGTGATTGTGCTATCAATTTGATTCCTGGTAGTAAATTCCCTAAAGGTCGATTATTTAATTTATCCGTGCCCGAACACGCCGCTATGCGCAGTTATGTGAAGGAATCCCTGGAGAAGGGACATATTCGCCCATCTCATCACCACTGGGAGCAGGGTTCTTCTTTGTAGCCAAGAAGGATGGTTCGCTGAGACCGTGTATTGATTACCGCCTTCTTAATAAGATCACTGTTAAATTTCAGTATCCCTTGCCATTGTTACCTGACTTGTTTGCTCGGATTAAGGGGGCTAGTTGGTTCACTAAGATAGATCTTCGTGGTGCGTATAATCTGGTGAGAATCAGGCAAGGAGATGAATGGAAAACTGCATTCAATACGCCCGAGGGTCATTTTGAGTATCTAGTGATGCCGTTCGGACTTGCCAATGCTCCATCTGTGTTTCAGTCTTTTATGCATGACATCTTCCGTGAGTATCTGGATAAATTCCTGATTGTTTACTTGAATGACATTTTGATCTTCTCAGATGATTGGGAGTCTCATGTGAAGCAGGTCAGAATGGTTTTTCAGGTCCTGCGTGCTAACTCTTTGTTTGTGAAGGGATCAAAGTGTCTCTTCGGTGTGCAGAAAGTTTCATTTTTGGGGTTCATCTTTACCCCTTCTACTATCGAGATGGATCCAGTTAAGGTCCAAGCCATCCAGGATTGGATTCAGCCGACATCTCTGAAAAGTCTGCAAAAGTTCCTGGGCTTTGCTAATTTTTATCGTCGCTTCATCTGTAATTTTTCTAGCATTGCCAAACCATTGACCGATTTGACCAAGAAGGGTGCTGATTTGGTTAATTGGTCTTCTGCTGCTGTGGAAGCTTTTCAGGAGTTGAAGCGTCGTTTTTGTTCTGCCCCTGTGTTGTGTCAGCCAGATGTTTCTCTTCCGTTCCAGGTCGAGGTTGATGCTTCTGAGATTGGAGCAGGGGCGGTTTTGTCACAGAGAGGTTCTGATTGCTCAGTGATGAAACCATGTGCTTTCTTTTCCAGGAAGTTTTCGCCCGCTGAGCGTAATTATGATGTGGGCAATCGAGAGTTGCTGGCCATGAAGTGGGCATTCGAGGAGTGGCGTCATTGGCTTGAAGGAGCTAAGCATCGCGTGGTGGTATTGACTGATCATAAGAACTTGACTTATCTCGAGTCTGCCAAGCGCTTGAATCCTAGACAGGCCCGTTGGTCGTTATTTTTTGCCCGCTTCGACTTTGTGATTTCGTACCTTCCGGGCTCTAAAAATGTGAAGGCGGATGCTCTGTCTAGGAGTTTTGTGCCCGACTCTCCGGGTTTATCTGAGCCAGCGGGTATCCTCAAGGAAGGAGTCATTGTGTCTGCCATCTCCCCTGATTTGCGGCGGGTGCTGCAAAAATTTCAGGCGAATAAACCTGATCGTGGTCCAGCAGAGAAACTGTTCGTCCCTGATAGGTGGACTAATAAACTTATCTCTGAACTTCATTGTTCGGTGTTGGCTGGTCATCCTGGAATCTTTGGTACCAGAGAGTTAGTGGCTAGATCCTTCTGGTGGCCATCTCTGTCACGGGATGTACGTACTTTTGTGCAGTCCTGTGGGATTTGTGCTAGGGCTAAGCCCTGCTGTTCTCGTGCCAGTGGGTTGCTTTTGCCCTTGCCGGTCCCAAAGAGGCCTTGGACACATATTTCGATGGATTTCATTTCTGACCTTCCCGTTTCTCAAAAGATGTCAGTCATTTGGGTGGTCTGTGATCGCTTTTCTAAAATGGTCCATCTGGTGCCCTTGGCTAAATTGCCTTCCTCCTCTGATTTGGTACCTTTGTTCTTTCAGCATGTGGTTCGGTTGCATGGCATTCCTGAGAATATTGTTTCTGACAGAGGTTCCCAGTTTGTTTCAAGGTTTTGGCGAGCCTTTTGTGGTAGGATGGGCATTGACCTATCCTTTTCCTCGGCTTTCCATCCTCAGACTAATGGCCAGACCGAACGAACCAATCAGACCTTGGAAACATATCTGAGATGTTTTGTTTCTGCAGACCAGGATGATTGGGTGTCCTTTTTGCCGTTGGCTGAGTTCGCCCTTAATAATCGGGCCAGCTCGGCTACCTTGGTTTCTCCATTTTTTTGCAATTCTGGGTTCCATCCTCGTTTCTCTTCAGGACAGGTTGAGTCTTCGGACTGTCCTGGTGTGGATTCTGTGGTGGATAGGTTGCAGCAGATCTGGACTCAGGTAGTGGACAATTTGATCTTGTCCCAGGAGAAAGCTCAACTTTTCGCTAATCGCAGACGCCGTGTGGGTCCCCGACTTCGTGTTGGGGATCTGGTTTGGTTATCTTCTCGTCATATTCCTATGAAGGTTTCCTCTCCTAAATTTAAACCTCGTTTTATTGGTCCGTATAGGATTTCTGAGGTTCTCAATCCTGTGTCTTTTCGTTTGACCCTCCCAGACTCCTTTTCCATACATAATGTATTCCATAGGTCGTTGTTGCGGAGATACGTGGCACCTATGGTTCCATCTGTTGAGCCTCCTGCCCCGGTTTTGGTGGAGGGGGAATTGGAGTATATTGTGGAGAAGATTTTGGATTCTCGTGTTTCTAGACGGAAACTCCAGTATCTGGTTAAATGGAAGGGTTATGCTCAGGAAGATAATTCCTGGGTTTTTGCCTCTGATGTTCATGCTTCCGATCTTGTTCGTGCCTTTCATGCGGCTCATCCTGGTCGGCCTGGGGGCTCTGGTGAGGGTTCGGTGACCCCTCCTCAAGGGGGGGGTACTGTTGTGAATTCTGTGGCTGAATTCACTCCTGTGGTCACAAGTGGTACTGCAGCTTCTGAGCTTCCTCCCTCAGGTGTTCTGGTGAGCTCGTTAACTGCTTCATTACTTAACTCCGCCTGATGCTGCTATCCTTGCTCCTTGTCAATGTTTCAGTGTTGGATCTGAGCTTCTCCTGATTGTTCCTGTGACCTGCTGCTCTGTATAACTAAGTGCTTTTTGCTTTTTTGTTGCTTTTTTCTGTCCAGCTTGTCTTTTGTTTTGCTGGAAGCTCTGAGACGCAAAGGGTGTACCGCCGTGCCGTTAGTTCGGCACGGTGGGTTTTTTTTGCCCCCTTTGCGTGGTTTTGCTTTAGGGTTTTTTGTAGACTGCAAAGTTCGCTTTACTGTCCTCGCTCTGTCCTAGAATATCGGGCCCCACTTTGCTGAATCTATTTCATCCCTACGTTTTGTCTTTTCATCTTACTCACAGTCATTATATGTGGGGGGCTGCCTTTTCCTTTGGGGAATTTCTCTGGGGCAAGTCAGGCCTATTTTTCTATCTTCAGGCTAGCTAGTTTCTTAGGCTGTGCCGAGTTGCCTAGGTAGTTGTTAGGCGCAATCCACAGCCGCTTTTAGTTGTGTTTAGGATAGGATCAGGTGTGCAGTCTACAGAGTTTCCACGTCTCAGAGCTCGTTCTTGTATTTTTGGGTATTTGTCAGATCACTGTGTGCGCTCTGATCGCTAAGCACACTGTGTTTCTGGATTGCCTTCATAACACCTGTCATTAGCAAACATAACAATGTACATTTTGATCACTGTGATAGGTTTTATCACAGTGATCAAAATAAAAAAAATAGTAAATGACCCCCCCCCCTTTATCACCCCCATAGGTAGGGACAATAATAAAATAAAGAAAATATATTTACTTTTACACTGTGTTCCAAAATATTATGCAAATGATATTTTTCTCAGATTTTCCTAAATGGTCAGTGCAAATGAAAGTCGGTCTAATAAAAGTCATCACCCGTTAGATGTGGAGCGCCCCCAGACGCAGGGCCGCGGGTTACTTGGTACCGGTCCTCTCTGGCTCAGTTCTGGGGTTGTCACAGTGGCTGGACCCGGTCCGTGACCCTGCTAAGGGGCGTCCAATAAAAGGGATGCTGAAAGTCGGCTAAGGTTTCGTGACGCCACCTGTGGTATTCGGTTAGGTTGACCGACGCTGCTCGGGGTCCACTGGGGTGATGTGATGGCAGCTAGATGGTATACCTTCCCACAGGTGAAGTGAGTTCCCAGGGCTTCCCAGTGGTGTAGGTGGCGATGGTGTGAGGTGCAGTCAATAACGAGGACACAGGGTTGCAGTCTCTTTACTGGTGACTTCAGGATCCTCAATCCAGAGCACTGCTAACAGGGCTGGCTGAGACCGGCCGGTCCGAAGGCACATCCAGAGTTTCCTTTGCAGGTGGAAATCGTTGCCTACCACTAGCGCCTGTGTGTTGTAGTGCTTCCCTGCTGAGCATTCGGGATAGTCCTCACAACTTCTGTTCTCGTTCTTTCTATTCTCCGTCCCCCAAGTTTGTTATGGCTTGGACGCACCCGTTTGACGGGAAGGCTTGGAGCTATTCTGGGACCCTAGAGATGCCCCTCTCCACGCGTGCCCCCTATGTCTGCTTAGGTGATGCAAGGTAGGCAGCCAACCTATAATTAGCTGTCCTGCGGTATTTGAAGTAAGGCATAGTCAGTTACTTCCTCGGTGTTCCGGTCACTGGCTACACACCTCAGTAGGATGTTGCCGTTCTTGGGGCACGACTCCTACTGGCTCTCCTTTGTGCTTGATCTCGTTTCTCACTGTCCACAAAATCCTTCGCTTCGTGTCCTTTCTTTAGATGCCACCGCAAGGTTGTGCAGGCGCGGCTCTGTAACAATCTGTCCTTGTCGCTAAGTCACTGCCAGGTTCCCACGCCTGACAGGGACCCCTCTGAATCTTCCCCGCAACACCCCCTGCCACAGGATGTTGCCTGGGTAAAACCCAGCCAGCTTCTCTCTCACTTCCTATCCAACCCTAGTTTTACCAGTGTGAGGAATGGCCTAATAAATAAAACCTTTTGCTCCCCCTAGTGGCCGGAGTGTGAAGTATAATGTGTGCTTGTGACACCTGGTCAGGTGAACCCCTTTAGTGCCATCAGACGCACCATCACTCCCCTTAGTGGCAGAGCGACATTACTGCAACGACCAGGTCTCTGGGGCGCTGCACTCCACACCCCCTCTCCCCTTCCCCCCCCGGCTAAATCCAGTACTCCTGGGCTGGGAAGAAGGACAACAATACGTTAGCAAAAGACATGCAAATTTTTGAAATGCAAGGAACAAATAAATATAACAATGTTTCCCTTTATGGGAGGTGAGGGCACTTGAACGTTACAAACGATAACAAGGTTAAATATTTTAAATAACACTCTGACTATAAATACCTTCTGGTACCCTGCCGGGTATTCTACGAAGTGCAAATTCTGAACAATAATTTAACTTCTCCTTTAAGGGCGTATAGGCTGAACCCACTAAAGGCTTACTATAAAGTACTATAATGCAAACTCAACTTTTTCTTTATTTTTCTAACTTCACAAATGCAGGACCGCCTAGCTCCTTGTCTGGACTTACTGCCATTGTCGCAATCAACCATCTTTCTATGGTTCTCAGGAGGACTCTCACCCCTACGGGTTCACTATGTTGAAATTCGGCTTCCAACTGTTCCTGTCCTCAATCTCTAGTAACATTATTAACATTTCCTAAGTCTCAACATTATCATAATTTAACTTTCTTAAGGCAACATTATACTTAAGTGCAACACGTGAACATTCCCTTTAAGAGGGAACCAAGTCTCTTTGAGGTAGTGCAGATTCTCTCTATCTGCAAGTCCATTGGAAAGCAAGGACTTCTGTGCTGTATTCAAAAAGTCTCTTCACAAAGCCTTCTTTCTTTGTAAAACCAGTAGAGGGCACCTTTAAGAAGGAGCGAACTATTTACAAAACAGTTTGTGAACCATTCACCGTCCATGATTCGGCAGTCTTTTAAACAGTGACGAACTTGTGCAAAATAAAATAAAACAATAGGGATCCCGGGTAAACAAAGGGACCCCTTTAAGAATTAACCCTAGATGGGTTCAAGTAGTAAAAGAGCAGGAGACAGTTAGTTAACTATATACAGTTTCAGGTTTCCGAGGTTTATTTCTATAACCGGTGACAGGACATCAGTCGGAAGTGCACACTTCCTGGCTGGGGAAGGTCTGTATCCGGACTCTCATCTGATGCTGTATTACCGTCGCGGATTTGTCTCTCCGGTGTGGTCAAGTCATTAGTGGGTTTAATATGGATGTCAATTTTTGTAGCAGATTCAGCAGGAGGAACGATACACACGGTGGTAGTAGTGCTGGGACCCTCTAGTTCCAAGATCAGGGGGTTACTGTCGTTAAAGGGACACTGTCACCTGAATTTGGAGGGAACAATCTTCAGCCATGGAGGCGGGGTTTTCGGGTGTTTGATTCACCCTTTCCTTACCCGCTGGCTGCATGCTGGCTGCAATATTGGATTGAAGTTCATTCTCTGTCCTCCGTAGTACACGCCTGCACAAAGCAATCTTGCCTTGCGCAGGCGTGTACGATGGAGGACAGAGAATGAACTTCAATCCAATATTGCAGCCAGCATGCAGCCAGCGGGTAAGGAAAGGGTGAATCAAAAACCCCAAAACCCTGCCTCCATGGCTGAAGATTGTTCCCTCCAAATTCAGGTGACAGTGTCCCTTTAATCTTAATCGCGGCAGTAGATGGCGCCGCAGTAGGCTCATATCGTTGGACATTCTTGGCATACCATCCTTGCTCACCCCAGTGGTGGGTGTAGGTCACATGGTCCCCCCTGCACAAGCTTCGCTTAGGGGCCCTGCCACGGGACTGAGTTTCCACGTTATAGTTGGCAACGAAGATTTTGGTAGGCAGTCCTGGCTCCAGTATGAAGCCCCAACCCCTCCTCGGGTGAAAGGCCAACACTGTCCCTCGTCTCACCGAATCCTTTTTGCCACGTTTAGTTTTAGATTTTGATACTTTTTGGACAGTCCGTTTGGGTTGTTCTCGGCCTTTCCATTGTGAAACTAAGCATTGTCTATACTGCTCCCAGGTGAGCCCAACGACGTAAGAGCCTTCCTGTCTGGACGGATCCTTGGCGCATCCCATTCAAAGATCACCCCCTCGTGACTCACGTCTAACGATTCGCCCATAGATGTCGGTAGCGGGGGAAGTATCCCCTTTGTGGCGTAAAGGGTTGCCACCCCAATCTAGGCAGCGGAAGACCGGTCATAGATGGGATGGGGAGCGGTCGCTGGATCGGTCGGTGAGGCAGGGTCGCTTTTGGTACCTGCATCTGATGTGGTTCCACCGATGTCGATCGGTTCCGCTGACGAGGACACTGGAGTCTGCTGCGGCTCTGACCACGGCTCTCCCTGTGTGATCTTCTGGCACAGCTCTGACTTCCATTTCTTCGCCGTCGCCAACCCCACGCCTGGAGTCGGATGGTTTGATGCCTCCTCCGGCAGCTCCAAGAAGTCCGGATCCCCCTGTGGCGGCAAGCCCTGGTTTGGCTCCGCTGGGTTGCAGTGATCCTGGGTCACTTTGTCGTCATTCAGGTACCCGCTGGTCGTCAGCTCTGCTCCTTGATCTGTGGTGGCACACACACGAGGCTCCGCCATTTTCTGGGGTTTGAGCTCCTGCATTCCTGAGCTCGTCATCCTGCAGCCGTAGTCGGAGGGGGCGGATGCTGCTTTTGGCGCCGCTTTCACGATCTCCTCCCATGGCACGCCCTCCTTCTCCTGCGCTCCTCGTGGCACAGCAATGGCGGCGGTTTTGGCGGGAATCTTGCGGCAATTAGCAATACACAGTCCTTGCAATAAATCACGGTTCAGGACAATTGAATCACAGTTCCAAGGCACACATGACCTGCTTCTCAGGCTTAAGTAGATCCTGTTCGTGACGCCAAGTTGGAGCGCCCCCAGACGCAGGGCCACGGGTTACTCGGTACCGGTCCTCTCTGGCTCAGTTCTGGGGTTGTCACGGTGGCTGGACCCGGTCCGTGACCCTGCTAAGGGGCGTCCAATAGAAGGGATGATGAAAGTCGGCTAAGGTTTTGTGACGCCACCTGTGGTATTCGGTCAGGTCGACCGATGCTGCTCGGGGTCCACTGGGGTGATGTGATGGCAGCTAGATGGTTTACCTTCCCACAGGTGAAGTGAGTCCCCAGGGCTTCCCTGTGGTGAAGGTGGCGATGGTGTGAGGTGCAGTCAATAACGAGGACACAGGGTTGCAGTCTCTTTACCTCTTTACTGGTGACTTTAGGATCCTCAATCCAGAGCACTGTTCACAGGGCTGTCTGAGACTGGCCGGTCCGAAGGCACATCCAGAGTTCCCTTTGCAGGTGGAAATCGTTGCCTACCACTAGCGCCTGTGTGTTGTAGTGCTTCCCTGCTGAGCATTCGGGATAGTCCTCACAACTTCTGTTCTCGTTCTTTCTATTCTCCGTCCCCCAAGTTTGTTATGGCTAGGATGCACCTGTTTGATGGGAAGGCTCGGAGCTATTCTGGGACCCTAGAGACGCCCCTCTCCACGCGTGCCCCCTATGTCTGCTTAGGTGATGTAAGGTAGACAGCCAACCTATAATTAACTGTCCTGCGGTATTTGAAGTAAGGCATAGAGTCAGTTACTTCCTCGGTGTTCCGGTCACCGGCTACACGCCTCAGTAGGATGTTGCCGTTCTCGGGGCACGACTCCTACTGGCTCTCCTTTGTGCTTGATCTCGTTTCTCACTGTCCACAATATCCTTCACTTTGTGTCCTTTCTTTAGATGCCGCCGCAAGGTAGTGCAGGCGCGGCTCGGTAACGATCTGTCCTTGTCGCTAAGTCACTGCCAGGTTCCCACGCCTGACAGGGACCCCTCTGAATCTTCCCCACAACACCCCCTGCCACAGGATGTTGCCTGGGCAAACCCAGCCAGCTTCTCTCTCACTTCCTATCCAACTCCTAGTTTTACCAGTGTGAGGAGTGGCCTAATAAATAAAACCTTTTGCTCCCCCTAGTGGCCGGAGTGTGAAGTATAATGTGTGCTTGTGATACCTGGTCAGGTGAACCCATTTAGTGCCATCAGACGTACCATCACTCCCCTTAGTGGCAGAGCGACATTACTGCAATGACCAGGTCTCTGGGGCGCTGCAGATGTATAATCTAATTTTATTGAGGAAACCTCCCAATGATAACAGTATAATCTCCAAAATAAATAAAAACTCAAAATGCACTGTTCCAAATTATTAGGCGCAGTAGAATTTCTATACATTTGATATGTTTTAAAGAACTGAAAATGCTCATTTGTGGAATTTGCAGCATTAGGAGGTCACATTGACTGAACAAAAAAGCTATTTAACTCCAAAACCTTCTAACAGGCCAAGTTACATGTTAACATAGGACCCCTTCTTTGCTATCACCTTCACAATTCTTGCATCCATTGAACTTGTGAGTTTTTGGAGAGTTTCTGCTTGTATTTCTTTGCATGAAGTCAGAATCGCCTCCCAGAGCCGCTGTTTTGATGTGAACTGCCTCCCACCCTCATAGATATTTTGCTTGATGATACTCCAAAGGTTGTCTGTACGGTTGAGGTCAGGTGAAGATGGTGGCCACACCATGAGTTTATCTCCTTTTATGCCCATAGCAGCCAATGACTCAGAGGTATTCTTTGCAGCATGAGATGGTGCATTGTCATGCATGAAGATGATTTTGCTCCCGAAGGCACGTTTCTGCTTTTTAGACCATGGAAGAAAGTTGTCAGACAGAAACTCTACATACTTTGCAGAGGTCATTTTCACATCTTCAGGAACCTTAAAGGGCCCTACCAGCCGTTTCCCCATGATTCCGGCCCAAAATCATGACTCCTCCACCTCCTTGCTGACGTCGCAGTCTTGTTGGGACATTGTGGCCTCCACCAACCATCCACTACTCCATCCATCTGGACCATCCAGGGTTGCTCCACACTCATCAGTTAACAAGACTGTTTGAAAATTAGTCTTCATGTATGTCTGGGCCCACTGCAACCGTTTCGGCTTGTGAACACTGTTCAGGGGTGGCTGAATAGTAGGTTTATGAACCAAAGAAAGCCTTTGAAGGATCCTACACCTTGAGATTCGAGGGACTTCAGAGGCACCAGCAGCTTCAAATATCTGTTTGCTGGTTTGTAATGGCTTTTTAGCAACTGGTCTCTTAATCCGATGAACTTGCCTGGCTGAAACCTTCCTTAAGTTTTCGGGAAATATCATGTTTTCATCCATTGACCAAGGTATTGCACTAGTTGATGCTTTTCAGCAGCAGAGAGATCCTTTTTCTTTCCCATGTTACTTAAAAACTGTGGCCTGCTTAATAATGTGGAACATCATTTTTAAGTAGTTTTCCTTTAATTAGAATCACCTGGAAAACTAATTATCACATGTGTTTAAGATTGATTTCAGTGATCCATTGAGCCCTGACACACAATAACATCCATGAGTTTATTTGACAAACAAAAAAATTAAATCTTTATGAAACTTAAATCCAATTTGCATAATAATTTGGAAGTGTATTTTTCCACTAGGGTTAGAATTAGGGTAAAGCTATGTGCACACGTATTCTGTCCTCTGCGGATTTGATAAATCCACAGTGCAAAACCGCTGCGGATTTACCACGGTTTTTCTGCAGATTTCATTGCGGTTTTACAACTGCGTTTTTCTATTGGAGCAGTTGTAAAACCGCTGCGGAATCCGCAGAAAGAATTGACATGCTGCGGAATGTAAACCGCTGCGTATCTGCGTAGTTTTTTCCGCAGCATGTGCACAGCGTTTTGTTTCCCATAGGTTCACATTGAACTGTTCACCAAGGCTCAGTTCTAGGACCCCTACTCTTCTCCATCTACACCTTTGGCCTGGGACAGCTCATAGAATCCCACGGTTTACAATATCATCTCTACGCTGATGACACGCAATTCTACCGATCTGGACCTGACCTCGCTTCCTTACTGGCCAAAATCCCACAATGTCTGTCTGCTATTTCATCCTTCTTCTCTGCTCATTTTCTAAAACTGAACATGGACAAAACAGAATTCATCATCTTTTCCCCCACCTCACTCTACCCCTGCACCCAACCTATCCATCAATGTCAATGACTGCTCACTTTCCCCTGTCCTGCACGCTCGGTGCCTCGGGGTGATCCTTGACTCTACCCTCTCTTTCAAGCCACATATCCAAGCCCTTGCCTCCTCTTGTCGATTCCAACTCAAAAACATTTCCCGGATCTGTGCATTCCTTGACCATGAAACCACAAAAACACTAGTACATGCCCTTATCTCACGCCTCGACTACTGCAACCTCCTACTCTCTAACCTCCCCTCTAGCACTCTGGCACCACTCCAATGCATCCTATACTCTGCTGCCCAACTAATCCACCTGTCTCCCCGTTACTCCCCAGCCTCTCCTCTCTGCCAGGCCCTTCACTGGCTTCCTATTGCCCAGAGGCTACAGTTCAAAACACTAACAAAGCCATTCACAACCTGTCTCCTCCATACATCTGTGATATGGTCTCCCATTACCTACACACAACCTTCGATCATCTCATGATCTCCTGCTCTACTCCTCTCTCATCTTTTCCTCCCACAACCGCATCCAAGACTTCTCCCGTGCTTCCCCTATACTCTGGAACTCTCTACCCCAACACATCAGACTCTCACCTACCACGGAAACCTTCAAAAGGAACCTGAAGACCCACCTCTTCCGACAAGCCTACAAACTACAGTGATCCCCAGTCTACTGAACCACCGAGTGACCAGCTCTACTCTCTCCTAGTGTATCCTCACCCATCCCCTGTAGACTGTGAGCCCTCGCGGGCAGGGTCCTCTCTCCTCCTGTACTTGTGTATGCCTTGTTTTACTCCTGTTTATTGTACTTGTCTATATTTGCCCCGTTCACACGTAAAGCGCCATGGAATAAATGACGCTATAAAAATGTATAATAATAATAGTAAACTCATGGGAAACTGTTGCGGACCCGCAGCTGCGGAAACGCTGCAGATCCGCAGCATGTGCACATACCCTTAGAATTAGGCTATGTGCACATGGTGCGGATTTGTCTGCGGATCCGCAGCGGATTGGCCGCTGCGGATTCGTAGCAGTTTTCCATCAGGTTTACAGTACCATGTAAACCTTTGGAAAACCAAATCCGCTGGGCCCATGGTGCGGAAAATACTGCATGGAAACGCTGTATTGCATTAGCCGCAGCATGTAAATTCTTTGCGGATTCCGCAGCATTTTACACCTGTTCCTCAATAGAAATCCGCAGGTAAAACGCAGTATAAAGACAAACGAACCAAAAAAAGGTAATAAGCCAGCTCACCATAGACACAGGTGCACGGAACTCCGTTGCAGGAAATCGGGTGTAGTCCAGAGGAAAAAAAAAGGTTTGAGTTCCAGCTCCATAAAATGCAATCGTTTAATGAAATCCAACAATTAAAATGAGACATATAACAATGCTCCCTCCGGTGAACAACTCCAAGTGAGGAGCAATAGGCGACGCGTTTCGATGCGGAGATCTTTTTCAAAGCCATATCTAAATCTGTTTGAGCTTCTCCTATATACTGGGAGCCACCAATCAGATTCAATTCATTCATCACATGACATTACATAGAATCCTAATAAAAGCAATGTGAATCTGTACAGATACGTTTAAAATATTCACTCTATACTCAACAATAATGTAACATGGTTTCTATACGTTTATTTAATCCCTTCGGATGTCTAGTATTTACATGAAAGATCCAGTACGCTTCTCGTGTGAGGAGACGTCTCCTCATATCGCCACCTCTTCGGGGCATATTAACCTGTTCTATAGCCTGGACCTGAAAACTAGCGGTACTGCGTGCATGGCAAGCTACGAAATGTCTAGAAGCAGCTGATATATTCCTGTTGTTGCCGGTTATATTGTTAATGTCATATAAATGCTCCCTAATACGGGTTTTTAATTTCCTTGATGTGCAACCAATATATGACATATTACATTTGTTGCAATCAATTTTATATACCAAATTTGTGGAGTTACAATTTATATACTGTTTGATATTAAAATTAATTGTACCTTCCACATTTTGAAAAGTTTTAGTTACTTTAGCATGCTTACATGTGCCACAATTATTTGTGCCACACCTAAAGAACCCTGTATAGTCCAACCATGTTTTTTTCTTTTCCATTATATGTGGTTGATATAGGCTGGGGGAAATTTGGCTTCCTATAGTTGGAGCCCTCCTTGAGACTATATTTACACCAGATTTTAGAATATTATTAAGTTTATCATCCTCATACAGTACAGGCAAATATTTGTGAATAATATTTTTTATTTCATTATATTGAGGACTAAATTGAAAACATATATAAGGTTTATTGACCTGATTTGGATCTGTTTTTCTCACTGCTGTGATTAGATCTTTACGATCTTTTTTTTCCACTATTTTTTTTGCTCTATTAATTACCCAATTGGGATATTTGCGATTTTTTAGTTTATTTTCAATCTGTTTGAATTCCCCCTGAAGGTCCTGCACTGATGAACAATTCCTTTTAATTCTGGTGAACTCACCCACCGGGATAGCCTTGATGGTATGTTTACTGTGGCTACTTTGTGCATGCAGAATAGTATTGCCACTAACTGGTTTGTGATGAGTTTTAGTGATGACATTCTGCCCAACAGATCCCCTAAGATCCAAGTCCAAAAAAGATATCCCAATTTGATCGGTTCTATACGTAAACCTGATATTGTAGTGATTACTATTAAGATAGTCCACAAACTGTGGTATGGCAGATACATCCCCCTTCCAAATAATGAGGGTATCATCTATGTATCTGCCATACCACAGGATGTCATCCACATAAGGATTCCCCACCGAAAAGACACATTCCATCTCCCAGAATGACATGACCAGATTAGCCAGGGAGGGTGAGTACTTAGCACCCATAGCCACTCCCACTTTTTGTAAATAAAATTGGCCATCAAATAAAAAGAAATTGTTAGATAGCAAAAATTGAATAACAGTTAACAAATAATTGATCAGATCCATGGAAAAATTACTAAATCTGGTAAGATGATATTGTGTGGCTTCTAATGCCAACCTATGGGGGATACATGTATAGAGGGAAATAACATCACAAGACACCCATGAATAATTGTCCTGCCATACTTTACCATCCATACTTCTGAGTACTTCCTTGGAATCTTGTATATATCCAGGAGTGCGCTTAACCAATGGTTGGAGACATGAATCTACCCACTGGCATAGTTTCTCGTTACACGAGCCTACTCCTGACACTATTGGTCTCATAGGAGGGATCCCCTCTTTTTTATGAATTTTGGGTACCCCATATATGATAGGAAGAATTGGATTTTCTACCATAATATATTCTATTTGTTTTTTGGTTAGTACTCCTAAATTCTGTCCCTCCTGTAAGATCAGATCCCTTTTCTTTATGATTACACTGGATGGATTGGATTTCAACTTCTCATATGTGTTAGAATCTGACAATAATTCTTTCATTTTATTATAATAATCAGATGTATTTAGCACTACTACTACTCCCCCTTTATCAGACATTTTGATGGTAATGTCCGTCATATCTTTCAATTCTCTCAGTGCATTCTTATATCTCTTAGGTATGTTGTTATGTCTCCTACAAATGTTATTTTTATTTTCATTATACAGTTGTCTAAGTTCTTTCTCTACACTCTCTTGAAATCGATCCATGCATTCAGATCTATCTTGCACTGGATAATAGTATGGATTTTTAGTCTCAAAAACTTGAGAAAAATTAAGTTTTTCAAAATCAGATGTCCCCTCAGATTTAAGATCCTGTAGCATAACCAATGTCGTCTGATCCTTGAAGTCCATGTCCGAAAATTCATTTATTGTACCATTGGGAATAACGTTCTCCATATGTTGGCTTGCATCCTCCAGATTCTCTCCCAAAAAATGTTTTTTAATAGTCAGATTTCTGACAAATTTATTTATGTCCATAATAGCTATGAATAGATCAAAATTTTGATCTGGCACAAAGTTTAAACCCAGGGATAATACCTGGGTCTGATCTGCCGTCAAGGGTCTGGTTGATAAATTAAGTACATTTGTATAGCTATTTATTTCTTGTAAAGCTTCTTGTTGCGTGTTGTCATCCCTCTGTCGTTTGTGCTTTCTACCCCCCCGCCTGCTGCGTTTTTTGACTGGCGGTGATTGTATTTTGGGGTAGCCGTCCTTTTTTCATTGGTAGAAATATCTGATACATTGCTCTGGTTGTCAGATGAATCTGGGTCTGAAGACGTGAAATAAACATGTGATTTAGTTCTTTTTCTAAAGTTGCTGCGTTTCTGGTGAGACTGACTTTGTTTTAATATGGATCTAGGAGTTCCACTGGCATCTGTCCATTTGCCCCATTCATAGACCACATTGGCTTGATAATCACTGGAATCTCTAGTAAATTTTCTTTTTTTTCGTTCCATAATTAAATCTTCCAATGCTGTCACCTTTTCTTTAATTTTAACCATAGATAGATCATACTGTGGATCTGTTTTATATTCTGCCAGTATTGAATTCATTTCATCCATTTCTTGTTGGATACTTTGTAGTTTCTTTTCCTCATATTTAATAATCAATTTCATGAGGTTACAGGAACAATTACTTAGAATAGAGTTCCATTCATCAGAAAACTGTTCAGAATAAATAGTTGTTGGTAGTTTCTTGATACGCAATCCCCTAGGTATCATTTCTTTAGCCACATAATTGCTTAAGGTGGTCTGATCCCACCACACTTTTGTTTCCTGTATCATTAAAGTCTCTAGTTTACTGAGATTTTCATTAAGAACTTTGTTCTCCATCTGGTCTATCTGCTGATTGGCAAACACCTGTGCAGCTTTTCGTAACCTGTCTCTAGACAGATCTGTAGCCATGCTGCTATATAGAGTGAATAAGCGTCCTCACTTGATTAGAAGTAACACCGGTTTAGTGATAATCAACACTGGATATAAGTGTATACATGGAGCAAAAAATGGGGGCACGGCTATCCAGCAATATAAAGACAAACGAACCAAAAAAAGGTAATAAGCCAGCTCACCATAGACACAGGTGCACGGAACTCCGTTGCAGGAAATCGGGTGTAGTCCAGAGGAAAAAAAAAGGTTTGAGTTCCAGCTCCATAAAATGCAATCGTTTAATGAAATCCAACAATTAAAATGAGACATATAACAATGCTCCCTCCGGTGAACAACTCCAAGTGAGGAGCAATAGGCGACGCGTTTCGATGCGGAGATCTTTTTCAAAGCCATATCTAAATCTGTTTGAGCTTCTCCTATATACTGGGAGCCACCAATCAGATTCAATTCATTCATCACATGACATTACATAGAATCCTAATAAAAGCAATGTGAATCTGTACAGATACGTTTAAAATATTCACTCTATACTCAACAATAATGTAACATGGTTTCTATACGTTTATTTAATCCCTTCGGATGTCTAGTATTTACATGAAAGATCCAGTACGCTTCTCGTGTGAGGAGACGTCTCCTCATATCGCCACCTCTTCGGGGCATATTAACCTGTTCTATAGCCTGGACCTGAAAACTAGCGGTACTGCGTGCATGGCAAGCTACGAAATGTCTAGAAGCAGCTGATATATTCCTGTTGTTGCCGGTTATATTGTTAATGTCATATAAATGCTCCCTAATACGGGTTTTTAATTTCCTTGATGTGCAACCAATATATGACATATTACATTTGTTGCAATCAATTTTATATACCAAATTTGTGGAGTTACAATTTATATACTGTTTGATATTAAAATTAATTGTACCTTCCACATTTTGAAAAGTTTTAGTTACTTTAGCATGCTTACATGTGCCACAATTATTTGTGCCACACCTAAAGAACCCTGTATAGTCCAACCATGTTTTTTTCTTTTCCATTATATGTGGTTGATATAGGCTGGGGGAAATTTGGCTTCCTATAGTTGGAGCCCTCCTTGAGACTATATTTACACCAGATTTTAGAATATTATTAAGTTTATCATCCTCATACAGTACAGGCAAATATTTGTGAATAATATTTTTTATTTCATTATATTGAGGACTAAATTGAAAACATATATAAGGTTTATTGACCTGATTTGGATCTGTTTTTCTCACTGCTGTGATTAGATCTTTACGATCTTTTTTTTCCACTATTTTTTTTGCTCTATTAATTACCCAATTGGGATATTTGCGATTTTTTAGTTTATTTTCAATCTGTTTGAATTCCCCCTGAAGGTCCTGCACTGATGAACAATTCCTTTTAATTCTGGTGAACTCACCCACCGGGATAGCCTTGATGGTATGTTTACTGTGGCTACTTTGTGCATGCAGAATAGTATTGCCACTAACTGGTTTGTGATGAGTTTTAGTGATGACATTCTGCCCAACAGATCCCCTAAGATCCAAGTCCAAAAAAGATATCCCAATTTGATCGGTTCTATACGTAAACCTGATATTGTAGTGATTACTATTAAGATAGTCCACAAACTGTGGTATGGCAGATACATCCCCCTTCCAAATAATGAGGGTATCATCTATGTATCTGCCATACCACAGGATGTCATCCACATAAGGATTCCCCACCGAAAAGACACATTCCATCTCCCAGAATGACATGACCAGATTAGCCAGGGAGGGTGAGTACTTAGCACCCATAGCCACTCCCACTTTTTGTAAATAAAATTGGCCATCAAATAAAAAGAAATTGTTAGATAGCAAAAATTGAATAACAGTTAACAAATAATTGATCAGATCCATGGAAAAATTACTAAATCTGGTAAGATGATATTGTGTGGCTTCTAATGCCAACCTATGGGGGATACATGTATAGAGGGAAATAACATCACAAGACACCCATGAATAATTGTCCTGCCATACTTTACCATCCATACTTCTGAGTACTTCCTTGGAATCTTGTATATATCCAGGAGTGCGCTTAACCAATGGTTGGAGACATGAATCTACCCACTGGCATAGTTTCTCGTTACACGAGCCTACTCCTGACACTATTGGTCTCATAGGAGGGATCCCCTCTTTTTTATGAATTTTGGGTACCCCATATATGATAGGAAGAATTGGATTTTCTACCATAATATATTCTATTTGTTTTTTGGTTAGTACTCCTAAATTCTGTCCCTCCTGTAAGATCAGATCCCTTTTCTTTATGATTACACTGGATGGATTGGATTTCAACTTCTCATATGTGTTAGAATCTGACAATAATTCTTTCATTTTATTATAATAATCAGATGTATTTAGCACTACTACTACTCCCCCTTTATCAGACATTTTGATGGTAATGTCCGTCATATCTTTCAATTCTCTCAGTGCATTCTTATATCTCTTAGGTATGTTGTTATGTCTCCTACAAATGTTATTTTTATTTTCATTATACAGTTGTCTAAGTTCTTTCTCTACACTCTCTTGAAATCGATCCATGCATTCAGATCTATCTTGCACTGGATAATAGTATGGATTTTTAGTCTCAAAAACTTGAGAAAAATTAAGTTTTTCAAAATCAGATGTCCCCTCAGATTTAAGATCCTGTAGCATAACCAATGTCGTCTGATCCTTGAAGTCCATGTCCGAAAATTCATTTATTGTACCATTGGGAATAACGTTCTCCATATGTTGGCTTGCATCCTCCAGATTCTCTCCCAAAAAATGTTTTTTAATAGTCAGATTTCTGACAAATTTATTTATGTCCATAATAGCTATGAATAGATCAAAATTTTGATCTGGCACAAAGTTTAAACCCAGGGATAATACCTGGGTCTGATCTGCCGTCAAGGGTCTGGTTGATAAATTAAGTACATTTGTATAGCTATTTATTTCTTGTAAAGCTTCTTGTTGCGTGTTGTCATCCCTCTGTCGTTTGTGCTTTCTACCCCCCCGCCTGCTGCGTTTTTTGACTGGCGGTGATTGTATTTTGGGGTAGCCGTCCTTTTTTCATTGGTAGAAATATCTGATACATTGCTCTGGTTGTCAGATGAATCTGGGTCTGAAGACGTGAAATAAACATGTGATTTAGTTCTTTTTCTAAAGTTGCTGCGTTTCTGGTGAGACTGACTTTGTTTTAATATGGATCTAGGAGTTCCACTGGCATCTGTCCATTTGCCCCATTCATAGACCACATTGGCTTGATAATCACTGGAATCTCTAGTAAATTTTCTTTTTTTTCGTTCCATAATTAAATCTTCCAATGCTGTCACCTTTTCTTTAATTTTAACCATAGATAGATCATACTGTGGATCTGTTTTATATTCTGCCAGTATTGAATTCATTTCATCCATTTCTTGTTGGATACTTTGTAGTTTCTTTTCCTCATATTTAATAATCAATTTCATGAGGTTACAGGAACAATTACTTAGAATAGAGTTCCATTCATCAGAAAACTGTTCAGAATAAATAGTTGTTGGTAGTTTCTTGATACGCAATCCCCTAGGTATCATTTCTTTAGCCACATAATTGCTTAAGGTGGTCTGATCCCACCACACTTTTGTTTCCTGTATCATTAAAGTCTCTAGTTTACTGAGATTTTCATTAAGAACTTTGTTCTCCATCTGGTCTATCTGCTGATTGGCAAACACCTGTGCAGCTTTTCGTAACCTGTCTCTAGACAGATCTGTAGCCATGCTGCTATATAGAGTGAATAAGCGTCCTCACTTGATTAGAAGTAACACCGGTTTAGTGATAATCAACACTGGATATAAGTGTATACATGGAGCAAAAAATGGGGGCACGGCTATCCAGCAATATAAAGACAAACGAACCAAAAAAAGGTAATAAGCCAGCTCACCATAGACACAGGTGCACGGAACTCCGTTGCAGGAAATCGGGTGTAGTCCAGAGGAAAAAAAAAGGTTTGAGTTCCAGCTCCATAAAATGCAATCGTTTAATGAAATCCAACAATTAAAATGAGACATATAACAATGCTCCCTCCGGTGAACAACTCCAAGTGAGGAGCAATAGGCGACGCGTTTCGATGCGGAGATCTTTTTCAAAGCCATATCTAAATCTGTTTGAGCTTCTCCTATATACTGGGAGCCACCAATCAGATTCAATTCATTCATCACATGACATTACATAGAATCCTAATAAAAGCAATGTGAATCTGTACAGATACGTTTAAAATATTCACTCTATACTCAACAATAATGTAACATGGTTTCTATACGTTTATTTAATCCCTTCGGATGTCTAGTATTTACATGAAAGATCCAAAACGCAGTGCCTTTTACCTGCAGATTTTTCAAAAAAGGGTGCGGAAAAATCTCACACGAATCTACAACGTGGGCACATAACCCTATTTCCAACCCTAGCCCTAAGGCTAAGATTAGGCTTTGTGGTTAGGGTTATGGTTAGGGGTGAGTTGTGGTTAGGGTTGGGATTAGGGGTGTTTTGGAGTTAGAATTGAGGGGTTTCCCCTGTTTAGGCACATCAGGGGTCTCCAAACGCAACATGGTGCCACGATTGATGGCCCTCACATTCCCGGTGCTCTCGTGTGGTTGGGCACCAGGCTCACGCCAAAACAATCAGCGTTGGCAGCACTGTCCCCACGCCGCTCACTTCCTCTTTATGTTCAATTTGTCTGAAGGCGGGGCAAGTGATGCCAGCGCTGATTGGATTCCAGGCTCACGTCATAACAACCACACAAAAGCCCTAGGAGCACGACTGCCGACACGACACAGGAGGGGCGTAAAAGCTTTATTTTATTGATGTCACACAGTTAGAGCAAGAAGCGGTTGTCCTACTAGTGGACAACCCCTTTAATTTGAAAATTCATGTCAGAATGGCTGTATAATACTTTTTGAAAGTTTTACTATATTAAAATGATTATTTTATGAATAGAGCAAAGAGAAGTGGCTATGGACCGGTCTCTAACTAGTCATCCAAGGTGCATTGTCCCCGGCCAGCATTTTAAAGTATGTTTTTTTTCTCTGAAATACTCCTTTAAAGTGAAAATACATGGCTGGAATAAGAGCCTGTCTCGGATTCTGATATTCTACTTGTTTTGTAAATGTTGAGAAATGTGATTGGAAAAAATACATTTTTTTTTTAATGGTCTTGTGACATTACTGATTGCCGCAAATGATCCATTGCTTTGTTAATGTCAAGTAATGAAACCCAGGAACCGTATGCAACGTTATTACCAATTCTACCATTTTAATTAGATGTTACATTGCACTGAAATTAATAAAACCTCATTTATCTTTAACTCTAAAAATGACTTATTACCACACTTATTTCATGTTTAGATTCTTGTTCTTCAGTCCCCCCCCATGGACTGATCATCAATATTCAAGAGGTAAAACAAATGCCTACATATTAACTTTGCTCTGTTACAGCACAGATTTGATCAGTGACTGCAGCCAAGCTGTATATTCCAATGGAAGCTACGGTAGATTCACCTCCCGAATCAAGCTGCTGTTCTGTACTTCCACCATACTTTACATTTCTGCTCTGCGTTTTCAAGTTTAGCAGTTAATGTAACATATGAACATCTGATATGCATAGATTTCTTTTGGCGTGGTAATAAAAGCAACATATGGGGTGGGCTTTCTCACAATAGCTTCCTGGTTGTGTAATTAATTAGTTTTGATGGTGTAATAAAGATGAGTTTTACTACATGTGATGTGTGATTCATACAGCACCAAAAGGAGAATTTTGTGTACTCACCATAAAATCTTTTTCTCTGAGCCAATCATTGGGGGACACAGAACCATGGGTGTTATGCTGCTTGCCACTAGGAGGACACTAAATAAACTCAAAGAATTAACTCCTCCTCAGCAGTATACACCCCTTGACTGGCCAGTAACGACCCAGTTCGGTAGTAAAGCAGTAGGAGTATAAGAAAAACCAAGACAAGTAAACTATGTAAAAAAAAAAGAGAGGAACAAACCACAACAACAACCAGCCAATAGGCTAACAGGGTGGGTGCTGTGTCCCCCAATAATTGGCTCGTAGAAAAAGACTTTAGGGTGAGTACACAAAAATCTCCTTTTCTCCTACACCTCATTGGGGGACACAGGACCATGGGATATCCTAAAGCAGTCCCTGGGTGAGGAGCAATTGCACTGCTAAAACCCCATGTACTACTGACTTACTGAGATACCACCGTCTGCAGAATGCCTGCCAAGGGCAGCGTCTGCCGAAGCCTGGGTATGAACGTGATAGTGCTTCGTGAAGGTATGCCTACTGGACCAAGTCGCAGCTTTACACCTTAATCCCTGCTGGGACAGGGGTGTTCCTGATGCCGTAAGATTCCTGAATAGTGGAGCGAATCCACTTGGCTAGAGTGGCCTTAGGAAAGGTCTACCCGCCTCAATGTCCCTCCGGAAGCATGAACAGGACATCCAACTTACGGAAGGGAGCCGTGCGGGATATGTACCGCCGAAGAGCTCTAACCACATCCAGAGAATGGAGAGCTTTCTCGATACGATCAGTTGGTGCCAGACAGAACGACGGCAAGACAATGTCCTCATTTAGATGAAAGGAGGAGACTACTTTAGGTAGGAAAGAGGGAGAGGTTCTCAAAACTACCTAGTCTGGATGAAAAATCAGAAAAGGGGGTCGGCGAGAGAGGGCCGCCAACTCAGAAACTCTCCTGATTGATGTAATCACCACAAGAAAGACCACCTTCCAAGAAAGGAGAGAGAGAGAGAGAGATGTCCTGCAATGGTTCGAAAGGGGCCATCTGAAGAACTTAGAGAACCATGTTAAGATCCCATGAAGCCAAAGGCATTCTGTAAAAAAGGACCACCCAGGAGACTCCTTGGATGAACGTCTTAACTGGCAGTCTGGAAGCGATCTTTCATTGGAATAGAACAGACAAGGCAGACACTTGTCAGGCCTTGCCCTAGGCTCGCTCAAGGGACTCAACCTGATTGGAGAAACTCCAGAATGGACGGAATGGAAAACACCAGAGAAGAACGTCCATGGGCATTGAACCATGAAAAGAAGATGCGCCAGATACGATGATAAATGCGCATGGATACAGGTTTCCTAGCACGAATCATGGTAGAAGAAACCCCTGGGGAGAATCTGGCTTGGGCTAAAATCCAGGATTCAATGGCCACGGCGTCAAAGACAGGGCCTCGGAGTTCTGGTGGCAAATGGGGCCCTGTGAGAAGATCCATGCGATCTGGAAGCCGCCAGGGGACGTCGGCGACCATTTAGACGATTTCCACATACCGGTCTCCCCTCTGCCCTGATCTTCTTGATGACTCTTGGGAGCAGAGGAAGAGGTGGTACCGATGCCACGACAGGACCAGAGCATCTGCTCCGATGGCGCGAGGATCGTGGGATCAAGCAATGAACTCGGGAACCTGGTTGTTTAGCCTCGAGGCCACAAGATCCACATCCGGTGTCCCCCAGCAAAGACAAATCTGCTGGAAGACTTCCGGATGGAGGGACCACTCGCCCGAGGCAAGACCTTGGCAACTGAGGAAGTCCGCTTCCCAATTCTCCACACCCGGTATGTGGATCGCCGAGATGAGCGAATGATTGGTCTCGGCCCAGCGTAGGATGTGGGAGACTTCGAGCATGGCTGCCCTGCTGCGGGTTCCCCCTTGCCGATTGATATATGCCACAGCTGTGGCATTGTCGGATTGGATTCTGATGGGATGGCCTGCGAGAAGGTGGTGAAAGTTGTGTAAGGCAAGTGTGATTGCTCGAATCTCCAAGATATTGATTGGAAGACGCCACTCTTGTGGACCAACGACCCTGTGCCGTGTGGTGATTGAAACCTGCACCCCAGCCCAAAAGGTTGGCATTGGTGGTCACCACTAATTGGCGCACTGGGAGAAACGACTTCCCTTGGTCCAGGGAGGACTGCAGCGTCCACCACCTGAGGGTCTGCCTGACCTATGGGGACAGGCGAAAACGACGGTCGAGGGAGGATGGACTCCTGTCCCAGGCTAACAGCAGCGCCTGTTGCAGGGGACGGAGATGGAACTGCACAAACGGAACAGCTTCCATCGCCACAACCATTTTCCTGAGGATGCGCATCGTGAAGCGAATGGAGTGAGGGACTTGCGTGCTCCCTGTTGTAAGGACAAGACCTTATCTAGAGGGAGAATGACTAACCCGTGGGACGAGTCCAAAATCATGCCCAGGGAGCAGATTTGCTGAGCCGGCTCTGGAGATGATTTCTCGAAGTTGATTTTCCAACCCAGGAGAGAAAGAGAATCCATGGTGATATTTACAGACTCCTCGCAGGCATAATGAGACAGACCCTTGATTAATAGGTCGTCCAGATACGGAAGAACTACCACTCCCCGAGCGTGAAGAATGGCCATGACAGCTGCCATGACCTTCGTGAAGACTCTGGGGGCAGTGGCGAGTCCGAAGGGCAAGGCAACAAACTGGAAGTGTTCTTCCTGGACTGCAAAGTGCAGGAACTGCTGATGAGAGGGAAAAATTGGGATGGGTAGATAAGCATCCTTGATGTCTATGGATGCAAGGAACTCTCCTTTTTCCAGGGACGCGACAACGGAACGGAGCGAGTCCATCCTGAAGTGTAGAACCCGTACGAACTTGTTTAGCAGTTTGAGGTCCAGTATGGGCCGTAGAGTCCCGTCCTTCTTTGGGACCATGAATAGGTTGGAGTAAAACCCCTTGAACCTTTGGTCTCGAGGGACTGGAATTATGACACCGTCCCTTTGAAGCGCCTGTATGGCCTGAAAAAGATGTGACGCCCTTGATTTGGGGGGAGAAGACTGAAAGAAAACTCGATTTTGTATCCGGAAGACACGAGCTCTCTGACCCACTCATCGTGAATGACCGAAAGCCAATTTTGACGAAACGAAAGAAGACGTCCGCCTACTTTGTCGGTGTCCTCCGGACACGTCGACGAGTCATTTTGTAGAAGGTTTAAGGGATGCGGATGCCTTAGGGCCAGAAGGTCTCGGTCTGGGTTTCCAGGGGCGGTTAGGTCTATATGAGATCTTGGGATTCCTGTTTTCCCACCGTCCCAAACCAGGGGCAGTGGAGGACCAACTGGAGTTGTTACTGTTACGAAAGGATCAGAATTGAAACTGTTGTTGATTCCGAAAAGGCCTGGTAGGTTTTTGCTGGGGAAGAAATTTACTCTTCCCTCTGGTAACATCAGAAATGATTTGGTCTAGTTTCTCCCCAAATAAACAGCCAGCTTGGTAAGGTAAAGAAGTCAGCGACTTTTTAGAAGCAGAATCTGCTCGCCAATCACGGAGCCACAAGGCCCTCCTGATGGAGATTGCGATTGCAGCCGTTTGCGCTACGCAATTAGCCGCACCTATGGAAGCGTTAACTACGAAATCTCCAGCCTGAGCCATCTGGTTAGCTAGACTAGCCACCTCTGGGGGGAGATTGCTGTCATGGACGGTAGAGGTTAACCCCTCTGCCCAGGCAACCATTGCCTTAGCCACCCAGGTAGCGGCAAAAGATTGAAGGAGAGCTGCTCCTGAGGCCTCAAAAACTGAGCGAGCCAGGTAGTCAATTTGATGGTCAGAAAGATTTTTGACTGATGAACCGTCGGACAGAGATAAGACTGTTTTGGATGCGATTCGCGAAACGGCAGGATCCACAGAAGGAGAATCAACTCCGTCACATCCTTGGAGAAAGGATATTTAGCTTCCGTGGCATTTTGAGCCGTATATCACTTCTCCAGGTGTTCCCTGTGTATTTGGACAATGTCCTGAAACTCAGCGTGATTAGCAAATATCTTTTGAACGCGTTTAGTCTTTTTAAAAGACACGACATGTTCCTGAGTGGATACAGATTCCTCGTCCACCATTACTGTTTTGTTGACTCAATAAGGGAGTCAAGTGTCTCCTGACCGATAGAGGAATCTTGGGTTAAAGATTCCTCCGACTTGTAATCCAAATCATGTACACTGTGACCCTCGGGGGAGCCAGATGAGCTTGCAGATGCTGAAGCTCAAGTGTGTACAGGAGACGAGGGAAGGGTCCTTTTTCTGGCACCCCGAGATTCCCGTAGTACAGTACGCCCTCTGTGGTCGGACGGCCCCGCACCTGCGCCAGATTCCGACGCAGTCGATGAAGGTATGTTCTGGCTTAGGGAGGATCCCCGGAAAGAGTCCAATGCCTTGACCAAGGATTCCATTGATCTTGACAAGGACGTGACCTACTCAGGAAGGTTAGGCTCGACTGGGTCGGTGGACACATTGGAGGTGGAGGCAGAAGGCGGCTGCGCACAGGCTTGGTCACAGTTCTGGCACAAAGGGGTATTGTGGGCTTGTAGCAACACAATTGCAAGCGGCACATGAAGTAAAGAACACAGTGTGCATTTTATTGCCCTTTTAGCCTCCTTAGATTGAGACATAGTGTATATCTATTCTCCAATAAACTGCGATAGCAGGGCTATGGGTGCAGAGAAGGGGTTAAGCTTTTCCCTATGGAGTGGAGCAGCTTACCCACGGTCCTGTGCTGGCGTCCCCAGGGAGGAAGAGAGGGAAGTAGCGTTTTCGGCTGAATTTCCCCGCATAAGTGGAGTCCCAAGATGGTGCCTGAGATTTGCAGGGCTCTTCTCGTTCAGAGCGAGAACCGCCTAAGTATTGGGTGGGGTTCCGGCGGTGGGCAGGATTTTTGAACTGCGGCCTAGTCCGGCTGAAGAAGTCGGGGACTAAATTTGGGGGGCCGGCCGGCGGAGCGCGCCGGCGGCCGCAACGCCGCGCCTAATGATCACCGCTGGCATCTAGCCAGCGGTACCTCTCCCCAGGGACCCAGATCGCACCTTCCCATGCCGGCAGCGTGAGGAAGGGTAGTACTCACCAAGGAGGGAGTCACCTCCAGCTCAATCGATCCTCCCTATGCCGGGGTATGGAGAGCGTCCTGATGTGTGCCTGCCGCAGGGGACTTACGGATGTGCCTGCCGCAGGGGGCTTACGGCTACTGTGGGGACTACATGACGCCGTCAGGTGAGGGCTTAATTGCGGAGGAGCCCCGAAGATGCACATAAGAGGTATACTCTATGTGCTCATCCTCTTACAGGGGGGAGATTGGGACCATATAGGAACCATCGCCCTAGCGTAGATTAGGAGTGCGCCAGTCGTCGCAGGAGAGGTACGGGGAGGTATACTCGCCGTGCTCGCCTGTTGATCGGGGGAGAGCAGACCCTGAAAAAGAGTTCGTCACCCTCTTCAGTCCGTTAATTAAAAAATAAAAATTTACCGAAAAAATAAAAATAAAAACGTTGGGGTCTGAAAACAGATCCAAGTGCCTCCTACAGACACTAAGCAAGAACTGGGTTGTTACTGGCCAGTCAAGGGGTGTACACTGCAGAGGAAAAGTTAATTCTTTGTTTACTTAGTGTCCTCCTAGTGGCAAGCAGCATAACACCCATGGTCCTGTGTCCCCCAATGAGGCGTAGGAGAAATATATATATTTTTTAATCGCAAGACAGGATTCCCGTTATTATGGCATTACCCAATTAGCCCTCAGTGAAGGAGCACAATTGTGGTCCTCATTGAGGGTTACATACTTTTCATATATAATCACCATTTTAAACTTTTGGAGGAAGAGTGCTTTCTAGAAATTAGATCAACCTAAGATGTCCGATTTCAAACATGGCAGTCCTAGACCAGTTTTCATCTCCTAACAAGTCCCTTTCCTGCACTGTTCTCACACAAGAGTGCACATAGCCACTAAGCATTACTATGAAAACATTTTTTTTGCTTTAGTGTTCGGCTAATCAATAATCTAAATATACACGGACACCAGAGATTGGCACGGTATGCATGGTTGAGCACCTGGCTATTCACTCTGGCCATGAGCCTGCATCACCTAAAGGTTGTTTTTACATTTTATATAATACGACATACTTTGTCAAGAGTCTGGACTGATTAGAAGCTCCTGCACACATAATTTATACTAATAGTGATGAGCGGGTATACTCATTGCTCGGGTGGTCTCCGAGTATTTGTGACTGCTTGAAGACTTAGTTTTTGTTGACACAGCTGCATGATTTACAGTTGCTAGCCAGCCTGAGTACATGTGGGGGTTGCCAGGTTGCTAGGGAATCCCCACATGTAATCAAGCTCTCTAGTAGCCGCAAGTTATGCAGCTGTGGCAAGGAAAATCTTCGAGCAGTCATAAATATTACAAAGCAGGATATAATCCACAAGAATAAATATGTATGGTTAGCAATGGACGTAAAACTTAACTTTTATTATCTCCAAATGAGAAACATGCAAAGTGCCCACTAAAATCACCTAAGTGAAGAAAATGACGAACATGACACTACAAGACACAAGAAAGGGGAGGGGGAGGGATAAAAATACTGATGACAATGGAATAGTATGCTCCTATGGGAGCCTATACCAAAAAAGAGTGTCAGAACGTGATTCTGAACATATAGTTCAAACCCGGTCTCGTACCGGAAAAGCTTAAAAAATAAGCGACACAAGAATCACCACACTAGGTTTTATGTCAATCAAGTTGTCAGACAGCAAAATAGGTAGGAATTGGCGCAAGTGCTATTCAGTCACGTCCCAGCGTATAGTAGAAGTGTCGCTGAGATCTTTACCAAAAAAGAACTGCAATACAGGATGAATAAGCTCAAAGGGTATACAAGTGTTAATATGACCTATAACACAACATACTTATTGGGTATTAATGAAATTGCAACCCATTACATCCTTTGCTCATCCAGCTGTGTATAAGAAAATGCACTTATCATCCTACCGCATAATAATGTTGAGATTAGTGACAGAAGTGACATAAAGACCACTATTGTACATCAGCATATAAATAGTAGCAAATGAGAAAAAATATATATAGAAGGCTCAAAGTGACAAATAGCGTGCCTAGGTTCCTGTATGTTAGCGGGCTAAATGCCCATCTCTTGCATCCATAAACCACAGGAAACCTTATACAATAATGCCTATAGCCACATCCTTTCACCTGCAATGAAAGACAACACAACTCCTATACTTCCTAAGATAGCGCAAATAGGGTTGAACATCATCTGCGTTTACTTTCAATATCAAGCGGTGATAAGGTTAGATCTCGCCCAGTTCCCGAAATGGCTGTACCATATCCCTGCAAGGTTTCACACGCCTTCAGAAATGGGGAGCGGGTGGTGAGCCTCTATAGCGTCTCCCGACGCGTTTCATCCTATCTCGGATTCATCAGGGGAGTGTAAGCGATAGCTGCAAATAGCTGCGTTACCTATTCCCCGCCTGTGTCTTTTACAAATAGTCCGAAAACCGGAAGTGCGTCAGACGCCGAAAGCCAGCTGGCAACCGCGCGCGACCCACCTCCTATGCCTGGAACGCATCACCACACCCGTGGAGCGCACCTAATGCGCATGCGTGTGATGTGCCAGGTAGGTTACACGCCGAAAGTCAGCTGACAACCGCGCGTGACCCACCTCCTATGCCTGGAATGCATGACCGCACTTGTAGAGCGCACATAGTGCGTATGCGTGTGATGCACCAGGCTGGCGATGTCTCAACGCTGATGGCATCTAGACAGCGTATAATGCACCTGCCATAGTAATGTACAGGTACAAGTATGAACTATCGCCTATGTATGATCTCGCATACATGTAAGTCCCAAGAGCAGACCATTCATGAGGGGAAGTCTCAGGACTGATCTCTTAACTGTGTATTTGCAAAAAGACACCAGGGAAGCCCCTATGGAGATAAATTAAAGGGCTTGACATGTTGTCTATACTGTGTTTTACAACTTAAATCATGATAAATATGATTCAGAAAAGAGAGAATACACAGGAGAGATAAACAGGATAGATGTTGGTAATCGTTAACAACAAAGATCCTGTTGGATCCGAACGGTATGATTCAGGCTCTACTTAGAGCTATATAAAACAATGGGACACTGAATAGAATGGATGCTAAAAGAACCAATAAACCAAATTTATATGCAAATATGAAATGGACAAACTTGAAAAAAGGAACGCACTTGGTTGTCTTGGTTGGTGAAGGTCTTGTGATTTGACCGAAAACGTTTAAATAATCTTTAAACTAGATGCACAAATAAATGGGATGTTCACTTTTTTATCTGAAAGAAACCATTTGAGTGCCAAGTGATTTATTGCTATTGGATTGACGGGCTGGAAACCTGACTTGGGCACCACACAAGATCCTTGAGTGCCGTGTGTTTTGTCTTTACCCGTCTCAGACTAGTCATCTGAGCCACTTAGGGCACGATTCACTAAAACTGGCATTTTATATATCAGTTGTAGTGATGAGCGAATATACTTGTTACTCGAGATTGCCCGAGCACGCTCGGGTGTCCTTCGAGTATTTGTAAGTGCTCGGAGATTGTTTTCCTTGTAGCAGCTGAATGATTTACATCTGTTAGCCAGCTCGATTACATGTGGGGATTCCCTAGCAACCAGGCAACCTGTTGTGAATTCTGTGATCAAGCTCCCTCCTGTGGTCACGAGTGGTACTGCGGCTTCTGAGTTTCCTTCCTCAGGTGATGAGGTTAAGTCGTTAGGTGCTGCTCTATTTAACTCCACCTAGTGCTTTCATCCTGGCCTCCAGTCAATGTTCTAGTATTGGTCTTGCTTCCTCCTGGATCGTTCCTGTGGCCTGTCTGCTCAGCATAAGCTAAGTTCTGCTTGTGTTACTTTTGTTGCTATATTTTCTGTCCAGCTTGCTTTTTTGGTTTTGCTTGCTTGCTGGAAGCTCTGAGACGCAGAGGGAGTACCTCCGTACCGTTAGTCGGTGCGGAGGGTCTTTTTGCCCCTCTGCGTGGTTGTTTGTAGGTTTTTGTGTTGACCGCAAAGCTATCTTTTCTATCCTCGGTCTATTCAGTAAGTCGGGCCTCACTTTGCTAAATCTATTTCATCTCTGTGTTTGTATTTTCATCTTTACTCACAGTCATTATCTGTGGGGGGCTGCCTTTTCCTTTGGGGAATTTCTCTGAGGCAAGGTAGGCTTATTTTTCTATCTTCAGGGATAGCTAGTTTCTCAGGCTGTGCCGAGTTGCATAGGGAGCGTTAGGCGCAATCCACGGCTACCTCTAGTGTGGTTTGATAGGTTTAGGGATTGCGGTCTGCAGAGTTCCCACGTCTCAGAGCTCGTCCTATGTTTTGTGGTTTTTGTCAGGTCACTTGTGTGCTCTGAACTTCAAGGTCCATTGTGGTTCTGAATTACCTATTCATAACAGTACTGGAGGCCCAAAGTACTATGCTTCTCAATAGAGGGAAAAAAGAAGTTCTGAGACCATTTTTTTTCTTTGCACTGTGTTTTGCCTTTTTTTTCCCCTAGACATTTGGGTGGTTCAGGACACAGGTGTGGTGATGGACATTAAAGGTCTGTCTTCATGTGTGGATCTTCTCACTGCAAGAGTACAAAATATTCAAGACTTTGTGGCTCAGAATTCTATGTTAGAACCAAGAATTCCTATTCCTGATTTGTTTTCTGGAGATAGAGCTAAATTTCTGAGTTTCAAAAATAATTGCAAACTGTTTCTGGCGTTGAAACCTCGCTCCTCTGGTGACCCAGTTCAACAAGTTAAGATCATTATTTCTTTATTACGTGGCGACCCTCAAGACTGGGCATTTTCCCTTGCACCAGGAGATCCTGCATTATGTAATACTGATGCGTTTTTTCTGGCGCTCGGATTACTGTACGGTAAACCTAATTCAGTGGATCAGGCAGAGAAAAATTTGCTGGCTCTGTGTCAGGGTCAGGATGAGATAGAGATTTATTGTCAGAAGTTTAGAAAGTGGTCTGTGCTCACTCAATGGAATGAATGTGCTTTGGCAGCAATCTTCAGAAAGGGTCTCTCTGAAGCCCTTAAGGATGTCATGGTGGGATTTCCTACGCCTGCTGGTCTGAATGAGTCTATGTCTTTGGCCATTCAGATCGGTCGACGCTTGCGTGAGCGTAAATCTGTGCACCATTTGGCGGTATTATCTGAGCATAAACCTGAGCCTATGCAGTGCGATAGGACTTTGACCAGAGCTGAAAGGCAAGAACACAGACGTCAGAATGGGCTGTGTTTCTACTGTGGTGATTCCACTCATGCTATCTCCGATTGTCCTAAGCGCACTAAGCGCTTCGCTAAGTCTGCCACCATTGGTACGGTACAGTCGAAATTTCTTTTGTCAGTTACTTTGATCTGCTCTTTGTCTTCCTATTCTGTCATGGCATTTGTGGATTCAGGCGCTGCCCTGAATATGATAGACTTGGAGTTTGCTAGGCGCTGTGGGTTTGTCTTGGAGCCCTTGCAGTGTCTTATTCCATTGAGAGGAATTGATGCTACGCCTTTGGCCAAGAATAAGCCTCAGTATTGGACCCAGCTGACCATGTGCATGGCTCCTGCGCACCAGGAGCATATTCGCTTTCTGGTGTTGCAAAATTTGCATGATGTGGTCGTGTTGGGGTTGCCATGGCTACAAGTCCATAACCCAGTATTAGATTGGAAATCAATGTCTGTGTCCAGCTGGGGTTGTCAGGGGGTACATGGTGATGTTCCATTTCTGTCTATCTCATCATCCACCCCTTCTGAGGTCCCAGAGTTCTTGTCTGATTACCGGGATGTATTCGATGAGCCCAAGTCCAATGTCCTACCTCCACATAGGGATTGTGATTGTGCTATCGAGTTGATTCCTGGTAGTAAGTTTCCTAAGGGTCGACTGTTTAATTTATCTGTACCTGAGCACGCCGCTATGCGGAGTTACGTAAAAGAATCCTTGGAGAAGGGTCATATTCGGCCGTCGTCATCGCCATTGGAAGCAGGGTTCTTTTTTGTGGCCAAGAAGGATGGTTCGCTGAGACCTTGTATTGATTACCGCCTTCTAAATAAAATCACGGTCAAATTTCAGTACCCCTTGCCGCTGCTATCTGATTTGTTTGCTCGGATTAAAGGGGCTAGTTGGTTCACCAAGATAGATCTTCGTGGTGCATATAATCTTGTGCGTATTAAATGGGGCGATGAATGGAAAACTGCATTTAATACGCCCGAGGGCCATTTTGAGTACCTAGTTATGCCATTCGGACTTGCCAATGCTCCATCAGTATTTCAGTCCTTTATGCATGACATCTTCCGAGAGTACCTGGATAAATTCCTGATTGTATACTTGGATGATATTTTGGTCTTCTCGGATGATTGGGAGTCTCATGTGAAGCAGGTCAGAATGGTGTTCCAGGTCCTGCGTGCTAATTCTTTGTTTGTGAAGGGATCAAAGTGTCTCTTTGGTGTTCAGAAGGTTTCATTTTTGGGGTTCATTTTTTCCCCTTCTACCATCGAGATGGACCCTGTTAAGGTCCAGGCCATCTATGATTGGACTCAGCCGACATCTCTGAAGAGTCTGCAAAAGTTCCTTCGCTTTGCTAATTTTTATCGTCGCTTCATCTGTAATTTTTCTAGTATTGCTAAACCATTGACCGATTTGACCAAGAAGGGTGCTGATGTGGTCAATTGGTCTTCTGCTGCTGTGGAAGCTTTTCAAGAGTTAAAGCGTCGTTTTTCTTCTGCCCCTGTGTTGTGTCAACCAGATGTTTCGCTTCCGTTCCAGGTTGAGGTTGATGCTTCTGAAATTGGAGCGGGGGTTGTTTTGTCGCAAAGAGGTGCTGATTGCTCGGTGATGAAGCCATGCGCCTTCTTTTCCAGGAAGTTTTTGCCTGCTAAGCGAAATTATGATGTTGGCAATCGAGAGTTGCTGGCCATGAAGTGGGCATTCGAGGAGTGGCGTCATTGGCTTGAAGGAGCTAAGCATCGCGTGGTGGTCTTGACTGATCACAAGAACTTGACTTATCTCGAGTCTGCCAAACGGTTGAATCCTAGACAGGCTCGTTGGTTGCTGTTTTTCTCCCATTTTGACTTTGTGGTTTCGTACCTTCCGGGCTCTAAAAATGTGAATGCGGATGCCCTGTCTAGGAGTTTTGTGCCCGACTCTCCGGGTTTGCCTGAACCGGCGGGTATTCTCAAAGAGGGAGAAATTGTGTCTGCCATCTCCCCTGATTTGCGGCGGGTGCTGCAAAAATTTCAGGCTAATAAACCTGATCGTTGCCCAGCAGAGAAACTGTTTGTCCCTGATAGGTGGACGAATAAAGTTATCTCTGAGGTTCATTGTTCGGTGTTGGCTGGTCATCCTGGAATCTTTGGTACCAGAGATTTGGTGGCTAGATCCTTTTGGTGGCCGTCGCTGTCGCGGGATGTGCGTTCTTTTGTGCAGTCCTGTGGGATTTGTGCTCGGGCTAAGCCCTGCTGTTCTCGTGCCAGTGGGTTGCTTTTGCCCTTACCGATCCCGAAGAGGCCTTGGACACATATCTCTATGGATTTTATTTCGGATCTCCCAGTCTCTCGAAAAATGTCGGTCATTTGGGTAGTTTGTGATCGCTTCTCTAAGATGATCCATTTGGTACCCTTGTCTAAATTACCTTCCTCCTCTGATTTGGTGCCATTGTTCTTCCAGCATGTGGTTCGTTTACATGGCATTCCAGAGAACATCGTTTCTGACAGAGGTTCCCAGTTTGTTTCGAGGTTTTGGCGAGCCTTTTGTGCTAGGATGGGCATTGATTTGTCTTTTTCCTCGGCTTTCCATCCTCAGACAAATAGGTAAAAGCAAAGCAATATTACAGGGATCAAAAAAGAAGAAAATCGTACCACGCAGGAAAAGTCAGCAGGAAAAGATTTGAGTTGATTTGGGCGGTGTGGTGGCACTATATCACTTTAATAATTTATGCACCTTAGTATAGCTTTGGTGGTTTTATTAGTGGGTTTTATTACCCCCTGTTCTATCTACCCCCGTTTCTTTGTTTCACATAAATTTGTTTTGTTCTTAATTTTTTGTGCAACAGTAATTTATATATATATCACAGTATATGAGATTTTGCAGTCAAATAATTAATTTATTTTTTCACCATTTTGCACATATTTTATTATATATTTTTACACAAAAAAAACCCTTTTTTATATACAATTTACACTTAATTTTTTTCTTTTTTTATTCCTGCCTTTTTCTATTTTCTTCATGTAAATTGTTTGGTGTACAGTCTATTCATTTTATCCTGATATTGTGGGGGCCCTTTTGCTTGTACAGCTTTGTAATCCTGTTGCTACGCGGATGTGGTTTTTTCTGTTTTTATTCTTTATGATTGTATTATCATTGGCATTTCCTTGAATAAAGCCATATTTTTAATTGTTCTTTGCGTGGTACGTTTTTCTTCTTTTTTGATCCCTGTAATATTGCTTTGCTTTTACCTTCTTGAGCAGTGGTTTCATTGCAATTGGGCACAGTGCACCTTGGTGGTTGATTTTATCTATTCTTATATATATCACTTTTTTAGGGGTGATATCATATCGGTGAATTTTATACATACCAATTGTGGGTATACTGTGTTATTTATCTAATCCTCAGACAAATGGCCAGACTGAACGAACCAATCAGACCTTGGAAACATATCTGAGATGTTTTGTTTCTGCTGATCAGGATGATTGGGTGTCCTTTTTGCCGTTGGCTGAGATCGCTCTTAATAATCGGGCTAGCTCGGCTACCTTGGTTTCACCGTTTTTCTGCAATTCTGGGTTCCATCCTCGTTTCTCTTCAGGGCAGGTTGAATCTTCGGACTGTCCTGGTGTGGATACTCTGGTGGACAGGTTGCAGCGGATTTGGACTCATGTAGTGGACAATTTGACCTTGTCCCAGGAGAAGGCTCAACGTTTCGCTAATCGCAGACGCTGTGTGGGTCCCCGACTTCGTGTTGGTGATTTGGTTTGGTTGTCGTCTCGTTATATTCCTATGAAGGTTTCCTCTCCTAAGTTTAAGCCTCGTTTCATTGGTCCGTATAGGATTTCTTTGGTTCTTAATCCTGTGTCTTTTCGTTTGACCCTTCCGGATTCTTTTTCCATCCATAACGTATTCCATAGGTCATTGTTGCGGAGATACGTGGCGCCTGTGGTTCCATCTGTTGATCCTCCTGCCCCGGTTTTGGTGGAGGGGGAGTTGGAGTATATAGTGGAGATTTTGGATTCTCGTGTTTCGAGACGGAAACTCCAGTATCTGGTTAAGTGGAAGGGTTATGGTCAGGAAGATAATTCCTGGGTCTTTGCCTCTGATGTCCATGCTGCCGATCTTGTTCGTGCCTTTCATATGGCTCATCCTGGTCGGCCTGGGGGCTCTGGTGAGGGTTCGATGACCCCTCCTCAAGGGGGGGGGGTACTGTTGTGAATTCTGTGATCAAGCTCCCTCCTGTGGTCACGAGTGGTACTGCGGCTTCTGAGTTTCCTTCCTCAGGTGATGAGGTTAAGTCGTTAGGTGCTGCTCTATTTAACTCCACCTAGTGCTTTCATCCTGGCCTCCAATCAATGTTCTAGTATTGGTCTTGCTTCCTCCTGGATCGTTCCTGTGGCCTGTCTGCTCAGCATAAGCTAAGTTCTGCTTGTGTTACTTTTGTTGCTATATTTTCTGTCCAGCTTGCTTTTTTGGTTTTGCTTGCTTGCTGGAAGCTCTGAGACGCAGAGGGAGCACCTCCGTACCGTTAGTCGGTGCGGAGGGTCTTTTTGCCCCTCTGCGTGGTTGTTTGTAGGTTTTTGTGTTGACCGCAAAGCTATCTTTTCTATCCTCGGTCTATTCAGTAAGTCGGGCCTCACTTTGCTAAATCTATTTCATCTCTGTGTTTGTATTTTCATCTTTACTCACAGTCATTATCTGTGGGGGGCTGCCTTTTCCTTTGGGGAATTTCTCTGAGGCAAGGTAGGCTTATTTTTCTATCTTCAGGGATAGCTAGTTTCTCAGGCTGTGCCGAGTTGCATAGGGAGCGTTAGGCGCAATCCACGGCTACCTCTAGTGTGGTTTGATAGGTTTAGGGATTGCGGTCAGCAGAGTTCCCACGTCTCAGAGCTCGTCCTATGTTTTGTGGTTTTTGTCAGGTCACTTGTGTGCTCTGAACTTCAAGGTCCTTTGTGGTTCTGAATTACCTATTCATAACAGCAACCCCCACATGTACTTATGCTGGCTAATAGATGTAAATTATTCAGCTGCGGTGATGAAAACTAAATCTCCAAGCACTAAAAAAAAAATCGGAGGACAGCCGACCATGCTCGAGAAAGCTCGAGTAACGAGTATATTTGCTCATCACTAATCAGTAGTAATGGAGTGCAGGAGTAAGATGTGCTTAATTCTCAAACTTAATGAATTAATCGGATTTCATCACCATCATGCGCCCCACCAGAAATGTTAATCTAGTCTGTAAATTGAATACATTTCTGGGGTAAATTATGCTGCTAAAATGGCATACCTTTTCAAAAACTTGTGAGGCGGGCTTCACCATGCCCTGTCCATTTTGGGGGATATGCCTGAATCCATTATGAAAACAAAGTTGCTAAATTTTTGCCCAACTTCGAGATCAGATGACATGTTCCCTTTAATACGTTTTGTACATCTTTTGAGGTGGCTGTGTGCCAGTGTCAGAAAAAGTACTCTAGTCAAGGGCAAGCATTTCTTTTAGGCTGTATTCACACATCAGTATTTGTATGCCAAACCACTAATGTCTCCAAAACACAGGTCTCGAGCTTTCATTTATAGTTTTTCTCTGCCAGTTCCACTCCTGATTTTGGCATACAAACACTGATGCAGAATACTTACATGTGAAGGTGACCTTACAAAGTATTCTATTTTCTAATGTAAATTATAGTTCACTTAGCACAGCCTGAAATACTATGTTCTTTTGATTTCAGAAGTTTTGGATCTGACCTTCCCCCAATAAAATAAGAAATATATTTTTTTTTGCTCAACGTGTTGTGCAAATCTTTGTGGCTTTTATAAAAATTAAAAAAAAAGTGTTGCTCAGGCTCCTGTGAGCAGTGCAAGGTCTAAAACATGCTACCTTGGCCTCCAGCATGTCCAGGGTTGTCTCATATCTGGGACATCATTAGTTGACAATTGCAAATTGAGCTGCCAGCAGAAGATCATGATGCTCAAGTGCATTTGGCTTGGCAGAACAACCATTAATAACTTACCTGATAGCAGCCAGGACTGTAACTGCTAGAATGTCTGCACATGGCATCATACTCTACACTAAGCACCATTTTCAAAACCTTTATTTATTCAGTATTTTTTTTGTCAGCATTGGAATATCACTAACAAGTCTATTAATCCTTTGATAAGCACAATGTCATTTCCTTCTTGCTGCTGCAATGCAATATGGAGGAGTGCATTATGTTAGCTATGGGGGCTGTGCTCCACTTCACACACTTTTAGTAGTGTCAGACAAGCATGGCAACTGCTGTTTTGGTGGTGAGATGCAGAGAACCAGGGACTTTTAATCCCTATTCATCAGTCACTAAATTTGTTCTATTTTGTGGGTAAACTAATTCAGTAGGTTCATTTATGTAGTAAAGCAGTTGTCTGGAAAGCATGTCATGATTTATGTCCAATGTGGCATTGCAGAGCAAATACACCCTTTTCAGGCTGTTTTGCAGATTACTAAAGGGGGTTCATGAATACAGTGGGACCTTTTGTGCAAAGCAGAATACCCCACCCATGCAACAACGTTAAAGTTCTTTTATTGAAAACAGTAAGACAGTAGTCTGTGCCTAAAATATCAACTGAAATGCATTAAATCTAAAGGCCTTGGCCCAGCTTCATAATTTGTGATTCTTTTAAGTCACTAATTAACTAAACACAGAAAAAATAAACCCAAATGCAATAATTAGTTGGGCCTTCTTGTGTCTAGATGAGATAAGTAATTATTTCCTACTTTAAAAACTAAGAAATAAATAAGGAAAGACACAAAAGTAAGAAAGATGAATTTTACTCTATTCAGCAGAATGTGACAATAGGAAAATATATATGTACCAAGCAGTACATAAGTGTCATGAGAAAAATGCAATATTAGACATACAATAGACATTGCACACTTAATATTTCCCTTTATCCAGCAACTATGGCAGGGATCAAAGCACAAATCAATCAAGATAAGTCATTCACTGGGAATACACAGTGCTTTCTCCAACTAAGACACATTGGTAGCTGCAATGATATATGTATTACAAATTGATTAGAATGTCTTTAAAGTGTAAAAGCAATAAAAAGTTATTCTTTACTATAGGCTCCTACCATTGGGATCACTGAGTAATGCTGTTGGATTCCATATAACATGGCAGATACCTGTATGAATCCAATGAGGCTTACGATTTACTGAAGTTCAGAAATTACTTTAAAAGGTAACACTGACATACACAGCGATAATTTGTTGAACATTCTAATCTACAGAAGCATTTCTACTTTGATTACAACCCATCTTCTATATCTGTTTGATCTGCACAAACTGTTTGAAAATGATTCTGGGTGCTTGATAGAGGTAGCCGTTGGCAGATATATTTGTCATCTAGACAGTTGATCTATAACCAACTTCACACTGAAGAGCTGAATGGATGGCAGTAATTTGTGCACACGGTGTAATCCATCTCATACCAGTAAATAGCTAATTGTAGGTACATAGTCACGTTAAAGTGTATACATCACTTTGTGGATGGGATAAAACAGTCTAAAAAACTAAAGCCTAGGGCTCTTCAATAATGCCTTTTTTTAACAATGCAGATTCTTAATTTCCAGCCTAAGTTCTTTATTTCAGTTGTTCATAGAAGTCACGTAATACCGATTTCAATATATGATGAATCCCAGCCAATCTATAAAGGAGGTTACTTGCGTTTTTGCCATTTAAACAGAAAAATAGCATCACACACTGGTAACATCTTGCTGTTAATGTGAAGACCAGAACAATTGTAAGTAAGTTTAACCAATCCAACCTAAAGGCCCTCTTACACAAAGTACTGATGATCAGAGATGTAGTTACGTATGTCCGTATTTGGACTGCTGATTGCATCGTTCTCCCTGAGACAAGCCGCTGGTCGATGTGTTAGTTGGCGTCTTTTCATAGAGAACACAGAACTGTCGGACGAGATTGTTGTTGGCTAAAGCATCTGACAGCCATCTACTGTGTAGGACCAGCCTTAATTTAGGCTGGCCATAAACATTGTACAATCATAAGGTCCACCCTTTCCTTCCTCTTTAATGAACCAAATAATGGCTTTTGCTTAGGGTTAAGTGTGAAATCTGTGCAAAACAATCTATGCAAAACATTTTTGCTTGGTCACATTTACTAGAGATGCCACCACCTTAGACATTTGACATAACATACATATCTGATAAATTTGGGTTTCTCTCCTTACCCTTTTATCAAGGTGAAAATGTACCTTTAAAGGTTTTACAATAAATACCTGAAACAAAATCCAAGAGAAAAATTTAAAGTGTGTTAAATTTGGAATTTCATGCTGTACATCCAGAACTTTTGTACATACACTGCATTCATTACTCAAAAAAAAAAAATCCACGCCAGTATTGATCTTCACATCAATGTAGACATGGATTTTGTTCTACCACTACCCTGTCCTTTTACAAAAGAAAGTTTTCCTTAAAACGTACCTCTGTTAAATCACACAAACCTCTTTGGAGTATTCACTTCAATGTGTGAATTCAGGTTTCCAATGTCAAATTATAAAAGGCGTATTCTATGCATTTTGATGCCCATTTCATTATGGTGCAAAGGCTTTAAAGAGTAAATGCACGTCCCAAATAAAAACATTTCAGAATAAGCTGTTGTGTGTGTATATGAGGGATATCGCTAGTTCTGCCCATTACAACTTGGAAGCTGCATTTTAGCAGTTTACTTCAGCAATAGATGTATCTGCAGCAGCTTCTTGGGGTTTATTGCTTTTGTTATCCCCCTGATTCTTGGATCTCTAGGTGTCATTTGCATCCCTTTCTGTAGATGGATTTGAGTAGTTTTTGGACAGTGAATGATCAGTCCAGGAAAGGAAAAAGACTGAAAGTGGCTAAAACGTTCATTAATTATGGTGATTAGATTCTATTGTACTATTGATTTATAGGAGAAAAATAAGATACTATTACAATTACTGCAGTTATTAAAACAACAAAATCCAAATCTATGCATATCAAGTGAAAGCTACATGTGGTTTTGCCTAGTATACTTACATAGAAGGATGAAAATGGCTGTTGGAATATACAAGAATGACTGTTTAACAATCACACATTAAAATGCCCAATATTTAAATTGTCTCGCATTAACACTAAAAATCTCCAGCTTATGTTGTGCCGATTTCCTAATAATGTAACAGGTGGCTGTATTTTGGCCCTCCAGTATAATATTAGTGTAATACAAAACTTCTCAATTTGTAACTAACAAAATACAACTGAGCTGTCACTTCAGGCACCTTTTTAAGTCCTATGCACATGCCATCATTGTCAGGTAATGACACTATGAATCGTGTAATGAAAAGTACAATCTCAATTTATTGCCTGTACCATTATATTCTATCTACATTTAGGCTTCTCATTTGCATCATGGATCCTCATACGCCTTAATAGCCAAGTCTGATATACAAAATTGAATGAGATATGCTCTGAGCCATACAGATCTCACTCTCAGATTTACAGATGTGTGAATACCATTCCAACCTATTGAGTCCGAGTGAGGTCCAAATATATATAAAACATTTGGATGGCATTCAGATGTGTCACACGGGTGTGTGAATGCAGCCTAAACGTAATAAAGATCTATCAGAAAATCCATGTTCTGCTCATTTTAAACAAATTGTTGATTCTAAAACATGTTAAAAGGCCTGTAAGTTCATATCTCTACCATTTTCCACAAAGTACTAGGGGTGCAATAATTATGAAAAATTGTATTTATTAAAGATGAAGCACAAATTGGGTCTACAACCTAGTGTCATCAATTACATGGTTAGAGAACCTTTTTGTCATTATCATTAATTAACAGGATGAAATGGGTCTCATTAGTTTTCTGTCAAGTGCCCGAAATGAACACAGTCCTCGGTGGTTCCCAGATACTTGTCAACCTATAGTCTACTAAATGAAATTAAGGGAGTCTATCGCCCCTAAGCGCACATAGGAAAGCAAGTGATCCTCGGCGCACTCGTAATCTGGCCAAGGGCTCAGTGCACCATTCCACCCCCACAATAAACATTCTGCATATCTTACCTTGATTGACAGAGCTCACTGTCTGAATTGGATCCCCGTCCACACAGCATACAAGAGCAGAGTACACTTACACAGCATCAGTGCGAGAGCACCCTCATCCCACTCTCCTGTCTGTATTCGCTTGCTACTGTGTGATCCTTTGTGCATCAAACAGGAATGGAAGCGCTCCCATACTAACACTATTTGCGTACACTTTGCTCCTGTAGTATCAGTGCAGGGCTGGAGATTAAATTTAAACAGCGCTCAGTGAGCTCTGGCAATCAAGAAAAGAGGTGGTGTGTAGCCTGTTAATAGAGGGAGTAGAACAGTGGCCAAGCTATGGGTGCACTGAGGACCCCTCACTTAGGGCTTGTTTCCATTTGCGAGAAACACGTCCGTGTCTCGCAGGTTAAAACCAAGCTCTGGTGCCGGCACTTGGGAGCGGAGCGTGCAGCTCCATGTGTTGCTATGTGGCCGCACGCTCCGCTCTGGAGTGCCGGCGCCACAGCTTGGTTATCACATGCGAGACACGGAAGTGTTTCTCGCAAATGGAAACAAGCCCTTACATATGAAAAACATTTTTTGTCCAACTAAAGAATCAATCTCATACCTGCAGTATAGATTTTACTACAATTATGCAATGTTCTCTGTAGGACTTTATATTTCAATCGCGTTTTTGGAACGACATAGGCTTTATCCAATTTCCATTTTAAAAATTTGAATGTCAGTTAAAAGTTGGGTACGTTTAGATTGTTCTTGTGTCCCCTAAGATACAAATAAAATATATAGTATATTATGGCCATTTACTGTATTTTGCGGATTATACGAGACACCCCAAATTTTGGGGAGAAAAATAGGATTTTTTTTTTTTCTAATAATATGGTGGTACTTCTTATAATCCATGCATCTTATTGCTTACTGGGGGTGGTGACTGCGGTGAAGCGGGGTCCCAGGGTCGCTGCTGGAGGAGGCAAAAGTGGAGCGTTACTGCAGGCCGCAGTGAACTCCGAGAAAACGGCTGCCGAGGGCAGCGCTTGCACAGATGGAGATCTTGGCGCTGAGATCTCATTCTCCCCGTGATCTTGGTGCCGAGATCTCCATCTGCGCATGCGCTGCCCCCGGCAGCCACTTTCTCGCAGTCCACCGCATAGGAAACCATGTACGTGCGGGGGCTCTGGGCTTTCACAAAATGTTGGTAGAGCCCCCCGCAGCACCGAACACCCGCAGTAGCACGCCGCACATCTGAACACCCCCTCATCCCAGCCTGCAGCAACGCTCCACTCTTTCCTCCTCCAGCAGCGACCCTGTTCTACTGTGGCCGGTTAGGTATGTCCTCATTATAAGACGCACTACCCCCCCCCCCCCCCCAAATTTTTGGGGAAAAAGTGTGTCTTATAATCCGAAAAATACGGAATTTTGGTTAGACAAGAAAAGACATGGTTGTCTGGGATTCAGTATATCACATTCCCATTGTAGTCACGAAGTGGATTGCTTGTTGAACACCTTAAAAAGGAGCTTGGCTACGTGGTTTCAAAATATATACAACACAAAACTAAAAGCTCTACTCTCGTATCAATCCCTCGCAGTAGTCATGTGGCAACTCTCCAGAAGAGGAAAGAAGAGACCAGCAGGGGACATAAGCAGTATGGAGGAAAAGCAGGGAAACTGGTTGAAGAGTATAGAGATTTTTTTTTTTAATTTCTAAATTATACGGGGTCCAGTTTGGAAGAAAAAAAAAGTCTTAATGGGTGTATCAAAATAATCTTATGAAAGTGGCTAAACTACAGAGCAAACAAGTCTGTGGCTAAATCCACAGGAGTTTGCTTCACTATCCTGTCAGACATTTATTGCCTATCCTGGCTTTACATAAGGCTGCATTCACACATCCGTGTGACAAGTCCTAGTACTAGCTTTTTTTTCCTCCTACAGCACACGAACCCATAGTGTTTCACTGTGATCTATAGACACATCAGTTCTAAATACAAATCAGTGTCTCTAGTTTAAGAGACTCAGAGCATGTCCTATTCACATCTGTTTTTTTGGATCAGACTTGGCCATTAAAGTGTTTGGAGATCCGTATACACTGAAAACAGACTGAGGCTACGTTCACATTAGCGTCGCGTCGCTGTTGCGTCGGCGACGCAGCGGCGACGCGCCCCTATGTTTAACATAGGGGACGCGTGCGTCTTTTTGCACGCGTTTTCCGACACGTGCGTCGTTTTAGACGCTAGCGTCGGACGCAAGAAAACGCTACAAGTTGCATTTTTCTTGCGTCCGATTTCGTCAAAAAATGACGCACACGTCGCAAAACGCGTGCGTTTTTGCGCGCGTTTGCGCGCGTTTTTCCGTGCGTTGCGTCGCCGACGCGGGGCGGCGCAACGCTAGTGTGAACGTAGCCTAAGACAGTTCTATTTGCGTTTGATCTGTTTTTAATTGATAAAAAAATGTTTAGACAGTTTACCTGTACCTGATTCAGTGAAATAAAAAAAAAAAGCATAAATTGGTCCATTTTTCTCAGATGGTAACATTTGCACACCAGCCCCTTTAAAGAGGACAAGCATACTTCTCCTGATATGTCTGACATTTTCTCATATCCCCCCAAATTATTTAGCATCCTTTACTGGAAGTCTGTGTTAGGGCTGTTTCAGATGTTTGTGATAACCGATCCAATGTCAGATCACAATGCACGGGCTGGCCGCACATCTCCTGACCAAGGTGGGATAGCTTCATATATTTCTATGAAGCCGTCACGCTCGGGTCAGGAGATGTGCGACCAGCCCATGCATTGCAATCCGACATCAGACAGATTATCTTAGACATCTGAAACAGCCCTTAGGTGGTTCTTTAGTTATTCCTGCTAGAAATGTATGAATAAATTAAAAACTGAGTGTTTTTTTTATTTTTAATGCGTTAGCCTCACACATGGAATGTCCAACAGTTTCCGATTGTGAGGACACATCCTATGGACTGGGGAGAATGGTAACGCCCAATGGTAAATGTATCCATATCTCTCTAGGCAATAACAGAAGACAGACAACACAAAGATCTAACAAAAGATTCTCCAGAATGGTTAATTTACAACAGATGATAGATGCAAGTATTACTATAGACATACCAGGGGAGCAGACAGGCCCTTTTTTCTTTTTTTAACACATTTCTAGGATATTTTCATCATGGAATTAGCTTATTTCAGAGTACACACATTCATTTTGATGCATTATGGGCAAGTAGTTTAATATGACAGAATTCGCAGAATACATTAAGAAAAAAAAAAAATAAGACTGTCACAAAACACATGAGTCAATCCTCATAAAATATACACACTATCCCTTATCAACATAAAAATTATATAACCCATAGCAAAAATATATAGAATCAACACACTTAAAGGATCTTTGTATCACGTGCCCGACGCCGGAGGACCCTCACAGTGCACAGTAGAATGACTGCAGACTTTCACCCTATGGTCGGACAATCATTTTAATAAACTTTTCAACTTGGCCAATTAAAAGAAAACATGGTCTGTACCACAGAGTTGTCAACTTAAGCAACAGGAAAGATTAGAAGTATAGGTTTCCATAGATAAGAATAGGTTTAGATAGGATATACACAGTGGAGTTGTTGTACTGTACCAGCATTGTTATTTCATGAAATCTCATTCCTATGCTAAAAGAAAAAACTTGCAGCATAAACTGACCTGTGCTGCAACAACAATATCACCCCGAAGATTACACTTTTAGCACATCTTGTTACTGCAGGTTTTCCAGTATACCCTTAAAATCCTCCATGATGGAACGTCAGTGCTGAATGTGGCAAATTGATGCTGGTTGCTCCAAATCAGTTGTGTGTAAAATGCATAATGTTAAAGTAGTAGAGAGGAGTTAATCGATTTACAGGACCCTGGTGGTAGTCCATGACTGGGCAAACCACCTTTTATCTGCTGGCATCCCCAGAGCCTCTTCTGATTAACAAGAGCATAGTGCAGTAGCTGCGACATTACACTGGGCTTACAAATCAGAAAACGTGCAGTGGAGTCCAGGAGGTACAAGGCAATTCACAGGGTTCCCTCAGTGCACTCCAAACTAATTCACTCATCTCGTGTTAAAACTTTAATTCAGGAAAGACATTAAGTTAATGACGTATCCATGAAATACCCTAGATCTCAATTAAAATTAAAAATTGATGGTAGAAACTAAATAAGTCTCATCAAAATTTTTAGTCTGTAATCTGTCCTTATTATGTATGCAGGGGTGTGTAAGTATTAAAATACATACAGACTGCCATCTTCTCAGTTGTCTAGTGCCGCTCCAGTCCTCTTCTGAACCACATGACTGCCCTTCAATTTTGTCAGCTCATGCAGCGTCTACTGTCTGGAGCAGTAGCTGTTTTCCTATAAATCACTGAGTTGCTTTCTTAATCATAATGAGAAATTTCTATCTATCTGTCTAAACATAAACCTCTTTGTGAGCCGGCTAGTCAGATTTCAGGTCACGTGGGCCAGAAGAGAACTGAAGTGCTGCTGGAAACGGGAAAAATGGCAATCGGTAAGTATTTTAATACACTTGCACACCATTACATACTCAACTAGGATGGATTATGGACTAAAATTGCTGAGATAATTAAAAAAAATAAAAATAAAATACAAAATGAATAACAAAGCTCCATCCTGCTAAGTTGATTGGTCAACTAGCATTTGAGGGAGTCAAAGCAGCTTGATGTAGAATATTGTTTATCATTAGTGAGCTCTGTCTCAAAGACGTCAGGCCATCCTAAACACCAAAAGAGGAGAAACGTGTTTTTTTTATACATTTGTCTTTTTTATTACAATTCTGTAAGTTTCTTTCTCTACTCCGTCTGGAGAACCAAATTCCATTATCTAAATTATATAACTTATTTGTTTGAAGGGTGCGTGCGCAAGTAAAAAGGCTGTGTGAAAATCCTATAAGTGTGGCGATCCAATATATTTTTTTCAACCCTGTATCACTGCCATATACAGAAGGTGTTTGCTCATCCATGGGATTCACAGAAAACATTACATTCCCCTTCAAAGGATTCATGGTTATGCCCCTTATGTCCTAATGAATAGTTTTACATCGGTTCTCAAACAGTTGATTTATGACACTTGTGTCTGCAAGAGTTGAAGTGTCTCCCAGTTCTCGATCATTTTTGGCAATTTTCCTCAACACCCGTCTCATTATTTTACCTGCAAAAAAATGTAAACAATGCAAAGATACATTATCACTATTTAGCAACACAGTGCAGAACCTGACATTGGGTTTACAGGCTTTAGCAAATAAAACTCTTGTGAGACAGTTTTCTACCATACGTTGTGTATCCCTTTCTAAAAGGTTTTCAAGACATGTGCTTAAAGTTATTAAATGAGAATCTTTACTTTGACCTCCAGTTATATTGGATGGGAGTCTTCATTGCCTTTATCGATGTTATTTGATAGGAAACTTCATTGGGACACCTCCAGTTAATTACCACCATGTCATAGAAACTTTATAAGATTGTAATACCTTTCTACAAGTTTTCATAGAGTTTATCTAAAGTGAAGACATTCTATCAAAATGCCATAAATGTAGCCATCACTGTATTACATGTGCATTAGCAGATTTCTGGAATTAAAATATAACTTTTAATAAATATAAAAATATAACATCCTGGTCAGTGACACTAAATCAGAACATGTGTTTATATACAAAAAAACAAAACAAACAACTCACTGTTTTTCAGCACCCCAAAAAATCATAGGACCCCCCATTGGTGTTATTCCTCTTTGCTGACAAAACGGGATACTTTGTTGAAGGGGATACCTCATAATAATGTCATCTTATTAATGAGTGTACATAAAGGAACAATCTCACCAGGGTCCATTCTGGGTTGTTCACTTGGAATCCCTCATGTAAATCGGGAAAGGGGAGGTGGTGTATGCAATCCCAACCCAAAATTCCCTTTTATCAGAGGGATAATTGCAGTCTCCCAATGCATTTCCCCACTATTGATTCATCAGCGGATAGTGAAAGTGCCTCTTCATTTAGCCGATTATATAGGGGGCCCTCCCTGTAAATCAGATTTACTAGATTTGCCATTACTGTACTAGATGTAAAATCCCCTTCCTCACTGAGCCAGCTTTAGTTTTTGCGCTTTCATTTTTTCTGCCAACACCACCATATCAGGGCATATTTTTTGCAGGACGAGTTGTATTTTTGAATGAAACCCTTCACTTTACCCTATAATGTATTCAAACACGGGAAACAAATTTCAGTGTGGGCGCAATGGTAAATAAAAAAAATAATTCTGCCACTGATTTTGCTTTTATGGTATTTATTATGCAGCAAAACTTTCCTGGTAACTTGATTCTCTAGGACTTAGGTCAATATGATTACGGAGATGCTAAATTTAATTGTTTTTATTTAGGTTTTTTTTAACTTTATTAGTTTTCTACTAATTCAGAACCTTGGAGCACATGATTTTTTATTTTTACAATTTTCTAAGACATAACCATGTTCCTAGGATGAGCTATTTTTTGTTGATACACCTACCTTTTTTGGTTGTATTTTAGGCAATGTGACATATTTAAAACAAAAAAAAAAAAAAACATTGATTCTGGCAGTTTCATTATTTCTTTTGTGACCTTTACTATACGAATTAAATAATTTTCAGAAATAGGCCTTTTAGGCTACGTTTCCACGATGAGCTTTTGGTGCGTGTTTGATGATGTAGCATTTCTGCACCTATTTAAATTGGGTTAGGTGCAGTTTATTGTTGCTTTCTTTTTAACATACGTTTTTATCACGTTTTTGTCTGTGCGTTTTTTGGCTGTGTTTGGTATGTCATGCTTTAAATAAAGCAGTTTTGATACTTCCCGTTTTTTTGCTTTGACAAAACTATTGATATACTTACTGTAGGTGTGGATTACATGCATTTCCATGGCAGAAACACAATAAAAACCCATGCACGTTTTTTTCCTGCAGATTTTCCGCATCTAATGAAAACCTATGGGGAGACTCCACACTGAAAAATCAGCTTACCCACAAGACAAATTGATGTGTTGTGGATTTAAAAAATGCAGCGCAGGAGACTTCGGCTATGTGCACACGATGTGGATTAGGCTTAGGAATTTCTGGTGCGGATTCTGCCTCTCCTGGCAGAAAACGCACCTGCGGATAGGTCGTGTTTTTTGTGCGGCTCCGCAGCTTTTTTGTGCGTTTTTGCTGCGGTTTTCTTGCGTTTTTTACCCCATGCGGTTTTCTATAATGGAATGGGTACAAAAACGCTGCAGATTCACAAAAAAGAAGTGACATGCTACTTCTTTTAAACCGCAGCGTTTTTTCCGCAAAGTGTGCACAGCATTTTTTTTTCTCATTGATTTACATTGTACTGTAAATCAATTGCGGATCTGCAGCATTTCTGCGCCTCAAAAAACGCTGCGGATCCACAGAGAATCCGCAACGTGTGCACATACCCTTAACGCAAAATTAAAAAGAAGAACAGTGTGTATGAGATTTTTATAAATCCCATCCACTTTGCTGGTACTGTAAAAAGCTGTGCAATAACATGCAGTGTCAAAAACACACCAAAAGCTCATTGTGGCACTGTAGCCTTACAGACATGGTAATACCCCGTATGGTTCTGCACTGGGTTGATCTTGTGCGGAGTGCGCTGTAGCTAAGCTACGGTAGTTTACCATTTAGATGCTGCGGTCAATCTCAGAAGATGGCTGTGAAAATATTTACGTGATGCAGTCTATCAGACCCCCATGAAGAGATCGTGGATCATTAATGGGATACTATGATAGCTGAAAGCCTGCTACAGACCCCTGGTTGCTGCCAACTTGGTTCTCTTCCTAGTCTCAGCTATGAACTGGGACTATGAGACTGCAATTTACCCTATATACTGCCTAACTGTGGTACTATAGTGTATAGTATCACAAAATCACAGCTTAAAGTTCCCTAGGGAGGCTAAGACATACTGTATAAAGTAAATTATAAACAACAAATTAAAATATATTTTTTTAATCTTAAATATTGAAACATCAAATCAATGACAACAAAATGAACACAAAAAAATAAAAATCATATTTGGTGTTATGCCTGTAAGTGTCTAATTTATCAAAATATAAAATTAAAGTACCACTCCAGCATTTTTTTTTTTAATCTTACCATTGGAGTGGTGCCACTAAGCAAGTTCCCTACCCCTAGTATTATACCCACCAGCAGCCGTTTTCGTCTTTTGTCTATGCTGCTCCGGTCGGTCTTCTGCAGTTTATGATCTGCAGGATAGCTCTAGTCGTTTACTAGCTCGATTTGGATATCACAACTCAATGCAAGTCTATGAGAGCTAGAATGAGGTTCTCAGACTCGCGTTGAGAGGTTGTGACTGTTACTGTGCAACTTCGGACTGACCGAAAGTCCGGGTACAAGATGGCTGTGCAAGACCTGAGCAATGCCAGTATCAGCTGAAAATGGCGGCTAGTGACTATTATACTAGGGTGAGGAAACCTACATTAGTGGTGCTGCAAACATTTTTACTATATTATGATCACTCTAAAAACAAAACCTTAAAAACTATTGAGGAATTGCATATTTTTCACCATTTAACCCCACACGGAATTATTCAAGTTATTGAGTACAATATACAGGAACATTTTGTCATTAAAAACTACAACTAATCTTCAAAAAACAAACCCCTTATACAAGTGTGTCAATAGAAACACAAAAAAGTTATAGATTTTGGAAGAAGAGAAGGGATAAACAAAAGCGCAAAAGAAAGCCATTGTTTGGGAGTGAAGGAGTACCAAGATGGCATCAAAAGAGGCCTTCAGTAAGTTCTCCGCTACCATGGTAACTCTCACCTGGATTGCGACTCTTAAATACCACTGTCAGCAACTTGACAGCAGCATCCAAGTGTTAAACAGCAGCGATCAGACCTAGCCCCAATAGCTGCAGTTCAGAGGCAAGTATCAACTATACAGCATGGCCGTCATACACCAAGTACTGGTATGAAGCAGGCAAAGTTTCTGAGCCAACGCTAGAAACATGCACCCAACATTCACCGGAAATGTCTACCGGATGTTGCTAGGGGGTTAATTATGCTCTTAACATAATGGACTAATGTGAAACTAAATTGCATCAAGTGAACAAAACCATATAATGAATGTTTGCCCAGATAAGCATTTTTTGCTGACCAATTTCCTAATATAGGTTTATAGCAGTGCAAGCTCAGATTTACTGATACACTGCACAAACTCTTCTGTACTGTCATCAATGCGAAGGATAACTAAACTTAAAGGGACTCTGTCACCTGAATTTGGAGGGAACAATCTTCAGCCATGGAGGCGGGGTTTTTGATTCACCCTTTCCTTACCCACTGGCTGCACGCTGGCTGCAATATTGGATTGAAGTTCATTCTCTGTCCTCCGTAGTATACGCCTGCACAGTGCAAGATTGCCTTGCGCAGGCATGTACTATGGAGGACAGAGAATTAATTTCAATCCAATATTGCAGCCAGCATGCAGCCAGCGGGTAAAGAAAGGGTGAATCAAAAACCCCAAAACCCCGCCTCCATGGCTGAAGATTGTTCCCTCCAAATTCAGGTGACAGTGTCCCTTTAATAAACTTAATAGCCACAGTTCAGTATCTTCAATAGTGGGGGTCTGGATACTGAGATGTCCATTACCGAAATGGTATGGGTTGGCACCCTGCTCTGCTTGTGCTCCAAAGATTACTTCTGAGCTTCTACCTCTTCGCAATCAACCTATTAATATGGGCATACAGGTTATAGAATGCTTAAAATAGTCATACATGTATGCCTCATATCTGAGGTCTTGTTGTGCAGAAATCATATTTCCCTTATTCCCAGGCTCTGGGCAAAAGCACAAAGAGGAAAAATGGTTGGGTTAGAAAAGTGGTAAAGACACAGTACGGTAACTATGATATGAAATTTAATGCAGTATTGGTTACCTGAGCGTGTTTTAGGCAGTCCAGGGGCATTCTGGATATAATCTGGAGTTGCAATTGGTCCAATCTTTTCTCTTACTATAAAAGAACAGTAATTAAATCACTTTTTGGTGGAATAAATAATTAACTAAATGTTATCATTGAGCTTACAGACCACAAATCAATATTTGATTGTGTAAATGGCACTCATAATAAGCTACCAAATATGCCCATAATATAAAAAGAATAGCCATTACCTAGTTTTTTGAGTTGATCACTTAGCAAGCTAGTAAACTCATGTCCATCGCGCAGTGTGACAAAGCAATACAGACATTCACCCTTCACTGGGTGTGGATGGCTTACGGCAGCAGCCTCAGCTACAGAAGAGTGTTCAACTAGTGCGGACTCCACCTCTGCTGTGCTAAGCAAGTGACCTGAGGGTAGAGTGAAAGCAGAGCATCCAACAGATTCAGTGACTAGTACAGAGAGCCATGACGACAGAAGCTAGTGAATTTATAAGGATTTCATTTAGGCCGGTTTTACACATCAGGCATTCATGGGCAAAGTACAGACCACACTGTGATGCCACACTGTTGACGATCTTCTCAAACGGACATGGCACTCCATACTCTGACTGTAGAGCAGATGAAATGACTCACCAGAGACATTAAGCATGTCATCAATCCTGCCAGTAATCCAATAATAACCATCTTTGTCTCTTCTACAGCCTAAAAAAAAAAAAAGGAGAAGTTATTTTAATGAGCAATCATTTTTACCAAGCCAATGTTTTCAGGTTTTCAAACAAGCAGATGGACAATATCCTTGTTATATAAAGGAAACATTTGATGAACATCCTCAATTCCTTTATAAAATAGAAGTAGTATGATTTGTGGCAACAGTAAATATTAAAAACATGGATCTTTATTCTGGACTCAAACCAAGTTTCAAAATGTTAAAGCAAGAAAAACAGGTTTGTTAAGTCATTTCCTGGTCCTTATGTTTCTCTAGACATTTATGTAGGAACTGTACTTTCAACAATAGTACAGTAAACAAGAAACTTTGTAACATATCTTATCAGAGATTTCTGCTTCTTCCCCTCCACCCTGCCTTTTGAAGTCACCATCCACTGTGGGGAAAAAAAAATAGCTCAACCATCTTGCTCAAGACCAGACTAACTGCCAGTGTAGTGAGGGATCAGGTTACACCTCAAATTGTACTGTATAGGGAGAGTACGGGGAGTAAGGGTACCGTCACACAGTGGCACTTTGATCGCTAGGACGGCACGATCCGTGACGTTCCAGCGATATCGTTACGATCTCGCTGTGTCTGACACGCTACTGCGATCAGGGACCGCGCTGAGAATCGTACGTCGTAGCAGATCGTTTGAAACTTTATTTCGTCGCTGGATCTCCCGCTGACATTGCTGAATCGGCGTGTGTGACGCCGATTCAGCGATGTCTTCACTGGTTACCAGGGTAAACATCGGGTTAATAAGCGCAGGGCCGCGCTTAGTAACCCGATGTTTACCCTGGTTACCAGCGTAAACGTAAAAAAAACAAACATTACATACTTACCTTCAGCTGTCTGTCCCCGGCGCTCTGCTTCTCTGCACTCCTCCTGCATCCTGTGTCAGCGCCGGCCAGCCAGAAAGCACAGCGGTGACGTCACCGCTCTGCTTTATGGCTGACCGGCGCTGACAGTGCAGAGGAGAGCACAGCGCCGGAGGACAGACACGGAATGTAAGTATGTATGTAGTGTTTGTTTTTTTACATTTACGCTGGTAACCAGGGTAAACATCGGGTTACTAAGTGCGGCCCTGCGCTTAGTAACCCGATGTTTACCCTGGTTACCAGGGGACTTCGGGATCGTTGGTCGCTGGAGAGCTGTCTGTGTGACAGCTCTCCAGCGACCAAACAGCGACGCTGCAGCGATCGACATCGTTGTCATATCGCTGCAGCGTCGTTTCAGTGTGACGGTACCCTAAGTTTTAGAAGCATAGGCAAACACAGAAAGATTGTGCCAGGCATTCTGTCAAGTCTTTAACCTCACCCAGATCTGGAATCACATTTACACTGGTCAGTGCTGATGTACAATCTCCTCCATACTTCTGTTTGTTTCTACTAGGGCATGTAGAGCAAGAATCCCACTGTGTGGGGATAAGGGAGACATAACTACTCTCCTCTCAGCAGCTCAGACTTAAATGCAAATTAAGAGAGATTACATACATGGGAAAACTAATTTAATTGCAGTATACAAGTTATTTAAGGGCAAAACAGCATGATTCCTCACACATACACGACAGCTTATTCTGAAAAGCTACTTGAAAGTATAGCTATCAGATAAAGAGGAGCTTTCACAGTATAATTTAATTTGAGTATTATTATTATTTATTTATTTATTTATATATATAGCACCATTAATTCCATGGTGCTGTACAAGAGAAAAGGGGTTACATACGTATCACCTCCAAATGGCCCCTCTCACTGGATTATGGAACCGTTTATCTTTTTCTTCTTTGCCCCCAAGTTCTACAGTTATGTCTAATGGTAATAAAGATGCAAATTTTTCCTTCAACCAACTGGACACAAACCACAGAACTTATCTGTGAGCTCTGCCACATTTGTATTGCCCAGCATCAGAGGAGAATAAGCAAACACTCTCAGAGAAGTTCTGTGTTATACGCCCAGTTGGTTGAAGAAAAAAATGTGCATCTTTATTACCAGGAGGACCAGGGGAAAAAGAAAAAAAGAAAAAAAATGAAAACCAGTTCCGGAATCAGTGCCAATTAGAGGAGGCACACTGTTTAAGTACAAAAAAATCCAGTGAAAGATCCTCTTTTTAAAGATACTCCAGTTATTCTTTGCATAAAGATTTTAAACAATGTTCCAAATAAACAATTTGTACCAACTTAGATGACGACGAGTATACAGAAAGTAAACTGAAAAATTGTGTAGGTAAGAAGATAACATACCATCTCCTGTCACATAATATCCAGGAAACTTCTTAAAATAGGTTGTCTCAAACCGTTCATGGTTTCCATAGACTGTGCGCATGAGCGCAGGCCAGGGTTGTTTAAATACCTTATGAATAAGAGAGTCATCATATGGAAGGTGAAAAATCATTCATTAATCATGCTCTATAGAAACAAAACTGGATTTACTGTAAATTTCCTTTGTATAAAGTAATTTTGTAGATTATACCATTCTCTAGTTTTAGGCTAAAGTAGTTTCAACAGAAGAAGACATTTTAACTTCCACATAATCCCCTTTATATGTGAATTTCCGGTACTTGTAGTATTGTCAGTACCCTACGTAAAGGGGGTTGGTCCAGCCTTAGGGTACATTGTGATGGCAGCCTTGTGAATCCTCACAGCGTGTATCGCTGCCGGGAAGCGTGCAGTGATGTGAGCGCAATTATGCAATTTGCATATTTCCAGCCACATTCTGACTAGTTGTGTCCCTCCTCTGCACGTCTAGATGGCATGTGACTGCATGTATACAAATCCTACACTTATGGCCACACGTCCGCCGTCAGAGAATCCTCACAGTGCGCACAGTGAGGATTCACAAGTCTGCCCTTATTTAGAGTGACTTAAAACTTGTACCCTAAGGCCGAACAATTCTTCAAATATGAACGTGCAAAAGATTTTTTCAGTTTTGTCCCTTTTGGAATGGCTTGGCTATATTAATTTGCAAGTCAGAAAGTATGCAATCAACCATAGCCATACTGGTGTAACTAGCTGCAAGAAAAGTGAAGATTAAGAGCGCCATACATACAAATTTAATGTTGGTATGATTGTGTTAACTTTTGTGTGGTCCAGAATTTTGGACACTCCAATACTTGTGCTTTTGCTAGTACAAAATAATTTACTGCTTGTAATAATTTAATATTTTGCTATGTGTTATCCAGTAAAATGAGAAGCTTTCAGAATACAGCTAATTGTGCAGAGTACACAGAAATCATTGCTTCCCATAACAAAACCTAGAATCGCCCCCCACTTCAGGACTAAAATATAATGCTCTAGTTAGTAATCTTTTTAATCACTTTAGGGGTATGTGCACACATTAAGTGATTGCAGCAGACATTTCGGTATCAAAAAACATGCCTCAGCAGGAAATATGCTGCATAAAAACATGTCTTTTTGGGTGCGCTTTTCCCAGTTATTAGAATGGGTGAAAACGTCTGAAAGAATTGCCAGGCAGATTTGAAATGGCTTTAAATCTGTAAGAAAAAATAAGCAACATGTGCGTGAGATTTCAGAAAGCTCATTCACTTTACTGGTACTAGGAAATGCTTCAGTTTTTGTGACATAACCGAGCTGAAAAAAATGAGACAAACACACATTAAATACTTAACATGTGCACATACCCTAGAATTACATCTATATAGGTGTTGGAACTTTGTTTTTCAGAAACCGTTAAATTTTTATATTCTGGATCCACCACTAGGGGGAGCACACAGTACATGGATTTATATACAGCATAGCAAACCTTTTCACACCTGTACAAGTCTCTATGCAGTGAGCTCCCCCTAGTGGTGATTGCAGGAAAATGGTTTCACTAAGTTGGCAAGCAAAAAAGTTGTTGCGTGCCAAGCCAATAAAGGTGGCCTAATAGGAAAGTATGTCACTGTGGTTTGTATTTCTAAAGTATTTGTCTACAGATGGCTAGATGAAAAAACCTGGGGAATTGTAAAATAGGCTTTCGACATTAGATTAGTGAAAATCGTACCAGATAACCTTCAGCTTCTCCTTCAAGTTCCTCCCCAGATTCATTTAAGATGGCAGGAACTACTCCAAAAAATGGAAAAGTCTTAATAAAGAAGGGAGAAAATGACAATTAATTTATGGAGTATACAACTAGATAACTCCTTATTTACTAAAGCTCCAGTCTCTCAATTAGTACATGGCAGCTACAGTTTTCAAGGATATATGCAAGATTGTAGTGCTTCCTTTTAGGGATAAATTATTTTACACAAAATAATCACAAAAATAGGATTCTACATGAAAATATTCAAAAGAATGCTAAAAAAACAAAAAGAAAAATAATCTATATTTTGCCGTCACTTACTGCTGAGCCAGGCTTGGTGGCAGTTGCCCCTGGAAGTGGAGTTAAGACATGACCCCCCTGCAAATAAATAAGCACGTTACCCTCTATTGCCACAGATCATAACTGACTATTGAGACTCCTTTGTAAGACACTCAAGTTCTATTTCTCACCGTTTCAGTCTGCCAAAAAGTATCGACAATTGGACATCTCTTCTCCCCTACCACATTGTAATACCAAAGCCAAGCTTCAGGATTAATTGGTTCTCCAACTGTTCCCAAAATCTTCAGGGATTTCCTACTATACCTGTCAGGAAAGATGTATACATGTTAAATGCCCACATTTATCCATATGAATAACACAGATCACACTACTGACAATGTTTGATGATCAAAGCTCACCATATCCCCTTTCCTTCACAGATTACAAGGTATGCTTAGGAGTCAAGGAACATGTCCTTTGTCCATTTCATGTGTTATACCAACAGAAAAACTCCAGCAAGAAATAGATCCATACTATGATGGATAAAAAACACACCATAGGGACTCCATCAAAGGGAATCTTTCAGTAGGGATAACCTTGCCTAATACCTATGGGCATGTAGGTCACAGGAAGCTGAATAAAATGATACCTTGATATCTGCGATTCAATGTCTTATTCCAGAGACATCCACATTTTTCTTATATGTAAATGACCTCTTCCAGGCTCTGGGAGGATGGTGCCTGGAAGATAACTCTGCCTCCAGAGATTATTTTACATGAAGGGGGAGTTACTTGTCTTACACTGGTAACTAAGAGAACAGGAGAACTGAAATTTCTCTTCTTGCAAACACATTTTTTGCTTCTGTCTGATCTCTGCTGTAATGCAACAATATTATAGTCCTGTCTGCCTGTGAGCTGGAAGCTGAGAGGAACCTGCAGATGTGTTAGGTAAAATCACACACAGCAGTGAGATCAGGAGAGCAGACAGCGGCCATTACACATCACACTGGTAACTCCCCCTTTGTTTAAAATAAACTCTGGAGGCAGAGTTATCTTCCAGGCAGCGTCCTCCCCAGAGCTGAAGCCCTGCTAAGTGTAGCTCAGGCAATCAGAGTATTGCAGCTTCTACACTGTGTGCAGAATTATTAGGCAAGTTGTATTTTGATCACATGATACTTTTTATACATGTTGTCCTACTCCAAGCTGTTCAGGCTTGAGAGCCAACCACCAATTAAGTAAATCAGGTGATGTGCATCTCTGTAATGAGGAGGGGTGTTGTCTAATGACATCAAAACCCTATATACGATGTGCTTAATTAGGCAACTTTCTTTCCTTTGGCAAAATGAGTCAGAAGAGAGATTTGACGGGCTCTGAAAAGTCCAAAATTGTGAGATATCTTGCAGAGGGATGCAGCAGTGTTGAAATTGCCAAACTTTTGAAGCGTGATCACCGAACAATCAAGCGATTCATAGCAAATAGCCAACAGGGTCACAAGAAGTGTATTGGGCAAAAATGGCGCAAAATAACTGCCCATGAATTGAGGAAAATCAAGCGTGAAGCTGCCAAGATGCCATTTGCCACCAGTTTTGCCATATTTCAGAGCTGCAACGTTACTGGAGTAACAAAAAGCACAAGGTGTGCGATACTCAGGGACATGGCCAAGGTAAGGAAGGCTGAAAAACAACCACCTTTGAACAAGAAACATAAGATAAAACGTCAAGACTGGGCCAAGAAATATCTTAAGACTGACTTTTTAAAGGTTTTATGGACTGATGAAATGAGAGTGACTCTTGATGGACCAGATGGATGGGCCAGAGGCTGGATCAGTAAAGGGCAGAGAGCTCCACTCCGACTCAGACACCAGCAAGGTGGAGGTGGGATACTGGTATGGGGTGGTACTATCAAAGATGAACTTGTGGGACCTTTTCGGGTTGAGGATGGAGTGAGCCTCAACTCCCACCTACTGCCAGTTTCTGGAAGACAACTTCTTCAAGCAGTGGTACAGGAAGATGTCGGTATCGTTCAAGAAAAACATGATTTTCATGAAGGACAATGCTCCATGCCTCCAACTACTTGGACATGCCTCCATCTACTCCACAGCGTGGCTGGTCAGTAAAGGTCTCAAAGAAGAAAAAATAATGACATGGCCCCCTTGTTCACCTGATCTGAACCCCAAAGAGAACCTGTGATCCCTCATAAAATGTGAGATCTACAGGGAGGGAAAACAGTCCACCTCTCGGAACAGTGTCTGGGAGGCTGTGGTGGCTGCTGCACGTAATGTTGATCGTAAACAGATCAAGCAACTTACAATCTATGGATGGAAAGCTGGTGAGTATCATCATAAAGAAAGATGGCTATATCGGTCACTAATTTTTTGGGGGTTTGTTTTTGCATGTCAGAAATGTTTATTTCTAAATTTTGTGCAGTGATATTGGTTTACCTGGTGAAAATAAACAAGTGAGATGGGAATATATTTGGTTTTTATTAAGTTGCCTAATAATTCTGCACTTTAATAGTTACCTGCACAAACAGATATCCTCCTAAGATAGCCAAATCTAAAAAAAAAAAAAACCACTCCCAACTTCCAAAAATATTAAGCTTTGATATTTATGAGTCTTTTGGGTTGATTGAGAACATAGTTGTGGATCAATAATAAAAATAATCCTTCAAAATACAACTTGTCTAATAATTCTGCACACAGTGTAGTATGGAGACTAGTGAAGCTTCTATAAAGTAAAAAAAAAAAAAAAAAAGTTTGAATTTTTTTTTTTTAAATGAAAATATAAAAGTTCAAATCACCTCTTTCACACCATAAACTTTTTTTTTTTTTTTTTTTTTTTTTTTTTTTTTTAAACCTGCATATTTGGTATTGCAGCGTTCAAGAAAATGTCCGATTAAAATACAATAATCTGATCAGTAAATGCTATAATTAAAAAAAAAAAAAAATCAAAAACACCATAATTACATTCTTTTGGTCGGCACAACATTGCATCAAAATACAATAACAGGCAATCAAAAGATCATAAATACCACAAAATTGTATCAATAAAAAAGTCAGCTCAGCACGCAAAGAAATAAGCCGATATTAAAAAAATAAAATGGAGAAGCTACAGGTCTCGGAAAATGGTGCCTTTTTATTTTTTGCAAATTTTGGAATTTTTTTTCACCCTTTAAATAAAAAAGAATCTATACATGTTTGGTGTCTGTGTACTTATAACGACCCAGAAAATCACAATGGCAGGTCAGTTTTAGCATTTAGTGAACATGGTAAAAACAAAAAATTGTGGAATTGCACTTTTTTTGCAATTTCACTGCACGTTGAATATTTTTTCCCCGTTTTCCAGTACAAGATGAGGTAAAACCAATGGTATCGATCAAAAGTACAACTCGTCCCGCAAAAAAAAAAGCCCTCACACGGCCATATTAGCACAAAAAAAAAAAAAAGTTAAGGCTCTGGGAAGAAAGGGAGCAAAAAAAATGGAAACGCAAAAACGGAAAACCCCAAGGTCATGAAAGGGTTAACTACAGTAGAGTGTCTGACTTCCATGAGGTTGGACATAATTTTAATTGAAAAAATAGAGATTGTGGTGTTTTTTCTGGTTAAACAGACAACTTATTGAAACCAACGAAGATTTTAATGGACGTGTGATACTATTAGCAAAAAAGTATTTGTAGTTATCTGGCTTCGCAGTGCTATTATTTTACTAGTTGACCTTAAATGAGCACACACTAATCTGTGCATAATATTAACTACTATGGCTATCTAAAAGGCAAAAATTTCAATTTAGGAAAGGCTGATGTGGTACCTTTTCACTGGCTCCTCTCCATACTTCATCAGCAGGCGAATTGCTGTTGGCGCTGTATAGAATTTGCTTACACTGTACTTATCAATGATCTGCCACATGCGGCTAATATCTGGGTATATGGGTAGTCCTTCAAACTGGAAAAAAAAAAATAGAAAATTGTACTAAATGAATAATTGTAAGAGGAAATTAACATACATTAAAAGGCTTGAATAAGTTTGTGTTTCAGAAGGGGCTACATCTTGTCTGAAGAATTTACTTACCAACACACTGCTTGCCCCATTCGCTAAAGGCCCGTATGCAAGGTAGGAGTGCCCAGTAATCCAGCCGATGTCAGCAGTGCACCAGTATATATCATCATGATGGTAATCAAACACATACTTGAATGTGGTGGCAGTGAAGATCATGTAACCTCCTACAGTATGAACAACTCCCTGAAGATTAGAAAAATCATTAAATATTTGATCCTCTTACTATGGATTATTTTTGACCACAAGTGTATGCATTTACCTTGGGCTTGCCGGTAGACCCACTGGTGTAAAGAATAAACAGCTCATCTTCAGCATCACACCACTCCGGCTCACACTCCGTGCTGGCATTCTTCACAAGTTCATGCCACCACAAGTCGATAGATGGATTCCATGTGGTCTGTAAATAAAATACTATCTTTATTGCAAAGAATCTGACTAAACCCTATGGAAACCGCAAACAGCTGTGCACATGCTGCGGGAAAAACCGCGCGGGAACGCAGCGGTTTACAATCCGCAGCATGTCACTTCTTTGTGCAGAATCGCGGCAATTCTGCACCCATAGGAATGCATTGATCCGCTTACTTCCCGCATGGGGCTGTGCCCACCATGCGGGAAGTAATGCGGATAATGTGCAGATGGTACCCGGGGTGGAGGAGAGGAGACTCTCCTCCAGGCCCTGGGAACAATATTTGTGTAAAAAAAAAAATAATTAAAATAAAAAATAATGATATACTCACCTCCCAGCGCTGTACGCGGCCGTCCGGTTTCAGGTTGCTATGCGAGCAGGGTCTGCGGTGACGTTGCGGTCACATGACCGTGACGTCACGAAGGTCCTTCTCGCACAGCATCTTTGGAACCGGACCGCCGGACCGCATATGCAGCATCAATAGTAAAACAAGTGCAGGATTAAACCCGCAGCGGAACCCGCAACACAAACCGCGATAAATCTGCAGGGATAACCGCAGTGGGTTTGCCCTGCAGATATATCAAATCCGCTGCGGGAAAACCCGTGGGAGAACCTGCAGCCCCCTTCCAACGTGTGCACATAGCCTTAACAACCATTGAGACTACAACAGTTCAATTCTGAAATTATAGACACTGCTCATGGGGTGTGGAAAATTCTAATGCAATGAAGGCTGCAATTAATGTGTTGGAGACTATGAAGTGGTTGCAAGGTAAGGTGTTCATAAGGGGCTTTCTACTACACTCCGTGTTCCCCTTCCTTTTAACATGTTTTTAAAGAGGTCAGGAAAGGTCAGCAGTAACCCAAAATAATTAAAGGGGCATGTAAATAAGTTGCAGCCCCCTTTTGCCTAAATATTGTGGAAGGCTAAAAGGTCAGAGTCCCTCACTGGTGGTTGAGGAACAAAAACTGCGACAACCATGACATGTAAATAAAAACGAAAAATAAAGCCCTAATAAGATTAGACAGCAGAAGCGAGCCTGTTCATGGCAACGTGCTAACAGTTTTTCAAGGGAGCAAATACAGTATATAATAAACATCTATTATGAGACTAATATCTTTAATGCCTCATTCAGACATCCATGATTTTTCCCCATACATAAAAACAGACTTATTAGTGATGAGCGGGTATACTCTTTGCTCAGGTCGTCTCCGAGTATTTGTAACTGCTCGGAGATTTAGTTTTCGTTGCCTTATCTGCATGACTTACAGCAGATAAGACAGCTTGATTACATGTGGGGATTCCCTAGCAACCAGGCATGTTCTCAGGCTGGCTAGAAGCCGAAATCATGCAGCTGCGTCAACCAAAACTAAATCTCCGAGCAGTTACAGTTGTGTGAACACGCCGCATACAGAGTATGTATCTTAATGCATTGGTGTACCACACGGCCAAACCCTTATTGAAGGCTGGCTGTTTCATTAGGTATTGCACCTGTGCATTTGCTATTTTATTTGGGTCTGCTGCACCCTGCTTGTGGATTTGTATTGAGGCCCATTTAGACAGGTAAGCATCTCTGCCTGTTTTTGGTGTGTTTTATTGAATTTTTCCTTTTTAGTGTTTTTAAATCTCCGAGCAGTTACAAATACTTGGAGACCACCCAAGCAACGAGTACACTCACTCATCACCAACTGTTATTCATCAGTGTATAGGATCAGATTTTCGTGAGCATTTGGTCAGTACTTCAGTTCTTAGCATTTCATCAGCGATTTTCACTGATGAAATAAAATCTGTAAGCTTCTCCTTACATTAACCACGGACTGCATATGGACGCCAACAGTGTGCCAGTTGGGATTTTCATGGACCCATAAACACGTATGGACAATCTAATCCATGACTCGGATGAAAAACAGACATGTCCCAGTGATTTTTTTCAGACTTCTTGGTCTGCAAAAAATACACGGATGTGCGAACAGTTCTATAGACTAATGGCATTCATGCGGGTCTGAATAAGGCCAAAGTAGCAGAGCTTCACTTTAAAAAGACACACGTGGGAATAATGAGATCAAAGTGGAAGTAAAAGTATAAAATGAGAATTAGGGGCAAACCGACCAAATATGACCATTACGCAAGTACAAGCTCAAAATTTAATACAAAGTTGTGAGCTCATACTCTGTTCTCATGCTATAAGCAAATTGGTCCATGCAAACTGTTTATTACCTTAGATCACATATCATACAAAGACTGGGCTATGACAGCACCAAGTCAAAAATCAGCCATGCAAACCAGATATGTGACAGCAGCCGTCAGTGCTCGACTGCTCAGCTAGAAAAACAGATCAGCAATTGACAACCTAACAGAAGCATGTATTGTTCTACAAGAAAGTCAAGTAGATTTAAATTTTATTTAACCAACGACTCAACTTTTGGTAACAAAATATTATGAAAACAAAACACAACATTAAAGTTTAAAGCGAATTTGTTAACAGGATTTACCCTTATAATAACAGCACTGCAAGTGTCTTATCCTCACCCCAGTGTTTATATAAAGTCTCTTGTATTTTCACAAAAATCTCTATTCAATCCTTTAAGGACCATGGAATTTTTCATTTTTGCACTTTTGTTTTTCTCTCATTTATTAGCCACAACTTTATTTTCCCATCAAACTTTTTGACACAGTGTTTTGTTTTTGCACCGTTCATAGTGTGGTACAAATTATGTGGAAACATGATTCTCCAGGTCAGTCAGATTATGGCGATACCAATTATACTTTGTTTGTTTTTTCTACTGAAGAGATGAAAAATAAAATCATAATATTGTTAACAAATGTTTTTGCATTGTCAACATTTTCCAAGACCTGTGAACTTTATCTTTCTGTTGAAGGGGTTTAATGAAAACTTGTATTTTTCATTGTGAACGTTTGTTTTTATTGATTCAAATTTTTTGTTCATACAGATACTGATCTACTGTGAGTCTGTGGAAAGGAGTTTTTTTTTTATAATGGTGACTATGTAAGACAGCTGTCTTTAATGCAGGTAACGAGTTGATTAGGAGCGTCAACTCTAACCGGTCTGTAGGAGCCAGAACTCTTATGGTTGGTAGGGCATCAAATACTTATTTCTCACTGCAAAATGTAAATAAATTTATAACATTTATAAATTGTAATTTTCTGTATTCTATTTTTTAAATTCTCTCTCTTAATGTTAAAATTAACCTACCCTTAAAACTACAGACTGTTCATGTCCGTCAGTGGGCAAACTCACAGAATCAACAAGGGGTCACCCAGTCAATTTTGTGTTTTCCATGAAAACTCTACTTTTATTAATCAAATGAGTTGCCAAATGAATTTAAAATCTAGTCCAGACATTGACAAGGTTCTAAAAAAAAAGATTATTTGAAATCATAATTTCTCCTTCAAACTTTGCTTTCGTCAAAGAATGCTCCCTTTGCAGCAATTACAGCATTGCAGACCTTTGGCATTCTAGCAGTTAAAGGGACTCTGTCACCTGAATTTGGAGGGAACAATCTTCAGCCATAGGGGCGGGGTTTTCGGGTGTTTGATTCACCCTTTCCTTACCCGCTGGCTGCAATATTGGATTGAAGTTCATTCTCTGTCCTCCGTAGTACATGCCTGCACAAGGCAATCAGTCATGCTGAAAGATGTTGCAGATCGCTCTCCATGGCATCTCCAGACTATCACATCTGTCACATGTGCTCAGTGTGTATCTGTTTCCTTCTGTGAAGAACACAGGGCGCCAGTGGCGAATTTGCCAATTCTGGTGTTCTGTGGCAAATGCAATCGTCCTGCACGGTGTTGGGCTGTGAGCACAACCCCCATCTGTGGACGTCGGGCACTCAGACCATCCTCAGAGTCAGTTTCTAACCGTTGGTGCAGACACATGCACATTTGTGGCCTGCTGGAGGTCATTTTGCAGGGCTCTGGCAGTGCTCCTCTTGTTGCTGCTTGCACAAAGGCTGAGGTAGCGGTCCTGCTGCTAGTTTGTTGCCCTCCTACATCCCCCTCCACGTCTACTGGTAGCGCCTCCAGCCTCTGGACACTATGCTGACAGACACAGCAAACCTTCTTGCCACAGCTTGCATTGGGTGAGCTGCACTACCTGAGCCACTTGGGTGGGTTGTAGAGTCCGTCTCATGCTACCACGAGTGTGAAAGCACAACCAACATTCAAATGTGACCAAAACATCAGCCAGAAAGCATTGGTACTGAGATGTGGTCTGTGGTCCCCACCTACAGTACCACTCCTTTATTGAATGTGTCTTGACAATTGCCAATAATTTCCATCTGTTGTCTATTCCATTTGCACAACAGCATGTGAAATTGATTGTCAAACAGTTTGATGTCACAGAAGTTTAACTTAATATCATTTGCATAATAATTTGGAACACAGTGTAAAAGTAAATATATTTTCTTTATTTTATTATTGTCCCTACCTATGGGGGTGATAAAGGGGGGGAAGGGTCATTTACTATTTTTTTGTATTTTGATCACTCTGATACATTTTGATCACTGTGATAAAACCTACATGGAACAAATCTGCCGGCCGATTTGGCGGTCGCACTGCGCATGCGCCCGCCATTTTGGAAGATGACGGCACCCATGGAAAAGACGGACGGACAACGGGAGGGTCGGTAAGTATGAGGGGGTGGGGGGAGCATGGGGGGAGCACGGGGGGGATCGGACAGGAGGATAGGGGAGCGGACAGGAGGACGGAGGGGAGCGGACCACAGAACGGAGGACTGGGGAGGAGATCGGTGGCGGGGGGCTGATCAGGGGTGCATTGGCCATGGCTGGATTGTAATATTTCACCACTTTTCATAGGTGAAATATTACAAATTGCTCTGATTGACTGTTTCACTTTGAACAGCCAATCAGAGCGATCGTAGCCACGGGTGGGCCAAGCCACCCCCCTGGGCTGAAGTACCACTACCCCTGTCCTTGCAGATCGGGTGAAATTGGAGTTTACCCTTTCACCCGATCTGCAGGGACGCGATCCCTCCATGACGCCACATCGGCGTCACAGGTCGTGATTGGCACCGACTTTCATGACGCCTACGTGGCATCACAGGTCGGAAATGGTGTTAATTGTGAGGAGCCAAATGCATCCAAGAAACCATACACCCTATGCTTGCCAAGTAGAAAATGCACATATACAGTACAGACCAAAAGTTTGGACACACCTTCTCATTTAAAGATTTTTCTGTATTTTCATGACTATGAAAATTGTACATGCACACTGAAGGCATCAAAACTATGAATTAACACATATGGAATTAAATACTTAACAAAAAAGTGTGAAACAACTGAAAATAGGTTCTTCAAAGTAGCCACGTTTTGCTTTGATGACTGCTTTGCACACTCTTGGCATTCTCTTGATGAACTTCAAGAGGTAGTCACCGGGAATGGTTTTCACTTCACATGTGTGCCCTGTCAGGTTTAATAAGTGGGATTTCTTGCCTTATAAATGGGGTTGGGACCATCAGTTGTGTTGTGCAGAAGTCTGGTGGATACACAGCTGAAAGTCCTACTAAATAGACTGTTAGAATTTGTATTATGGCAAGAAAAAGCAGCTAAGTAAAGAAAAATGAGTAGCCATCATTACTTTAAGAAATGAAGGTCAGTCAGTCTGAAAAATTGGGAAAACTTTGAAAGTGTCCTCAAGTGCAGTGGAAAAACTATCGAGCGCTACAAAGAAACTGGCTCACATGAGGACCGCCCCAGGAAAGGAAGATCAAGAGTCACCTCTGCTTCTGAGGATAAGTTTATCCGAGTCACCAGCCTCAGAAATCGCAGGTTAACAGCAGCTCAGATTAGAGATCAGGTCAATGCCACACAGAGTTCTAGCAATAAACACATCTCTACAACAACTGTTAAGAGGAGACTGTGTGCAGCAGGCCTTCATGGTATAATAGCTGCTAGGAAACCACTGCTAAGGACAGGCAACAAGCAGAAGAGACTTGTTTGGGCTAAAGAACACAAGGAATGAACATTAGAAAAGTGGAAATCTTTGCTTTGGTCTGATGAGTCCAAATTTGAGATCTTTGGTTCCAACCACCGTGTCTTTGTGCGACGCAGAAAGGTGAACGGATGGACTCTGCATGCCTGGTTCCCACCGTGAAGCATGGAGGTGGTGTGATGGTGTGGGGGTGCTTTGCTGGTGACACTGTTGGGGATTTATTCATAATTGAGGGCATACTGAACCAGCATGGCTACCACAGCATCTTGCAGTGGCATGCTATTCCATCCGGTGTGCGTTTAGTTGGGCCCTCATTTATTTTTCAACACGACAATGACCCCAAACACACCTCCAGGCTGTGTAGGGGCTATTTGATCAAGCAGGAGAGTGATGGGGTGCTACGCCAGATGACCTGGCCTCCAAAGTCACCAGACCTGAACCCAATCGAGATGGTTTGGGGTGAGCTGGACCGTAGACTGAAGGGAAAAGGGCCAACAAGTGCTAAGCATCTCTGGGAACTTCTTCAAGATTGTTGGAAGACCATTCCCAGTGACTACCTCTTGAAGCTCAGCAATAGAATGCCAAGAGTGTGCAAAGCAGTCATCAAAGCAAAAGGTGGCTACTTTGAAGAACCTAGAATATAAGACATAATTTCAGTTTTTTGTTAAGTATATAATTCTACATGTGTTAATTCATAGTTTTGATGCCTTCAGTTTGAATGTACTATTTTCATAGTCATGAAATTACAGAAAAATCTTAAAATGAGGTGTGTCCAAACTTTTGGCCTGTACTGTATATGTGTGTGTGTGCATATGTATGTATGTATGTATGTATGTATGTGTGTGTGTGTGTGTGTGTGTGTGTGTGTGTGTGTGTGTGTGTGTGTGTGTGTATGTGCGCGTGTGTGTGTGTGTGTGTGTGTGTGTATATATGTATATATCTATATATCTATATATCTATACACACACACACACACACACACACACACACACACACACATATACATATATATATATATACATATATATATATATATATATATATATACACACACACAGTATCTGTATCTCTCTCTGTCTTCATACATACACATACATCCACACACACATACACACATATATAATCTTGCAAGATATTTGTACATCTAAGGTACCTTCATATAACTATTTTTGTAATCAAATCTGATATACCTGGATGTCTTTATTGGTATATTGCTTCTCACTCAATTAGAATATCATCAAAAAGTTAATTTATTTCAGTTCTTCAATACAAAAAGTGAACCGCATATTATATATAGAGTCATTACTAACAGAGTGATGTATTTCAAGTGTTTATTTCTGTTAATGTTGACGATTATGGCTTAGAGCCAATGAAAACCCAAAAGTCATTATCTCAGTAAATTAGAATACTTTATAACACCAGCTTGAAAATCCAAAATGTTGGCCTACTGAAATGTATGCTGAGCACATGCACTCAATACTTGGTCAGAGCTCCTTTTGCATCAATACAGCATGGCATGGAGGCGATCAGCCTGTGTCACTGCTGAGATGTTATGGAGGCCCAGGTTGCTTTGATAGCAGCCGTCAGCTCGTCTGCATTGTTGGGTCTGGTGTCTCATCTTACTCTTGACAATACCTCAAAGGGGGTTAAGGTCAAGCGAGTTTGCTGGCCAATCAAGTACAGTGCTACTGTTGTTTTTAAACCAGGTGTTGGTACTTTTGGCAGTTTGGAATGACTCTATACGAGTTTCACTTTTTGTATTGAAGAACTGAAATAAATTAACTTTTTGATGATATTCTAACTTAGTGAGAAGCACTTGTATATGCTTTGTGTATTTTAGGAGCGGTGGATACTAGGGTCTTCAGGGGACAGTCATCAGTAAGCGGGGGCGCCATATCGACAAATTAGGGTGCCAACCTCCGTGGTCAGACAGGCTAACAGCTCTATAGGGCCTATGAATTTCAGTTAGCTTCATTTCCTGAATATTAAAGGGAACCTGTCACCCCGTTTTTTGAGATTGAGCTATAAATACTGTTAAATAGGGCCTGCGCTGTGTGTTCCTATAGTGTATGTAGTGTACCCCGATTCCCCATGTATGCTGAGAAATAACTTACCAAAGTCGCCGTTTTCGCCTGTCAATCAGGCTGGTCAGGTCGGGAGGGCGTGGTGACATCGCTGGTTCTTCCTCAGCTGTACGTTGGTGGCGTAGTGGCATAGTGGTGAAGACACAGCGCGCGATCTGCGCTGTCATCCCTTTCGTCGGTGGGGGCGGCCATCTTCCTGGGGCCGCGCGTGCGCAGATCGAGTGCTCTGCTGCACGGGGCTTCAGGAAAATGGCCGCGGGATGCCGCGCGTGCGCATTAGAGATCGCGGCGGCCATTTTCCCAAAGCCGAGTTTGCATCTCGGCTTTGGGAAAATGGCCGCCGCGATCTCTAATGCGCACGCGCGGCATCCCGCGGCCATTTTCCTGAAGCCCCGTGCAGCAGAGCACTCGATCTGCGCACGCGCGGCCCCAGGAAGATGGCCGCCCCCACCGACGAAAGGGATGACAGCGCAGATCGCGCGCTGTGTCTTCACCACTACGCCACTACGCCACCAACGTACAGCTGAGGAAGAACCAGCGATGTCACCACGCCCTCCCGACCTGACCAGCCTGATTGACAGGCGAAAACGGCGACTTTGGTAAGTTATTTCTCAGCATAAATGGGGAATCGGGGTACACTACATACACTATAGGAACACACAGCGCAGGCCCTATTTAACAGTATTTATAGCTCAATCTCAAAAAACGGGGTGACAGGTTCCCTTTAACTAGAATGGCTCTTTAAATGAGAATGGTCCTAATATGGACAATTTTAAATATTAATAGTTATTTTTAAAGCTTCTTTTTTATGATTACATATTGTTTGAGACCCCCACAATATATATATATATATATATATATATTGTAGTCTTGTAAAGCCTAGCCACAGAGTGAGATTCATAAGACAATCATTTTAGCTTTTAAAAGCCCCTGCACCACTAAATACCTTGTTGTACCAGCCTGCGGACTGCAGCCATGGCCAACTCATGCCACTGATGAACTCTCCTACCAGCCTTGAGCACTCAGCATCTCCTGCCCTGCCAGCAACTAAACCTGCCACCTGCTCCACCACCGCTGTTCCCCAGGTAATCTACAGCAAAAGTGGATTATAACACACCATTTTATTAAAAAAATGATGTTTTCCTATTTTCCGCCCCAAAATTTGGGGTGTGGCTTATAAACCAACATCTTATAATCCACAAAATACGGTACTTTTTTTAGATTGTATAGTAAAAATTAATTCAAAACAACTTGTCCTACAAAAAAAAGAAAAGAAACTTCATATGATTATGCTGACAGAAAAATAAATGAGGCATGGCTCGTGAAAAAGGAAAGGATGAGAATACAAAAGAGCAATAATGAAAATTATCTGTGTTGCAGAGGGGATGATATAGGAAAACTTTGAAATATACCTATTGCTCGGTTTGGACACATCATACGAAGAGAGCAATCGCTGGAGAAGGACTTCGTGGTCAGAAGAATAGAAAGAACAAGACAAAAAGACCAACAAACTCAATGGCTTATTATAATAAAAACTATGGAGAAGACACTTGCGGATCTATTTACACCTGCACAAGATGGATCTTCCTAGAGATTGTTGATGGCTTGGGATTGAGTCGAAGGCCATTTAGGAAAGAATAAATAAAATGCTCTGTTGTCAACATTACAGTGAATATTTCAGGGAAAGCGCAAACAATATATTCCTACATTCTGTTAAACTCCATTATGTGAGTAGAAGCGGCCTTCATTCAGATCAGTAGATCAGTAGGTCTATTTGTTATAAATTAGTGTACTTCACCAGCAGTCCATGTGAACTTTACAGAGAGTGCAGGAATATACATTTGCACAGACCATCAGTCTAGTCAGAGTATGAATCTGACCAGAAAGCGCCACTGCTGAGCCAGACCCGGCAACTTCAGCATTTTTTGTGACAACAAACCAACCATTAAAGATACGTGCGCATGGAGCCTATCTGTGGCCTTTCCTCAGCGACAAAGCCAATCTGTATCAAATTGAGTCAATTTCATTGCGGATTTGCACAGAATGAAAATCCATTCAGCAAGTAAGTTTCTGCACGATTTCTAACTGGTTTATTAACATTTGAATGAGATAAGAGAAAGCCCGACATCAGAATTTAACCCAGAAGCTATTTAAGCGGTCTCCGAATACCATTTTTAAATGGAGTTTAGTGCCACAATATGCAAAAATAAACTACTTAAAACGGTTATATAGGAGACTTGGACCCTAAAAGAATTACGGCAGCAATATACATTTTAAAGTATTTTTGTTAAAGGGCACCATTTAGCCCCCAATTTGCATTTTTTAGCACTCCATGCGCTCCTGACAAGCGAATGCCACTGGAATGCAATCTACAAACCTGTGCATTAACGGAATGACATCTGATGCTCTCATCCTATGGCACGATTAGTGTGGGAGGAGGGAAAGAAGAGCAGAGCTGACAGCACTGTGAGAGGAGAGCTGCATATGTGTTTGTTATGACACACATCTCGTCCCTACTCCTCTCCCTCACTTGTAATCACAGTAGATATCTGCCAGCAGTGAGATCAGTCAGGAGAGCAGCGCTGTGTGTCATTACATAGCTAGCATATTTCCCAGAGGAGCATTGCGGCTTTAAGTCTCCTCATACCGGCATGCTTAGCATGTCAATCTCCGCAAGGAGAAAGATACTTCTTAGAGATCAGTCGGACGCCTCTCACACAGCCAAACCAGATCTCCGCTTTGTACTGACGAGGGGCAGTACCCTGAAACACAGTGTCTACAAATTGAGATTCTGGTTTGGCTATTATCCTAAGTCATGTGATAAGGCTTGTTAAAGGGTCGACATTGACTGTTAGGATTGCTACTTCCAATAGGTGGCACTAGAGTTCTAGTTCTCTTCCTCTCTGAAGAGACAATTTGCATAATTAGCACGTCTCATGAAAAACGCTGAATCTGAAAGTCTCTTGGTGCATATTCATTTTTTTTTCTCCCCGGCATGAGGCCTCCTGCCTAGGGAAGTAAATTCCCTAAGAAGCTAATATCTGCTAACACCCTGTTGATCTTTGCTTGTAAAGTATTGATTCTAATTATCGGCAATATCTCAGCAACTAAGATGAGACATTAAAAAATAAAAACATTGTTTTATTTAGCTCTGCAGAGACACTACGCCATGATGTGGCCAGTTTAACATGGCAAAACTAGTGAAAGGTCCTCTTTATATTTATTCCTTGGCCATCTTCCCATAGAAAATCTTTTGGGGTGCATTAATAATCTGTATCTCTAGCAGGTGACTAAGCAGGTGTCTCCAAAAAGAGATTTGGCATAGTCACCTGATAAAAGGAGTACCCGCATTTGGCAATGGCAGGACAAAATTAATGCATAGGAAGGCCATATTACCTAATTAATAGAGGATTAAAGAAATAACATGGTGTGTCTCTGCTTTATTCACTTGAAAGTCTTCGTGGAGGGCAAGCAGGCAGAAATCCAGCCAAGGGTAGGAAGTGTGTGAATTTGGCACTTTTAGATGACAAACTCAAAAGGTAATATCAACCCGTATACAGTTTATAGGACCAAGTAGACAAGCGGACCGTGAGTTAGAAGACTGCTAATTGGATGTATACTAGCATATTTAGGCTGCATTTACAATAGGTTTTTGATGCAAAAATAGTTTTTGACACAATTTTAAAAAACTATTTAAAAAATGTTGCAGTTTCACCACGATCGAGGCATAAGCAACATGTGAACGCAACCTTAAACTGATAATTGGCAAAAGTGTTCAAAAGAAAGCTCGTATCAGATTCTCAACTCATCAACATGGGCCTTTACTCATGAGAAACTCAGGGCTACTTTTCCCTTGTAATTTAGGCGGCTTTCACACTAGCGTCGGCGCGGGGCAGTCGTGTGGCCATATGTCGCAATGCGTCGCTAATGTTAATCTATGGGGAAAAAAACGCATCCTGCAGACAACTTTGCAGGATGCGTTTTTTTCTCCTAAATGACGCATTGCGACGTACAGTCAAAAACGCTAGTGTGAAAGTAGCCTTACTCTGCACAAGTTAATTTAACTTCACACAGCTTATCAATATATCCTGTTGATACTTAATCCTTTACTAAACAATGTTCATAAAATGTAGCCCTGGTCCAAGTTAAACACATAGTGTTCAAGACTATACGTAAGCAAGACCGTGCATGTTAATGAGACACCCTGGGACAGACATATGCAAAGACAGAAAGCCACGGAGCAGTTAGTGACACACTAGAAATGATTAACACAGCTGCCTGTGGACACAGGTGAAATACCTGGGGTACAGCTCGCTTTGCTTTGTCCTGCTTGTTTCCCTGTCAAAAACCCAGACATACAAGCATATTCAGTAGCCTTAAAAAGCAGCAAACACTGACAGGGTGAGAAAAAAAATAAGGTTTATATACCGTACTTGCTTTCCTGCAAACAAGCACACATGCATTCACTCATACATTTCCCTCCTCAGTCGAATCCTTTGCAACTTTTTTTTTTTACTAAAAATTGCAACTGGGAAACCTGTGTGATAAGTAATGTAGCCATTGTTACATATAATCCATATAGAAACTATAATGGCAGCAACATTAGTAAACATCTAGGCTTCTCAGAACCACACAAAAGATATACGAGAAGATCTTTAATTGGAGAAGGTCAATTGAATTCCAAGGCAGTAAGCAAAAGCAATAGCATGGGAAGTGGGTTACTGAAAGCAGAATCTTCTACTAACCACAAAGTAGAAATTGGGTCAAGAAAATAATAATGTCACAAGCTATTAGTACCCCCTGGAGAAGGCAAACTGGATGATTCAGTAAGTGCAGCCCAATAGGCCGCAGGGAGCCTTCTCCTCTGGGCAATACGTGCATTGATCCTTGTAACTGTGTCCTGGTCTGAGCATTCACAATAAGTTGGGACTTTTATGTCATAACTAATTGTTAACACAATTGGGGGTTGTTATCCTGAATGAATTTCGGACTGAACAATGTAATGCTCTGCATTTATTCTCCTAATGTCTTAAGTGACGTCTATGAATATATCATAACTTTTTAATTATCTTTACATAAGGAAGGGCTGCAAACAGAAGGTATCCCACTCTCCTAACTAGTTGTGGTATAGCTACTTAGGGACCCCTTGAACTAGCCAGCCACTAATAAAGAACCAGCTCTGGAGGGCATGGAAAATCATGTATTTACTGGAAGCAATTAAGTAGAATGGCAGCGTATAATTTTACATTATTAAAAAGGGTTATCCATAATTTTTAAAGTGATGTTTCATCCGTAAAAGACCAATAGAGCAGGGGTCTTCTGCAGTGGGCAGACCTGTACAAATTCTCCAAATTTAGTCAGTCAATTTAACCAGCAGGGAGAGAAATATATATATATGAAGCAACTTTGAATCATATTGTTATACCCCTCCATGCCCCATGTGTTGCTCCTGCCCCGACAAAGGGCAGTACCCAAGTATGGTACTGTCTAAAAGAACCCCAAAACCAAGTGTCTTTCCCAAGTGGGGCATGACAGGGTATAACAGTTTAAATCCTTGAGACGACTGACTCCGATCCCTCCTGCACTTAGGATTCAGGTAAGTCATGCAATTCTGGGAAGACCTAACCTTTTTTATGAGCACTTGCAGTTTATATGTTTATTCTGGTGGTATATATATATATACAGTGGGGCAAAAAAGTATTTAGTCAGTCAGCAATAGTGCAAGTTCCACTACTTAAAAAGATGAGAGGCGTCTGTAATTTACATCATAGGTAGACCTCAACTATGGGAGACAAACTGAGAAAAAAAAATCCAGAAAATCACATTGTCTGTTTTTTTAACATTTTATTTGCATATTATGGTGGAAAATAAGTATTTGGTCAGAAACAAAATTTCATCTCAATACTTTGTAATATATCCTTTGTTGGCAATGACAGAGGTCAAACGTTTTCTGTAAGTCTTCACAAGGTTGCCACACACTGTTGTTGGTATGTTGGCCCATTCCTCCATGCAGATCTCCTCTAGAGCAGTGATGTTTTTGGCTTTTCGCTTGGCAACACGGACTTTCAACTCCCTCCAAAGGTTTTCTATAGGGTTGAGATCTGGAGACTGGCTAGGCCACTCCAGGACCTTGAAATGCTTCTTACAATGCCACTCCTTCGTTGCCCTAGCGGTGTGCTTTGGATCTTTATCATGTTGAAAGACCCAGCCACGTTTCATCTTCAATGCCCTTGCTGATGGAAGGAGGTTTGCACTCAAAATCTCACGATACATGGCCCCATTCATTCTTTCATGTACCCGGATCAGTCGTCCTGGCCCCTTTGCAGAGAAACAGCCCAAAAGCATGATGTTTCCACCACCATGCTTTACAGTAGGTATGGTGTTTGATGGATGCAACTCAGTATTCTTTTTCCTCCAAACACGACAAGTTGTGTTTCTACCAAACAGTTCCAGTTTGGTTTCATCAGACCATAGGACATTCTCCCAAAACTGCTCTGGATCATCCAAATGCTCTCTAGCAAACTTCAGACGGGCCCGGACATGTACTGGCTTAAGCAGTGGGACACGTCTGGCACTGCAGGATCTGAGTCCATGTTGGCGTAGTGTGTTACTTATGGTAGGCCTTGTTACATTGGTCCCAGCTCTCTGCAGTTCATTCACTAGGTCCCCCCGCGTGGTTCTGGGACTTTTGCTCACCGTTCTTGTGATCATTCTGACCCCACGGGGTGGGATTTTGCGTGGAGCCCCAGATCGAGGGAGATTATCAGTGGTCTTGTATGTCTTCCATTTTCTAATTATTGCTCCCACTGTTGATTTCTTCACTCCAAGCTGGTTGGCTATTGCAGATTCAGTCTTCCCAGCCTGGTGCAGGGCTACAATTTTGTTTCTGGTGTCCTTTGACAGCTCTTTGGTCTTCACCATAGTGAAGTTTGGAGTCAGACTGTTTGAGGGTGTGCACAGGTGTCCATTTATACTGATAACAAGTTTAAACAGGTGCCATTACTACAGGTAATGAGTGGAGGAAAGAGGAGACTCTTAAAGAAGAAGTTACAGGTCTGTGAGAGCCAGAAATCTTGATTGTTTGTTTCTGACCAAATACTTATTTTCCACCATAATATGCAAAAAAAAATGATAAAAAAAAACAGACAATGTGATTTTCTGGATTATTTTTCTCAGTTTGTCTCCCATAGTTGAGATTTACCTATGATGTAAATTACAGACGCCTCTCATCTTTTTAAGTGGTGGAACTTGCACTATTGCTGACTGACTAAATACTTTTTTGCCCCACTGTGTATATATATATATATATATATATATATATATATATATATATATATATATATATATATATATATATATATATTTATTTCGCTCCCTGCGGGTTAAATGAAATAAAAAAAGTCATCCTAAAATGGCGGCAATCAGTATCATATTGATATGAATCTTAACTTTTTGCACACCAGTAGATTAGCTGTTTTAACAAGCAAGTGCTGGTGCCATTATTCTACTGCCCAATGCTGAGCTTTTTGTGAAATGATGCAGCAATATGAAGCATAGCAGCTATGGAAAATATAGCACTGTGCAGTAAGGTCCCATGGAAACTATGAAGGGAAAACAACACCCCCAAAACCACTACTACCCTACAATCAGTTTAGATAAATTACTAAATGTCCAGAAAATAACAAAGGGCACTTCAACAATACTAAGACACTAGATCCCATAGCAATCTCAATGGACCCAAGAAGAGATCCCACAAATAAAATGTAAAATCATTTTTATTAGTAGGTAAATATAAAAGGAACAATGAATAGATCCAAAAATTACACAAAATACCGTACTAAGGGACGCCACAGAACAAAGTAACTAAGGGTACATATGCATAACAACCATCTGCATAAGACACATGCTAGAGGATGACTAAAAGTGCTTGAGCCAAAAAAGGGGTGAAGGGGACGCCCAGGAGAAGTAGTGTGGCAGGTAATATACATCCGTTGGTTATCTCTTTTTTCCCCCCTTTTCTAGTGAGACTGTTAAGCCCTTTATACTGGCCCATTGCGGCAATTATATATGAATCGGGGGGGTCCAATATTGATTTTGAGACCCTATGTTGTTTAGAGTCTTGGGTGATGATTATATATGCCACTTAGCTTCTCTGTAACATGGGTATTAGTGTCAGTACTTTTTTGGCTCAAGCACTTTTAGTCATCCTCTAGCATGTGTCTTATGCAGATGGTTGTTGTGCATATGTACCCTTAGTTACTTTGTTCTGTGGCGTCCCTTAGTACGGTATTTTGTGTAATTTTTGGATCTATTCATTGTTCCTTTTATATTTATTTACTAATAAAAATGATTTTACATTTTATTTGTGGGATCTCTTCTTGGTTCCATTGAGATTGCTATGGGATCTAGTGTCTTCCTACAATCAGTTTGTCTGACACCACTGATGTAATATTGATAGACTATTCATAGGAGAGGCATTCAATTTTACAAACAAATCAGCATTCTAAAGTCCAGACTTCTGGGACTGCTAAAATTTGAAGATGATTTGTCTTCATGAGAGATCTCCTCTAAGAGTCTACTCCATGATTGTCTCATGCAGGTCACGCTTATTATCTCAAAGGATTTGCCTTAATTCCTGCATGAGCCAGGTTATCTTAAAAGGAACACTGTCAACACAGGATGACTGTTCAAACTTACTACAAACACTTGGTGCATTATGGCATGCATTTAACTACACCTTCCCAACATTTCCACACAACCACCCTCAACTGAAAACTCTGGCTTCATAGGGCCAGAGAAGGGCAGATATACATAGTAACCAAGCAAGTGGGAAGGCCAATAAATGATGCACAGAGTGCCCGTAATTGGTTTGAAGTCATTGCCTTTAAAAACCCTCACCAAGCACATATGCTTCACACAGAGCGGACCAAAATGCATACTGGGATATTGGATCTGTTGCCATGGGTTTACCTGTACATTTTGGCACGGCCTTTTGCATGGAGGAGAGGATGTGCTTGTTCCATCACAGATATCATCTCTCCCCAAGTGTTTCAGTACGATGCACTTTCTCAGTGGGTAGTTCCTGCAAAGAAACACTAGTTATACATAGGTATTTGAGATGCCAATAATGTCAAATATTTTATTCAAAACTGTACTTCTCCTTATTAGCACAGTAAGGTTTAAAGTTCAAAGAATCTTCTCATTTAGTCAATTACTACATTCCAGCATATACACATTCACATGCTCTAAAAATATTTACAAAAGCAATTTTTTGTAAGACAACCCCCTTTAAACGATAAATGAAGGGCAAAGAGAATCTATATATATAATTGTCTAAGGGTTTTTCCGTCTGTCTGTCTGTCCTGGAAATCCCGGCCCTCTGATTGGTCGAGGCCACCAGGCCTCGACCAATCAGCGACGGGCACTGCGACGATGATGTCATAATGGTTGCTATGGCGATGATGATGTCATAAAGGTTGCCTCGACCAACCAGCAACGGGCACAGCGACGATGATGTCATAATGGTTGCCATGGCGATGATGATGTCATAAAGGTTGCCTCGACCAATCAGCAACGGGCACAGCGACGATTATGTCATAATGGTTGCCATGGCGACGATGATGTCATAAAGGTTGCCTCGACCAATCAGCGACGGGCACAGTCTGCCGCGAATTCTGGAATCATCATTTTCCATATACTACGGGGACATGCATATTCTAGAATACCCGATGCGTTAGAATTGGGCCACAATCTAGTTTAATATATTTCTCTTCAATAGAAAGGCAGGTAGTCATCCATATCATATTTTGCTCCGCTTACTTCTCTGAACACTTCTTTAGTGCCTCATCTGCAATCTGCTTCAAGTTAATCAACTTATCTCCACGAAAAAAGCCATCTGAAAAAAAGTCAGAATATATGAAGAAATTCAAAAATCTTTTCTAAAATCATTTCCCAATGCAAGCCCAAGCACTTTAAGAACCATGTCTACCTGCAGTGATAAGAAGGGAGCAGTGAGAGTCCAAGATCCGCTCACACAAAGACTCGGCCGAAAACCCTGCAAACTAGACAAAACAAAGGTCAAACTTTTACTAACAAATATCTTTCCTTACCTATTAAAGAGCAAGATAGAAGTTTCTGCACAAGAGGTTTTTCTTTTTGTCATACTCATCTGATGACAATTTGAGATGTACAGGTGCTGCCAAAACATACCAACTGATCATTCTTGTGGAGAAATTAAGAACCAGCCATGTTTTTTTCTTTTTAAACCGATTTCCATATTTGCATCTCAGATGAGCAATGTTGGAAGTCTCCAGTAGTTTACTTTAAAGCACCACTTCAGCGGTTTGTTTTTTCCCAGTGCTGGAGTGGTACTTTAAATGTAAGCCCCATGCCCCTGTTCTTATACTTACCTTCTGGTGGCTACACCTTTTACTGATGCCACTCAGGTCCTGCGGCGTCACCTTGTGCCCGTAACATTTGACTGGCAGGAAGGAATATATATGACATGCGTATGCAATGCATTCTTAACATCACCTTTTACATACTGTATTTCCCTATGTAATTTAAAACTAATTTTCCAACTAATAAGCCAATGATATAAAAGATATAGATAGAAAAATATTGGATAGCTAATAGATATGGCAGCTCTAATGAGTGTTGTCGTCACTATCTGGCGACGCCTGTGAAAAGCAGGAGCTTTACTACTATTGACAGTTGCCGAAGGCAGATTGGGGGAATGTGGACTATGTCGTAGCTTCATGGAAACATTTTTTGGTAATAAATTGGTGAACGATGGACAGTCTCTCGTTTTTATTTATGTAGTTTTAGGTTTATCGCAATCGTTGTTAACTGCAGATCTTGGGATTTTTTTGACTTTTTTACAATAAATTGGTGAACGAGGGATAGTGTGGGGGAGTCTTTATTTGAACAAGTATTTTTTCTGTGTGTGCTTTTATTTTTGATTACCGAGTTAGTAATGGGGGTGTCTGATAGACACCTCTCAATTACTAACCCAAGGGCTTGATGACAGCTGTGAATTGTCAATTAAAGATACCATCAAAAACAACTAATATTACCCAAGAAATTGAGGAGTGCAGAAGACAGGGGTTCAAACGGAGGCTGTGTGAGCCCTTTGAGGATTATATTTAACCCCTTTACTCCCAAAGGTGGTTTGCACGTTATGGACCGGGCCAATTTTTACAATTCTGACCACTGTCCCTTTATGAGGTTATAACTCTGGAACGCTTCAACGGATCCCGGTGATTCTGACATTGTTTTCTCGTGACATTGTACTTCATGATAGTGGTAAAATTTCTTTGATATTACCTGCGTTTATTTGTGAAAAAAATGGAAATTTGGCGAAAATTTTTAAAATTTCACAATTTTCCAACTTTGAATTTTTATGCAATTAAATCACAGAGATATGTCACACAAAATACTTAATAAGTAACATTTCCCACATGTCTACTTTACATCAGCACAATTTTGGAACCAAAATTTTTTTTTGTTAGGGAGTTGTAAGGATTAAAAATTGACCAGCAATTTCTCATTTTTACAACACCATTTTTTTTTTAGGGACCACATCTCATTTGAAGTCATTTTGAGGGGTCTATATGATAGAAAATACCCAAGTGTGACACCATTCTAAAAACTGCATCCCTCAAGGTGCTCAAAACCACATTCAAGAAGTTTATTAACCCTTCAGGTGTTTCACAGGAATTTTTGGAATGTTTAAATAAAAATGAACATTTAACTTTTTTTCACAAAAAATTTACTTCAGCTCTAATTTGTTTTATTTTACCAAGGGTAACAGGAGAAAATGGACCCCAAACGTTGTTGTACAATTTGTCCTGAGTACGCCGATACCCCACATGTGGGGATAAACCACTGTTTGGGCGCATGACAGAGCTCGGAAGCGAAGGAGCGCCATTTGACTTTTCAATGCAAAATTGACTGGAAATGAGATGGGACGCCATGTTGCGTTTGGAGAGCCACTGATGTGCCTAAACATTGAAACCCCCCACAAGTGACACCATTTTGGAAAGCAGACCCCCTAAAGAACTTATCTAGAGGTGTGGTGAGCACTTTGACCCACCAAGTGCTTCACAGAAGTTTATAATGCAGAACCGTAAAAATAAAAAATAGTTTTTTTCACAAAAATTATCTTTTCGCCCCCAATTTTTATTTTCCCAAGGGTAAGAGAAGAAATTGGACCCCAAAAGTTGTTGTACAATTTGTCCTGAGTACGCCGATACCCCATATGTGGGGGTAAACCACTGTTTGGGCGCATGAGAGAGCTCGGAAGGGAAGGAGCGCCATTTGACTTTTCAATGCAAAATTGACAGGAATTGAGATGGGACGCCATGTTGCGTTTGGAGAGCCACTGATGTGCCTAAACATTGAAACCCCCCACAAGTGACACCATTTTGGAAAGTAGACCCCCTAAGGAACATATCTAGATGTGTGGTGAGCACTTTGACCCACCAAGGGCTTCACTACAATTTATAATGCAGAGCTGTAAAAATAAAACAAACATTTTTTCCCACAAAAATTCTTTTTTAGCCCCCAGTTTTGTATTTTTCCAAGGGTAACAGGAGAAATTGGACCCTAAATATTGTTGTCCAATTTGTCCCGAGTACGCTGATACCCGATATGTGGGGGGGAACCAACGTTTGAGCGCATGGCAGAGCTCGGAAGGGAAGGAGCATTATTTGGAATGCAGACTTAGATGGATTGGTCTGCAGGCGTCACATTGCGTTTGCAGAGCCCCATATGTACCTAAACAGTAGAAACCCCCCACAAGTGACCCCATACTGGAAACTAGACTCCACGATGTTGTGAGAACTTTGAACCCCCAAGTGTTTCACTACAGTTTATAACGCAGAGCCGTGAAAATAAAAAATCTTTTTTTCCCACAAAAATTATTTTTTAGCCCCCAGTTTTGTATTTTCCCAAGGGTAACAGGAGAAATTGGACCCCAAAAGTTGTTGTCCAATTTGTCCTGACTACGCTGATACCCCATATGTTGGGGTAAACCCCGGTTTGGGCACACGGGAGAGCTCGGAAGGGAAGGAGCACTGTTTTACTTTTTCAACACAGAATTGGCTGGAATTGAGATCGGACGCCATGTCGCGTTTGGAGAGCCCCTGATGTGCCTAAACAGTGGAAACCCCCAATTATAACTGAAACCCTAACCCAAACGCACCCCTAACCCTAATCCCAAAGTAACCCTAACCACACCTCTAACCCAGACACACCCCTAACCCTAATCCCAACCCTATTCCCAACCATAAATGTAATCCAAACCCTAACCCTAAATTTAGCCTCAACCCTAACTGTAGCCTTAACCCTAGCCCCAACCCTATCCCTAGCCCCAACCCTAGCCCCAACCCTAACGGGAAAATGGAAATAAATACATTTTTTTATTTTTTCCTAACTAAGGAGGTGATGAAGGGGGGTTTGATTTACTTTTATAGCGGGTTTTTTAGTGGATTTTTATGATTGGCAGCCGTCACACACTAAAAGACGCTTTTTATTGCAAAAAATATTTTTTGCGTTACCACATTTTGAGAGCTATAATTTTTCCATATTTTTGTCCACAGAGTCATGTGAGGTCTTGTTTTTTGCGGGACGAGTTGACGTTTATATTGGTAACATTTTCGGGCACGTGACATTTTTTGATCGCTTTTTATTCCGATTTTTGTGAGGCAGAATGACCAAAAAACAGCTATTCATGAAATTCTTTTGGGGGAGGCGTTTATACCGTTCCGCGTTTGGTAAAATTAATAAAGCAGTTTTATTCTACGGGTCAGTACGATTACAGAGATACCTCATTTATATAATTTTTTTATGTTTTGGCGCTTTTATACGATAAAAACTATTTTATAGAAAAAATAATTATTTTTGCATCGCTTTATTCTGAGGACTATACCTTTTTTATTTTTTGCTGATGATGCTGTATGGCGGCTTGTTTTTTGCGGGACAAGATGATGCTTTCAGCGGTACCATGGTTATTTATCTGACTTTTTGATCGCGTGTTATTCCACTTTTTGTTCGGCGGTATGATAATAAAGCGTTATTTGCCTCTTTTTCTTACGGTGTTTACTGAAGGTGTTAACTAGTGGGCCAGTTTTATAGGTTGTGTCATTACGGACGCGGCGATACTAAATATGTGTACTTTTATTGTTTCGTTTTTTTTATTTAGATAAAGAAATTATTTATGGGAATAATATATATTTTTTTTTTCATTATTTAGGATTTTTTTTATTTATTTATTTTATTTTTTTTACACGTGGAATTTTTTTTTTTTTTTTTTTTTAACTTTTTTACTTTGTCCCAGGGGGGGACATCACAGATCGGTGATCTGACAGTTTGCACAGCACTCTGTCAGATCACCGATCTGTGTGAGAGCTATGCAGGCTTACCAAGCCCTGCTCTGAGCAGGCACTTGGTAAGCCACCTCCCTCCCTGCAGGACCCAGATGCTGCGGCCATTTTGGATCCGGGCCTGGAGCAGGGAGGGAGGTAAGGAGACCCTCGCAGCAACGCGATCACATCGCGTTGCTGCGGGGGTCTCAGGGAAGCCCGCAGGGAGCCCCCTCCCTGCGCGATGCTTCCCTGTACCGCCGGTACACCGCGATCATGTTTGATCGCGGTGTGCCGGGGGTTAATGTGCCGGGGGCGGTCCGTGATGATAGGCAGCTGACACCCGGCTGCGCTCCCCCGTGAGCGCGGCCGATCGCGCTGGACGTACTATTCCGTCCTTGGGAAGTAGGGCCCACCCCACATGGACGGAATAGTACGTCCAGTGGCAGAAAGGGGTTAAGTCCCAAGGAGGGACAACAGTCTGCCTTCTGGGATGAGATCTGAGGGCTAAGACATGAATCTCTTAATCCAAAGGTGGTTGGCCAAATCCTGTTCGAACATAGAGCTTAGGGAGAAAACTTGAACCTTCAGAGTACTAGGTTTAAGGCCAAGATCTAGCCCTTTTTGTAAGAAATCCAACACTTGTGGAATATTTGGATGGAATCAATCAGGCAGATTCGGGAGACAGAAGGATGAAAACTTCTTCCATACCTTACTATATATAGCATTTGTAACTGGCTTCCTGGATCTCTGTAGGGTAGAAATTACTGTGCCTGAAAGCCCTCTAGCTCTTAGCACCTGGGTCTCAGTAACCAGGCAGCTACGTAGATTCAATATTTGAGGTACTGGATGAAGAAACGACATCTGCTTCCCAGAGTCTAACAGAACCCCCAGAAACTTCCTTGTTTTGGAAGGCTGAAGCTGGGACTTCTTCAGATTTGGCCACCCCCCCTGCGATCGCAGGATATCGAGAGTTTTTGATATGTGGTTTCTGAGAATCAGAGAAGAGGAACCTACAATTAGAAAATCGTCCAGATAAGGAACTATGCAGACTCCTTGTTTCCGGATATATGAAACGGCCTCTGACTTTTTGGAAAAAACTCTCGGCACCGAAGAGATGCCAAAGGGGAGCATGTTGAACTGAAAGTGCTTCACCTGCTGATTTTGCTGTACCGCAAACCTCAGGTATTTCCTGTGTCGAGGATGAACTGGAACATGGAAGTAGGAATCTTTGAGATCTATAGTTGCCATGAAGAAATGCGGGCCTATCAGGGGAATGGCCGACTTCACAGATTCCATCTTGAAGCTGCGATAGAAGATGTGCTTATTGGGATTTTTTAGGTTTATACTAATGCGTGCCTCCCAGAAGGTTTCTTCACTAAAAAAAAAAAAAAGAGACAGGAGTAGTGGCCTGTTCCCCATTGCTGCAGAGGTACTGGGGAGATTGCTTTTGACCTTAGGAGATCCTGGAGACCTGTCATTAGAATGGTTTGGGCTCCTGAAGATGGAAGGGAGGTGACCCTCAGAACCCGAGGAGGGGAGGACTCGAACTCTTTCAGCAGGCCCCCCTTGATGATATTGAGGACCCACTGGAAGTTGGAAATGGCCTGCCAATGGTGGAAAAATTTTGTAAACCTCACCCCTTACTGGGTTGGAGTCATTGCTTATCCTGCCGGGGCTGCTGCTGGGGGACAAGGATGTTCTTCCCCCTTCCCTTCGCATAACTCCATCCTCCAGTTTTACCCTTTGCCTTTGTCTGGGGGGTCTGGGACTGGGAGGCACGAAAAAAAATGCTTCTTGGAGGTTTTTGTTCAGGAAGGGCTTTTTTCCTGTCAGTGGCTTCCTCTAAAATTTCATCAAGAGCAGGGCCAAACACATTCGCCTTTAAAGGGGATTGAACATAATTTAACTTTTGAGGCAACATCCCTGCTCCACATTTTGAGCCAGAGAGCTCTTCTGGCAGAGTTAGATTTGAACTAGGGACCTGGAGGCAATTCAGATTGATTCCATAGATGTATCAGCCAGAAAGCCTGTAGCCCTTTGGAGAATAGGAAGAGAATCCAATAGCATCCCCCTTGAGGTGCGCTGGGATATATGATGCTCCAACTCTTCAAGCCATCGGAAGAGAGCTCTAGCTACACAGGTGGATGTTATTTTAGATTTTAACGCAGAGGTGGACGTTTCCCAGGATTTCTTCAACAGACTATTTTTCTATCCATAGGATCTTTCAATTGTGAAGAATCCACAAACGGGAGTGTGTTTTTTTTAGCCATTCTAGCCACCTGAAGGACCATCTTAGGAATCTCCTAAGTAGGGGAATTACCGTCCAAGGGAAACGTTTCAACTCTGAGGGGGTGGAAAGGCGTTTCTCTGGGAGCTCCCATTCCTGAGCTATCAGATCCAGAATGTTTTTTATTAACTGGAAAGCCCCTTTGTTTCCCTGTTTTCAAGCCCCCCAAAATTTTGTCCTGAATGGACTGCAGGACTGACTCCTCCTCCAACCCCATAGTAGAACGTATAGCGCTCACCAACTCTTCTATATACTCTGACGTGAAAAAATATTTTCTAGCCTCCGAAATCCTGGGGGATGTAGATTCTTTCCATGTTTCAGAGGATGAGGGATAAGAGTGTTCGGACTCGTAATCAGAGTCCACCCCCTCAATTTTCCGTTTTTTTTGTTTTGTTTTTTTTTTTAGAGGTAGATGGCCCTGGAATGAGTGGTGGCGGAGGAGGGGTAAAGGCGGCAAAGGAGGACTGAACCTCCTGCTTGACCAGGGTACATATATCCTCGATGAGAGAGGGCTGTTCCGCTCTGACCACTTTGTCTGTGCACACTTGACAGAGCTTCTTCTCCCATAGCGAGGGAAGCTTACTATTGCAGATCGCACATTTGAGAGGCTTTTTGGCAGGGGTATTATGGGCAGACTGGTCTCCCTAAAAAAGAGGGAGAGTAGTGCAAGTAGAGGGACGTCTATACTGAAAAGGTCCCTAGCCTAGGACCCTCCCTATATCCAACTTACAGGAGCAGCACTGGGTTCTGCAGGAGCAGGGCAGGAAGCACCAACCATACTGAGGGCATCAGTCTTACCTGGAAGGGGTCTTCAGGCAGGTTTAAATAGTTATAAACCCTGCCCCCAGCGCGATTGGCTTTTCTAATTTCCTCCTCCCCGGGTCCAAGAGCAGGCTTCAGCGCACTTTCAAGTGCTCGGCACGCCGTTAAGTAGTCCGGGTGCATGGCACTGGAAGTGCATGCGCCCTCCACTTCCGGGAAGCCGAATAGCGCGCAAGTGAGGAAGAAAGGACCGGAGAGCTTCGGGAGGCCTCTGGTCGGTGATCACCGGCCCGCTTTACCCTCCTTGTGGGGGCGCAGGTGGGCTGGGAAGGTCCCAAGGCCACAGCTGGCGACGGGAGCAGATCTGAGGAGGGACGAACCCACGACCACCACTGTCCGGTTTAGCAAAAGAAGGTACGCTGCAGTCACTGGCCCTACAGCATACTACAACCTCTCCATGCCCCATGGGGGACAGGAAAGACACTGGCGAATAGGAGGTGGGAGGGGCTTTTAACCTCTTGTGCTTCCTGTCCCCCATTAGGGTGTGGAGACAACCTCCCATGCTGTCGTGGAAGGTGACTATAGAAAAATTGCAGATGAGCAATCGTCTGAATTATATGCTGTATTATATGTGTGAGCGAGCCCTAAGTGGTTGCCCAAGCATAGATATAGGTTTTAGGTTGCCAATGTCCATGTGGCGATATCACAGCATGTCTCCTAATCCGTGAGGTTCACTATTGTAAAATAAATCCATTCACTCCATTATAAAATTCAGTGCACAAAAGTATAACTTTGAACCTGCTGTATATTTAGTGACAATTATGAGATGAGATGATATGATCTTCATAAAAATATATGTCCAAACATAAAACTCACCACTATGGAGTGAATGGCTCCAATTCGAGCACAAGCCAGCATTGCCACAACAAGCTCTATCACCATGGGCATATATATGGACACACGGTCTCCTTTTTTCACACCTGCGGAAACAAATGTTAGTTTGTTTTAATGGGTTATGGATACATAAAAAACGACCGTGGTAAGAGTCCACGTTTTATTACAGTAACATTAAGCAGGCATGGTTAAATGACCGTATACCTTGACTACGTAGAACATTGGCAAACTGGCACACCTTCTTCAAGAGCTCTGCATAAGTGATGGACGTAGAGTCTCCTGGTTCATTCCCTTCCCTAAAAAAAAAAAAAAATAAATCAAAGATGAAAGACAGAAATGATCAATTTAAAGTGACAGTAACTGGCCTAACCGCAAAAGAAAAAATCCCTTCGCCCCCTAAAAAAAGAATGAATACATTAGATTAGGCACATAATTCAATCATGACAATATATAATGTAACTCTTAGTCACGCCATCTAGAGCTGAGATTATATATATATAAAGCTGAATGTGTGTGTGTGTATGTCCGGGATTGGCATCCGCACCGTCGCAGCTACAGCCACAAAATTTTGCACAGTCACACGTCTGGACCCTGAGAGCGTCATAGGCTACGTTGTGAGGTGAAATTTTAACCCCGCGCTTTCCAATTCACCAAACAATTTTGCCCCTATCTACATAATGGGGAAAAAGTGAAATGAAAAGTGTTGGAGGCGTCGCAGCTACAGAAACAAAATTTTGCACAGTCACACGTCTGGACCCTGAGAGCGTCATAGGCTACGTTGTGAGGTGAAATTTTAACCCCGCGCTTTCCAATTCACCAAACTATTTTTCCCCTATCTACATAATGGGGAAAAGTGAAAGGAAAAGTGTTGGAGGCAAATTGACAGCTGCCAGATGTGAACAAGGGAGACTTAAAGAGTGAGAGCGATGGCGCCAAAGAGTATATACCGTATAGTTGCTAAGGTGGGACCCCGACATGGGATACTCACCACACACGGGGATATGAACACACACACAAAATGCGCCACACACTACCACCTGCTTGAACACATATACCACCCTCAGCACACATTTCACCACACATACACCAACCTCGCCACATAAAAGTCGAAACACAAAAGTCGCCGCTCAAAACTCACCACGCGCAAAACTCGCCACATGCAAAAAATAGGCTCACGCAAAACTCGCCACAAGTGCAAAACTCACCTCATGGAAAACTCGCCACACGCAAAACTTGCACATGCGGAAAAATTGCCACATGCACAAAATTTGCAACACATGCAAAAGTTGCCTCACACAAAACTTGCACATACTCAAAAGGCACCAGACAAAACTCACCACGCGCAAAACTCGCCATGCGCAAAACTTGCTGCACACAACTTGCTACACTAACCTGTCACATGCAACTCGACACACAAAAAGTTGCTACACGCATGTTGCCACACAAAACTCAACACACACAACTTGACAAACGAAACTCACCCTAAAACACACACAAGTCTGGTATTAGCCTTCAAAAATAAAATTCTGATTAATAAGCAGACAAACTACAAGAGCAACAAATGTACCATATAGGAAATACGGCAGCTGTCAGTCACATACACATAATAGACAGGTTATGTGTGAGCTAACATATACTGCCAGGGGGAGGGCTTCCTGTTGGCTCGGGATATATCAGGCTGCCAATTTATCTTACAAATACTGAGGTAAAAATACTGAGCAAATAACGTGTTAACGAGGTCTAATACAGGAGATCACACAGGTATATACTATATACAGGGGAGATGACACACAGATATATACTATATACAGGAGAGATGACACACAGGTATATACTATATAAAGGAGGAGATGACATACAGGTACATACTATATTCAGGAGGAGATGACATACAGGTATACGCTATATATAGAAGATGACATACAGGTATATACTATATACAGGAGGAGATGACGCACAGATATATACTATATACAGGGGAGATGACACACGTATATACTATATACAGGAGGAGATGACATACAGGTATATACTATATATAGGAGGAGATGACATACAGGTATATACTATATATAGGAGGAGATGACATACAGGTATATACTATATACAGGGGAGATGACACAGGTATATACAGGAGATGAAATACAGGTGTATACTATATATAAGGGAGATGACAAACATGTATATACTGAGGTGAAAATGAGAGGTGTGAGGTGAAAATGAAAAGGTGTGAGTGCAAAATGAGAGGAGTGAGGGAAAATAGTGGAGTGATCGGAAAATGAAAGATGTGAGGTCGAAATGACAAGTGTTAGGGGGGAATGAGAGGAGTGAGGGAGAAAATGAGAGGTGTGAGGGAGAAAATGAGAGATGTGAGGGGGAAAATTAAAGATGTGATTGGGAAAATGAGAGGTGTGATGGGAAAATAAGAGAAGTGAGGTGCTATAACTAACCACAGATATTTACTATACGCCTCCAACACTTTTCCTTTCACTTTTTCCCCATTATGTAGATAGGGGCAAAATTGTTTGGTGAATTGGAACGCGCGGGGTTAAAATTTCACCTCACAACGTAGCCTATGACGCTCTCGGGGATTATATATATATATATATATATATCTGATCTAACGGTTGTTTGAACTACAGTTACAAGTAGCCTAATCTTCAGACAAGTGAGACTTATTATTTATCTAGGCCATTTATACATCTGCTCCACTCCTTTATTTTTGTCACATCACTGATGATAAAAGCCACTTGTTATTTACATGACTGTTCATCTTGGCTATATCCCATTTAGATGACCTAAAGCAATATAGGACTCCGATATTTATTCATCTTCCTATGAGACCACTGGGTCCTCACACTAGGGGTACTTTGTGTGAAAAACTTTGTGTGTGAGATTTTTGTGTATTTTTCAGTGTTTAGTATGTTAAGGGTGCATTAGGGCCTTCAGGACTACCAACGCTGAGCGACGGCGCCATCACGTCTACAACCAGGGTGCCAACCTCCGCTGACAGGTAGGGCGATTTCTTAGGGCTCTTCTAGGGAGAGATTAGCCTTTCATAGTAGGTTATAACACTTTTTCCCTGTTGGCCCATACTTTAGCACCATTTTTAAGCAAATATTGATTTTTAAAATATATATCAATAAAAGTCAATTCGTAGAGGTCTATTTTCCTTTTGGTTCTGAACAAGGGATGACATTAACAATGTGATGGAGGGGGCAGTTGCCTAGCTGATACTCCAGAGACTGTTCATAGCTTGTTCTCCACCACAACTACATCATGATCGTTACCTAGCGCTATTGCCACGAGCTACCAGAAACCAAAAGCCACACAGCATAATCTTGCAAGTTGGGGACCCTTGCACTAGGATACAGGTCACACAATATTAATTGTTCATATAATAACTAGTACTTTATTATAACTGAAAATTAAAGGGAATCTGTCACCTAATTTTGGGCCTATAAGCTGCGGCCACCGCCATCAGGGGCTTATCTACAGCATTCTGTAATGCTGTAGATAAGCTCCCGATGTAACCTGAAACATAACAAAAACACGTTAGATTATACTCAACCATGGGAGGTCCCGATGCGGTCCGGTCCGATGGGCGTCGCAGGTCCGGCGCCTCCCATCTTCATACGATGTCGTCATCTTTTCTTCCTGTCGCAGCTCCTGTGCAGGCGTACTTTATCGGCCCTGTTGTGGGCAGAGCAAAGTACTGCAGTGCTCAGGCACAGGGAAAGGTCAGAGAGGCCCGGCGCCTGCGCATTGAAGTACTTTACGCTGCCCTCATCAGGGCAGATAAAGTACACCTGCGCAGGAGCCGCGACAGGAAGCAAAGAAGAGAACGACATCGTATGAAGATGGGAGGCGCCGGACCCGAACCTGCGACGCCCATCAGACCGGACCGGGACCACTCCTGGGTGAGAATAATCTACCGTAACTTGTTTTTCTTATCTTTCAGGTTACATCGGGGGGGGGGGGGGGGGGGCTTATCTTCAGCATTACAGAATGCTGTAGATAAGCCCCTGATGGCGGTGGCCGAAGCTTATAGGCCCCAAATTAGGTGACAGATTCTTTTTAATTACCGTATAAAGCTGAAATGAATCCTATCAAGCACTAATGAGTCTACAAAGATGGCACACTTAAAGGGAACCTGTCACCCCGTTTTTTCAGATTGAGCTATAAATACTGTTAAATAGGGCCTGCGCTGTGCGTTACTATAGTGTATGTAGTGTACCCTGATTCCCCATGTATGCTGAGAAATACATTACCAAAGTCGCCGTTTTCGCCTGTCAATCAGGCTGGTCTGGTCAGGTGGGCGTGTTCACAGCGCTCTTTTCTTCTCCAGCTTTCCGTTGGTGGCGTAGTGGTGTGCGCATGTCCAAGGTCCGAATTCCCTGCGCCCACGTGAAGACACAGCGCGCGATCTGCGCTGTAATCCCTTGCATCGGTGGGGGCGGCCATCTTCCTGGGGCCGCGCGTGCGCAGATGGAGTGCTCTGCTGCACAGGGCTTCAGGAAAATGGCCGCGGGATGCCGCGCGTGCGCATTAGAGATCGCGGCGGCCATTTTCCCAAAGCCGAGTTTGCATCTCGGCTTTGGAAAAATGGCCGCCGCGATCTCTAATGCGCACGCGCGGCATCCCGCGGCCATTTTCCTGAAGCCCCGTGCAGCAGAGCACTCCATCTGCGCACGCGCGGCCCCAGGAAGATGGCCGCCCCCACCGATGCAAGGGATAACAGCGCAGATCGCGCGCTGTGTCTTCACGTGGGCGCAGGGAATTCGGACCTTGGACATGCGCACACCACTACGCCACCAACGGAAAGCTGGAGAAGAAAAGAGCGCTGTGAACACGCCCACCTGACCAGACCAGCCTGATTGACAGGCGAAAACGGCGACTTTGGTAATGTATTTCTCAGCATACATGGGGAATCAGGGTACACTACATACACTATAGTAACGCACAGCGCAGGCCCTATTTAACAGTACTTATAGCTCAATCTGAAAAAACGGGGTGACAGGTTCCCTTTAAATGCCTTTAAAAGGAATCGGTCACCAGATTTTCACCTGAGAACAGCATGATACAGGGGCGGAGACCGACGATTTCAGGGATGTATTATTTAATGGGCTGCTTGCTGCAGTTTTGAAAAAAATCAGGTTTATGTGCCGCAGATCTATCAACTCTCCGAATACTGAACTTTTTATAACCTCGCCTACAACACTAATTGAGCTTTCAGACTATGCAAACTGTACACAGCTTTCAGTGTTGGGGGTGGGGTTATGCAAAGGAGAAGCCCCCTCACCTTACATGTCTAATCATTTACATATAGCAATCACTAAAGACCATGTCATTTAAGCAGATAAACAGCAGAAATCGGAATTCACATTACAGTGCCAGGGGATCAGTTACTGTGCCCTTTTGAGCAGGATGAAGTACATGTGTGTATGGTAAGTACACCCTGCAGCTGACATACATATACGGTATCAATTTCAGTTCAGAACGACGTGATCAGCTCACATAGGGCTTACAGGCATGGGAGAAATATGTTGTTATCAGGCTGCGGGAGTAATGATCACTTATTGACTCATTGGGTATTATGCTGGTTGAGCCAAGTTTAAATAAATCTCTGCTTTAGACTGAACTTTCTGGTGTGCAATGCTGCCGTGGGCCTGTGAATTCCAGGACTTAATCCCTTAAAATACAGTCACAAACAAGGATAACAATCCATTGTTCTGTATATTATCATCTTTTTATAGGTTGACATTGTAATGTACATATAGCACCCCTTCAGGGCTAGAGTTAGTGGCAGGCTGACCAGGCCGCTGCCTAAGGTCCCCAGCTGTGGTGTGAGCTAATAGCAGCATACCACAAGGCCGCTATGGGGCCCAGCATCGTGCCGCCATCATTAAATTAGTCGGTGTCACGGAAGCCGAAACATTTGGAAGCAGTGACTGAGGAGAAAGTGTCAGATGACGCTCTCTCTCCCATCATTCCCCCGCTGCTTCTGATGCAGTGGACGCGTGATGACGTCACTTCATCGTGCGTCATGCTATGCCAGTAGTGGAGCTGATGAGATGCAATGCAGAAGCCAGAGTAGCAGGGAACGAGGAAAGGTAAGCATTGTGTGTAATACTGCTGGAGTAAGTGTGAGTGTGTGTGCACGCATTTTGAGGGGGTGCTGCATTATATTGAGCAGTATGATGACACATAGTACAATACACATATACAATACGGGGGACTGTGGTGCACATTATACTATGTGGAGGACTATGGGGTGTATTATACTAAACAAACAAAATGATGCCTATTTATCAAATGATTGTATTGTTTATGCCGAAACAAAAATAATTGTTCTCAGCAGCACATCGTCCGATGTAACCTGCAGATATACTGCCGATATCATACTGTATGGTAACACATTTATCTACTAGTGACCATTCTGCGCCCATCATTCTTCCTCAGGTGTAAAGAGGCCAGGAAACAAGCATTGAACGACTTCAATATAGTCGATCGCACTCGTTTAGAGGCCTGAGCTCAGCGCATGTAAATGCAACAAAATGTTTCTGTGTGATGTGGTAAATGTTGGCATTTGGGGCCCCATTTTAAACTTTTGCCCAGGATCCAACTTTGTCCTTAATTGGTTATGAACTTACCTTCCCTTTAGGGAAACTAAATGGCAAATCCTTGGGGGAGCTTTAATGGCAGACATTAATTCACAAGCCTATAAAAGATTTAAAGCTGTATTCCTACCACAGTAAATATTTTCACACAGCAGATTTTTCATATCATTCACCTGAATAAAGTTTGCAGAAATCCAGTAACAAATCGGCAACAAATTTAGTACACAGAAAAGAGAAAGTCCCCCCAAAAAAGCTAATCATGCAAAAGCAATCTAAAATAAAATTCTATAACTTGGATAAACATCAAATTAAATTAAATTTACAACACTGCTAGGGTGCTTTCACATAGCATTTTTGACTGTGTCCGAGGGGCCACCTCCAGTAGGCGTTTATGCCCGAAAATTATGTATGTCAATGCACTCTGTTGAATATTAGACAAAGACAGCAGGAACAATAAACTTCACATACTTAAAAGGGTCATAATTAGTTCAAAAACATTTTGGACATGACAATTTTGGATAAGTGGGACCCCATCGATCACGAGTTTCATAGGCAGCCATTTGTAGTGAACGTGGAAAATACTTTCCCCCATTTAAAATGGTCAAGGAGCGTGGTAAGGGACAGGGAACTGGACATAATGGTGATGGTGCATGCAGAGGCCGTGTCCAAGCTGAAATCGTGCCACAACAAACACCCATATCTTCTCGCCCGACATTCCTGTATGAATTATTAGGGGACCGCAGCACACCACTATTGAACCTAGAGCACTGTCAAAAGGTTGTTGATTGGATAGCAGATAATGCTTCCAGTCACTTTGCCACCATCCCCACCCTGTCTTCCACACAGTCAAGTCTCAGTAGCCGTGAATCTGGACCGCATATTCCTCACCCTGGTCCGCCTTCCTCCCACCATGCCGAGTGCCCAGAGACAACTGATCCCACACTTGGACACTCCGAAGAGCTGTTCACTTTTCCCATTTATAGATTTGGGCCTCTTGCCAGGTCCACTTGAAGAGGGGCAAGAGGAGATCCCATGTAGCGATGCCCTAATATTTGAGCAGCCACAGTCACACGAAGGCGACGGTAGGAAAGTGTCACAAGAGGTGGACGATAAGACATAATTTCCAGAAAGTCAGGAGGACAACCAGGGTGCGAATGTGGAGGACGAGGTGGTGGATTATATAGTAACTGACCCAACCTGGCAGGAGAATATGCAGAGCGATGGCAGCAGCACACAGGGGGAGGGAGGCTTAGCACCCCAACAGGCAGGAAGAAGCAGTGTGGTGGCCGCAGACAGAAGGCAGTCAACCATTCCCCATAACACCAACACGACGGAAGTGGCCAGTACAACTGTTAGGTCTTCCAGAGTCTGGTTGTTTTTTAAAGACTCTGCCGATAACCCAAAGAGGCCATTTGCACCACCTGCCAGGCCAGCATCAGCAGGGGTAGCAAAATTACCAGCCTGACCACCACCAGCATGATCAGGCACATGGCAGCAAAGCACCCGACTTTGTGAGCCGAACCCCAGGGTTCAGGAACAGTGTCTGCAGGTGACACCCCTGCTTCTTCCGTTGTTGTGTGTGCAAGCCAATCCCTTGTCCATGGTGCATGCAAAGATTCCTTCTGCCCTGCACCTGTCGCACACACTCAACCTAGCACCATCAGCAAGCACGCCACGTCCTTGTCCCAGCGCAGCGTTCAGTTGTCTATACCCCAGTCCTTGGAACACAAGCGCAAATATGCAGCCAATGCCCCACAGGCCACACTACTAAATTCACACATTTCACAACTGCTAGCGCTCGAAATGTTTCCTTTTAGGCTCGTGGAGACGGAAGCTTTCCTCAACCTGATGGTAGCGGACGTCCCTCGGTACTCGGTCCACAGCCGCCACTATTTCTCCCAATGTGCCGTTCCCGCATTACACAAGCACATGTCCCACATTAGCCGTGACCTCAACAAGGCAGTTACTGGGAAAGTCCACCTAACCATGGATACGTGAACAAGTGTTTGTGGGCAGGGATGGTACGTCTAGCTGATGGCACACTGGGTAAACAATGGAAGTCGGGACCTAGTCGGACCTTGGGATGGAACACGTCCTCCCAATGCTGAGGATTGCAGGCCCTAGGTCAAACAGGGTTGCCACCACAGTCTACAGCTCCTCCACCTCATCCTACTCCTCCTCTTCAGCCTCCATCTCTCAAATGACCACTTCAGTCACAAGCTGGAAGCACTGTAGCATTGCCTCAGTCAAGCGGCAACAGGCTGTGCTGAAGCTAATATGCTTAGGTGACAAACCACACAATGCTGAAGAGTTGTGGACAGCTCTGAAAGAGCATGCAGATCTGTGGCTGACACCGCTGAACCTACAGCCAGGCATGGTTGTGTGTGACAATGGCCGGAACCTGATGGTGGCTCTGAGGCGAGCTCACACGTACCATGCCTGGCCCATGTGCTTACCCTCGTGGTTCAGCATATTCTCAAAACCTACCTGGAACTGCCGGATCTGCTTGTCACAGTATGCCGCCTGTGTGCCCATATTAGCAAGTCAGCTACAGCTTCAGCCGCCCTTGCTGTGCTTCAGCAGCATTTGCAGCTTCAGCCTCACCGACTGGTATGTGATGTCCACACGCGTTGGAACTCTATATTGCAGATGTTAGAAAGGATTTGTGAGCAGAAGAGGACAATTGTTGACAACCAGCATCAACAAGCCCGTCGTTATTCAGTTCAGACTCCACACACAAGACCTCAGGCGTGGACATGGATGTCAGACATATGTTCCATCCTCCAAAACTTTGAGGTCTCCACCAAGATGGTGTGCGGCAATGACACTATAATTAGTGTCACCATCCTGATTCTGTGTTCTGAAACGCTCTCTGCTCACAATCAAAAGAGGATTCATTGCAGGCGGAGCACGATGAGATGGAGCAAAAAACCATACAGGGTGATTACACACAGCCCAGCCTCATCTCATCCCAATGTGGATTGGGTGACAATGAGGAAGGAGTTTAGCATGGTCAGTTGTCCTCTTGGTGAGGACACTGAAGTCTTGCCTGTTAGCAGTCTGGCACGCCTGGCTGAGTTTCTATTATACTGCCTTTCCAGTGACCCTCGTGTTCTCAAAATTTTGGGTGAGTCATTACTGGTTGGTGACACTACTAGACCCATGCTACAAGGAGAACTTCCGATCTCTTATTCCTGAGGCGGACAGGTCTACTAAAATGGGGCAGTACCAGAAGGCCCTTGTTGCGGAATTATTAAAAAAATTCCCATCTGAACGTTGGTGGCAGCAGAGGTCACCGTTCATTGGACAACCAAGGAGTACAGGTGAGAGAACTCCAATCCAGCAAAGTTCTGGGAGAGTTTTCTCAGACACTCCCCATTGCACAGGTCGTGAGGCACAGGGTACTCTCACAAGGAGTGCAAAGTTTGGGAAGATGCTGAGGGAGTACCTTGCTGACCATACCAACGTCCTCTGTGATTCCTCTGTGCCTTAATTATTGGGTATCCAAGCTGGACACGTGGCATGAACTGGCTCTCCACGCCATGGAGGTTCTGGCCTGCTAGCATTTTGTCAGAGTGGGTTTTTAGTGCTGCTAGTGGAATTATAAAACTGATAAGCGCATCCGCCTGTCAACTGAAAATGCTGACAGGCTGACTATTAAAATGAACAAGGACTGAATTGGGCCAGAATTCTCAACACCACCAAATGTTAGCAGCGTAACAAACTCAAATCCAGTGTCTTTTTTAAGGTCTATTCCCATGCACCTCTTCACACCTACGCATGGGTATACGCTTCCTGATTTTGGCTATTTGCTGTTGTCGTCCTCCTTCTCCTAATCCTCCACCACCATATCACCAGGGTGACCGTGATCCCATGATGCAACACCCACATCATTTTTTTAAAGGGTGTTTATGATGCCTGTTTAAAAAAAATTGGTAGACAGTATGTTCATGTACATTCCATAGCGGTAAATGTTTGTCAGCCCATACACTTCGTGCATAGGCATTAAACGTATAGGAGACCCACTCTTTTTTTTTTTTTTTTTTTAATGAGGCCCTCCATGTCTCTTCCAAGGGGCATTGGAGTGCCTCCAAATTTTGGGCAGCCGTTGCTTCACTGCATAGGCAAACACTATGGGAGACCCACTTCCTAATAATGAGAACATTGTTTTCAGTAGGTCCTCCTCTGTCTCTTCAAAGGGGTTTTGGGGTGCATCCAAATTTTTGGCAGCCACTCACTGCATACACAATAACAGTAAAGGAGACCCACTGTTTAATAATGGAAACAAAGCATAGCCGGATGATAGCCCTCACTATACTTAGAGAGCTAACTGCTGGACCTATAAAAATAGGTTTTGTGACTTTCAGAGGTCCTCCTTCATAAATGAAACAGGATGTGTCTGATGATGTGTCACAAACACCACATGGCCAGATAAGGTTGGAAAATGTTAAAATGACATTTCCTAGTGAATGCTTTTGTCTTGGTTGAAAGCAAAGCTAAAGTTCAAAAACGCATCAAAAACGCTACGTGTGACCATAGCCCAAGGTGTGGAGGAGCATTTTTGGTTATTTTGCCTTATATACAAGTCATTACCCTGGAAAGGAATTTCTTTAACATATTTCCCAGGAAAATCCATTTTGTTTTTGTATGTTTTATTGTGAGTCTGTAAAAGCGGTGTAAGACTCTGATAATATTGTTCACAGCAGTGACCTGGGAGTCAGAAATGCTTCCAGGGGGTCTTCCCCATGCTGTTCCCATGTCATTTGAGCACTGTTCCCATCGATTTCCACAATTTCTAGTGTCTCTGAGGACCGCCGGGGGGGTCCACCGGAAAAATGCTTGAGTTTCCCATAGACTTACACTGGGCTTGTTGCTCGGGTCGAACACCCGAGCATTCCAATTTGTTCGACCCGAGCACTTTAGTGATTGCCCATCACTATTCCCTATCCTTCCAAATCAGCGTTTTGTACTTTTCTAGCACCATCCCATGATGTAGAGTACACGATGGTCCACAAAACCATAGTATCCAAATCAGGGAATTTCACATCATGTGACTTCAGAAACTTCACTTTGCAAGCAGTGATGTAACCACAAGGATTGTACCTTATTAGCTTGGACTGTTACATATGAGAAAACATCTTTCCTACATCTGATAAACAGAAGTTGAGAAGAAATTAATCCAATTAGTCATTTGCAATGCCCATTACCTAATTTGAGACCAATATTGGCTTTCCAAGTTCATTAAAATGCCGCCAATCTTTCCTAATACACAATTTAAAATTACATATTCCAGAGCTCTGTAGAACATGTATCTCCAAAGAGCCATTACATCTAGGTGCTTGCAGACCATACTGATTAAATCAGCTCAGTGTCACAGCGTCTAATGGAATTTGATAAAATGATAGATTGACAAAACAGGACATCCTATTAGGATAACTGATATACAGGACCTGATAATCAAATTCCATCCAGCAGCTACAGGGCCTATAAATGCCTATAGGATGCTGCAGCTTAGATTATTTTCCATGATTTATTGTGTAAAACTGCGGTAAATAACAGGATTTAAATCCTCCTTTTTTGACAATGCAAAGGATGGCATTAGTGAAGGAAGGCATTGAGACAAATATCAAGGACTTACAAGCTTTCATGTGTAAGGATATGTATATCTTGACAGATTCTGCTTAAAACAGCACCAAAAAAATGGACATAGCGAACAGCAATATGAAAATTACATTGCTATACACATGTTCCATCTTATGTTACGTCATTTAACAATTTTAGGATTCGGAAACCATAAAGTGTTTAACGCCTTCACCCCGCAGCCTGTTTTCACCTTTCTGCCCAGTCCAAATTTTACAATGCGGCAGTTTTTCAGCACAGAAATGGACCAAAAATATTAGGGAATCTTTATGCCAGCTAATTCAATGAGAATTCTGAAGTGCTGTGCACATGATCAGTAATTTTCTTTTGAGTATTTCCAGTGCGTTTTTTCTGAATCAAGTCAATTCACTGTGCAGATTTTTATTGTTTTTCACCCACTGACTTCAATTGAGTGTCAAATCCACAGTAAAAAAACAAGGTATAAAAAGGTTTGCGGATTTACTGCTTTATTTACAGACTTCCTATGGTATTTCCCACGCTGTCATCTTTGAGACAGCGTGGGAAACAGGTGTGGGGGTTCTGATCAGCAGGAACGTTACCGGTCAGAGCGCTATGGGGTCATGCTGTCAGCGTGACCCCGCAGCTGTGACTGTGGCCCGCGGTAAAATGCTTACCGCAGGTCACCGGCGTCACAGCTGGTGAGAGACTACTACTCCCATCAGGCTACATCTGCTGTCACTGATAACAGTCAGTCAGTGCCTGTGCTCAAAATTAAAAAATAAAGCATTTAAAATAATTAAATACATATTCAAAATAAAAAACTCACGCAGCATTGGTGTCATAAGCACAATCACCAGGGCTCATCAGTTGATGAAGTTTCTCACTATAGCTTAGCGCTACACACGGGGGGGTGGGGCATTAGAGGTTTTAGAGATGGGTTGCCTAGCCTTGACTTACTGCAAATAGCCAGGTGGGGTTGCTGCAGGAACCCCATCATTGTCCGGAGTGAGTACTCCGTGAGACGCGGCATCCACCTCTTGTTATACCATCTCTAATCCCACTGGATGATCTTTTAGAGGAAACACTTTCTATTATCAACAACCTTCACATACAGCAGTCGGTAAACTGAAGAAGGTCACCAAGACAAAAACGTCGGTATGTATACTCTTTACTACTTTACGTAGACTGCATTAAATAATTTGACTTCAGCATCTGGTATGTGCCAATTTTTCTATATATGATATTCGATGTGAATAGCCAGGGAATCTTTATAGCTATTGGCTACTTCCAAGAATATTTACATCAGCCCTAAGCTGTTGGTTTTCCCTCTGCTGGTTATGAAAATTACGTGGGAGCCAACAATTTCTTTGCCTGCTGATTTCTGCCAGTTGCTGTTTAGTTACAATCTATGTAGGTTCATTCTATTGACACTCCTACATAGGCTGGGACAGTGAGTGTCTAACTCTTTACTTACTGGTTTAGTAATGAGGGTGTGTGGTTGACAATTTTTCATGACTAAACCTAGGGTTTGGTGTCAATGACAGATGTTGCATCAGAATGAAAAAGAAAGTGTTAGACCAAGAAATTATATCACAAGACATTTGTTTAAAAAAAAAAAAAATCTTTAGCTAAAAAAACAAACATTCATTGCTGTACAATAACAAGCAAAAACGCATGCAAAAAAATGCATACAAAACCGTAGCAAAACGTGAGTTTTTGCCAAAGCAATTTTGCTGCCAAGAGACCAAGAACCCTTACAGAAATTTCTGCAAGTAAGTACTCAAAGTATGAGGTAATAAGTAGTAACAAGTCTGGAATGCTTCAACGAATCAAAGTGATTGAGATTTTTTTTTTTTTGTGACACGTACCTTATGTTAGTGGCAAATTAAAATTTTTATATCCTTAAACCAGTTTGTCATGCTGCACAAAATAATTTATATGTCTGCTTTACATCAGCATTATTTTTGAAACAAAAAAACATTAGGAAGGGTTAAAATTTTAATTTTAACCCTTATCAGTTCGGTAACAAAGCAGTAGGAGCTTAAAGTATTAACAAGGATGAACTATATCAAAACTAAACCAACACAGAAAAAACCAAAGCCATTACGCTAACAAAGCCATTAGGCTAACGGGGTGGGTGCTGTGTCCCCCAATGATTGGCTCGGAGAAAAGGATTTTACGGTGAGTACACAAAAATCCCTGTTTCTCCTACGCCTCATTGGGGGACACAGGACCATGGGACAACCTAAAGCAGTCCCCGTGTGGGAAACAGCCAACTGTTATTGTCCCTTGTACCCACAAGTTACAGATGCGGCACTGCAGCCTGCAAAATTCGTCTGCCAACGGTCGGATCTGCCGAGGCCTGAGAATGGATATGGTAAGGTTTTGTAAACGTATGCAAGCTAGACCAAGACGCAGCTCTGCAAACCTGTTCTGCCAACGTTTGGTGCCAGATGGCCCAAGAGGCACCCACTGACCGCGCGGCATGAGCCTTAATCCCTGCTGGGACAGGATGACCTCTAATCCATTAGGATTCCTGAATAGCCGAACGAATCCACTTAGCTATTGTAGCCTTAGAAGCGGCTAGACCCTTCCTTGGCCCCTCCAGGAGCACGAACAGGGCATCCGACCTGCGGAAAGACGCTGTGCGCGAGACATATCTCCTAAGAGCTCTCACTAAATCCAGAGTGTGAAGGGCCTTCTCGATACGATATGCTGGTTCCGGACAGAATGAAGGCAAGACAATTTCCTCATTGAGATGAAAAGAGGAAACAACTTTCGGCAGAAAAGACGGGGATGTTCTCAAAACCACCTTATCTTGATGAAAATTCAGGAACGGGACTCGACAAGACAAAGCTGCTAGCTCTGAGACTCGTCTGATAGACATGACCGCAACTAAGAAAGCCACTTTCCATGAGAGAAAGTATAGGGAAACTTCCTGCAGAGGTTCGAAGGGGTCCTCTTGCAGGACTCCGAGGACCAAATTAAGGTCCCATGGTTCCAACGGCATCTTATAGGGCAGCACCACGTGTGAGAGACTCCCTGGATGAATGTCTTCACCTGTAATCTGTTGGCAATCCTGCACTGGAACAGGACTGACAAGGCTGAAATCTGCCCCTTGAGAGAACTAAAAGACGAGACCTGAATCCAATCCTGTTTGCAGGAAATCGAGAATGGAAGGGATGGAAAATTCAAGAGCAGAACGTCCCCGGTCCTTGCACCATAAGAAGGTCTTCCAAGTGCGATGATAACTGCGCATAGACGTAGGCTTTCTAGCGCTGATCATGGTAGAAATCACTTCCGGAGAAAACCCTGCCTGCTCTAGGACCCAGGATTCAATGCCTGAGGAGGTGTTGCTTGCCTGAGGAGGTGGTGATGGCGAACTCAGTCGAGGGGTTCAAGAGAGGCCTGGATGTCTTCCTGGAGCAGAACAATATTGTATCATGAAAACTATCTTGTATCCGGAGGACACAGTCCCGGACCCACTCGTCATGTGTGACTGAACGAAAGCAGACGGCCGCCTAATTTGAGTGTGTCCCTCGGATACCATAGTGAGTCATTGAGTGGAAGGCCTGCCTGGTTTGGACCCTTTGGGTCCAGACTGTCTGGGCCTGCCTCTCCAGGAAGGGGAAGGTCTATGTGAGGGCTGGAAACCTCTGTCCCTGTGTTGTAACCGCCCAGGACCTGAGGATGTGGATGTAGAAGACCAGTTTGAGTTGTAACGAAAAAAAAAATAAAAAAAAATAATCGGGACCGAGCTTGCTGCTGCTGGTTCCAAAAGGGCCGAGCAGGCCTCTGCTGGGGGAGAAACTTGTTCTTTCCTCCAGTGGCGTCAGAAATGAGTTGATCGAGCTTTTCGCCAAACAGGCGACCGCTCTGATAGGGTAGAGAGGTTAATGACTTTTTGGAAGCAGAATCCGCACGCCAGTCTCTGAGCCATAGAGCCCTCCTAGTGGTGATAGCATTTGCTGCTGCTTGGGAAGCACAGTTAGCGGCATCCAAGGAAGCGGTGACTACAAAATCCCCAGCTCTGATTATCTGAGTAGCGAGGTCTGCTACTTCGGGAAGGTCGGTGTCCCGAACGGCTGTTGACAAGACCTCCGCCCAGTGGGCGCTAACTGCTGGTAGGCGGAGGTAAGCCTGCGGCCTGTACCGGCCAGAAGCCGGGAGCTAAATTTCTAATGCGGGCCGTGGCCATACACCACCGCGGTACTGCCGCCGGAGCACCGGTGCCCGACCCGGCCATGCAGGCCGGGAGTTTAAGAAATAAGGTCCGCAGCGCAATGTATCTGAGGGCACCTCCCCCATCCCAGGGACCAGGACTCCCCTGAACCTCCACCAGCCGCTGCAGATCTACTCACAGTAGGTGCACTGGCTTGATATTCAGACTCAATCCACCGACGCCATAGTCAGGGGTGGGTGGAGAGCTTCTGCCTTCCATCATCCGCTATATCAGTGGTGATGCAGTGGGGGGCTGCACGGACGCCATAGAAATAATGTCCGGCTGTACGCCTGGCTCCAGGAGAGGTAGATGGAGACGATACTCCATGTGGTCGCCTGCTGGTGTGGGGAGATCGGAACGCGAAGGAACCGTCGCCCCTAAAATGAGCTCAGGCCTGGCTTCCCACGTCGCAGGAGAGGGTACGGGGAGGGACTCTCCGTGTTCTCGCCTGTTGATGATTCGGAGATCGGAACCTAGTAAGTATCCGTCGCCCCTTCACTCAGTTAAATAAAAAATAGAAGATAAAAATCAAGAATAAAATAAAAACGTTGAAGTCTGAAAATCAGACCCAAGTGCCTCCTACAGACACTAAGCAAGAACTGGTTCATCTAGAGCCAGCAGGAGGGTGTATACTGCAGGGGAGGAGTTAATCTTCACTTAGTGTCATCCTAGTGGCAGCAGCATAACACCCATGGTCCTGTGTCCCCAATGAGGCGTAGGAGAAAATTAGACACCCCCAGAATAAACTCCTTTATTTGTAATAAGAACAGACATCTTTATTGAATCTAAATTAAACCATACTCACATCATCGCCCATTCCACTGAAGCCAACGTCTCCAGTGAATTAATTAAAATACACAATATTTCTCACCTGTCCAAAGTGAAAAGATAATCCATAATCTCCCACGACGATCCTGATGGCTGAGAGCAGTCACTGATGTGACTGCTCTCAAGGACAGCCGGCTATACACTGACATAGGAGGTAATTACTCCTGCAGTGTATATAGTGCTAAGCTGCGGTACAACGTTCACCGTTCAGAGTTCATCAGCCGAAGAGCCTCAGTGAGCTCACTTTCTCACACAGCTGTGGTGCTGTAAGTGAGGTCACAAAGGCTCATCAGCTGACGAACTCCGGTGAACGTTCTCATCGCAGCTCAGTCCACACATTGAAGGAGTGATTACAGTATTGATTACGGCAGATAGGTGAGGGATATGGTGGTTTACTATTTTTTCTCTTTTTAAGGCAACATGGGAATCGGGGATTAGGCGTTAAGGAGAGCATATGGTGTTTTATATTTTTAATTTTTTTTTACATGAGACAACAGGCTTCAGGGATTAGGGGAGTATATATGTTTTTTTTTATTAGGTCAATATTTCTTTATAACTTTTTTTTAGTTTTTTACTTTGAGCACAGGCAACGGCTGATGCCTACGCCCATCAGTAGCTGCCTGCTCCCACTGCAATCAGTGGCAGCAGGCATCGGTTGATGGGAGTAGTAGTCTCATCAGCAGATGCTGGTAACCTGCGGTATGCATTTTAGCGTGGGTCAGTCACAGTATCATCTGCAGGGTCAAGCTGACATCTCACAGTGACCCCACAGCGCTCTGACTGACAGTAACGTTACTGCCGATCAGAATCGCCGAGCCGATGTTTCTCGCGTTATTACAGATGACGCGTGGGAAACACCTGATACGAAGTCAGGAAAAATGCAAGCAAAAACTCAGCAAATTCGCAAACATTTCTATACCTGCATTTTTGACTGACTCAACTGAAGTCAATGGGTGAAAAATGTGGCAAAAATACAAAGAATTGACATGCTGCAGATTTAAAAGCAGCACAAATTTGGAAAGAAAAAATGATTGATCATATGTATAGCACTTCAAGATTTTCATTGACTTTGCTGGCAAAAGGTTTCCCTAGCATTTATTGGCAAATTCCGTGCTGAAAAACCGCACCAAAAACACAGACAGCTGCTTTTTTTTGCGGGACGAGCTGACTTTTTATTTGTACCATGTCCGTCCCCTAACTTATTTTTTTTAAATCAATTTCTATTCCGATTTTTGGAAGGCAGAATTAATGAAAACCAGCAATTCCGGAATAGCTTGTCTTTTTTTTCATACTGTTCACCATGTGGCAAAAGTGACAAGACCATTTTATTCTTTGGGTCAGTACGATTACAGCAATAGTCTTAGTTACTTACCAGGAACAGAATTTTTTTTTTTAAACTCATGACAGCACCACGAGAGAGGGGATCTGCCCTTTAAGCATAGGAAACCTACAGGAATAAAAGGGCGACATCTCTCACGCATCAGTTGGCTTACAGAGCATGAGAGGACCTCCAATGGTCATTGGAAAACACAATTTTACCTGCACCACAAATTACAACCATAAATGTTAACTTATACACTAGTGAAAGAAGTGCTCACCCATAAGTGATGGGAGGGAATATAAGGGTGCTGTCACGGGTTCTGAAAAATCCCCGTTACCGAAAAGTAACTAAGACTTTATCAATCACAAATGACTGCACCACGAGAGAATTACAGAGAACAGTAAGGATTCAGCCTGGAGCATTCTTCTTCCAAAAGGGGAGGTTGGAAGAGGAACCCATATACAGACTATAATGTTTATAGAAAGTGGAAGGAGAAGACCTGGTTGCTGCTTTACAGATCTGCTCGATTAAGACATCTGTTCTCTCTGCCTAGAAAGGTTGCCAAGGCCCTTGTGGAGTGAGCTTTCAGACCTTCTGGAACTACTTGCAGAATAAGCTAAATAAAATGCCTCCCTAATCCATCTAGCTAGTGTGTGTTTTGAAGAGTTAGGCCCTTTTTGGGTCCAACGAATAACTTTTTTCCAGGGGTCAGCAACAGACAGGTACTTCAGTAGACATCTTCTAACATCTAGCGTATGAAGCTTTCCTTCCTCCTGATTCTTTGGGATTGCACAAAAAGAAGGAAGAACTCTCTTGTAACCTATGAACCCGGGATGCTACTTTAGGTAGGTAGGATGGACCCGACATCAAGATTGCTCTGTCTTCCAAAAACTGAGTGAATGGTGGAACTCTGGAAAGGGCCTGAATGCCACTGACCCTTGATGTTGATGCAGACGTTAAAGTCACCAGGAGAGTTGTTTTAGGGGAAATAATATTTACAGATGCTAAATCAATAGGCTCAAATGGTAACTCTGTCATGGCTGTAAGGCTAGGTTTAAATCCCACGACACTACTCTTTCTTTTAAGATGGGCCTGGATGTAGATGAAGCCCTAATAAATCTAGATACCCAATAATTCTGTGCTAGATGACAGTTAGGCTGCCGTCACACTAGCAGTATTTGGTCAGTATTTTACATCAGTATTTGTAAGCCAAAACCAGGAGTGGGTGATAAATCCAGAAGTGGTGCATATGTTTCTATTATACTTTTTCTCTATTTGTTCCACTCCTGGTTTTGGTTTACAAATACTGATTTAAAATACTGACCAAATACTGCTAGTGTGACGGCAGCCTTATACAGGGCCCCCAGAGTGGACACTTAAACCTTGAGGGTGCCGGTGGATAGTCCTAGTTCAAAGCTTTTTTTTGCAGAAACTCCAGAACACGACCCTTTGGAGCCTCTTCCTCAATCCTTGATCCCGAGGCAGATAGTTTTCTCCATGTTCTGGTAAAAATTCTTGTTGTCAATGCCTTCCTACTTTGAAGATTGGGAGAGAAACCACATTCCATTAACAGCACCCTCTCAAATTCCACGCCGTGAGGTGAAGGTTGGTTACTCGTGGATGGTAGATTGGTGCCTGAGGGGAGATTCAAAACCTCCAAGAGTACCCATGGGTCAACCATGAGAACCATGGTCTTCTGGGCCAACCAAGATAATCCTTGCTTTGTCTTCTCTGATCTTCCTTACCAGCAGCAAGATCAGGGCTATTGGAAGAAAAGCATATGCCAGATTGAACTTCCATGAAACCAAGAAGGAATCCCCCCTCTCCCCCCAGGGACCCTCTCTGGGGTTCAGAGAATAGAAATTATTCATCTTCATGTTCAATTTGGTGGCAAAGAGGTCTATGTCCGGGTGGCCCAACATCTTAAATATCTGGCTGAAGATGCACTGATTATTTTCCACTCTACTTGCTTTAGTTGCGGCTTAGAGAGTCCACCCCGATGTGCTCTTTCCCCCTTATGTGAAGAGCCGTCAAAGACAAGAGATTACTTTCCTCTAGTTGGAATAAGCGATCTGTCGTCTCCATTAATGGACTGGATCGGGTTCCCCCTGGTGGTTTATGTATGCCATTGTTACCTGGTTGTTGGAGACGATCCAGACATGACCCTGTAGAGACACAAGGAGTCTCCTTACTGCTAATTCAACTGCAAGCAATTTCTTCAGGTTTGATGCAAAATCTATTTTGTCAAGTGACCAAATCCCTTGGGTTATTACATCTTCTAGTTGAGCAACCCAACCCCGCCTTGGGGCTTGCATCCATGGTGACCACTCCTGATATTTCATTCTCACAGGGAACCCCACTAAACAGATTAGTGAAAATCAATTAAAAAAAAAAAAGAGGAAGAGACTGCACTGATGACGGAGATAGCGTCATCCTTCCAGGTGCCTTCTAATGGAAATGTCATTAAAAACACATCCCATCGTAAGGCTGTACTTTTAGGGGCTCTAATCTTGAATTTATTTAAAGGTTCAACAGCCAACCCAATTGTTCTAAAGTGGACATCACTCCCTCTAGCTGTGTAGTGCAATGTCGGGACGAATTGCCTACTACTATGTCTACTACTAGAAAGCCATCCAAATTGGGGTACAATCAATACACTCTTTTCCCGGAGATGGTCCATGACATCTGCAACCACTCTGGTGAAAAAACGTGGGACAATAGCGAGGCGAAACAGGAAGGCTCTAAATTGGAAGTGTCTGATTACTCCCCCAAGGACTACCGCAACTGAGGTACTGTTGGTGTTTTACATGTATAGGCATATGGTAGTAAGCATCCTTCATATCTAAAACTGCCATGAAGCAATCCGGGCAGTCTGGCTTAATTAGAAAAAGAGGGGAGTAAAACCCTTTCCCTCTCTCTAACAAGGGAATCTCCAATAGGACAGCTTGCTGCACCAGCTCTGAGACTTCTGCCTCTAGGGCTTGTAGCTCTGTTGTCATAGACAGAGGGAGCTACTATGAACCTTCCTTGCGGGATTGATTGGAACTTCATTTTCGGGCTTGGACTCTACTATCCCAAGTGCAGTCCTAACCGTTTCTACGAGCTTGTCCATCTGTTCTAACCTGTGTCATCTGAAGAAGAGAAGGCTGCTGAAGACAATTTGGAGTGGTCGTCATCCTTATCTGAGAAATTCTATACATCCGACACAGCAAACTTAGCACTTATTCTTTTGTCCCTTATGATCTTTTTCTGGAAAAGGTATTTAAAGGGATGCGCTAACTTCCACCCTGGTGATTGATTTTAAGTTGGTGGCAAAGCTAAGGGTCTCCTCCGCTACTGTCTGCTCTAAACAAGACTAGTAAAGTCTTTTTGGTAGATGTCAGGCAATAGATTCATGCAAAGCGCACACGCCTTGTGCTTATACTTTACTAGGTAAAGAACTGTTCAGCAATAAGGCTACGTTCACATTAGCGCTCTGCATCGGGTGCAGCCGCGGCGACACATGCGCCATGCGCCCCTATATTTAACATGGGGGCACATGGACATGAGTTTGCATGCGTTTTGCGATGCATGCGTCTTTTTTGCCGCAAGCGTTAGGACGCAGAGGACGCAGCAAGATGCATTTTTTTTGCGTCCAAAATCCGGCAAAAAAAAGGACGCATGCATCGTGAAACTATGCGTTTTTGCATGCGTTCTTTGTGTTGTGCGTTGCGTCGCTGACGCAGCAGCACACAACACAAATGTGAACGTAGCCTAAATGACAAAAAAGGGGAAAGGCCATCATATAGTGAACTTTCAGGAAGATCACTTACCAGTGTGAAGCAATCAAATGGTACAGGATTATGAGGGGGGGACACGTCTCAGACAAAAGACGATCTCGAAAGGCTGAAGACTAGTCCACTCTGCTGGAGTTCCTCTGACTGGATCTGCCACTGCCTGCAGAACTCCGTCTCTCAACAACACGGCCGCTGCCAGTACTACTACGGGGTCGACGCTGTTCTGCTTGCTGCTCGGACTTCTGCTGGCACCCACCCCTCCAGAACTTTCAGGGATACTGAATTTGGGTCAGCAGGTCAGTCCCATGGCCTGCGCATCAACATGGTGAACCCCGGCCGCATCATCAGGGTGCGCCCTGGCAAGCTCCTCGACTCCGAATATGCCAGCAGCATCACTGAAGCCCTGCACATGCCACTATCTTCTTTCCTGGTGCGTGCCAGCGCCTGCAGAGCCAGCTATCCCCACCAGAATACAGCTCACCCCAGAACCACTGTGTTGTTTCCAGGGACCCCGCACCGACCAAGGCAAGTGAAATACCGCTGCCTGAACCGACCGGCCGGGGAAAAACAAACAGTCATCCATTCTTCTGATCTTCAGGTAGGCCTGCCAGAGGTTTGCATCTCGGCTTTGGGAAAATGGCCGCCGCGATCTCTTCTGCGCACGCGCGGCATCCCGCGGCCATTTTCCTGAAGTCCCGTGCAGCAGAGCACTCCATCTGCGCACGCGCGGCCCCAGGAAGATGGCCGCTCCCACCGATGACGGGGTAATAGCGCAGATCGCGCGCTGCTTCTTCACGTGCGCGCAGTGGATTCGTCACTGCGACATGCGCACACCACTACGCCACCAACGGAAAGCTGGGGAAGAAAAGAGCGATGTCACCACGCCCACCTGACCAGACCAGCCTGATTGACAGGCGAAAACGGCGACTTTGGTAACGTATTTCTCAGCATAGGTGGGGAATCAGGGTACACTACATACACTATAGTAACGCACAGCGCAGGCCCTATTTAACAGTATTTATATCTCAATCTGAAAAAACGGGGTGACAGGTTCCCTTTAACATATTTGTGTTGTCGGGCACAGGAGGTATGTGTGCTAATTTCTCCTATCCTATGAAAAAGAACCTGAATGTACCTATCTAACCTCTGTTCAAACCATTAAACATTCTCTCACTTCAATTTCATGTAAAGGTAAGTCCTTTCAGAATTATTTGTTTTGGATGCCTGTGGTTATATATTCATAGTTGTATTTAGGAAAAGTGAATCATACTATAGGGAGAAAAGACCAGATGGGAAAAAAATTGAGATTGTCTTTCTAAGTGCGTTATTTCCAGATCCAGGGGTTTCTGTGTACCTCACTGGACCTGATGCATAACACACTATTTATGGGACTGACTGGTCCTTAATTTCTGTAGGGGGTTGGTATTACTCCCCTGCCATATCTGGGATGGAGTTTGAAGCCAATTATCCAGGTCCGCAGAGCGCCGATGCTGTGTGTGATGCCTTGCGTGTCACCGCCAGCAATGTTCCACAAACTGGAAGCACGTCACACGCTATGGGCGGTAACAAGATGGTATGGCTCTGGGTTTATTTAACCCAGACAGGCACATTATAGCAACCAGGAGATCTGGTGGACAACTCCCCTGATGAGTCTGCATAGATGAAACGCATCGGGAGACAAAGTCTTGACACTACCCTTCACACTAGTGGCAGAGTGCAGAACTTGGGGTACCTATCCTCTGGTTAACTAGGCGAGATTAAGTCTTTATTGATACCTTCCATAAAATTCTGGTGTCTTTATTAATTACTTGGTGCATACTTATGATCTAAAAGGAAAAACTAAAAACTATTTAACGTATATATGGTAAACATAGGAAGCACTAGTTATGCTGCATTTTGTCATAATGGGAGAGACATATAGCCAAGTTGTTTTTCTCGTGTACCTGCACAGAGAATTTAGGGGTCTGGAGTGGATATAGGGTCATGTACATGACGACTTTAAAAATACTGTGATCTCTTTTTAACCCCCCTACCTACTGTGTTTACTTATTAAACCAATACCAAAAACTAAAAGCACTTTCAACCATATGATCTGAAAAATGAGAGAGTGTGAACCACCATAAGGATCTTTGGTAACTATGGTAAAAATAAGTGCCTTAAGAAAGGTTATAAAATAAGGTATCAGATAGCACATCACAAACTAATCTCAGAATAGAAGGGTATCCAAGTATTAAGTCCTATAAGTATTTCAGACTGTTATTTTTGTGCTGAAACCCGCAATTGAGATATTTTAGGTACCTCACTCCCCACTGTCAATGCGTGGAGGGCACTTCTGTGCAACATGTGTTCCTTTTGTGTTTTCTGGGGTTTTTTTTGTCAATTTTATTATTAAAAGGTTAAGTTTTAAAATCCCCATTCTCGCTATACCTGACGTACCTGCCAGGATGGGCCCAAAATAGGAGATGTGTATACTATGATGGGCCCAAGATGGCGGACATCTACTATATAATTGTCTAAATGGTACTTCCGTCCGTCTGTCTGTCTGTCACGGATATTAATTGGTCGTGGCCTCTGTCTATCATGGAAACCCAAGTCGCTGATTGGTCGCCGCAAAACAGCCACGACCAATCAGCGACGGCCACAGTCCGGAAGAAAATGGCCGCTCCTTACTCCCCGCAGTCAGTGGCCGCCGGCGGCGCCCGCTCCATACTCCTCGCTCCCCAGTGTCCCCGGCGCCCGCTCCATACTCCCCGCAGTGTCCCCGGCGCCCGCTCCATACTCCTCGCTCCACGCAGTGTCCCCGGCGTCCGCTCCATACTCCCCGCAGTGTCCCCGGCGCCCGCTCCATACTACCAGCAGTGTCCCCGGCGCCTGCTCCATACTCCCCGCAGTGACCCCGGCGCCCGATCCATACTCCTCGATCACCGCAGTCACTCTCCCCGGCGCCCGCTCCATACTTCCCTCCGGTCACCGCTAACACAGGGTTAATGCCGGCGGTAACGGACCGCGTTATGCCGCGGGTAACGCACTCCTTTACCGCCGCTATTAAACCTGTGTGTCCCCAACCTTTTACTACTGATGCTGCCTATGCAGCATCAATAGTAAAAAAAAAGTAATGTTAAAAAAACTGCTATACTCACCCTCCGTTGTCCGCTGAGGCACTCGCCGCCATCTTCCTTTCCCAGCGATGCTTTGCGAAATTACTCAGAAGACCTAGCGGTCTCGCGAGACATCTGGGTAATTTCGCAAAGCATCCTGGGAACGGAAGATGGCGGCGAGTCCATCGACACAGCGCCGTTGGATCCCAGGAGGCCGAGAGACAGGACGCTGAGGAGCAGCAACCAGAATGGTGAGTATGTTAGAACTACAAAGGGCCCTCGGATCGTTAGGTGAGTATGTTTATTTTTTATTTTTTAACCTGTGACATACGTGGCTGGGCAATATACTACGTGGCTGGGCAATATACTACGTGGCTGGGCAATATACTACGTGGGCTGAGCAATATACTACATGGCCATGCATATTCTAGAATACCCGATGCGTTAGAATCGGGCCACCATCTAGTTACTGCATAACGAGCAAGGGGTGGACAACACATGTCTTTATATGATTTAGAATGCTACAAGGAACCATACATCTGACCAACATGCAGGGGGGCCCATTGGAATCTAATTATGCCACTGATTATGTATAACTCAGCTGTGTTATATCTCTGCACAGTAGTTGCAGAGTTCACTGAGGAGGAGGAGAGTATGGTATGTTCTGTTCTCCCCTGCATGACGCTACCTACTTATGATTGGTCATCCTCATGCAGCTGAAGCAGTACACGCCCCAAAAGACAAAATTTCTGGTAACTCCCTTTGAGGTTATCATAAATTATAACCTTAACTTTACAAGCTAATCTTTCCACAACAGAGATGATAAATTAAAACACTTTAAAGCTACGTTTAGTTTTTTTTTTAAAGAAAATCTGGTCAGTTTAACATGCTCAAACTAGTAAAAGGTCCACTTTAACTTTGGGTATCTTTGGAGTTGAAGTCGTAGGGGCTAAGTGAGGCCACCAAAGGCAGCAAGTACCCATCATCTCAAACAATGGGTCAAGTAGGGAAATCTTTATAAGAACCCTCTAGCACTGACAGATTGGGATCACCTGATATTCACACTCTGTCTACACATTGGTGGGAAGGGGTGACCTCTGCTGTTTGGGACTATGCCTTGAATTCTGCTTCAATTCATCCCAAAAGCTGTACTTCTAAATGCTCCTCTTATTTTCCACGGACAACCTGGGATACTTTTTTTCTAAAATACTGACTTCACATACTATGGGATATTTCCTGGAAGAATACAATTTAACATGGTAATTTTTTCTAGAACAATAGCTTTTTTTGCCATTAGTGTGTTTTATCATGTTCCTCAGATATGTTTAATATTGCCAGAATATGGAAAATTCTAAGTCTGGCAAAAAGGACCTCTCTTTACTGACACCTCAAAGTTCAAGAACAAGACCTATAGCCCAGTTGTTTCTCTTGTGTACTTGCAGAGGATTTAGGGGTCTGGGGGTGGATATAGGGTCACATACATGACTTATTTATATATACACTGTGATCTCTTTTTAAACCTCCCCACCTATTGTGTTTACTTGTTATACCAATACCAAAGCACTAAGAGCACTTTAACCCATTAGTGACCGGGCCAAATTTTTTAAATCTGACCAGTGTCCCTTTATTTGGTAATAGCTCTGGAACGCTTAAACAAATCCCAATGATTTTGAGATTGTTTTTCGTAGCACATTGTAATTTATGTTAATGGTAAATTTAGGTCATTATGTTTTGTGTTTATTTATAAAAAAATATCAGAAATTTGACAAAAATGCAAAAAAATAGCAATTTTCAAGCTTTGAAAATGTTTGAGGGTGTCTTACTGAAAAACCAATTCACTAACGGCATCTAAAAAAGTTATTAACTTTTGTAATGGCAAAAAGACATTTATGTCGCATCTGCCACAAAAAATATTACTTACCAATAAAATGCCACTTTATCCCCCAACTTCTTGTCTTGGATATTTCTGTCAAGGACATTGTAACATATATTGGTGACAGCTCCCTTCATGTATTCAATGTAGATCTTCCCTTTAGTAACGTCAAAGTTGTATTTAAAAAATGGCTCAATAGGAGGCACCCGCCAGTAGAAATCATTAGCAATTTCTCCCCAAAACTCTGCAAAAGCAGAAAAAGAAAAAAAATTTAAAAAAGTTAAAGACATTTCTATATATGACATGTACACTTAAGCAACTAGGCATTTTCTATTGTTGCAATACGAAATCTAATCGCCTTCTTTATCCTGGACATTTTTTAACATTGGTAAGATATGCCATAAATGTCCAAACGGTAGGGGGATCCCATCACCATCTAAACAACAAAGCCCTGGTACTCACTGTCAGAAGTGAAGAGGTGGCCGCACACACACCAAGTGGGATCTGTATCCGTCAGACATTTATGGCATATATAAATGTCCCAAATGAAAATGCCCCTTTAAGAACTTTCACAATTTAAAATATTTTGTAAATCCAGCCTCTCGTCATGCATTAATAGAGCTCAGCTACAGAACTGTGAGTCTCTATAGTTACAGACTGCAAATTGTGTAGTCTGATCAGTTATGGATCAGCCTATTCCCTTTGCGCCTCACTGCTTTAATATAGACAGTGTACGTCCAACTCTAATTTTCTCAATCTGCAAAACTACTGTAGTGCTTTAAAGTTTGTGAACCATATTACAATTTTCAATATTTCTGCATAAAATTGATCAAAAACTACACCAACTACACCATAGGAGACAACATCAAGGAAAAACTGCTCTTCAAAAATGAGCAATAATGACCATATTCAGTTTACTACTAATCACCTGAAAAAGCCTGAAGGCTATTGGAACAATGGCCCAAATTCATCAAGTGGGGCATGTTCGAGTCAGAGGCACACACCTCTTAATCAATCAGGTGCATCTGAAAAGTGGCATGTGTCTCGCTACAAATCTTCTCCAGTCGAGCCATTGCTTTACAAAATGAAAACCTCAATCTGGGATATAAAGTAGCGGTATTATAGTTTGGGATTGTTTTGCTGCACCTGGGCGAGGACATCTTGCCATCATTAATGGAACAATGAATTCTGATTTCTACTAGAAAAGTCTAAAGATAAATGTTGATCAGTCCATGAGCTAAACCCTAACTAAGGCTAAGTTCACATTAGCATTCGAGTCTGCAGCTTGCTGCTGCGGTCTTTTCCTTAAGCTCCGCCTACATCCTGCATACCTATCTTTAACATTGGGTACAAAGGGACATGCGTTGTATGCGGATGCATCTGCATGCGTCGTTTTGACGTGACCGAACGCAAGAAAATGCAAAATGTTGCGTTCAGCAGACACATCAAAACGACGCACATGGACGCATCCGCATACAACGCATGTCCTTCCGTACTCAATGTTAACCCCTTTACCCCCAAGGGTGGTTTGCACGTTAATGACCGGGCCAATTTTTACAATTCTGACCACTGTCCCTTTATGAGGTTATAACTCTGGAACGCTTCAATGGATCCTGGTGATTCTGACATTGTTTTCTCGTGACATATTGTACTTCATGACAATGGTAAAAATTATTTGATATAACCTGCGTTTATTTGTGAAAAAAACGGAAATTTGGCGAAAATTATGAAAATTTCGCAATTTTCCAACTTTGAATTTTTATGCAATTAAATCACAGAGATATGTCACACAAAATACTTAATAAGTAACATTTCCCACATGTCTACTTTACATCAGCACAATTTTGGAACCAAAATTTTTTTTTGTTAGGGAGTTATAAGGGTTAAAAGTTGACCAGCAATTTCTCATTTCTACAACACCATTTTATTTTAGGGACCACATCTCATTTGAAGTCATTTTGAGGGGTCTATATGATAGAAAATACCCAAGTGTGACACCATTCTAAAAACTACACCCCTCAAGGTGCTCAAAACCATATTCAAGAAGTTTATTAACCCTTCTGGTGCTTCACAGGAATTTTTTGAATGTTTAAATAAAAATGAACATTTAACTTTTTTTCACAAAAAATGTAATTCAGCTCCAATTTGTTTTATTTTACCAAGGGTAACAGGAGAAAATGGACCCCAAACATTGTTGTACAATTTGTCCTGAGTATGCCAATACCCCACATGTGGGGGTAAACCACTGTTTGGGCGCATGGCAGAGCTCGGAAGCGAAGGAGTGCCATTTGACTTTTCAATGCAAAATTGACTGGAATTGAGATGGGACGCCATGTTTCGTTTGGAGAGCCCCTGATGTGGCTAAACATTGAAACCCCCCACAAGTGACACCATTTTGGAAAGTAGACCCCCTAAGGAACTTATCTAGAGGTGTGGTGAGCACTTTGACCCAACAAGTGCTTCACAGAAGTTTATAATGTAGAACCGTAAAAATAAAAAATCATATTTTTTCACAAAAATTATCTTTTTGCCCCCAATTTTTTATTTTCCCAAGGGTAAGAGAAGAAATTGGACCCCAAAAGTTGTTGTACAATTTGTCCTGAGTACGCTGATAGCCCATATGTGGGGGTAAACCACTGTTTGGGCGGATGGGAGAGCTCGGAAGGGAAGGAGCGCCGTTTGACTTTTCAATGCAAAATTGACAGGAATTGAGATGGGACGTCATGTTGCGTTTGAAGAACCACTGATGTGCCTAAACATTGAAACCCCCCACAAGTGACACCATTTTGGAAAGTAGACCCCCTAAGGAACTTATCTAGAGGTGTGGTGAGCACTTTGACCCACCAAGTGCTTCACAGAAGTTTATAATGTAGAACCGTAAAAATAAAAAATCATATTTTTTCACAAAAATTATCTTTTTGCCCCCAATTTTTTATTTTCCCAAGGGTAAGAGAAGAAATTGGACCCCAAAAGTTGTTGTACAATTTGTCCTGAGTACGCTGATAGCCCATATGTGGGGGTAAACCACTGTTTGGGCGGATGGGAGAGCTCGGAAGGGAAGGAGCGCCGTTTGACTTTTCAATGCAAAATTGACAGGAATTGAGATGGGACGTCATGTTGCGTTTGAAGAACCACTGATGTGCCTAAACATTGAAACCCCCCACAAGTGACACCATTTTGGAAAGTAGACCCCCTAAGGAACTTATCTAGAGGTGTGGTGAGCACTTTGACCCACCAAGTGCTTCACAGAAGTTTATAATGTAGAACCGTAAAAATAAAAAATCATATTTTTTCACAAAAATTATCTTTTTGCCCCCAATTTTTTATTTTCCCAAGGGTAAGAGAAGAAATTGGACCCCAAAAGTTGTTGTACAATTTGTCCTGAGTACGCGGATACCCCATATGTGGGGGTAAACCACTGTTTGGGTGGATGGGAGAGCTCGGAAGGGAAGGAGCGCCGTTTGACTTTTCAAAGCAAAATTGACAGGAATTGAGATGGGACGCCATGTTGCGTTTGAAGAGCCACTGATGTGCCTAAACATTGAAACCCCCCACAAATGACACCATTTTGGAAAGTAGACCCCCTAAGGAACTTATCTAGAGGTGTGGTGAGCACTTTGACCCACCAAGTGCTTCACAGAAGTTTATAATGCAGAGCCGTAAAAATAAAACAAAATTTTTTTCCCACAAAAATTATTTTTTTAGCCCCCAGTTTTGTATTTTCCTGAGGGTAACAGGAGAAATTGGACCCCAAAATTTGTTGCCCAATTTGTCCTGAGTGCGATGATACACCATATGTGGGGGGAACCACTGTTTGGGCACATGGGAGGGCTCAGAAGGGAAGGAGTGCCATTTGAATGCAGACTTAGATGGAATGGTCTGCAGGTGTCACATTGCGTTTGCAGAGCCCCTAATGTACCTAAACAGTAGAAACCCCCCACAAGTGACACCATTTTGGAAAGTAGACCCCCTTAGGAACTTATCTAGATGTGTGCTGAGCGCTTTGACCCACCAAGGGCTTCACAGAAGTTTATAATGGAGAGCCGTAAAAATAAAACAAAAATTTTTTCCCACAAAAATTATTTTTTAGCCCCCAGTTTTGTATTTTCCCGAGGGTAAAAGGAGAAATTCGACCCCACAATTTGTTGTCCAATTTGTCCTGAGTGCGCTGATACCCCATATGTGGGGGGGAACCACTGTTTGGGCGCATGGGAGGGCTCGGAAGGGAAGGAGCTCCATTTGGAATGAGGACTTAGATGGAATGGTCTGCAGGTGTCACATTGCATTTGCAGAGCCCCTAATGTACCTAAACAGTAGAAACCTCCCACAAGTGACACCATTTTGGAAACTAGACCCCCTAAGGAACTCATCTAGATGTGTTGTGATAGCTTTGAACCCCCAAGTGTTTCACTACAGTTTGTAACGCAGAGCCGTGAAAATTAAAAAAAAAAATCTTTCCCCCCAAAATTATTTTTTAGCCCCCAGTTTTGTATTTTCCCGAGGGTAAGAGGAGAAATTCGACCCCAAAAGTTGTTGTCCAATTTGTCCTGAGTGCGCTGATACCCCATATGTGGGGGGGAACCACTGTTTGGGCGCATGGGAGGGCTCGGAAGGGAAGGAGCTCCATTTGGAATGAGGACTTAGATGGAATGGTCTGCAGGTGTCACATTGCATTTGCAGAGCCCCTAATGTACCTAAACAGTAGAAACCTCCCACAAGTGACACCATTTTGGAAACTAGACCCCCTAAGGAACTCATCTAGATGTGTTGTGATAGCTTTGAACCCCCAAGTGTTTCACTACAGTTTGTAACGCAGAGCCGTGAAAATTAAAAAAAAAAATCTTTCCCCCCAAAATTATTTTTTAGCCCCCAGTTTTGTATTTTCCCGAGGGTAAGAGGAGAAATTCGACCCCAAAAGTTGTTGTCCAATTTGTCCTGAGTACGCTGATACCCCGTATGTTGGGGGAAACCAACGTTTGAGCGCATGGCAGAGCTCGGAAGGGAAGGAGCGCCATTTGGAATGCAGACTTAGATGGAATGGTCTGCAGACGTCACATTGCGTTTGCAGAACCCCTAATGTACCTAAACAGTAGAAACCCCCCACAAGTGACCCCATATTGGAAACTAGACCCCCCAGGGAACTAATCTAGATGTGTTGTGAGAACTTTGAACCCCCAAGTGTTTCACTACAGTTTATAACGCAGAGCCGTGAAAATAAAAAATCTTTTTTTTTCCCACAAAAAATATGTTTTAGCCCCGAGTTTTGTATTTTCCCAAGGGTAGCAGGAGAAATTGGACCCCAAAAGTTGTTGTCCTATTTGTCCTGAGTACGCTGATACCCCATATGTTGGGGTAAACCCCTGTTTGGGCACACGGGAGAGCTCGGAAGGGAAGAAGCACTGTTTTACTTTTTCAACGCAGAATTGGCTGGAATTGAGATCGGACGCCATGTCGCGTTTGGAGAGCCCCTGATGTGCCTAAACAGTGGAAACCCCCCAATTATAACTGAAACCCTAATCCAAACACATCCCTAACCCTAATCCCAACAGTAACCCTAACCACACCTCTAACCCTGACACACCCCTAACCCTAATCCCAACCCTATTCCCAACCGTAAATGTAATCTAAACCCTAACTGTAACTTTAGCCCCAACCCAAACTGTAGCCCTAGCCCTAACCCTAGCCCTAACCCTAACCCTAGCCCTAACCCTAGCCCTAACCCTAACCCTAGCCCTAACCCTAGCCCTAACCCTAGCCCTAGCCCTAGCCCTAGCCCTAACCCTAGCCCTAACCCTAGCCCTAACCCTAGCCCTAACTCTAACCCTAGCCCTAATGGGAAAATGGAAATAAATACATTTTTTTAATTTTTCCCTAACTAAGGGGGTGATGAAGGGGGGTTTGATTTACTTTTATAGCGGGTTTTTTAGCGGATTTTTATGATTGGCAGCCGTCACACACTGAAAGACGCTTTTTATTGCAAAAAATATTTTTTGCGTTACCACATTTTGAGAGCTATAATTTTTCTATATTCTGGTCCACAGAGTCATGTGAGGTCTTGGTTTTTGCGGGACGAGTTGATGTTTTTATTGGTAACATTTTCGGGCACGTGACATTTTTTGATCGCTTTTTATTCCGATTTTTGTGAGGCAGAATGACCAAAAACCAGCTATTCATGAATTTCTTTTGGGGGAGGCGTTTATACCGTTCCGCGTTTGGTAAAATTGATGAAGCAGTTTTATTCTTCGGGTCAGTACGATTACAGCGACACCTCATTTATATCATTTTTTTATGTTTTGGCGCTTTTATACGATAAAAACTATTTTATAGAAAAAATAATTATTTTTGCATCGCTTTATTCTCAGGACTATAACTTTTTTATTTTTTTGCTGATGATGCTGTATGGCGGCTCGTTTTTTGCGGGACAAGATGACGTTTTCAGCGGTACCATGGTTAGTTATATCTGTCTTTTTGATCGCGTGTTATTCCACTTTTTGTTCGGCGGTATGATAATAAAGCGTTGTTTTTTGCCTCGTTTTTTTTTTTTTTTTTCTTACGGTGTTTACTGAAGGGGTTAACTAGTGGGCCAGTTTTATAGGTCGGGCCGTTACGGACGCGGCGATACTAAATATGTGTACTTTTATTGTTTTTTTTTTTTTATTTAGATAAAGAAATGTATTTATGGGAATAATTTTTTTTTTTTTTTTTTCATTATTTTGGAATATTTTTTTTTATTTTTTTTTACACATTTGAAATTTTTTTTTTTTACTTTTTTACTTTGTCCCAGGGGGGGACATCACAGATCAGTGATCTGACAGTTTGCACAGCACTCTGTCAGATCACTGATCTGATAGGAGTGCAGGCTGCTTCACAGTGCCTGCTCTGAGCAGGCTCTGTGAAGCCACCTCCCTCCCTGCAGGACCCGGATCCGCGGCCATCTTGGATCCGGGGCTGGAGGGAGCAGGGAGGGAGGTGAGACCCTCGCAGCAACGCGATCACATCGCGTTGCTGCGGGGGGCTCAGGGAAGCCCGCAGGGAGCCCCCTCCCTGCGCGGTGCTTCCCTGTACCGCCGGCACATCGCGATCATCTTTGATCGCGGTGTGCCGGGGGTTAATGTGCCGGGGGCGGTCCGTGACCGCTCCTGGCACATAGTGCCGGATGTCAGCTGCGATAAACAGCTGACACCCGGCCGCGATCGGCGGCGCTCCCCCCGTGAGCGCTGCCGATCGCATATGACGTACTATTGCGTCCTTGGGAAGTAAAGCCCACCCCACATGGACGCAATAGTACGTCTAATGGCAGAAAGGGGTTAAGGATAGGTACGCCGGACGCATGCGTAAGAAGGCGGAGCTGAGGAAAGAAGTCCACAGCACCACGCTGTGGACTCAAAGGCTAATGTGAACCCGACCTAAGAGACCGTCGAGCAAGACGACTCATAGAACAAATCGTTCTAAAAAAAAAAAAAAGGATAAAGGTTAAAATTCTGGAATAGCCAAGCAAAGTCCTGATGATAATGCTATAGAAATGTTGGGGAAAGGACCTGAAGCGTGCTGCTTATGGGAGAAAACACACCAATATAAAGTTTAAGCTGTATTTCAGGAGGAATCTACAATATAATTGTCTAAGGGTCACTTCCGTCTTTCTGTCTGTCTTTCTGTCATGTATATTCATTGGTCGCGGCCTGTCATGGAAATCCAAGTCGCTGATTGGTCATGGCAAAACGCCCACGACCAATCAGCGACAGCCATAGTCTGGCAGCGAAATGGCCGCTGCTTTACTGCCCTGCAGTCAGCGGTGAGCGCTCACACAGGGTTAATGCCAGTGTTAACGGACCGCGGTGTAACGCACTCCATTAACGCAGCTATTAACCCTGTGTGACCAACATTTTACTATTGATGCTGCGTATGCAGCATCAATAGTAAAAAGATCTGTTACAAATAATAATAAATAAAAAAAAGGTTATTCTCACCTTCCGACGTCACCCGCTGTCCTCGGCAGTGCAAGCAGCAGGTTCCGGTGCCAAGGATGCTATGCGAGAAGGACCAGCCATGACGTCACGGTCATGTGACCGCAACGTCATCACAGGTCATGCGCTCATACCAACCCTGGGACCGGAAGCTGCCGCATGCACCGCACAGAGGCACCAGGACTTCAAGGGGCCTTCGGAAGGTGAGTATATGTTTATTTTTTTATTTTAAGTCTTTTTTAACCACGCATATAGTGCCCACATTGCTATATAATACGTGGGCTGTGTTACATACTGCGTGGGCTCTTATATATACTACATCTCTGTGCTATATACTATGTAGCTGGGCAATATACGTGACTGTGCAATATACTACGTGGCTGTGCAATATACTAAGTCCTGTGTTATATACTACGTTGCTGTGCAATATACTATGTGGCTGTGTCAGTTCTGTTATAGACTACGTCGCTGACCAATATACAACATAGCGGTGCAATACACTACGTGACTGTTATATACTACATGGCTGTGCAATATACTACGTGCCTGTGCAATAGACTACGTGCCTCTACAATATACTAGGTGGCTATGTTATATACTACATGGCTCTGCTATATACTACGTGGCTGACCAATATACTACATACCTGTGCAATACATTATGTGGCTATGTTATATACTACGTGGCTGTGTTATATACTACGTAGCTGTTATATACTACGTAAGCTGTGTTACATACTACGCAGCTGTTATATACTACGTCGGTTGTGTTATATACTACGTCACTGTGCAATATAGTACGTAGCCTGTGCTATATACTACCTACATATTCTAGAATACCCGATACGTTAGAATCAGGCCACCATCTAGTAGGATAATAATTCTCCAAAATGAAGTGCAGTCCTAATGAAAAGTTACTGGAAACATGCAGTTAACGCTGCACATGGGAGGGAGGGGGGTGATACCAGACACTGAAGGCAAAGGTTCACATATTTTGGTCAATCACCGACATGTGACATTGCATTCATTTTCATCAATAAAAGAAACTGTTGCTTTTTTTTTTACTCATTGGTTTTATTTGGTTCTCTATTTACTTTCAGGACTTGTGTGAAAATGTGATGCATGCCAAAATATGTTGGCTTCACAAACTTTCAAGCACTACTGTATATATGCATTTATGAGAAATCTGTGTGGCTCCATGCAAAAATAGAGAAACATGCAGGTATAGTATAATAGTGAATAAGAGGCTATGGGTAACATATTCCACATCCGATCTGTACGAACGTCTCAAATCCTTAATTGGCCACTTGAAAAAGACCTAAACATCGAATCTTGTTCACAATGTGCAGTTTGTCAACTTTATTTTTCAATAATGCAAAAAAACTGAATATATATCCATCTCTCTCTCTCTATACACACACACAAACACACACACTACAGACCGAAAGTTTGGACACACCTTCTCATTTAAAGATTTTTCTGCATTTTCATGACCATGAAAATTATAAATTCACACTGAAGGCATCAAAACTATGAATCAACACATGTGGAATTATATACTTAAAAAAGTGTGAAACAACTGAAATTAGGTCTTATATTCTAGGTTCTTCAAAGTAGCCACCTTTTGCTTTGATGACTGCTTTGCACACTCTTGGCATTCTGTTGATGAGCTACAAGAGGTAGTCACCGGAAATGGTCTTCCAACAATCTTGAAGGAGTTCCCAGAGATGGTTAGCACTTGTTGGCCCTTTTGCCTTCACTCTGCGGTCAAGCTCACCCCAAACCATCTCGATTGTGTTCAGGTCTGGTGACTCTGGCATAGCACCCCATCACTCTCCTTCTTGGTCAAATAGTCCTTACACAGCCTGGAGGTGTGTTTGGGGTCATTGTCCTGTTGAAAAATACAGGTCCTTCTCAAAAAATTAGCATATAGTGTTAAATTTCATTATTTACCATAATGTAATGATTACAATTAAACTTTCATATATTATATATTCATTATCCACCAACTGAAATTTGTCAGGTCTTTTATTGTTTTAATACTGATGATTTTGGCATACAACTCCTGATAACCCAAAAAACCTGTCTCAATAAATTAGCATATCAAGAAAAGGTTCTCTAAACGACCTATTACCCTAATCTTCTGAATCAACTAATTAACTCTAAACACATGCAAAAGATACCTGAGGCTTTTATAAACTCCCTGCCTGGTTCATTACTCAAAACCCCCATCATGGGTAAGACTAGCGACCTGACAGATGTCAAGAAGGCCATCATTGACACCCTCAAGCAAGAGGGTAAGACCCAGAAAGAAATTTCTCAACAAATAGGCTGTTCCCAGAGTGCTGTATCAAGGCACCTCAATGGTAAGTCTGTTGGAAGGAAACAATGTGGCAGAAAACGCTGTACAACGAGAAGAGGAGACCGGACCCTGAGGAAGATTGTGGAGAAGGACAGATTCCAGACCTTGGGGAACCCGAGGAAGCAGTGGACTGAGTCTCGTGTGGAAACATCCAGAGCCACCGTGCACAGGCGTGTGCAGGAAATGGGCTACAGGTGCCGCATTCCCCAGGTAAAGCCACTTTTGAACCATAAACAGCGGCAGAGGCGCCTGACCTGGGCTACAGAGAAGCAGCACTGGACTGTTGCTAAGTGGTCCCAAGTACTTTTTTCTGATGAAAGCAAATTTTGCATGTCATTCGGAAATCAAGGTGCCAGAGTCTGGAGGAAGACTGGGGAGAAGGAAATGCCAAAATGCCTGAAGTCCAGTGTCAAGTACCCACAGTCAGTGATGGTGTGGGGTGCCATGTCAGCTGCTGGTGTTGGTCCACTGTGTTTAATCAAGGGCAGGGTCAATGCAGCTAGCTATCAGGAGATTTTGGAGCACTTCATGCTTCCATCGGCTGAAATGCTTTATGGAGATGAAGATTTCATTTTTCAGCACGACCTGGCACCTGCTCACAGTGCCAAAACCACTGGTAAATGGTTTACTGACCATGGTATTACTGTGCTCAATTGGCCTGCCAACTCTCCTGACCTGAACCCCATAGAGAATCTGTGGGATATTGTGAAGAGAAAGTTGAGAGACGCAAGACCCAACACTCTGGATGAGCTTAAGGCCGCTATTGAAGCATCCTGGGCCTCCACAACATCTCAGCAGTGTCACAGGCTGATTGCCTCCATGCCACGCCGCATTGAAGCAGTCATTTCTGCCAAAGGATTCCCGACCAAGTATTGAGTGCATAACTGAACATTATTATTTGATGGTTTTTTTGTTTGTTATTAAAAAACACTTTTATTTGATTGGATGGGTGAAATATGCTAATTTATTGAGACAGGTTTTTTGGGTTATCAGGAGTTGTATGCCAAAATCATCAGTATTAAAACAATAAAAGACCTGACAAATTTCAGTTGGTGGATAATGAATCTATAATATATGAAAGTTTAATTGTAATCATTACATTATGGTAAATAATGAAATTTAACACTATATGCTAATTTTTTGAGAAGGACCTGTAAATGATGGTCCAACTAAACGCAAACCGGATGGAATAGCATGCCGCTGCAAGATGCTGTGGTAGCCATGCTGGTTCAGTATGCCTTCAATTTTGAATAAATCCCCAACATTGTCACCATCAAAGCACCCCCACACCATCACACCTCCTCCTCCATGATTCACTGTGGGAACCAGGCATGTAGAGTCCATCCGTTTACCTTTTCTGCGTCGCACAAAGACACGGTGGTTGGAACCAAATATCTCAAATTTGGACTCATCAGACCAAAGCACAGATTTCCACTGGTCTAATGTCCATTCCTTGTGTTCTTTAGCCCAAACAAGTTTCTTCTGCTTGTTGCCCGTCCTTAGCAGTAGTTTCCTAGCAGCTATTTTACCATGAAGGCCTGCTGCACAAAGTCTCCTCCTAACAGTTGTTGTAGAGATGTGTCTGCTGCTAGAACTCTGTGTGTCATTGACATGGTCTCTAATTTGAGCTGCTGTTAACCTGCGATTTCCGAGGCTGGTGACTCGGATAAACTTATCCTCAGAAGCAGAGGTGACTCTTGGTCTTCCTTTCCTGGGGCGGTCCTCATGTGAGCCAGTTTCTTTGTAGCGCTTGATGGTTTTTGCAACTGCACATGGGGACACTTTCAAAGTTTTCCCAATTTTTCGGACCGACTGACCTTCATTTCTTAAAGTAATGATGGCCACTCTTTTTTCTTTACTTAGAATTTGTATTATGGCAAGAGAAAAGCAGCTAACAGTCTATTCAGTAGAACTATCAGCTGTGTATCCACCAGACTTCTGCTCAACACAACTGATGGTCCCAACCACCTGTGAAGTGAAAACCATTTCCGGTGACTACCTCTTGAAGCTAATCAAGAGAATGCCAAGAGTGTGCAAATCAGTCATCAAAGCAAAAGGTGGCTACTTTGAAGAACCTAGAACAGGGGTGTCAAACTGCATTCCTCGAGGGCTGCAAACAGGTCATGTTTTCAGGATTTCCTTGCATTGCACAGGTGATAATTTAATCACCTACAGAGAATGATTCCAGCACCTTGTGCAATGCTAAGGAAATCTTGAAAACACGCATGGTTTGAGGCCCTCGAGGAATGCAGTTTGACACCCCTGACCTAGAATATAAGACATAACAAAAAAGCGTGAAACTCAAACAACTGAAATTAAGTATATAATTCCACATGTGTTAATTCATAGTTTTGATGCCTTCAGTGTGAATTTACAATTTTCATAGTCATGAAAATACAGAAAAATCTTTAAATGAGAAGGTGTGTCCAAACTTTCGGTCTGTACTGTGTATCTATATCTATATATCTATATCTAAATATATACACACACATACATATATATATACGTATACATATTTACATCAAAAGAGTTGGTTCCAGCCTTCCGATCCATGACATTACCTTGACGTTGGTGGATGGGCTCACATTTTTTGGCCAAATTTTGTGCAAAGCATCTTATGTGTTTTTTCATAGCTTTCACAAGCCATTATGCTATTCACATTTCATGTATCACACATTCCCTTGCTTTAGTACAATTGAGTGCAGCCATTCATTATATATATATATATATATATATATATATATATATATATATATATATATATATATATATATATATATATATATACATACATACATACATACACACACACACACACACACACACACACACACACACCGTATATACTCGAGTATAAGCCGAGATTAGTGTGCGCGCCGCTCTCTGCCTGATCAGTCAGTGCAGAGAGACGCCGGGACGGGACGCTGAGGAGCTGCAAGCAAGAGAGGCGAGTATGGCATTTTTTTTTTATTATTATTGCAGCAGCAGCAATGGCACAGCTTTATACGGAGCATCTATGGGGCAAAAATGAACGGTGCAGAGCACTATATGGCACAGCTATGGGGCAAGAATGAACGGTGCAGAGCACTATATGGCACAGCTATGGGGCAAGAATGAACGGTGCAGAGCACTATATGGCACAGCTATGGGGCAAGAATGAACGGTGCAGAGCACTATATGGCACAGCTATGGGGCAAGAATGAACGGTGCAGAGCACTATATGGCACAGCTATGGGGCAAGAATGAATGGTGCAGAGCACTATATGGCACAGCTATGGGGCATTAATGAACGGTGCAGAGCACTATATGGCACAGCTATGGGGCAAGAATGAACGGTGCAGAGCACTATATGGCACAGTTATGGGGCAATAATGAACGGTGCAGAGCACTATATGGCACAGCTATGGGGCAATAATGAACGGTGCAGAGAACTATATGGCACACCTTTCTATGGTACATCTATGGGGCAATAATGAACGGTGCAGAGCACTATATGGCACAGATATGAGGGCAATAATGAACGGTATGGAGCATCTATTTTTATTTTTGAAATTCACCGGTAGCTGCTGCATTTTCCACCCTAGGCTTATACTCGAGTCAATAAGTTTTCCCAGTTTTTTGTGGCAAAATTAGGGGGGTCGGCTTATACTCGGTCGGCTTATATTCGAGTATATACGGTATACATACATATACACATACATATTCACACACACACACACACTATATGGTGGCCCGATTCTAACGCACTGGGTATTCTAGAAGATGTATAGTAGTATATAACAGCCCACATAGTATGTAACAGCCCACGTAGTATACACTGTGTTCCAAATTATTATGCAAATATTTCCTCATTTTCTTTAAATTACCTATCTGAATTGCAGTCATTGTTATTTTTCAGCCATCTACTATTCTAGTATAAATTGCAATGTTTTGGAACAAACTGCCTATGAAAACAGTATAGTTTAAAAAAAAAAAAAAAACACTCAAAATGCATGTTTTAAATTATTACGCACAGCAGAGTTTAACCTTTTTTTTTTTTTTTTTTATTTAATTTTGAACAAAAAAATGGTCAATTGTGAAGTTATAAGCATTATCAACTTATTACAAAATAAAATCAAACAGTTTTCAAGTGAAAACTTTATTCTAGGTGATGTTACATTTGCACATAGGACCCCTTGTTCCAAAGAAGCTTCTGAACTCTCTCGTCCATTGAATTTCTCAGTTTTTGGATGGTTTCTGCTTCAATTGTTTTGCATGTGGACAGAATACCCTCCCAGAGCTGTTGCTTAGATGTGAACTGCCTCCCGATATCATAGACACTCCTTTTGATGATGCTCCAGAGGTTCTCAATGGGGTTGAGGTCAGGGGAAGATGGTGGCCACACCATAAGTTTGTCCTCTTTTATGCCCATAGCAGCCAGAGATGCAGATGTGTTTTTTGCAGCATGAGACGGTGCATTATCATGCATGAAAATGATCTTGCTGCGGAAAGCACGGTTCTTCCTCTTGAACCATGGCAGGAAGTGTTGTTTTAGAAACTCCACATAGATTATGGAGTTCATCTTTACCCCTTCAGGGATCATAAAGGGGCCAACAATCTCTCTCCCCATGATTCCAGCCCAAAACATTACTCCACCTCCTCCTTGTTGGCGCCTTAGCCGTGTTTTCATGGGGTGTCCATCAACCAGCCATCCTCCACTCTATCCATCTGGACCATCGAGCGTTGCACGGCACTCATCGGTAAACAAAACAGTTTGGAAGTCAGTCTTCATGTATCGTTTGGCCCACTGGAGCCATTTCTGCTTGTGTGCAGTGGATAGAGGTGGTCGACAGGATAGCTTACGCACAGCTGCAAACCTCTGAAGGACCCTGCATCTTGTTGTTCTGGGGACATTGGAGGCACCAGCGGCTTCAAAAACTTGTCTGCTGCTATGACAAGGCATTTTTGCAGCTGCTAGTTTAACCTTACGCAATTGCCTGTTGGAAAGAGTCCTCAATTTTTCCTTATCAGCACGCACACGTGTGTGCTGGGAATCAGCTACATACTTCTTGATTGTGCAATGATTACGATGAAGTGTCTTGGCAATGTTTATTGTAGTCATGCCTTGACCTAAATACTCCACAATTTGTTGCTTCTCAGCAGCCGACACATCCTTTTCTTTCCCATTTTGGCCAAAAAGCATTAAGCTACTTACAGGTAGTGGCATTTTTCGGAGGCCCATGACCGCACTACGAGAGAGGGGATCCGCCCTTAAGGAACAGGAAACCTACAGATACAAAAAGGGCGGCACCTCTCCCATGCATTAGTTGTATTTCAGAGCCTGAGAGGACTACCGCGGTTAGTGGTACCCAAATATACATTATATACATTTTGAAAAAATAACCTATTATATTGTAACTAGACACCATACATGAGATCTACATATTATACTATATACATATCAGGAAGTGCAACCCCCACGTGAATAGGGAGGGAACTAAGGGTGCCGTCATGGGCCTCCGAAAAATGCCGCTACCAGTAAGTAGCTTAATGCTTTATTCGGACTCCCATGACAGCATTACGAGAGATTTACAGAGATGTAAGCTACCTTAGGGAGGGACTATAGTTTGTAGCACCCTTAACCCGAAGGAGAGATCTGTAGGATCCAGTCCCTTCAGGAACAGGAAACCAACTGATGCATGGAGAGGTGCCGCCCTTTTTGTATCTGTAGGTTTCCTGTTCCTTAAGGGCGGATCCCCTCTCTCGTAGTGCTGTCATGGGAGTCCGAATAAATGTAGGCTGCTTAATAATGTGGAACAGCCTTCTTAAGTAGTCTTGCCTTTATTTGGACACACATGCCAAACTAATTTGCACAGGTATCTGCAATTGCTTTCAGTGATAAAAAGAGCCCTGACACATCACCATCAATGAGTTTAAATGACAACAAAAAAATTCTAACCTTATCACTCCTAAACTCTTTGTGCATAATAATGTGGAACAGTGTATAGCACAGAGACGTAGTATATAACAGGCCACGCAGTATATAGCAGTGTGGGCACCATATCCCTGTTAAAAAAAGAATTAAAATAAAAAATAGTTATATACTCACCTTCCAGCGGCCCCCGGATCCAGCCCAGGCGTTTAGTGATGCTCCTCGCGACGCTCCAGTCCCAAGAATGCATTGCGAAAATAACACGTGATGATGTAGCGGTCTTGCGAGACCGCTACGTCATCTTCGGTCATTGCCTCAATTGATTCTGACATTGGCGCGGGATTTAAATCACACTTCGCTGATTGGTCGCACCTGACCGGCCGCGATCAATCAGCGAAGTGTGATTTAAATCCCGCGCCAATGTCGCCGATTGGTCGGAACGGAGCATCGCGAGGAGCAGGAAAAGCTGCCGCGGACGACGGAAGGTGAGAATATCACGATTTTTTAAAATTTATTTTTACCCTTCGCCACGACAGCACCCACATGAGAGGGATCCGCCCATAAGAACAGGAAATCTACAGAATAAAAGGAGGCGGTCCCCCTCCTCCTCAGTTTAGGTTTCCTGTTCCTATAGGAATCCACAGTACCTGCAGTAAGAAGAGGATTCCTGGGCCAAAAGCATCCGCCTCTGTGGTCTCTGAGGGAACAGCAAGGGCTGCGGTGCCAGATGCAGTGATGGGGGAGCCCCTACTTGCAGCCTCCTCCCTCGTCTGTCGGTCATTCCATGGTCCGGGGTGGGACTCCCGGTTCCATGAGGATGAGTGTGTTACTGCGGCCGCCAGGCTTTTCAAAACTTTTAGCGCCGGCTGCGCAGTATGGAGAGCAGCACGTCTGACCCAGAAGTAGCCGGAGAACTTCCGGGTCGGTCCAGAGAGGCAGGAGACACGGCACCAGATTTAAATATGGCAGCGCCAGACATTGCCGGTGTGTGTACCATGGCTTCACCGGCTAATGAAGCGCACCTACAAATGGCAGCACAGCGCCCTCCTAGCAAAGAGGGAAACGCTAGAAGCGGCAGCAAAAAAAGCAGTGGTCGCCCTAAAGATCAGCGAGCCACAAGCAGACAGCAGGGTAGAAAGGATAATCTACCCAAGACCCAGGAGTCTCCACCTCCAAAGCCGGTACCTTTCAGCTTCACTGGGTGAGTGTAAAAATCCTCTTCCTATATGCTGATCTATTCCTCCTATGTCCCCCTCTTCTTTTAGACTAAGAAACAGACGCACAAGTCCAAACAAAGAATGTTCTCTGTGCATGCAGCTCCTCCCGGATTCATACACTAAAGGTACTGTTACACGAAACGATTTACCAACGATCACGACCAGCGATACGACCTGGCCGTGATCGTTTGTAAGTCGTTGTGTGGTCGCTGGGGAGCTGTAACACAGACACCTCTGTCCAGCGACCAACGATCAGGGGAACGACTTCGGCATCGTTGAAACTGTCTTCAACGATACCGAAGTCCCCGGGTAACCATCGGGTTACTAAGTGCAGGGCCGCGCTTAGTAACCCGATATTTACCCTGGTTACCATTGTAAAAGTAAAACAAAAAAAAAACAAAAACAGTACATTCTCACATTCCTGTCATGTCCCCCAGCGTCAGCTTCCCTGCACTGTGTAAGCGCCGGCCGTAAAGCAGAGTGGTGACGTCACCACTGTGCTCTGCTTTACGGCCGGCAGGCGCTGACACAGTCAGTGCGGGAAGCTGACGCCGGGGGACGTGACAGGAATGTGAGTATGTACTGTTTTTTTTTTTTTTTAACTTTTATTATGGTAACCAGGGTAAATATCGGGTTACTAAGCGCGGCCCTGCGTTATGTGTGAAGGTACCTGTAACAGGGTCTACTAAGCTGGGGTACCTCTTTCAGTACCACCCCGTGTTTCCGGAGGTCCACTCTGCTTTTGCTGGATTCTGAATGAAGGACGCTTGCTGGAATTCCTTGGTTACGTGAGAGCATATAAAAGCTGACTGCTACCCCACGTATTTCCAGTCTAAAAGAACTCACTTTATTTACAGCACACAGAATATATAACACAGATACACAGGGCAGGCCAATAGAAAAAGCAGGCCAGACATACATTACAATAGCCGCAGGGGGCCGGAGCCTGCTGATATTTACTGGGGGAATTACAAAGGTGGGGGAGGACAGAACGAGAATAACTTGTCCTCTCTGCCCAGGGGCGCAGCCTGTGGACTGATGCATTTCACATGGAACCTATTATACATAATATATACTGCATAACATATTCTTGGTGCTGGGGGTTCTGTAACAGTACCTTAAAAGGTTATGCCCTGACTGCATTAGTCTAACTTTACGGGAAGAAAGTGTAATGACACCCATGGATGTAAGAGCCATAATACGGGAAGAAATGCAGGCCTTAGGGCAGACCAGTGGTTCAAGTACATGCCTTCCGAATAGATCCCTTTCACCAGTGGCCAGCTCAGATTCAGATGATGTGCAGGAAAAATCCTCTGACACTCCAGGATCCCAATCAAGTTCATCCAAAAATGAGGGTTGTCTTTGCCTCCCTGATGGTAGCATAGATAATTTAATAAAATCTGTCAGGAAGACAATGGGATGCCTTGATGGAAAAGGATCTAAGTCTGCACAAGACAATGTTTGCTGGGATGGCCCACAAAAAATGTAGAACCTTTCCGGTAATTCCAACAATTAAAGAGTTGATTAAAAAAGGAATGGGATAAGCAGAACCTTTGAGGCTTTTTACCATCATCCTCTAAGTGATGCTATCCTTTTAGTGACGACGAACTAAGTTAATGGTCTAAAGTCCCTAAGGTGGATGCTGCAGTAGCATCTACATCAAAAAAGTCTGTCTGCCAGTGGAAGATTCAGGGGTTTTACCCGACCCTCTAGATCGTAAGGCAGAAAGCATGTTAAAAAGATCATGGGAGGCCAACACGGGGGCATTCAAACCGACCATTTCTGGTACATGTACCGCCAGATCATTATTAGTTTAGGTGGATCAGTTGGAGGAGCAAATTAGAGGTAAAATCCCCAGAGAAAAGATTCTGCCGGCAATTCTTCTAATTAAGGAAGCTGTTGCATTCCTAGCGGATGCATCAGCAGACTCCTTACGTTTAGCAGCCAGATCAGCAGGCTTGGTGAACACAGCCCGGCGAGCACTCTGGTTAAAAAGCTGGAAGGACGATGCACAGGCAAAAGCAAAACTTTGTGCAATCTCATGCCAGGGGGAGTTCCTTTTTGGCAAGACATTAGATGACTTCCTGACCAAAGCGGGGGAAAGAAAGAAAGGATTCCCTGATCAATCACTTCCTTCCTACAGGAGAGCCTTCAGAAGACGACCCTTTTTCAGGAATAAAACATTCGAGACCCAAAAGGATCGTTGGGAATCAAAGGACACAAAACAAAAAGGTGCATTGTTTTCTGGATCCTTTGCCGCAAGGCGTAACAAGTACCACTAGTCTTCAAGTTGGTGGCAGACTAAAAATGTTTGTCCAAAAATGGAAACTTATAACATCAAGCCTGTGGATTCTTGACATCATAGAGTCTGGATTAAAATTGGAATTTGAACGAATCCCTCCGCATTCATTTAAAGTAACATCTCTTAGGAGTCCGGAACAACAAAAGGCTCTTGAATTAGAGATCCTGTCCTTACTATCTAAAAAAGTTATGAGATAAGTTCCTAAAGATCAGGAATGAAGGGGATTTTATTCTCCTTTATTTCTGATCACTAAACCTGATGGTTCATTCCAGACCATTATGAGGGTATGTGCACACGTCAGGATTTCTTGCAGAAATTTTCCTGACAAAAACGGACATTTCTGCCAGAAATCCGCATGCGTTTTTCATGCGTTTTTGACGCGTTTTTCCCAAATGTATAGAATAGCGGGAAAAACGCAGAGAATCCGCAAAATTAATCAACATGCTGCTTTTTTTTATCACGATGTGTTTTTTCGCGGAAAAAAACGCATCATGTGCACAAAACATGCAGAATGCATTCTAAATGATAGGATGCATAATGTATGCATTTTTAATGAGTTTTTATAGCGTTTTTACCACGAAAAAACCTGAACGTGTGCACATAGCCTTAATCTCAAAAAATTTAATTATTTTTTATATAACCGTACCTTTAAGATGGAATCCATTGGTTCTATCAATCTTATTTCCTAGATGTGTGATGGCGGGAATAGACTTAAGACGCCTATTACCATCTCCCAATTCACACCAAGTATCAACAATACCTGAGAGTGGCAGTCAACCTGGTAGGACAGATTTGTCATTTCCAATATGCAGCAATGCCCTTTGGTCTTTCGATGGCTCCTCGTGTATTCACAAAAGTAATGTTAGAGGTGATGGCTTACCTGTGCCAACAGGATACTCTAATTATACCCTACCTAGATGATTTTCTGTCTCAGTGTGAGAACAGTCTTTCTAATACAATTTCATCCCTGCAGGAGTTAGGATGGATAGTCAATTTAAAAGAAAACTCCAGATTGGTTCCAGAAACCTTCCAATCCTTCTTGGGACCACATCTAGACTCCATAAGTCAGAGGTGTTTTCTTCCAGAGTCAAAAAAATTGACTATCAAAAGTGACACTAGCAAGGAAAAACCCTAAGACATCACTAAGGGAAGCTATGTCTTTACTGGGGTCCGTAACCTCACGTATTCCAGCAGTTCCATGGGCCCGGTATCATATTAGATCCTTACAACATGAAATCCTGCATGTTCAATAGATCTCACAGGGTCATCTGGAAAGGAAACTAACTCTTTCCCGAAGTGTAATAGAATCCCTGACCTGGTGGTTGGATAGAGAACACCTTTCCAGGGGTGTACCCTGGATAATAGAGCCTTCCAAAATAATCACCACTGACGCTAGTCCCTCGGGATGGGGTGCCCACATTGGGGATAATTTAGCACAGGATCTCTGGAATCCTGCAGAGTCACTCTATTCTTCAAATTGGAAAGAGTTAAAGGCGGTTGATCATGCCTTGAATCATTTTCTTCCACAGATGCAGGGAACACATGTAAGAATCTTGTCAGACAATTCCACCACAGTGGCATACGTGAACCGTCAAGGAGGAACACGGTCAGAAAATCTAATGTCCATAGTAGCAGATCTCTTTCAACTAGCAGAAGCCCATCTTTCATCCCTAACAGCTCTTCATATCAAAGGGGTAGAGAACACAAAAGCAGACTCAGTCGAAACATGCTACGCCAGGGAGAGTGGACTCTCAATTATATTTTTTTTAAAAATAGTAAAATTATGGGGTACTCCACAAATAGACCTGTTCACCACCAGAGAGAACACACAAATTCAAATATTCGCCTCCCTGAACAAAATAGACCATCCGGATGTACTGGACTCACTTCAGTATCCCTGGAATTTCGATCTAGCTTATGCTTTTCCTCCGATGACATCAGGAAGATCAGGAGGGAAAAAGCAAGGGTGATCCTTATCGCACCCTTCTGGCCGAAGAGACCGTGGTTCTCTTGTCTCCGAGCCATGTCAATATGCGACCCTTGGATTCTACCATCAGATCCGAAGCTGCCATCTCAGGGGCAGTTCTTCCATCCTTCCCAGTGAAAGGGCTACACTTGACGACGTGGAATTTGAGAGGCAGCTATTGACTTCAAGGGGCTTCTCTAACAACCTTGTTAACACTCTATTAAGTAGGGAAACATCTACTACTATAACATACAGCAGAGTGTGGAAAAAATTCTTAAATTTTCATACGGAACGTTTCACTAGACAGGCTCCGATCTTTGCTATCCTAGAATTTTTACAGAAAGGTCGAGAACTGGGAATGTCCGTAAACACCTTAAAAGTACAGGTCTCAGCCTTAGGGGCCCTGTATGGGTACAATATAGCGGGAGATAGATGGGTCACGAGATTCATAGGGCATGTAAGCGAAGTAATCCGGTCCACATTCCACGGTTACCACCTTGGGATTTAAACCTAGTACTCGATGCCTTAACTAACTCCCCATTTGAACCGCTAGATTCTGTTCTCTTGAATATTTTGACATATAAGGTACCTCTGTTAGTAGCGTTAGCGTCAGCCAGAAGGGTCAGTGACATCCAGGCCCTGTCCAAAGACCCACCCTTCCTGTTAGTATTCCAAGATCAGGTAATTCTTAAACCAGACCCCTCATACCTCCCTAAAGAGGCGTCTAGCTATCATAGGTCTCAGGAAATATTTCTCCCTTCCTTCTTTGATACTCCAATAACTACAGAGGAACAACGGTTCCATACCTTAGATGTTAAAAGAGCCATCTTGACCTATATAGAAAGATCTCAGGCCTGGAGGCAGAGTAGGGCTCTGTTTGTGTCCTTTCAGGGCCACAAGAAGGGACATGGAGTCACAAAAGCTACCTTATCCCGGGGGATCAGAGAGGCTATCTGCTTGGCTTATTCGTCAAAAGGCGAAAATCCTCCGGAAGGCATAAAAGCACATACTGCGCGAGCCATGGCATCCTCCTGGGCGGAGAAAGCAGACGCGCCAATTGAATATGTAAGGTCGCACCTTTTACAACCATTATAGACTCGATCTATCTACATCTTCTGACCTGGCTTTTGGTAGAGCTGTCCTTAGCACAGTAATCCCATCCAGATGATGGTTCTCTGAAAGTAGGTCCACACATGCTTCTGCCAATCCCCCACCATTTTATCACAAAAGGACATAATATATCCCAGTTGAAGTTTCAGGTCGAACAAATACCGACCCCCGGACGCGGGGGAGGGGGGGGCAAATTGGCTACACTAAAACGCCGCAAGGCGTATTGGATTCACACCCTCGATACCCTGAGTCCGAGGGGACTGAATAGGGAATACGAACTGCTATCTGTTCTATAACGTATTTCTATAATATATTTCTGTGCTATCATGATGGTATGGTTGGTGATGGACATGCTTTATGGTGTTTTATATCCTCTATTTTGATGAGCTTTTCCTGGTCATCCGTGCAATATAACATAAATATGTATTTATTATGTATCTGCAACATAGATCATCCTCTGGATGTCTTTTAGATGACTATGACTAGATGTCACCGTACCTTGCATATTTAACGTTTTTTTATCTGTTTTCCTCAGAGTCACCTTTACTGATGCTGTATGTGTCACTGCGCCACCTTGAATACCACCTACCGTATATACTCGATTATAAGCCGAGATTTTCAGCCCAAATTTTTGGGCTGAAAGTGCCCCTCTCGGCTTATACTCGAGTCAAGGTGGGCGGCAGGGTCGGCGGGTGAGGGGGAGAGGGCGCTGAGGTATACTTACCTAGTCCCAGCGATCCTGGCGCTGTCCCTGCCGTCCCACGGTCTTCGGTGCTGCAGTTCTTCCCCTCTTCAGCGGTCACGTGGGACCGCTCATTAGAAAAATGAATAGGCGGCTCCACCTCTCATAGGGGTGGAGTCGCCTATTCATTTCTCTAATCAGCGGTGCCGGTGACCGCTGATAGAGAAAGAGGCTGCGGCACCGAAGACAGCTGTGACAGGCAGAGCGAGCGTCAGGATCGCTGGGACTAGGTAAGTATTTTATATTCACCTGTCCGCGTTCCATCCGCCGGGCGCCGCTCCATCTTCCCGGCGCCTCCATCTTCCCGGCGTCTGCGCTCTGACTGTTCAGGTCAGAGGGCGCGATGACGCATATAGTGTGCGCGGCGCCCTCTGCCTGATCAGTCAGAGCGGAGAGAGACGTCGGGAAGATGGAGGCGCCGGGACCGGACGCCGGGAGCTGCAAGCAAGAAAGGCGAGTATGTGTTTTTTTTTTTATTGCAGCAGCAGCGGCCATGGCACAGATTTATGTGGAGCATCTATGGGACAATATGAACGGTGCAGAGCATATATGGGGCACAGATATGGGACAATATGAACGGTGCAGAGCATATATGGGGCACAGATATGGGGAAATATGAACGGTGCCGAGCACAGTATGGGGCACAGCTATGGGGCAGTATGAACGGTGCAGAGCATATATGGGGCACAGATATGGGACAATAATGAACGGTGCAGAGCACAGTATGGGGCACAGCTATGGGGCAGTATGAACGGTGTACAGCATATATGGGGCACAGATATGGGACAATAATGAACAGTGCAGAGCATATATGGGGCACAGATATGGGACAATAATGAACGGTGCAGAGCATTGTATATGGGGCACAGATGTGGAGCAATAATGAACGGTGCAGAGCATATATGGGGCACAGATATGGGACAATAATGAACGGTGCAGAGCATATATGGGGCACAGATATGGGGCAATAATGAACGGTGCAAAGCATATATGGGGCACAGATATGGGACAATAATGAACGGTGCAGAGCATATATGGGGCACAGATGGGACAAAATGAATAGTGCAGAGCACTGTATGGGGCACAGCTATGGGGAAATATGAACGGTGCAGAGCACTATATGGCACAGCTATGGGGAAATAATGATCTATTTTTATTTTTGAAATTCACCGGTAAATGCTGCATTTCCACCCTAGGCTTATACTCGAGTCAATAAGTTTTCCCAGTTTTTTGTGGCAAAATTAGGGGGTCGGCTTATACTCGAGTATATACGGTATATGGATATCACCCTCCTCTTCAGCAAATATGTATGGCATTTCTACAAACTCGCACCATCTATAAGCTCACTTTCCATTCACACAGCATCACCACTATAGCCGTGTCCACATAAGTATACCGCCATATGCGGCTCTGTTACCGCTGGACGCGGAGCCACTTGGGGACAGAAAGGACAAACATCCAGCCATAACCCCCTGCAATCTCACTCCAGGACCGCCTCTCACCCGGTCACATGGAACACAGGACACGCCTCCGGACACATCACTTCAGGTCCGGACGCCTTACAGGAAGCACGCGCTATTTAACACGCGCTTCCTCACAAGGGGCCTCTGACTATGCACGCGTCTGACTAGCGGTGGATGCCACGTCACATTCAGGACCCCCAGTGAGCTAAGGTAAACCACGGGATTGATACCCCTCCACTCACCCACCCAGCACTCTGATACATCAGTACTCAGGAGGAATTTCACTGTCTCATTTACAGCTGTCTTACTCTCCATCCTGTTTGATGGGACTATTCAGCATAATCTATGAGGTAACCTTTTTCCAGCTATGTACACCTCACATGCCGGCCAACCACTAGCTAAACGGCACCTGGCATATTTGTCTTTACAGAATTGATCAGGTTTATCTGACAAACCACCATTACCTCACCACAACTGTAACAGTATGGTACGCTATGTTTCCTACTAGTCAACACTGTTTCATCTTGGTGCACTGGAATACTTTGTGGATCCTTGTCATTTTTGAGATACCTTTTTTTCTACTATGACCGAATCGCAATGATGTATATACTTTGGTTGTTTATACTTTTGTTGTTTGTTTTTCCTTTTTCACGCCTTTGACAATCGGATGTTATACTGCATGATTGTATTATGTTCTTTTTTTCATTTCTATTTATTTTGCCACTGTAGAAGGTCTGTTTAGACCGAAATGTTTATTGGTACTACACAATAAATTAAGCTGCATACACTTAAGTTGAGTGCCAGGTTCTCTTTATATTTATGTCACATGGTGTGGGAACCTACCTGTGCACCCTTTCAGTGGTGCGCACGTCTTATTTACTTGTGTTTAATGTAGTAACATATATTAGGAAAGATTAGATTAAAAATTTCCTATTACTCCCTCGCAACCTGCAAATTTTTTACTTTTTATTTATTTTTTTACACCTACTTCCTTTTTGATGACATTTAGTTTGAGAACTCCCTCTACATGCTGGGATTCTCAAACGAGTCGATAAGAGGACTGAGGCTGCAGTCTCTGCCCCCAGCCTAAAACAAAGTGTCATCAGCTACATACGTTTGGGGGGAGGTGGTCTAGGCCCTGTTGTCAATTCTGATATACGATTAATAGAATTTTGTTGCTGTGCAATTTTTTTTTTTTTTTTTTTAAACAGTGATGAGATGTGACAGGAGAGTGCACCATCAGTGCATATTGTAGGAGAAAACCCAGCAAGCATTTTCCTTACAATGTACACCGACTAATAAATGTTAGTTAAGTAACACCCCTTTAACTCCTCTTGACTTTGGACTTCCAGGAATGGAGAAGTCCTTTCTTCTGGCTATTGGTGGCAGTTACAGCCTCAGCTCTTCACACCGAGAGGTGAATAAAACCGTGCTGGGGCCACAGCTGTGATTGGAAGACGAACGCTGCCTGAGAGAAGAAGGTTAATTTCCTTCTGGCAACGGGGCTCTCAGTGCCAGCACGTTATTAACCTGGAGATTAACCTCTTTAAGGGGTTTGTCGGCACAAAATTCAAATCACATACAAGCATTTCATGCACCCTTGAGGTGGGTAAACATTTAAGTGCACTTTACGACCTACTAGTTTTCCCTTCATCTCAACCCTTCTCTGGCCTTATAAAGTCAGAGCTGTCAAAGAAAAGGGTGGAAACAAAGGGAATAAAAGTACTTAGGAAAGTGTATTTAAGTGTTTTAGCCCTTCTGCGATGCGCTGAGCATCTGCTCTTTGTTTATTAGCATAGATTGACTGTTTAGACTCCCTTGAGAATATTTGCAGGGGTTGCATGAGATTAGAAAAGAAAGCAGACCTTTTTACTTGACACTAAAACTAGGGCTGTGGAGTTGGAGCCTATTTTGGTGGAGTAGGTATAAAATGGACCGATTCCTAAAATATATAATAAATTGGGTACAGTAGTTCAATGCAGTTTGTGGGGAATATTTTTTTCATAAGAAATTGGGAAAGTTATGAAATGTCCTATAAGTGTCTGTCCTATTCCTGATCTAAGGTCTAGACTTTTAGCCGAGATGAATTTGTGCTGCAGTTTATGTTCATAAGTAGTGAAACTCCTCCTCTATAAAAATAACCACACAGGGAAGGAAAGCCTACATTCATCTCAGAATTTCTGGAGTGAACAGGAATGCAGGGTTAAAGAAGGTAAGTACTTCCTAAAGCAGATCTAAATTTTCAATAAACTATGCATAAATCAGCAGTCAGTATATGTTGTCTCTGTATGCTTGAAGTTTTAGTGTTTTTCCTCTTTGCTCATGTTTGCAGAAATTAGCTGCTCTGATGACTTATATACACTATACATAGAATAAAGGGGAAAACAGTGTTCTAACATCTTAAATTCAGAAATACAGTAACAGGATCGATGAGGACATATTTGTGTGTGTTCTGGAATGTGATTCAGCACAGATATTACTACAGAAGAACAGTAAAATGATTCTTTACAATTAAATGATCTTGTTGAAGCGGCTTCCCTCCTCTTTCCTATTCATCACATGTGCTGTGTTGTGCACACACTGCAGCTGGCAATAAGAAATAGTCTGTAAGAGGGACATGCTGGAACTCTGATTAGCAAAGTGAGGAAATTGGCTATTGCTGCCAGAACCCCTAAAATTGATTCCATCTTGAAGAGACGTGCTGGAAAAGGGGCAATTGTGGATAAAGCCACTCGGTGGGGCAGCACCTATTTCATGACTGAGTGATTGCTTGAGCTGAAATCCTTCCTTGTAGATATGGCCAACCCTCAGGTAACACTACATGAAGGTCAAGGGACACAGGTGGCTGAATTGAAGGAATTGCTTCATCACCCATTTACAGTGACTAAAAAGTTACAAGCTGAGGATTTAACTCCTGGCATTTTTTATAAAGCAGTGGAAGAACTTGTTGTTTTGTCTGCCCCAAAGAGGAGGTTTAATCGCAGATGTCATTGCTGCTTCACTGAAACAGAGACACACTGCCATTAGAAAATAAAATTCTTCTGGCAGCTGTTTATGTGGACCCGAGTCATCGTATATTGCTGGATGTTCAACAGCTTACTAAAGGAAAAGAAGCTTTGATTGAGGTAGCAGTTAGGATGAGTGGGCTACAGGATGGCCAAGAGCAAGAGGACACGGGTCCTGCCAGTTCTGCTGCCGTTCCTTTATCCTCATCAGATGAGGAGTTTAATTTCGACAAGTATTTGGACGACAGAGCAGGCAAAGCGCTGCTGTAGGGAAAAAGTTTCCACTCCCATAGTAAACAGACTGGCCATATTTCAGCAAAATTTTTCACTTGCTCTCAAAGAAGTAGAATAGTTCAATCATTCATCAAAATTGACTGTGCACAAGGCAATTCCTTTATACCCTGAAATTGCTAAGGTTTCTTTCACACTTCCGTCTTTTTTAAGACATTGCAATGCGTCGTTCTGTGCAAAAAGCACATCCTGCAAAGTTGCCCGCAGGATGCGTCTTTTGCACAGACTTGTATTACCGACGCATCGCGATGTATGGACACTCGTTCCATACGTCGTGCACTGGATGCGTCGGTAATTGGCGAACAGTCACAAAAAAGTTCAATGTAACGTTTTTTTTTGTACGATGCGTCTGCCATTTTCAACCGCGCATGCGCGGCCAAAACTCCGCCCCCTCTTCCCCAGACTGCAGAGTGGGCAGCGGATGCGTCGAAAAACTGCATCCGCTGCCCACTTCGTACGGGCCTGTACCGACGGAAATGTGAAAGAGGCCTAAGAGATGTTGCCCATGTGTTTACTGCTTTGCCACCAACCCAAGTTAGTGTAGAGAGGTTGTTCTCTAGCCTTAAAATAATCAGGTCAGATTTGAGGTCATCTATAAACGAGGAACTGATGGAGGCGATACTATTTCTTAGAACAAATTCATAGACTGCACAAATGCTATTAAGTATGTTTGTTGAAAACTTCCCCCCCCCCCACTTACAGCAGAGTGTATATTAAATTGTAAATATGCAAAGTTTTTTTATTTGTTCTAACGTTGTATTCCAATAAATATATTTTATGTTCTATCCAAATGGTTTGATTATTGTATCATAATGAAGATTAAAAGCCTGATGTTACCATTTTACTACAGTAAATTTATCACTTAAACTTAGACATGAGCCATATATGAGGGCGTTGGAGGTTTGGCTTACCGACTCCACAGCCCTGACTAAAACACTCCTTTTCATGTGCTCTGCTTGACATTTCAGTAAGACAACAGAGCTAACCTAAAATATTAGAAAAACTGATTCTTTGACAAATAGAAGCAGACCCCTTTACCCAATTCCATACAACCTCTTATTTTGGCATTGTGAGGTTCCATACACAAAGATTCACATTTGTATGACATTTGTTTTCATTGTCATGCCCTTCAAGCTGACACATTTGTTTCAACCAGAGCTAAAGAAGTGACTATGAATGGTCTGGTCTGTCCGATACAATTGTTTTGACATAAATAACCAGAGTACTGAATGAATACAAATGTTGCAATACTTACCACACCAAACTAGAAAAAAAGAGCTGTAGGTGCTACCAATATTTACAGTCAAAATAACTGTATGTCGATAAATATGGTATCTTAGCAATGATTGCTAAAATTTGTCTCATTTGTGGGGGAGGGGGGGCTGTGCCAATGAAGGAAAAATCTGAAGTGATCTAGCTACCATTGTACAGATGCAATGTTGGCCTTGCCACACCCATGCAGTGGTTACTAGAGTTACTATTACAGTAGATCCCAAGGAGGAGGAAAATAAAAATTATTTACAGAGACTAAAGACCGAACAACGAAACTTGCCACAAAGGTGGGTAATGCAGTCTAATCCATATTGCTTGCACAATACCTATCCTTCCTTGGGCCTCATTCAGACATCTTTTTTCACAGAGAGAGTGCACTCATTATATTCTATGGGACTAGTATCTTTATTGCAGAGCATGGGGGGAAAAAAAGCATGTCTGTTTCCGAGTCATGAATTAAACTCACCATTATAAAATCTATGCTTCTGTGAAAAACTCTGGCTGCACACTTTACTGGATCCTGTCAGCAGGGTTGTGCATAGTAACCTACACACAGTGTCAGGTCGGCGCCGTTATACTGATTAAAATGATACCTTGGTTGATGAAATCTGTCTTGTGGTTGTTAATATTTAGTTTTCAGTTTTGAGTTAATGATATGCTCGTGCTCCAGGGCGGCTTCATGTGGTGCACCAGTGAACTGCCCCCCAGTTTACATAATGAATATTATATGTACATACTGAACAGTAAAAAACCTTCTGCAGGCAGGTGCCGGCCATGGCACTTTCGATACAGCATAAATCGCATGTGTACTGTGTTTAGAATTAATGTGGTTCAGGTTATTGTGATTAAAAAAAAAAAAAAAAATTGAAAATGGCGCCCGTGCAGAAACTGCTATTGGTGTATAATAGAGGTGATCCGATAGCTGCTAATGCGCACGCAGCACCATTTTGGAGGAGGAAATATTTTCTCTAGTAAGATGGCGCTGCCAGCACCTGCGCAAAAGCAGCTATCGGATCACCTCTATATACACACTGATCGGTGCAACTGCACAGGCGCAGCGGACGCCATTTTCAAATGGATTTTTTCTATCAGGATAACCTCAACCACAATTATAAACACAGTACACATGCGATTATGCTGGAATGCAGGTGCCACAGCTGGCGCTTGCCTGCAGAAGGGCTTTTTTTTTCCAGTATGTACATATATTCATTATGTAAACTAAGGGGCGGGTCATTGAGGGATCAGGGACCTGTCAGAAGCCATACTGATGAATACCTAATCAGAGACCACATGAAGACCCCCACACAAGTCGCCCTGGAGCACGAGAATATCATTAACTCAAATCTGAAAATAAAGATTAACCCCTTCATGGCCCAGCCTATTTTGACCTTAAAGACCTTGCCGTTTTTTGCAATTCTGACCAGTGTCCCTTTATGAGGTAATAACTCAGGAACGCTTCAACGGATCCTAGCGGTTCTGAGATTGTTTTTTCGTGACATGTTGGGCTTCATGTTAGTGGTAAATTTAAGTCAATAAATTTTGCGTTTATTTGTGATAAAAACGGAAATTTGGTGAAAATTTTCAAAATTTCGCAATTTTCACATTTTGAATTTTTATTCTGTTAAACCAGAGAGTTATGTGACACAAAATAGTTAATAAATAACATTTCCCACATGTATACTTTACATCAGCACAATTTTGGAAACAAATTCTTTTTTTGCTAGGAAGTTATAAGGGTTAAAATTTGACCAGCGATTTCTCATTTTTACAACGAAATTTACAAAACCATTTTTTTTTAGGGACCACCTCACATTTGAAGTCAGTTTGAGGGGTTTATATGGTTGAAAATACCCAAAAGTGACACCATTCTAAAAACTGCACCCCTCAAGGTACTCAAAACCTCATTCAAGAAGTTTATTAACCCTTCAGGTGCTTCACAGCAGCAGAAGCAACATGGAAGGAAAAAATGAACATTTAACTTTTTAGTCACAAAAATTATCTTTTAGCAACAATTTTTTTATTTTCCCAATGGTAAAAGGAGAAACTGAACCACGAACGTTGTTGTCCAATTTGTCCTGAGTATGCTGATACCTCATATGTGGGGGTAAACCACTGTTTGGGCGCACGGCAGGGCTTGGAAGGGAAGGAGTGCCATTTGACTTTTTGAATGAAAAATTGGCTCCACTCTTTAGCGGACACCATGTCACGTTTGGAGAGCCCCCGTGTGCCTAAAAATTGGAGCTCCCCCACAAGTGACCCCATTTTGGAAACTAGACGCCCCAAGGAACTTATCTAGATGCATAGTGAGCACTTTGAACCCCCAGGTGCTTCACAAATTGATCCGTAAAAATGAAAAAGTACTTTTTTTTCCACAAAAAAATTCTTTTAGCCTCAGTTTTTTCATTTTCACATGGGCAATAGGATAAAATGGATCATAAAATTTGTTGGGCAATTTCTCCCGAGTACGCCGATACCTCATGTGGGGGTAAACCACTGTTTGGGCACACGGCAGGGCTCGGAAGGGAAGGCGCGCCATTTGACTTTTTGAATGGAAAATTAGCTCCAATTGTTAGCGGACACCATGTCGCGTTTGGAGAGCCCCTGTGTGCCTAAACATTGGAGATCCCCCACAAGTGACCCCATTTTGGAAACTAGACCCCCCAAGGAACTTATCTAGATGCATATTGAGCACTTTAAACCCCCAGGTGCTTCACAGAAGTTTATAACGCAGAGCCATGAAAATAAAAAACAGTAATTAGACCTACTGGTAATTGTATTTCCAGGAATCCATCCTGACAGCACACTGGAGGACGTCCTTCTTATCCTTGATGGGACAGGAACACGAGAGGTTAAAAGGACCCTCCCCCTACCACCCTTCAGTGCTTTTCCAAAGTAACACATCTGGATGGATGCAAAAACACAGGTTTATTCCAACAAAATAATCAATCATACAAATGTTACATCACATGAGTATAAAGATCATACATTAGGGAGGGAACTAATAGTGCTGTCAGGATGGATTCCTGGAAATACAATTACCAGTAGGTCTAATTACTGTTTTCCAGTTCACCACCTGACAGCACACTGGAGAAATACCAAAGGAGAATGGTATTTAGGGTGGGACTACTGCTTGAAGTACCTTCCTACCAAAAGCCAACTGAGGCGATACTACATCTAACTTGTAGTGCTTCGAAAAGGTACTAAGGCTAGACCATGATGCAGCTCTGCAGATCTGATCTGCCGTCGCCCCCCCTTTCTCTGCCCATGGCTCTACATGAATGGGCTTTGATGTTGACCGGGGAATTTTGCCCGCTAGCTCTATAGGCTAAGTTGATCGTGGATTTTATCCACCGTGCGATAGTCGCTTTAGACGCTTTCCTACCTTTATTTGGACCCCTGAACTGGACAAACAAATTGTTGTCCTGTCTCCAGGGTCTGGATATTTCAAGGTACCTGAGCACCGAGACCCTTACGTCTAAGTTATGATAAAATCTTTCTTTCTGATTTTTAGGGGACTGGCAAAATGATGGTAAGACAATTTCCTGATTCATATTGGAATCTGACACAACTTTAGGGAGAAACGCCGGATCGAGTCTGAATACTAGTTTATCCTCGAATATCTGAAAGTATGGATTCTGCACCGACAGGGCCTGTAGTTCCCCCAATCTTTTTGCCGACGTGATTGCAACTAAAAATGCGGTTTTGAGAGAGAGTTTATCCACTTCTATATCCCCCGATACATCCCACGCCGGTTTACATAGGAAATTCAGAACCAAGTTCAGATCCCACGGCGGGACAGAACGTCTAATCAGTGGTTTTAGTCTCTGGACGGCTTTAGAGAACAGTCTAATCCAGGGATGAGCAGAAAGGGAAGAGTCAAAGAATACACTTAGGGCCGCTATCTGGACCCTCAATGTGCTTGGTCTAAGACCTTTTTGAAACCCTGACTGCAAAAAAATCAAGAATTTTGGGGATATTTGGGTGGTCAGTATCAACTGTCGTCTCTCCGCAAAACCCACAGAATCTCTTCCATATTTTCAAATAAATAGCCGATGTTACCGGCTTCCTGCTCGCTTGAAGGGTAGAAATGACATCATCCGAGAGTCCTTTTGCTCTCAAGACCTTCCGTTCAGGATCCAGGCCGCCAGCTGAAGTGCTCCTGGATTCTGGTGTAGAACTGGTCCTTGTAGAAGAAGATCCTCTCTCTCTGGCAACAGGAGGGGTTCTTCTACTGAGTTTTCTCAACAATGGGAACCAACTGCGTTTCGGCCAGTGAGGAGCTATGAGAATGACCTTGGCCTCGTCCTCGCAGATTTTCCTGAGTGTCCTCGGAATCATCGCTAGAGGAGGAAATGCATACAGGAGACCGTGATTCCAGGGTTGTGAGAAAGCATCGATCGCGGCTGGAGTCTCCCAAGGGTTTAGGGAGTAGAAGGTCCTGAGCTTTGAGTTTCCCTTTGAAGCGAATAGGTCCACCATCGGCATTCCCCAATGATGACACAGGTCTTTGAACACCTCGTTGTTCAGTTCCCACTCCGTGGGGGATACGCTTTTCCTGCTGAGGAAATCTGCCAACTGGTTCTTGGAGCCCTCCAGGTGAATTGCCGTGATTGACAGAACCGACCTTTCTGCCCACTTGAATATCCATTCCGCCAGGTCTTGTAATGCCGGATGTCTTGGACCCCCTTGATGCCGCAGGAATGCTACCGTTGTCGTGTTGTCTGAAAAGACCTTCACGTGTTTGTTCTGTAGCAGATGTTGTGCTGCCGTCAGGACCTCCCAAACCGCTTGTAGTTCCCTGTGGTTTGATGACTGGTTGCCGTCTGCCTCTTTCCAGCGACCTTGAAAATATCTTCCCAGTACATGACCTCCCCAACCGAGCTGACTGGCGTCTGTTGTAACTGAAACGCTTGGTGTTTGAAGCCATGGTACCCCCAGTCGGAGGTTCCTGGGAAGAGTCCACCAACCCAGAGATCTTTTGATCTGCGGAGTAAGGTTCAGAGTTCGGTTCAGCGAGTTTTGTCTTCTGTTCCAGCTTCTCAGAACTCCCCTCTGAAGCTGTCGAGAATGAAACTGGCTCCATCTTACACAGGGAATACACGCCGTCATCAGACCTAGTATCTTCATCCCGTCTCTGATCGTATTCCGACCTCGGGAAAAGTGACGGATCTTCTGTATTATGCCCTTCAGCCTGTCCTCCGGAAGGAAGGACATTCTTGTTTGTGAATCGAGCATGACTCCCAAGGATTTTATTTTGGGTTTTGGGATTAGGTCTGATTTTTGCCAATTTACAATCCATCCTAGATTCTCTAGAGTTGAGATGAGGGACCGACAGTTGATCCTGAGTTGGACTTCTGAGTCTGCTGCTATTAGGAAGTCGTCCAAATAGGGGACCACCATTATATCCTGATTCCTCAGGAAAGCAACTACTTCTACCATAAGTTTTGTAAAAACTCTGGGAGCGGAGGCCAGGCCGAAGGGGAGACAGCGGAATTGGAAATGGAAGATCTTTCCTTCCAAGACTACCGCGAACCGCAGGAACCTTTGATGGTTTAGATAGATGGGAACATGGTAATATGCACTCTTTAAGTCTAGAGTGCACAGGACCATGCCTTTTCCCAACCCGGGAATGGTGGACCGAATCGACTCCACCTTGAACCTTTTATAAATGACCCAATTGTTCAGATGTTTTAAATTTATAATGGTTCTCGATTCTCCCGATGGTTTTGTTACCGAGAAGAGATTGGAGTAATGACCCCTGCCCTCTTCCTGAGGGGGTACTGGGACAATGGCCGCCATTTTTAGAAGGTCCTGAATGTCTGACCACATGGGGGATGACAGTTTTAGATGGGAGCTGGATACCAGGACTCTTTCGGGAGGAAGAGATGTGAATTCTATTTTGTATCCCTGGGATACTATCTGTAAGACCCTTGGACTTGATGTGATCTCCCTCCAACCTTCCAGAAAACCTGTCAGACGACCCCCCACTCTGATGGCATCATTTTCTGCGGTAACTGGAACCCTGTCCAGAGTAGCTTGATTCTTTATTTTTAGGCCTGTTATTCCCCCCTTTTTGGTAGCTCCATCTACCCTGCTTTCCCTTACCCCTATAATCGGGTTTTTGATTATAGCGGGGCCTCCGAAAGGGCTGGAATTTTTTAGGTTTCTCTTCCGGAAAACCTTTTTTAACATCTGCAGCTTTCTCTAAAATATCGTCGAGGACTGGTCCGAAGACCTTGCCCCCGGAAAAGGGTATAGCACACAATTTATTCTTAGAATGCATGTCCCCTGACCAGCTCTTAAGCCAGATGGCTCTACGGGCTGCATTCGATAGCGACTGGCCCCTAGCTGCGAACCTAACCGATTCTGCAGATGCGTCTGCCAAGAAGGTAGTTGCTAGTTTTAGCAAGGGTAGGGATTTTAGAATATTATCTCTGGATGTTTTAGCTATCAATTGATCTTTAAGATCATCTAGCCAAAGGTCCATGGAGCGGGCTACAGATGTCGCTGCAATATTAGCCCCAATAATTGCCGAGGAACTTTCCCAGGACCTTTTTAGAAGGCCATCTGCTTTTCTGTCCATGGGTTCTTTCAAGTTGGACGAATCTTCAAACGGAATCGCCGTCCTTTTGGAGACTTTAGCCAAGGGTATGTCAATTTTTGGTACATCAACCCACTCCTTGACTTCCTCTGGGTTAAACGGCAAGCGAAGTCTGAAGTCCTTAGGGATAGTCAGTCTCTTCTCGGCTTCCTCCCATTCCTCCAGAATCATAGATCTGATATGGGAGTTAACAGGGAACACCTTGGATGTCTGTGAGCGCAAGCCTCCAAACATTTCGTCCTGAACGGAGCAAGATGGCTGCGGCTCCTCCACCTGCATGGTGTGCCGCACTGCTTCCAACAGTTCTCCAGTGTCCGCAGCAGAGAACAGATATCTTCTCCCTTTCTCCGGGGGATCTCTACTCTCATCTTCCTCCTCTACCTCCGACCCACAGGATGATGAGTCTATGGAAGAGTACTCGACCCTTGGTCTTTTCCTCGGCCTCTCCGAAGGTGAAGGTGAGACTTGAGGGAGTACCAGACTTGAGACTGAAGCCTGAACTTCCTCCCTTATCATGGCTCTCATATTAGACATAAGAGACGCCTGCTCCTCTCCTATGACCTTGCAGGTGCACGCTTCACATAGGGGTTTCTGCCAGGAATCCTTTAGCTTAACCGCACAGATAGGACATTTCTAATTCCTACTGGGCTTCTTTACCGATTTCTCAGATAGGGAGGCTGCCTATTGAGATAAGCCGGATTACGTACCGGTAATGCTCTTTTAATGAGTCCACGACAGCACCCCACATGAGAGAGAGGGATCCGCCCATAGGAACAGGAAACCTACAGAATAAAAGGAGGCGGTCCCCTCTCCTCCTCAGTTTAGTTACAGAGTATAAAAAGGGAACCGCAAAAGTGTTAGTATTCATTCTTATTCAGTCACATAAATTTCTTAACTCTATACAACCATTATTTGTGACCTTAAAGGAAAGAGCTGTGCATAATTTAGGGAGGGTAATACATGGGTGCTGTCGTGGACTCATTAAAAGAGCATTACCGGTACGTAATCCGGCTTTTTACCCTTCGCCACGACAGCACCCCACATGAGAGATTTTCAGAGAGTCATTATTTGGGTGGGATTACTGTATTAAGAACAGCTCTACCAAAGGTCAGATCAGAAGACGTGGACAGATCAAGTCTATAATGGTTGTAGAAGGTAGAAGGTGTAGACCAAGTTGCAGCCTTACATATTAAATGGATCGGTACATCTGCTTGTTCCGCCCAGGAGGAAGCCATGGCTCGTGTTGAGTGCGCTTTTATACCCACTGGAGGAATCTCGCCTTTTGACGTATAGGCCAAGCAGATAGCATCTCTGATCCACCGAGATATGGTAGCTCTCGTGACCCCATGTCCTTTCTTGTGGCCCTGAAAGGAGATAAACAGAGCCCTACTCTCCCTCCATGTCTGACACCTTTCTATATAAGTCAGGATGGCTCTTCTGACATCTAAGGTGTGGAACTTATGTTGTTCTGGAGTTACAGGTGAATCAAAAAAGGAAGGGAGAAATATTTCTTGTGACCTGTGGTAGGTGGACGCTACCTTAGGGAGGTATGAGGGGTCTGGTTTCAGGACTATCCGATCATGAAATATCAGTAAGAAAGGTGGGTCTACTGATAGGGCCTGGATGTCACTAACCCGTCTAGCTGAGGTTAGGGCTACTAGTAAGGCTACTTTATATGTTAGGATTTTTAAAGGTATTGAATCTAATGGTTCAAATGGAGAGCTTGTTAAGGCCTCTAATACTAGATTTAAATCCCACGGAGGTAGACGGGGAATATGAACCGGTTTACTACGTTCACAAGATTTTATGAATCTGGAGATCCACCTATTAGCTGCTATATTGCATCCATATAGGGCTCCTAATGCCGAGACCTGAACTCTTAAGGTATTTACAGATAGTCCTAACTCTCGGCCTTTTTGCAAGAACTCTAGGATAGGTGTGAGTGGAACTTGCTTAGTGAACGGTACCGTGTAGAAGTCTAAAAATTTATTCCATACCCTACTATATATTAGGGTGGTAGATCTTTTCCTGCTCAATAAGAGGGTGTTTACTAGTTCTGTTGAGAACCCTCTGGAACTTAATAGTTGCCTCTCAAATTCCACGCCGTCAAGTGAAGACCTTTCACTTGCGGGTGGAAAAAGGGGCCTTGGTACAGCAGCTCCTTGTCTGATGGGAGAATCCAAGGATCGCATAGGCACATGGTCTGGAGACAAGAGAACCATGGTCTTTTCGGCCAGAATGGTGCAATGAGGATTACTCTTGCCTGTTCCCTCCTGATCTTTCTGATCACTAGAGGAATCAGAGACATTGGAGGAAAGGCATATGCCAGTCTGAACCGCCAAGGATGGTGGAGAGAGTCCAACATATCTGGGTGATCCCTGGTGTTCAGGGAAGCGAACCTTTGTACTTGCCGGTTGTCTCTTGTGGCAAATAGGTCGATTTGTGGTATCCCCCATGCTTCTGTTATCCTTCTGAATATGGATTTGTTTAAGGTCCATTCTCCTTGACGCAACTCGTTTCTGCTGAGGTAGTCTGCCCTGATGTTCTCTACACCTTTGATGTGCAGGGCTGTTAAGGATGTTAGATGAGCCTCTGCCAGCTGAAAGATGTTTGCAGCTATTTTCATCAGACTTCCTGACTTTGTACCACCCTGACGGTTCAAGTATGCCACTGCGGTGGAATTGTCTGAGTAAATTCTTACATTTGTTCCATGAATCTGCGGAAGAAAATGATATAAGGCACATTCTATTGCTTTTAACTCCTTCCAGTTGGAGGAACATATTAATTCTGTCTGATCCCAAGTATTTTGGGCCAGATTGTCTTCCATATGTGCTCCCCACCCAATAGGGCTGGCGTCGGTGGTAATTATTTTAGACGGGTCTATTATCCATGGCACACCCCGTGATAGGTGGTCCATGTCTAGCCACCAGGATAGTGATTCTAAGACATTACTGGAAAGAGTTATTCTACTTTCTAGATAACCGTCTTTCCCCTGAGCCGACAATACTTCGTACTGCAATTGACGGGTATGGAATTGTGCCCAAGGTACAGCAGGGATACATGATGATAATGACCTCAGTAAGGACATGGCCTTTCTTAGTGTCATGTAGGGTTTGCGTATTGCGTCTGATACCTTTGATTGTATAGTCAACCTCTTTGACTGAGGAAGAAAGCATTTCTGACTTACGGAGTCTAGCTGGATTCCTAGAAATGTCTGAACGGTTTCTGGATTCAGCCGAGATTTTTCGAAGTTGACGATCCAACCTAACTCCTGTAGGGACGAGATCGTATTAGATAAACGAGTTTTACATTGAAGTGCAGAGCTTCCTACCACTAGAAAGTCATCTAGGTAGGGTATTATCAAGGTATCTCGTTGGCGTAGATGAGCCATCACTTCTAGTATCACCTTAGTGAAGACGCGGGGAGCCATAGAAAGCCCAAATGGCATTGCAACATACTGAAAGTGACGAACCTTTCCCTCCAGGGTGACTGCTACCCTTAGGTACTGCTGATGTTCGGCATGTATGGGAAGATGGTAATAGGCGTCCTTTAAGTCTATTCCGGCCATGACACACCTAGGGAATAAGAGTTTTATGGTAGAACTAATGGATTCCATTTTGAAGGTATGATTACGCAGGAAAGAATTTAATTTTTTAAGATTTATGATGGTTCTAAATGAACCATCTGGTTTATTAATCAGGAATAAAGGGGAGTAGAACCCTTTCCCTTTTTGATCCTGGGGAACTTCTATCAGGACTTTTTTAGATAGAAGAGATAGGATCTCTATTTCTAGAGCCCTCTGTTGGTCCTGACCTTTTGGAGATGTTATTATGAAGGAATCCCAAGGGATTCGACCAAATTCTAATTTAAGGCCGTATTGCACAATGTCCAGAATCCACTGGCTGGATGTTATCTGTTCCCATTGGGGAAGAAAAAATTTTAATCTGCCGCCTACTTCCTGGTTAGCGGTATTTACATCTCGGATTATGGGACCCGCTAAAAAAGGCACCTTTTTGCTTTGGGTCCTTCGACTCCCATCGCTCTCTTTGTTCAAGCGGCTTGTTCCTAGTAAAGGGGCGTCTCCTGAAGGCTCTCCTGTAGGATGGGAGATATTGGTTAGGGAAGCCTTTCTTCCTTTCACCTGCTTTATTCAGGAGTTCATCCAGCGTCTTCCCAAAAAGGAACTCACCCTGACAGGGAATCGCACAAAGTTTCGCTTTAGCTTGTGCGTCCCCCTTCCAATTCTTTAGCCAGAGTGCACGCCGGGCTGTGTTGACTAGGCCGGCTGACCTGGCTGCAAGACGTAGCGAGTCCACTGAGGCATCAGCTAGGAATGCTACTGCTTCTTTAATTTGAGGCAATTTCAGCAGGATAGATTCCCTCGAAGTTTTGCCTCTAATCTGTTCCTCCAATTGCTCCGTCCATACTAGTAGAGATCTTGCAGTACAGGTACTAGATATGGCGGGCCTGAACGCCCCCGTATTGACTTCCCATGACCTCTTTAGTAAAGCTTCTGCTTTACGGTCCAGCGGGTCTGTCAGGACCGACTGTTTGGTTGTGGAGGCTACCGCAGCATCAACTTTCGGCACCTTTGACCAGGTGTTTAGGTCTTCATCGCTGAAGGGATAGCGCCTTTTAGAGGATGATGGTAAAAACCCTCTATTCTGCTTGTCCCACTCCTTTTTAACAATATCTTTGATGGTTTGTATGACGGGGAAGGACCTACGTTTCCTCTGTCCTAACCCCGCAAACATTATGTCCTGTGCTGATTTCTTTTCTTTCCCATCTGGGCACCCCATCGTGCTCCTGACAGATTTTATTAAATTGTCCACATTACTGTTGGGAAGACAAAGTCCCCCTTCAGTCTCGGATGAGCTCGGCTGAGATCCCTCTTCGTCTGAAGAAATACATACACCCTCTGACTCCGAACTAACCGGAGACCGGGACCTGCTAGGCTGACGGGTACTGGCGCTACTTGTCTGCGCCAAACCCTGCATCTCTTCTCGGATAATAGCTCTGACATCTGAGGGAGTCATGATATTTTCCTGCCGTAGAGTTTGCATGATACACTCCGCACACAGTTTTTTGGCATAATCATCCGGGAGGGGCTGCGTACATAAAGCACACTCTTTATGCTTAGATTTGTGTGTCCTTTTCTTAGTCTAGAGGAAGGATACAGGAGGAACATATATCAGCATATAGGAAGAGACTCTTTCAAAAACTCACCCAGTGAAGCTGACAGGTACCGGTTCTGGAGGCGGAATTCGTTTGGTGGTAGAACTCTTCTCTGGAGGTCGGCCACCACTCTTTGTGCTGCTCCTCGTGCTTCTCTCCCTGCTGGGAGAGCGCTGTTGCACTGCGGGCAGGTGCGCTTCGTCGGCCGGTGAAGCCATTTCACACACACCGGCCCGACGTTAGCGCTGCATTTTTAAAACTGCCGCCCATTCTCCTGCCTCCCCGGACCAACCCGGAAGTGCTCCCGCGACTTCCGGGTTAGACGCGCCGCTCTCACTCACCATGCGGCAGCCGGAGGCTATTAAGCCGGCCGCTGCAGCGCGCGCGTCCTCACAGTGCCGGCCGGACCTACGGTGACCGGACCCGGACCGTGGATGTTTGGCCAGACGAGGGGGGAGGCTGCAAGCAGGGGCTCCCCCGCCGCTGCTTCTGGTACCGCAGCCCCTGCCGTTCCCACAGAAACCGGCGCAGGCGGGTGCATGGCCCAGGGATCCTCTTCATCTGTAGGTAAGCCGGGTCCCTGTAGGAACAGGAAACCTAAACTGAGGAGGAGAGGGGACCGCCTCCTTTTATTCTGTAGGTTTCCTGTTCCTATGGGCGGATCCCTCTCTCTCATGTGGGGTGCTGTCGTGGCGAAGGGTTATATATATATATATATATATATATATATATATATATATATATATATATATATATATATATATATATATATATATATATATATATATATATATAGCAAACACTAGCGTTTTTTTTTTGTTGTTTTTTTAGGGCCTCTACTTACTAGTGCTGCTGACTCCTGACCCTCTGCTCTAGCTGCGTCCTCCATGATGCTCTAGAGATCACTACCGCCCCTGCACATACCTTTTTATTCTGTTCCTCACTTCAAAAAAATGATGCTCCAGCGTTCTCCACCGCTCTTTTCTCTGCACTTCCTGTAGCAGAGACGCCGTCCGTCCCCCTCAGCCGCAAACCGGAAGTGACATGCGGCCGGAAAGAGAGGAAGGTGCGGCGTTGAACTGGTTCCCCCAGCGGCCGCATGGAGACGCCAACGCCAGCAGAGGCCGCCGCTGAGCCTGCACACACCAGGGGACGGACGGAGGGATCGAGAGCCCCCGCCAGGAGGAAGCAATCCCCAACCCAGGAGCAGCGCTACACTGGTAGGCTGAGGGACCCTTCGGGCGGGTGTCAGCCAACGGGTGTCTCAGGAGGGAAGGGTGAGGCTGAGCCCCCCCGATCCACATCCCCCCCGCACAGAACGGCAGATCCTCTCGTCCGTTCCTATCCCTGATGGGACAGGAAAAACACTGAAGGGTGGTAGGGGGAGGGTCCTTTTAACCTCTCGTGTTCCTGTCCCATCAAGGATAAGAAGGACGTCCTCCAGTGTGCTGTCAGGTGGTGAACTGGAAAATAATTTTTCTTTCCTCAAAAATGATTTTTTAGCCTGGAATTTCCTATTTTGCCAAGGGTAATAGGAGAAATTGGACCCCAAATGTTGTTGTCCAGTTTGTCCTGAGTACGCCGATACCCCATATGTGGGGGTAAACCACTGTTTGGGCGCACGGCAGGGCTCGGAAGGGAAGGCACGCCATTTGGCTTTTTAAATGGAAAATTAGCTCCAATCATTAGCGGACACAATGTCACGTTTGGAGAGCCCCTGTGTGCCTAAACATTGGAGATCCCCCAGAAATGACCCCATTTTGGAAACTAGACCCCCAAAGGAACTAAACTAGATGTGTGGTGAGGACTTTGAACGCCCAAGTGCTTCACATAAGTTTATAACGCAGAGCCATGAAAATAAAAATAAAAAATTATTTTCTCAAAAATGATCTTTTAGCCTGCAATTTTTTATTTTCCCAAGGGTAACAGGAGAAATTTGACCCCAAAAGTTGTTGTCCAGTTTCTCCTGAGTACGCCGATACCCCATATGTAGGGGTAAACCACTGTTTGGGCACATGCCGGGGCTCGGAAGTGAAGTAGTGAAGTTTTGAAATGCAGACTTTGATGGAATGCTCTGTGGGCTTCACGTTGCGTTTGCAGAGCCCCTGGTGTGCCTAAACAGTAGAAACCCCCCACAAGTGACCCCATTTTAGAAACTAGACCCCCCAAGGAACTTATCTAGATATGTGGTGAGCACTTTGAACCCCCAAGTGCTTCACAGACATTTACAACGCAGAGCCGTGAAAATAAAAAATCATTTTTCTTTCCTCAAAAATGATGTTTTAGCAAGCAATTTTTAATTTTCTCAAGGGTAACAGGAGAAATTGGACCCCAGTAATTGTTGTGCAGTTTGTCCTGAGTATGCTGGTACCCCATAGGTGGGGGTGAACCACTGTTTGGGCGCACGTCAGGGCTCGGAAGTGAGGGAGCACCATTTGACTTTTTGAATACAAGATTGGCTGGAATCAATGGTGGCGCCATGTTGCGTTTGGAGACCCCCTGATGTGCCTAAACAGTGGAAAACCCTCAATTCTACCTCCAACACTAACCCCCCCACACCCCTAACCCTAATCCCAACTGTAGCCACAACCCTAACCCAAACACACCCCTAACCACAACCCTAACCCCAACACACCCCTAACCCTAACCACAACCCTAATTCCAACCCTAACCCTAAGGCTATGTGCCAACATTGCGGATTCGTATGAGATTTTTCAGCACCATTTTTGAAAAATCCGTGGGTAAAAGGCACTGCGTTTTACCTGCGGATTTACCGCGGATTGCCAGTGTTTTTTGTGCGGATTTCACCTGTGGATTCCTATTGAGGAACAGGTGTAAAATGCTGCGGAATCCGCACAAAGAATTGACATGCTGCGGAAAATACAACGCAGCATTTCCGAGTGGTATTTTCCGCACCATGGGCACAGAGGATTTGGTTTTCCATATGTTTACATGGTACTGTAAACGTGATGGAACACTGCTGCGAATCCGCAGCCAAATCCGCACCGTGTGCACATAGCCTAATTCTAAAGGTATGTGCACACGCTGCGGAAAACGCTGCGGATCCGCAGCAGTTTCCCATGAGTTTACAGTTCAATGTAAACCTATGGGAAACAAAAATCGCTGTACACATGCTGCAGAAAAACTGCACGGAAACGCAGCAGTTTACATTCCGTAGCATGTCGCTTCTTTCTGCGGATTCCGCAGGGGTTTTACAACTGCTCCAATAGAAAAATCGCAGTTGTAAAACCGCAGTGAAATGCGCAGAAAAACCGCGGTAAATCCACAGCGGTTTAGCCCTGCGGATTTATCAAATCCTCTGCAGAAAAATCCGCAGAGGACCAGAATACGTGTGCACATCCCGAACCCTAACCCTACCCCTACCCCTAGTTCTTACCCCAACCTTAGTGGGAAAAAAAAAAAAAAAATTTTTATTGTCCCTACCTATGGGGGTGACAAAGGGGGGGGGGGGGGGGGGGGGGTCATTAACTATTTTTTTTATTTTGATCACTGAGATATAACCTATCTCAGTGATCAAAATTCACTTTGAAACTAATCTGCCGGCCGATTCGGCGGGCGCACTGCACATGCGCCCGCCATTTTGGAAGATGGCGGCGCCCAGGAAAGAAGACGGACGGACCCCGGGAGGCTAGGTAAGTATAAGGGGGGGGGGGGAGGAGATCAGGGCACGGGGGGGGTGGATCGGAGCATGGGGGGGGTGGATCGGAACACTGGGGGGATCGCTGTGCGGGGTGGATCGGAACACTGGGGGGTGGATTGGAGCACGGGGTGGGGGATCGCTGTGCGGGGGGGTGGATCGGAGCATGGGGGGGGGGATCGCTGTGCGGGGGGGTTTGATTGGAGCATGGGGGGTGTGATTGGAGCACGGGTGGAGCGGGCAGGAGGACGGGGGAGAGCACAGGACGGAGGGGAGCGGACCACAGATCGGAGGGCTGGGGGGGCGATCGGTGGGGTGGGGTGGGGGCACATAAATGTTTCCAGCCATGGCCGATGATATTGCAGCATCGGCCATGGCTGGATTGTAATATTTCACCAGTTTTTTAGGTGAAATATTACAAATCGCTCTGATTGGCTGTTGAAAGTGAAACTGCCAATAAGAGCGATCGTAGCCACGGGGGGGGGTGAAGCCACCCCCCCCCCTGAGCTAAACTACCACTCCCCCTGTCCCTGCAGATTGGGTGAAATGGGAGTTAACCCTTTCACCGGATCTGCAGGGACACGATCTTTCTGTGACACAGCATATGCGTCACAGGTCGGATTGGCACCGACTTTCATGACGCATACGCTGTGTCACAGGTCGGGAAGGGGATATATATATTTTTTTTTTTTTCTTTTAAAAGACAATGTCTCAATTTTTGTTCTTTTGTCAACTAGCTTTGAATGGCATAGACAGGACAACATTTGTGTCTTAAATGTAATTGAAACATACGGTTAAAAATGTCTCCCCTTAAGAATGCGGAAAAAAAAAATTTATATACCGTTTGTCTTTCATACATTCTTTTGGGACGCAAAACAAAGAAAACAACTCGTCAAGTTATTTTTTTTTTTGTACGTCCAAAAAAAAAAAAAAAGTGTAATATGACAAACTTCCCAAAACATTATTTTGACCATATTTTCCCCATTTTAGTCTATGAATATGCTGCCATTTACATCTGGATAGTTTTTAGCAATCCTAGCTTACATGTCCAGCAGAATTCCCCGTATTAAAGGGACACTGTCACCTGAATTTGGAGGGAACAATCTTCAGCCATAGAGGCGGGGTTTTCGGGTGTTTGATTCACCCTTTCCTTACCCGCTGGCTGCATGCTGGCTGCAATATTGGATTGAAGTTCATTCTCTGTCCTCCATAGTACACGCCTGCACAAGGCAAGATTGCACTGTGCAGGCATATACTACGGAGGACAGAGAATGAACTTCAATCCAATATTGCAGCCAGCGGGTAAGGAAAGGGTGAATCAAAAACCCCAAAACCCCGCCTCCATGGCTGAAGATTGTTCCCTCCAAATTCAGGTGACAGTGTCCCTTTAAGCCTCAGACACCTGTGGTTTTCATTGTACCAAAGTGACCCAAGTTCCATCAGTTTTACTGTCAGTGATTTTCACGCATGAGAAGAGAAATACATTTCATAGCTTCTCCTATCCGTGGCAATGGTAATCATTGACAGCACACCGATGCCATCTGTGCAATGTCAGTGATTTTCATGGACCCATAGACAAGTATGGGTAATTTTGATCCACGATTCCAACCAAAAAACGAACATCTGATTTTTTTGTTCGCAAAAAAAAACAAAAACGAACAACATCATATATTATAATGGGTACGCGTTCTATCTGAAAAAACATAAAAAATCAAACAGAACACGTACTTGTTTCACGGACATGTAAATGAGGCCTTAATATTAGACGTGAATCCCCCAAATTACCACCCTTACCAATGTGACTGACATGAATCCCGAGACCCTGATGTACAGCGACATTAGCCATCACTCACCGCTGGGTTCTCGCACCGATCTCCCATACATTTCTTGATATTTCTGAAACGACGGGACGTGTCCGGTGGCGGTCACCTCTGGCGCAGGAGGGAACACATCTGGAGCAGACATGACAGCTATAGTGCAAATACTGACAAGACAAGCTGCGGAATCGGACCAGAAAGGGGAAAGTGGCTCTTTTAAAAACAAAATGTAAATATCCTAAAACATTGAGTTTATCATATGCAAAAAACTAAAATTAAAATCTCAACAAGTCTGAGCTCCAATCCTAGTGTGAGCCAGGGCAAGCCCGCAGGAACACGCACAGTCCTCTACAGCCAGCAGCGGAGCAACACGCTGCAGACGGTCCCATAAGGCACGACCGTCACTAAAAACTTCCTAAAATATCAAGATTTGCAATGTGGAGCCTGGCAGTCACTGCCCGCGGAAAGGAGTGCGACAAGAGAAGTTCCATTCAGTCTCCTGAGGCACAGGAAGGTGGCAGACACTTGGTGAGGGCAATGTATGAAGAGGCAGCAGAGGAGAGAGAGCTGCAGAGGGAGAGAGAGCTGCAGAGGAGAGAGAGCTGCAGAAGAGCCGCCGCCGGCCACCGTGTCCTCTGAGGAAGCGCGAGGTGTCAGTGTGCGGGCTGCACCGTGCACAGGAGGCGTGCGGAGTCCTTCCTCATGTCCAAGCTTGACCCTACAGAGGAGGAGACTACAAGACACACAAAGAAGCAACGCCTGCGTGCTGAGCTGCTCTATGGCGACGCCTGCTGTCCGGAGGAGCACACCGCCGCTCTCCTCAGCGGACACGGCGCGCACTGCTCGGTCACACACATGGGTGTGGTTGTAGATAAGCAGGAGTGGTGTGTGCGCTGCAGAAAGTATGGAGAGCGGACACCACAAGCACCAAACACAGCTCATCCCGTGCCCAGCCGCGTCCTGTTCTGTCAGAAGAATTCTAGTCAGATGTCATCTCACAGCTCCCACATAATGAATGACTAGGCTGCCCTGACTGGACCATCCCTGTCCACCCTAGGGTCCACACAGGCTGCGGTGCAGATAATATCCCTCCCTGATACAGTGAGGTGTCAGCTGTAAAATGGCTCCTGCACAGCAACATAACTAGAGTCAGGTGGGCTCCCCTTGCACGTTATTCAGATGAATGGGTCCTTATAGCGTTCTAAAGCCTATAAGGCAACGCACGCCGCGGCAAATTTTAAGCCATGCATCTGACCACACCCATTCATAATTAGTCACACCCATATCCATGTCCCAACCACACCCATTTAGCACTGCTAATCACACTGTTTCATATACAATAATTATAAACAAAAAAATATGGCCACACAATGCTCCATACTGTATAATGGCCACACATGATGCTCAATACTGTATAATGGCCCCACATGATGCTCCATACTGTATAATGACCAAACATGATGCTCCATACTGTATAATGGCCACACATGATGCTCCATACTGTATAATGGCCACACATGATGCTCCATACTGTATAATGGCCCCACATGATGCTCCATACTGTATAATGACCAAACATGATGCTCCATACTGTATAATGGCCCCACATGATGCTCCATACTGTATAATGACCCCACATGATGCTCCATACTGTATAATGACCTCACATGATGCTCCATACTGTATAATGACTGCACATGATGCTCCATACTGTATAATGGCCACAGATGATGCTCCATACTGTATAATGTCCACACATCATGCTCCATACTGTATAATGGCCACACATGATGCTCCATACTGTATAATGTCCACACATCATGCTCCATACTGTATAATGGCCACACATGATGCTCCATACTGTATAATGTCCACACATGATGCTCCATACTGTATAATTGCCACACATGATGCTCCATACTGTATAATGGCCACACATGATGCTCCATACTGTATAATGGCCACACATGATGCTCCATACTGTATAATGTCCACACATGATGCTCCATACTGTATAATGTCCACACATGATGCTCCATACTGTATAATGGCCCCACAATGCTCCATACTGTATAATGACCGCACATGATGCTCCATACTTTATAATGGCCACACATGATGCTCCGTACTGTATAATGGCCACACATGATGCTTCGTACTGTATAATGGCCACACATGATGCTCCATACTGTATAAAGGCCACACACGATGCTCCATACTGTATAATGGCCACACATGATGCTCCATACTGTATAACGGCCCCACAAAGCTCTATACTGTATAATAACCGCACATGATGCTCCATACTGTATAATGGCCACACATGATGCTCCATACTGTATAATGTCCACACATGATGCTCCATACTGTATAATGGCCACACATGATGCTCCATACTGTATAATGGCCACACATGATGCTCCATACTGTATAATGGCCACACATGATGCTCCATACTGTATAATGGCCACACATGATGCTCCATACTGTATAATGACCAAACATGATGCTCCATACTGTATAATGACTGCACATGATGCTCCATACTGTATAATGGCCACAGATGATGCTCCATACTGTATAATGACTGCACATGATGCTCCATACTGTATAATGGCCACAGATGATGCTCCATACTGTATAATGGCCACACATGATGCTCCATACTGTATAATGGCCACACAATGCTCCTTACTGTATAGTGACTGCACATGATGCTCCATACTGTATAATGGCCACACATGATGCTCCATACTGTATAATGGCCACACATGATGCTCCATACTGTATAATGGCCCCACATGATGCTCCATACTGTATAATGGCCACACATGATGCTCCATACTGTATAATGGCCCCACAATGCTCCATACTGTATAAAGACCGCACATGATGCTCCATACTGTATAATGGCCACACATGATGCTCCATACTGTATAATGGCCACACGTGATGCTTCGTACTGTATAATGACCGCACATGATGCTCCATACTTTATAATGGCCACACATGATGCTCCGTACTGTATAATGGCCACACATGATGCTTCGTACTGTATAATGGCCCCACATGATGCTCCATACTGTATAATGGCCACACATGATGCTCCATACTGTATAATGGCCCCACAATGCTCCATACTGTATAAAGACCGCACATGATGCTCCATACTGTATAATGGCCACACATGATGCTCCATACTGTATAATGGCCCCACAATGCTCCATACTGTATAATGACCGCACATGATGCTCCATACTTTATAATGGCCACACATGATGCTCCGTACTGTATAATGGCCACACATGATGCTTCGTACTGTATAATGGCCACACATGATGCTCCATACTGTATAATGGCCCCACAATGCTCCATACTGTATAATGACCGCACACGATGCTCCATACTGTATAAAGGCCACACACAATGCTCCATACTGTATAATGGCCACACATGATGCTCCATACTGTATAACGGCCCCACAAAGCTCTATACTGTATAATAACCGCACATGATGCTCCATACTGTATAATGGCCACACATGATGCTCCATACTGTATAATGTCCACACATGATGCTCCATACTGTATAATGGCCACACATGATGCTCCATACTGTATAATGGCCACACATGATGCTCCATACTGTATAATGGCCACACATGATGCTCCATACTGTATAATGGCCACACATGATGCTCCATACTGTATAATGACCAAACATGATGCTCCATACTGTATAATGACTGCACATGATGCTCCATACTGTATAATGGCCACAGATGATGCTCCATACTGTATAATGACTGCACATGATGCTCCATACTGTATAATGGCCACAGATGATGCTCCATACTGTATAATGGCCACACATGATGCTCCATACTGTATAATGGCCACACAATGCTCCTTACTGTATAGTGACTGCACATGATGCTCCATACTGTATAATGGCCACACATGATGCTCCATACTGTATAATGGCCACACATGATGCTCCATACTGTATAATGGCCCCACATGATGCTCCATACTGTATAATGGCCACACATGATGCTCCATACTGTATAATGGCCCCACAATGCTCCATACTGTATAAAGACCGCACATGATGCTCCATACTGTATAATGGCCACACATGATGCTCCATACTGTATAATGGCCACACGTGATGCTTCGTACTGTATAATGACCGCACATGATTCTCCATACTGTATAATGACCGCACATGATTCTACATACTGTATAATGGCTGCACATGATGCTCTATACTGTATAATGACCGCCCGTGATGCTCCATACTGTATAATGACCACACATGATGCTCCATACTGTATATTGCCTGCACATGATGCTCCATACTGTATAATGGCCCCACAATGCTCCATACTGTATAATGACCGCACATGATGCTCCATACTGTATAATGGCCCCACATGATGCTCCATACTGTATAATGGCCCCACAATGCTCCATACTGTATAATGACCTCACATGATGCTCCATACTGTATAATGACTGCACATGATGCTCCATACTGTATAATGGCCACAGATGATGCTCCATACTGTATAATGTCCACATATGATGCTCCATACTGTATAATGGCCACACATGATGCTCCATACTGTATAATGGCCACACATGATGCTCCATACTGTATAATGGCCACACATGATGCTCCATACTGTATAATGTCCACACATGATGCTCCATACTGTATAATTGCCACACATGATGCTCCATACTGTATAATGGCCACACATGATGCTCCATACTGTATAATGGCCACACATGATGCTCCATACTGTATAATGTCCACACATGATGCTCCATACTGTATAATGTCCACACATGATGCTCCATACTGTATAATGGCCCCACAATGCTCCATACTGTATAATGACCGCACATGATGCTCCATACTTTATAATGGCCACACATGATGCTCCGTACTGTATAATGGCCACACATGATGCTTCGTACTGTATAATGGCCACACATGATGCTCCATACTGTATAATGGCCCCACAATGCTCCATACTGTATAATGACCGCACACGATGCTCCATACTGTATAAAGGCCACACACAATGCTCCATACTGTATAATGGCCACACATGATGCTCCATACTGTATAACGGCCCCACAAAGCTCTATACTGTATAATAACCGCACATGATGCTCCATACTGTATAATGGCCACACATGATGCTCCATACTGTATAATGTCCACACATGATGCTCCATACTGTATAATGGCCACACATGATGCTCCATACTGTATAATGGCCACACATGATGCTCCATACTGTATAATGGCCACACATGATGCTCCATACTGTATAATGGCCACACATGATGCTCCATACTGTATAATGACCAAACATGATGCTCCATACTGTATAATGACTGCACATGATGCTCCATACTGTATAATGGCCACAGATGATGCTCCATACTGTATAATGACTGCACATGATGCTCCATACTGTATAATGGCCACAGATGATGCTCCATACTGTATAATGGCCACACATGATGCTCCATACTGTATAATGGCCACACAATGCTCCTTACTGTATAGTGACTGCACATGATGCTCCATACTGTATAATGGCCACACATGATGCTCCATACTGTATAATGGCCACACATGATGCTCCATACTGTATAATGGCCCCACATGATGCTCCATACTGTATAATGGCCACACATGATGCTCCATACTGTATAATGGCCCCACAATGCTCCATACTGTATAAAGACCGCACATGATGCTCCATACTGTATAATGGCCACACATGATGCTCCATACTGTATAATGGCCACACGTGATGCTTCGTACTGTATAATGACCGCACATGATTCTCCATACTGTATAATGACCGCACATGATTCTACATACTGTATAATGGCTGCACATGATGCTCTATACTGTATAATGACCGCCCGTGATGCTCCATAGTGTATAATGACCACACATGATGCTCCATACTGTATATTGCCTGCACATGATGCTCCATACTGTATAATGGCCCCACAATGCTCCATACTGTATAATGACCGCACATGATGCTCCATACTGTATAATGGCCACACATGATGCTCCGTACTGTATAATGGCCACACATGATGCTTCGTACTGTATAATGGCCACACATGATGCTCCATACTGTATAATGGCCCCACAATACTCCATACTGTATAATGACCGCACACGATGCTCCATACTGTATAAAGGCCACACACGATGCTCCATACTGTATAATGGCCACACATGATACTCCATACTGTATAATGGCCACACATGATGCTCCATACTGTATAATGGCCACACATGATACCCCATAGTGTATAATGGCCCCACAATGCTCCATACTGTATAATGACTGCACATGATGCTCCATACTGTATAATGGCCACACATGATGCTCCGTACTGTATAATGACCACACATGATGCTTCGTACTGTATAATGGCCACACATGATGGTTCGTACTGTATAATGGCCCCACAATGCTCCATACTGTATAATGACCGCACGTGATTCTCCATACTGTATAATGACCAGACGTGATGCCCCATACTGTATAATGACCACACATGATGCTCCATACTGTATAATGACTGCACATGATGCTCCATACTGTATAATGACTGCACATGATGCTCCATACTGTATATTGGCTGCACATGATGCTCCATACTGTATAATGGCCCCACAATGTTCCATATTGTATAATGACAGCACATGATGTTTCATACTGTATAATGGCTGCACATGATGCTCCATACTGTATAATGACCGCACGTGATGCTCCATACTGTATAATGACCACACATGATGCTCCATACTGTATAATTACATGCTTATGATGCTCCATACTGTATAATGACTGCACATGATGCTCCATACTGTATTTTGGCTGCACATGATGCTCCATACTGTATAATGGCCCCACAATGCTCCATACTGTATAATGACCGCACATGATGCTCCATACTTTATAATGGCCACACATGATGCTCCGTACTGTATAATGGCCACACATGATGCTTCGTACTGTATAATGGCCACACATGATGCTCCATACTGTATAATGGCCCCACAATGCTCCATACTGTATAATGACCGCACACGATGCTCCATACTGTATAAAGGCCACACACAATGCTCCATACTGTATAATGGCCACACATGATGCTCCATACTGTATAATGGCCCCACAAAGCTCCATACTGTATAATAACCGCACATGATGCTCCATACTGTATAATGGCCACACTTGATGCTCCATACTGTATAATGGCCACACATGATGCTCCATACTGTATAATGGCCACACATGATGCTCCATACTGTATAATGGCCCCACAATGCTCCATACTGTATAATGGCCCCACAATGCTCCATACTGTATAATGACCGCACATGATGCTCCATACTGTATAATGGCCACACATGATGCTCCGTACTGTATAATGGCCACACATGATGCTTCGTACTGTATAATGGCCACACATGATGCTCCATACTGTATAATGGCCCCACAATGCTCCATACTGTATAACCCCTTTCTGACATCGGACGTACTATCCCGTCGGACGGGATAGTACGTCGAGCGATCGGCGGCGCTCACGGGGGGAGCACGCCGATCGCGGCCGGGTGTCAGCTGCCTATCGCAGCTGACATCCGGCACTATGTGCCAGGAGCGGTCACGGACCGCCCCCGGCACATTAACCCCTGGCACACCGCGATCAAAGATGATCGCGATGTGCCGGCGGTGCAGGGAAGCACCCTGCGGGCTTCCCTGAGCCCCCCGCAGCAACGCGATGTGATCGCGTTGCTGCGAGGGTCTTACCTCCCTCCCTGCCTGCTCCAGACCCGGATCCAAGATGGCCGCGGATCCGGGTCCTGCAGGGAGGGAGGTGGCTTCACAGAGCCTGCTCAGAGCAGGCACTGTGAAGCAGCCTGCACTGCTATCAGATCGGTGATCTGACAGAGTTCTGTGCAAACTGTCAGATCATCGATCTGTGATATGCCCCCCTGGGACAAAGTAAAAAAGTAAAAAAAAAATTCCAAATGTGTAAAAAAAATTAAAAAAAATATTCCTAAATAATGAAAAAAAAAAAAAATATTATTCCCATAAATACATTTCTTTATCTAAATAAATGAAAAAAAACAATAAAAGTACATATATTTAGTATTGCCGCGTCCGTAACGGCCCGACCTATAAAACTGGCCCACTAGTTAACCCCTTCAGTAAACACCGTAAGGGAAAAAAAAAAAAACGAGGCAAAAAACCGCTTTATTATCATACCGCCGAACAAAAAGTGGAATAACACGCGATCAAAAGGACAGATATAAATAACCATGGTACCGCTGAAAGCGTCATCTTGTCCCGCAAAAAACGAGCCATACAGCATCATCAGCAAAAAATAAAAAAAGTTATAGTCCTGAGAATAAAGCGATGCCAAAATAATTATTTTTTCTATAAAATAGTTTTTATCGTATAAAAGCGCCAAAACATAAAAAAATGATATAAATGAGGTGTCGCTGTAATCGTACTGACCCGAAGAATAAAACTGCTTTATCAATTTTACCAAACGTGGAACGGTATAAACGCCTCCCCCAAAAGAAATTCATGAATAGCTGGTTTTTGGTCATTCTGCCTCACAAAAATCGGAATAAAAAGCGATCAAAAAATGTCACGTGCCCGAAAATGTTACCAATAAAAACGTCAACTCGTCCCGCAAAAAACAAGACCTCACATGACTATGTGGACCAAAATATGGAAAAATTATAGCTCTCAAAATGTGGTAACGCAAAAAATATTTTTTGCAATATAAAGCGTCTTTCAGTGTGTGACGGCTGCCAATCATAAAAATCCGCTAAAAAACCCGTTATAAAAGTAAATCAAACCCCCCTTCATCACCCCCTTAGTTAGGGAAAAAAAAATTAAAAAAATGTAATTATTTCCATTTTCCCATTAGGGCTAGGGTTAGGGCTAGGGTTAGGGCTAGGGCTAGGGTTAGGGCTAGGGTTAGGGCTAGGGTTTGGGCTAGGGCTACAGTTTGGGTTGGGGCTAAAGTTACAGTTAGGGTTTAGATTACATTTACAGTTGGGAATAGAGTTGGGATTAGGGTTAGGGGTGTGTCAGGGTTAGAGGTGTGGTTAGGGTTACCGTTGGAATTAGGGTTAGGGGAGTGTTTGGATTAGGGTTTCAGTTATAATTGGGGGGTTTCCACTGTTTAGGCACATCAGGGACTCTCCAAAAGCGACATGGTGTCCGATCTCAATTCCAGCCAATTCTGCGTTGAAAAAGTAAAACAGTGCTTCTTCTTTTCCGAGCACGCCCGTGTGCCCAAACAGGGGTTTACCCCAACATATGGGGTATCAGCGTACTCAGGACAAATAGGACAACAACTTTTGGGGTCCAATTTCTCCTGTTACCCTTGGGAAAATACAAAACTGGGGGCTAAAATATAATTTTTGTGGGAAAAAAAAGATTTTTTATTTTTACGACTGTGCTTTATAAACTGTAGTGAAACACTTGGGGGTTGAAAGTTGTCAAAACACATCTAGATAAGTTCTCCTCTTACCCTCGGGAAAATACAAAACTGGGGGCTAAAAAATAATTTTTGGGGGAAAGATTTTTTTTTTTTAATTTTCACGGCTCTATGTTGCAAACTGTAGTGAAACACTTGGGGTTCAAAGCTCTCACAACACATCTAGATGAGTTCCTTAGGGGGTCTAGTTTCCAAAATGGTGTCACTTGTTGGGGGTTTCTACTGTTTAGGTACATTAGGGGCTCTGCAAATGCAATGTGACAACTGCAGACCATTCCATCTAAGTCTGCATTCCAAATGGAGCTCCTTCCCTTCCGAGCCCTCCCATGCGCCAAAACAGTGGTTCCCCCCCACATATGGGGTATCAGCGCACTCAGGACAAATTGGACAACAAGTTTTGGGGTCCAATTTCTCCTGTTACCCTCGGGAAAATACAAAACTGGGGGCTAAAAAATAATTTTTGAGGGAAAAAATTTTTGTTTTATTTTTACGGCTCTCCATTATAAACTTCTGTGAAGCCCTTGGTGGTTCAAAGCGCTCACCACACATCTAGATAAGTTCCTTAGGGGGTCTCCTTTCCAAAATGGTGTCACTTGTGGGGGGTTTCTACTGTTTAGGTACATTAGGGGCTCTGCAAACGCAATGTGACACCTGCAGACCATTCCATCTAAGTCTGCATTCAAATGGCACTCCTTCCCTTCCGAGCCCTCCCATGCGCCCAAACAGTGGTTTCCCCCCACATATGGGGTATCAGCGCATTCAGGACAAATTGGACAACAAATTTTGGGGTCCAATTTCTCCTGTTACCCTCGGGAAAATACAAAACTGGGGGCTAAAGTATAATTTTTGTGGGAAAAAATTTTTGTTTTATTTTTACGGCTCTCCATTATAAACTTCTGTGAAGCCCTTGGTGGGTCAAAGCGCTCACCACACATCTAGATAAGTTCCTTAGGGGGTCTACTTTCCAAAATGGTGTCACTTGTGAGGGGTTTCTACTAGTTAGGTACATTAGGGGCTCTGCAAACGCAACATGGCGTCTCATCTCAATTCCTGTCAATTTTGCATTGAAAAGTCAAATGGCGCTCCTTCCTTTCAAAGCTCTCCCATCCGCCCAAACAGTGGTTTACCCCCACATATGGGGTATCAGCGTACTCAGGACAAATTGTACAACAACTTTTGGGGTTGTAAGACTCATGCTGGTGTGGTAGTTGGAGGCAGGTATATCTCGCCCAGGTGTTTGTCCTATGTGAATTAGGCCACTCAGTATCTTCAGGGTGCTAATGGGTTAATGATTGCAGGAATAAAAGATGACCAGCTGGGGGTTTCCAGCGTCTGCCTGGGGCACACAGATTGCCTGTCTGTGTGAGACAAACGTGAGTGAGAGCTCTGCTCAAGAATTGTGTGATGTTAGCTGGGTGGGAGAAGCCCCCCCAGTTGTTAAGTTAGCAACGTGTTTGTTTAGTTAGTGCCGGACAGGCTAGGATTTATTTTTATGTTTTGTTTTTCTGTGTTGCTTTCACTTTAATAAATCTGACCTGAGGTCAGCCTACTTGGAAACCTGCTGTACGCCTCAGAAATTCAATGCACAAACCACGTGACCTTTGACCCCAGCAAAGGCGATCCGGGAGTGTTTTGTCACATTGTGGTGGAGAATGCGGGCAAACCGTGGCACAGGCGACAGCATGGAAGACGTGGTGAAAGCCTTAGTACAGTCCACTGCCGTACAGCCGCAGGCCACTGCCGCACAGCACGAAGCTAATCGCTTGATGGCCGCACAGCTGAAGGAGTTAGTGGACATGACGGTTGCAGACCGCCAACTTCTCCAACAGGTGGCGCAGCGCCTGGTGAGCATGCCTGACGCTGACCCGGAAGCAGAGTCCAGGAGGATCCATGTGAGTTGATACTGGCAAAAGCTGACTGCAGAAGATGACGTCGAGGCATACCTGACAACGTTTGAGCGGACGGCATTGAGAGAGAAGTGGCCGAAGGCACGATGGGCCGATTTGATTGCCCCGTTTCTCTCCGGCGAGGCCCAAAAAGCTTACCATGATTTGGACCCGGAGGTCGCTCAGGACTTTGAGAAACTGAAAGCTGAGATCCTGGCCCGGCTGGGTGTGACGACGGCTGTCCGGGCACAGAGGGTACATCAGTGGACATACCAGCAGGATAAACCGGCGCGGTCTCAGATGTTCGACCTGATCTACTTAACAAAGAAATGGCTGCAACCCGAGGTACTGACAATACCCGAAATAATCCAGCGGGTTGTCCTGGACAAGTACCTGAGAGTACTACCCCCAGCGCTGAAAAGGTGGGTAAGCCAAGGAAATCCCACGACAGCGGATCAACTTGTGGAGTTGGTCGAGCGTTATTCCGTGGCAGAAGGACTTCCCGACGACACCGCCAACCCCCGGTCTGTGCCTCCTCCTCGTGGAACCGGTAAGATTGCTCCAGGGACCACGGGTGAAGGAAAATCGCTTAAAACTGTGGGGGAGGAGCCCGGGACTGCTCGCACTCCGAGACCAAGAGTATTGGACGGTGGTCTCAGTAGGGGACCTGTTAGGTGTTTCCGCTGCCATAAGAAGGGTCATGTTTCTGCGAACTGTCCTGTTACCGCTGAACCCATGCAGTGCGACGTTATAGACTCTAGAAAACGCATGTCTTTGGTTACACAGCTAGTGAGTGTGAATGCGGGTCAAAATGATACAGCGAAACACCTGTGTGAATTATCTGTTGATGGGAAAAATGTTGTGGCATTACTAGACTCTGGAAGTGTGGTGACTCTGGTGAAAGCTAGTCTGGTGGCACTTCCGTCTGGTCCGTCTGACAAGTTTTCTGTGACGTGTGTGCATGGTGACACCCGCTCGTACTTAACAGCGGTCATATGGATTTCTACTCCCTATGGGTCAGTGCAGCACAAAGTGGGACTCGTTCCCGCATTGTTACAGGATGTAATCCTGGGCAGGGATTTTCCCTATTTCTGGCAGTTGTGGGAGAATCAGTTGCTCCTTCACGGTAGCTGTACCCGTGAATCTTCTCCCATGCCATCTGGAGGTCCCGAGTCCCTAGAGGAGACCCCACAGGAAGATGTTGCTGGGGAGGTTAGTGAATCTAACCTTCAGTACCCCTTCTCCGTCATGGCGGGGGAAACTGAGGAAACTGAGGAACCTCAGCGAGAGGCGGAGGCAGGCAGCCATCCGGCACCCTGCCTGCCAGATTTGGGAGTCCAGGTGGATGACTTCCACAGCGAGCAAATGAAAGATCTTACCCTGACTCCGGCTAGGAAAAATGTAAAAATGATAGATGGGGTACCCGTAGAACCTGACACTAGGCTAGCGTACCCGTATATGGTTCTGGAAAATGATTTGCTCTACCAGGTAGAAAAAAAAGGGGAAGACACAGTGCAACGGTTAGTGGTACCCAAACCTTATCAGCGGAAGGTACTGGATTTGGCCCACGGACATATAATGGGGGGACATCTGGGGGTACAGAAAACCACAGAAAGGATATTGCATTGTTTTGTGTGGCCTGGAATACATTATGATGTGCGTAACTATTGTGAGTCCTGTCCAGAGTGCCAAATCGCGGCCCCTAAATCTCAGTTCCGTAGCCCTTTGGTACCCCTTCCTATCATCGGGGTCCCTTTTGAGAGAATTGGGATGGATTTGGTTTGGGCCCCTTCCCCGATCCGCACGTGGGCACCAACATATCCTCGTCATCGTGCACTATGCCACTCGTTACCCGGAAGCCGTCCCTTTGCGTAACACAGCTACCAAGACGATCGCCAAGGAATTGGTACAAGTGTTTAGTCGGGTGGGAATTCCAAAACAGATACTCACCGACCAGGGGACTCCCTTTATGTCGAGGGTAATGAAGGAGCTCTGCAGGCTCTTACAAATAGACCCGTTGCGTACGTCTGTCTATCACCCTCAAACAGATGGCCTGGTTGAGCGCTTCAACAAAACCTTAAAACAGATGCTCCGGAAGGCGATAGACAAAGATGGGAAGAACTGGGATTACTTGTTACCCTATTTGCTGTTTGCCATTAGGGAAGTTCCCCAGTCTTCCACAGGGTTTTCGCCTTTCGAACTGTTGTACGCCCGTCGTCCCCGGGGACTGCTGGACGTCGCAAAAGAAACCTGGGAAGGTCAAGTCACTCCCTTTAAAACGGTGATCGACCATGTAACACAAATGCAGGATCGTATTGCCGCTGTCATGCCCATTGTTAGGGACCATATGTTACAGGCCCAGGGAGCCCAGAGGCAAAGTTATGATAGAGGCGCTAAGGTCCGTACATTTGCACCCGGCGATAGGGTGTTGGTCCTAATCCCTACGGTGGATAGTAAATTCCTGGCGAAATGGCAGGGCCCATTTGAGGTCCGAGAAAGAGTCGGTGAAGTGTACCAGCCGGGTAAGAGAAAACCGGAACAGATTTATCATGTGAATCTGATAAAATCCTGGAAAGACCGCTCTGCCCTAATGGCGGATCTGCCCCGTCCGGTTTGTTCACCTACTGTACCGGAGGTGCAGGTTGCCGAGACTCTCTCAGAACGACAAAAATCTGAGGTTAAGCAATTTTTGTTACAGAACCGACAGTTTTTCTCCGAAAAACCTGGCCGGACTAAGTTGGTGAAACATGAGATTGTCACAGAGCCTGGCGTCACTGTTCATGTGAAGCCCTACCGGATTCCGGAAGCCCGCCGTGAAGCCGTCTCCCGGGAAGTGATGGCAATGTTGGACTTAGGAGTCATTGAAGAGTCACACAGCGCCTGGTCCAGTCCAATTGTGTTGATACCTAAACCGGATGGCTCCATCCGGTTTTGTAATGACTTTAGGAAACTGAATGCAGTTTCTAAATTTGATGCGTACCCTATGCCCCGGGTCGATGAGTTGATCGACCGGCTTGGTAAAGCCCGATACATTACGACCCTGGATTTAACAAAGGGGTACTGGCAGATTCCTCTGGCCGAGGCGGCCACAGAGAAGACGGCATTTGCTACACCGGAAGATCTGTTCCAGTATGTCTATATGCCGTTTGGACTTCACGGAGCTCCCGCAACGTTCCAGAGATTGATGGATCGAGTCTTGAGGCCTCACAGACAGTACGCTTCTGCCTACCTGGATGACATCGTAATTTACAGCATGGACTGGGAAACTCATCTCCAGAAGGTACAAGCGGTGATTGATGACCTGCGAGATGCAGGTTTAACGGCAAACCCCAAGAAATGCCACATCGGGCTTGAAGAAGCCCGATACTTGGGCTACGTGATTGGCCGAGGAGTGGTTAAACCCCAGATCGACAAAATACAGGCAATTCAGGGCTGGCCACAACCCGTGAACAAAAAACAAGTACAGGCTTTCCTGGGGATTGCCGGCTATTATCGCCGGTTCATACCCAATTTTGCAGCCATGGCTACTCCCTTGACGGATCTTACCAAGGGGAAGGGTTCCGTCATGGTAAAATGGACCTCAGCTGCTGAAGAGGCCTTCCACAGCCTGAAACGGGCTTTGTGCTCTCAGCCCGTACTAGTGACTCCTGATTTCAGCAGCGAGTTTGTGGTGCAAACTGATGCCTCTGATACTGGTGTCGGAGCTGTACTTTCCCAGGTGAGGGACGGAGTCGAACACCCGGTCCTCTATCTCAGTCGGAAACTGAATGTACATGAGCAGAGGTATGCGGTGGTTGAAAAAGAGTGCCTAGCCATTAAATGGGCTCTCGACTCCCTCAAGTATTACCTGGCCGGTAGGAAGTTTAGGCTGGTCACAGACCATGCCCCTATCAAGTGGATGCACCTCCACAAAGACCGTAATAGTCGGGTAACCCGGTGGTTCCTTGCCCTGCAGGCTTACTCTTTTATGGTGGAGCACCGTCCTGGGGTGCAGATGGGGAACGCTGATGCCCTATCCCGAGTGCACTGTTTCAATTGTGTTCTTGCTCGACCGGAGTGGTCTGAGCAAGGGGGGGGGGATATGTAAGACTCATGCTGGTGTGGTAGTTGGAGGCAGGTATATCTCGCCCAGGTGTTTGTCCTATGTGAATTAGGCCACTCAGTATCTTCAGGGTGCTAATGGGTTAATGATTGCAAGAATAATAGATGACCAGCTGGGGGTTTCCAGCGTCTGCCTGGGGCACACAGATTGCCTGTCTGTGTGAGACAAACGTGAGTGAGAGCTCTGCTCAAGAATTGTGTGATGTTAGCTGGGTGGGAGAAGCCCCCCCAGTTGTTAAGTTAGCAACGTGTTTGTTTAGTTAGTGCCGGACAGGCTAGGATTTATTTTTATGTTTTGTTTTTCTGTGTTGCTTTCACTTTAATAAATCTGACCTGAGGTCAGCCTACTTGGAAACCTGCTGTACGCCTCAGAAATTCAATGCACAAACCACGTGACCTTTGACCCCAGCAAAGGCGATCCGGGAGTGTTTTGTCACAGGGTCCAATTTCTTCTCTTACCCTTGGAAAAATAAAAAATTGGGGGCGAAAAATAATTTTTGTGAAAAAATATGATTTTTTATTTTTACGGTTCTGCATTATAAACTTCTGTGAAGCACTGGGTGGGTCAAAGTGCTCACCACACCTCTAGATAAGTTCCTTAGGGGGTCTACTTTCCAAAATGGTGTCACTTGTGGGGGGTTTCAATGTTTAGGCATATCAGTGGCTCTCCAAACGCAACATAGCGTCCCATATCAATTCCTGTCAATTTTGCATTGAAAAGTCAAACGGCGCTCCTTCCCTTCCGAGCTCTTCCATCCGCCCAAACAGTGGTTTACCCCCACATATGGGGTATCAGCGTACTCAGGACAAATTGTACAACAACGTTTGGGGTCCAATTTCTTCTCTTACCCTTGGAAAAATAAAAAATTGGGGGCGAAAAGATAATTTTGTGAAAAAATATGATTTTTTATTTTTACAGTTCTACATTATAAACTTCTGTGAAGCACTTGGTGGGTCAAAGTGCTCACCACACCTCTAGATAAGTTCCTTAGGGGGTCTACTTTCCAAAATGGTGTCACTTGTGGGTGGTTTCAATGTTTAGGCACATCAGGGGCTCTCCAAACGAAACATGGCGTCCCATCTCAATTCCAGTCAATTTTGCATTGAAAAGTCAAATGGCGCTCCTTCGCTTCCGAGCTGTGCCATGCGCCCACACAGTGGTTTACCCCCATATGTGGGGTATTGGCGTACTCAGGACAAATTGTACAACAATGTTTGGGGTCCATTTTCTCATGTTACCCTTGGTAAAATAAAACAAATTGGAGCTGAATTAAATTTTTTGTGAAAAAAAGTTAAATGTTCATTTTTATTTAAACATTCAAAAAATTCCTGTGAAGCACCAGAAGGGTTAATAAACTTCTTGAATGTGGTTTTGAGCACCTTGAGGGGTGTAGTTTTAAGAATGGTGTCACACTTGGGTATTTTCTATCATATAGATCCCTCAAAATGACTTCAAATGAGATGTGGTCCCTAAAAAAAAATGGTGTTGTAGAAATGAGAAATTGCTGGTCAACTTTTCACCCTTATAACTCCCTAACAAAAAAAATGTTGGTTCCAAAATTGTGCTGATGTAAAGTAGACATGTGGGAAATGTTACTTATTAAGTATTTTGTGTGACATATCTCTGTGATTTAATTGCATAAAAATTCAAAGTTGGAAAATTGCGAAATTTTCATAATTTTCGCCAAATTTCCGTTTTTTTCACAAATAAACGCAGGTACTATCAAAGAATTTTTATGATTGTCATAAAGTACAATATGTCACGAGAAAACAATGTCAGATTCACTGGGATCCGCTGAAGCGTTCCAGAGTTATAACCTCATAAAGGGACAGTGGTCAGAATTGTAAAAATTGGTCCGGTCATTAACGTGCAAACCACCCTTGGGGGCAAAGGGGATAATGACCGCACACGATGCTCCATACTGTATAAAGGCCACACGCGATGCTCCATACTGTATAATGGCCACACACGATGCTCCATACTGTATAATGGCCACACATGATGCTCCATACTGTATAATGGCCACACATGATGCTCCATACTGTATAATGACCACACATGATGCTTCATAGTGTATAATGGCCCCACAATGCTCCATACTGTATAATGACCGCACATGATGCTCCATACTGTATAATGGCCACACATGATGCTCCGTACTGTATAACGACCACACATGATGCTTCGTACTGTATAATGGCCACACATGATGCTTCGTACTGTATAATGGCTCCACAATGCTCCATACTGTATAATGACCGCACGTGATGCTCCATACTGTATAATGACCACACGTGATGCCCCATTATTATTATTATTATTATTATTTATTGTTATAGCGCCATTTATTCCATGGCGCTTTACATGTGAGGAGGGGTATACATAATGAAAACAAGTACAATAATCTTAAACAATACAAGTCATAACTGGTACAGGAGGAATGAGGACCCTGCCCGCGAGGGCTCACAATCTACAAGGGATGGGTGAGAATACAGTAGGTGAGGGTAGAGATGGTCATGCAGCGGTTTGGTCGATCGGTGGTAGCTGCAGGTTGTAGGCTTGTCTGAAGAGGTGGGTCTTCAGGTTCTTTTTGAAGGTTTCGATGGTAGGCGAGAGTCTGATGTGTTGTGGTAGAGGGTTCCAGAGTAGGGGTGATACGCGAGAGAAATCTTGTATACGATTGTGGGAAGAGGAGATAAGAGGGGAGTAGAGTAGGAGATCTTGTGAGGATCGGAGGTTGCGGGTAGGTAAGTACCGGGAGACGAGGTCACAGATGTATGGAGGAGACAGGTTGTGGATGGCTTTGTACGTCATGGTTAGGGTTTTGTAGTGGAGTCTCTGGGCAATGGGGAGCCAGTGAAGGGATTGACAGAGGGGAGAGGCCGGGGAATAGCCGGGGGACAGGTGGATTAGTCGGGCAGCAGAGTTTAGAATAGATTGGAGGGGTGCGAGAGTGTTAGTGGGGAGGCCACAGAGCAGGAGGTTGCAGTAGTCATACTAGTCATACTAGTAGTCATACTAGTAGTCATAGTAGCCCCATACTGTATAATGACCACACATGATGCTCCATACTGTATAATGACTGCACATGATGCTCCATACTATATAATGACTGCACATGATGCGCCATACTGTATATTGGCTGCACATGATGCTCCATACTGTATAATGGCCCCACAATGTTCCATACTGTATAATGACCGCACATGATGCTCCATACTGTATAGTGGCTGCACATGATGCTCCATACTGTATAATGACCGCACATGATGCTCCATACTGTATAATGACTGCACATAATGCTCCATACTGTATATTGGCTGCACATGATGCTCCATACTGTATAATGGCACAACAATGCTCCATACTGTATAATGACCGCACATGATGCTCCATACTGTATAATGGCCACACATGATGCTCCGTACGGTATAATGGCCACACATGATGCTTCGTACTGTATAATGGCCACACATGATGTTCCATACTGTATAATGACCACACATGATGCTTCATAGTGTATAATGGCCCCACAATGCTCCATACTGTATAATGACCGCACATGATGCTCCATACTGTATAATGGCCACACATGATGCTCCGTACTGTATAATGGCCACAAATGATGCTTCGTACTGTATAATGGCCACAGATGATGCTCCATACTGTATAATGGCCCCACAATGCTCCATACTGTATAATGACCGCACACGATGCTCCATACTGTATAAAGGCCACACACGATGCTCAATACTGTATAATGGCCTCACACGATGCTCCATACTGTATAATGGCCACACATGATGCTCCATACTGTATAATGGTCACACATGATGCTCCATACTGTATAATGACCACACATGATGCTTCATAGTGTATAATGGCCCCACAATGCTCCATACTGTATAATGGCCACACATGATGCTCCATACTGTATAATGGCCCCACAATGCTCCATACTGTATAATGGCCCCACAATGCTCCATACTGTATAATGACCGCACATGATGCTCTATACTGTATAATGGCCGCACATGATGCTCCTTACTGTATAATGACCGCACATGATGCTCCATACTGTATAATGGCCACACATGATTCTCCATACTGTATAATGGCCACACATGATGCTCCATACTGTATAATGCCCACACATGATGCTCCATACTGTATAATGGCCACACATGATGCTCCATACTGTTTAATGACCGCACGTGATGCTCCATACTGTATAATGACCGCACGTGATGCTCCATACTGTATAATGGCCACACATGATGCTCAATACTGTATAATGACCGCACATGATGCTCCATACTGTATAATGACTACACATGATGCTCCATCTATATACATAATTGTCTAAGGGGTACTTCCGTCTGTCTGTCTGTCCTTCTGTCACGGTTATTCGTTCGCTGATTGGTCTCGGCAGCTGCCTGTCATGGCTGCCGCGACCAATCAGCAACGGCCACAGACCGATTAGTCCCTCCCCTACTCCCCTGCACTCACTGCCCGCCGCCCTCTCCGTAATCCCCTCCACTCACCGCTCACACAGGGTTAATGGCAGCGGTAACGGCCCGCGGTGTAACGCACTCTGTTACCGCTGCTATTAACCCTGTGTGTCCCCAACTATTTACTATTGATGCTGCCTATGCGGCATCAATAGTAAAAATATGTCATGTTAAAAATAATTAAAAAAACAAAAAACCTGCTATATTCACCTTCCGCCGCCTTTCTCGCTCCTCGCCACGCTCCCGGGACCGCTCCATTGCAAGCGGCAGCTTGCGGTCCCGTCCCAGGGCTGGTGTGCGACAAGGACCTGCCGTGACATCATGGTCATGTGACCGCGACGTCATCATAGGTCCTGCTCGCACCAGCCCTGGGACGGGACCGGAAGCTGACGCTTGCAATGGAGCGGTCCCGGGAGCGTGGCGAGGAGCGAGAAAGGCGGCGGAGGGTAAGTATAGCAGGACTTCAACGGCCTATAGGTGAGTATATGTTTTTTTTTTTTTTTTTAAGTCTCTATACTACGTGGCTCTGTGCTAGCCAATATACTACGTGGCTCTGCTATATACTACGTGACTGGGCAATATACTACGTGACTGGGCAATATACCGTACTACGTGGGCTGTGCTATATACTGGGCATTACGTGACTGGGCAATATACTACGTGGCTGGGCAATATACTACGTGGCTGGGCAATATACTACGTGGCTGGGCAATATACTATGTGGCTGGGCAATATACTACGTGGCTGGGCAATATACTATGTGGCTGGCAATATACTACATCGCTGGGCAATATACTACGTGGCTGGGCAATATACTACGTGGCTGGGCAATATACTACGTGGACATGCATATTCTAGAATACCCGATGCATTAGAATCGGGCCACCATCTAGTACTGTATATTGGCCGCACATGATACTTCGTACCGCATAATGGCTACTCCTACACACGCGACTGCGCTCCGTACACCTCGTACACACGCGGCTCCGCTCTGTACACCTCGTACACATTTAGCTCCGCTCCATACACCTTATACACACACGGCTCCGCTCCATACACCTCATACACACACGGCTCCGCTCCATGCACCTCATACACACACGGCTCTGCTCCATACACCTCATACACACGCGGCTCCGCTCAATACACCTTGTACACACGCGGCTCCACTCCATACACCTCGTACACACGCGGCTCCGCTCCGTACACCTCGTACACACGTGGCTCTGCTCCGTACACCTCATACACATTTAGCTCCGTTCCGTACACCTCATACACACAAACCTCATACACACGGCTCGTACACACGCTGCTCCGCTCCGTACACCTCGTACACACGTGGCTCCGCTCTGTACACCTCGTACACATTTAGCTCTGTTCCATACACCTCATACACAAACAGCTCCATACACCTCGTACACACGCGGCTCCGCTCCGTACACCTCGTACACACGTGGCTCTGCTCTGTACACCTCATACACATTTAGCTCCGTTCCGTACACCTCATACACACATCTCGTACACACGCTGCTCCGCTCCGTACACCTCGTACACACGTGGCTCCGCTCTGTACACCTCGTACACATTTAGCTCTGTTCTGTACACCTCATACACACACGACTCCGCTCCATACACATCATACACACACGGCTCTGCTCCATACACCTCGTACATTCAGCTCCGCTCCATACACCTCATACACACAGGGCTCCGCTCCATACACCTCATACACACAGGGCTCCGCTCCATACACCTCATACACACAGGGCTCCGCTCCATACACCTCATACACACAGGGCTCCGCTCCATACACCTCGTACACACAGGGCTCCACTCCATACACCTCATACACACAGGGCTCCACTCCATACAGCTCGTACACACAAGGCTCCGCTCCATACACCTCGTACACACCCGGCTCTGCTCCATACACCTTGTACACACAGGGCTCCACTCCATACACCTCGTACACACACGGCTCCGCTCCATACACCTCATACACACACGGCTCCGCTCCATACACCTCGTACACACACGGCTCCGCTCCATACACCTCGTACACACACAGCTCCGCTCCATACACCTCGTACACACACGGCTCCGCTCCATACACCTCGTAAACACACGGCTCCGCTCCATACACTTCATACACACACGGCTCCACTCCATACACCTCATACACACACGGGTCCGCTCCATACACCTCATACACACACGGTTCCGCTCCATACACCTCATACACACACGGCTCCGCTCCATACACCTCGTACACACACGGCTCTGCTCCATACACCTCGTACACACATGGCTCTGCTACATCCACACTGTACACCTCCTGACCCCACACAAGGCATTACTTAACTCATCCAGCAGCACCATGTGGCAAGTTGGCAATCAGCACAGCCAAGTCCTGCAATCCACGGAGGTCCCGATCATGTGACCCCTGTTCCTCCCCACCTGTGACCTCATCACAGGTCCTGTGCACACAAAGCAGGCAGCCAATATGTAGTGTAAGGCTCTGTGGTGCAGGGATGACCGACTGATACGTACTGCACTGCATAGGTGCGGAAGGGTAAGGGGCATGGCTTTACACCAGGGGGCGTGTCGGCTGGTTCTCCTGCTGTCTGCGGGAAACAGAGCATCCCATGCTGGACAGCAGGGCAAAGGCTCAAAACCGGGACAGTCCCGCACAATGAGGGACGGTTGGGAGCTATGTTACTGTTAGGGCAGTGAGAATCTGGAATTCATTGCCTGAGGAGGTGGTGATGTCAAACTCAGTAGAGGGGTTCAAGAGAGGCCTGGATGTCTTCCTGGAGCGTAACAATATGGTGTCTTACAGTAATTAGGACCTTTAGAAGAACGTAGATCTGGGGATTTATTCTGATGGAATATAGGCTGAACTGGATGGACAAATGTCTTTTTTCGGCCTTGCTAACTATGTTACTATGTTACTATCAGGGGCTCTCCAAACGCGAAATGGCATTCGCTAATTATTCCAGTAAATTTTACATTCTTCCCTTCCGATCTCTGCCGTGCACCCAACCAGTAGTATTCCCCCACATATGGGGTATCAGTGTACTCAGGAAAAATTGCACAACAAATTGTATGAAGCAATTCCACCTGTTAGCCTGTTGACAACCCAAAATATGGAGCTAAAAAAGATTTATTTTGGAAAAATATGATTTTTCTATTTCCATGGCTCTACATTATAAAATTCTGTGAAGCACCTGTGGGTTCAAGGTGCTCAATACACATCTAGATAAGTTCCATATAACATAGTAACATAGTAACATAGTTAGTAAGGCCGAAAAAAGACATTTGTCCATCCAGTTCAGCCTATATTCCATCATAATAAATCCCCAGATCTACGTCCTTCTACAGAACCTAATAATTGTATGATACAATATTGTTCTGCTCCAGGAAGACATCCAGGCCTCTCTTGAACCCCTCGACTGAGTTCGCCATCACCACCTCCTCAGGCAAGCAATTCCAGATTCTCACTGCCCTAACAGTAAAGAATCCTCTTCTATGCTGGTGGAAAAACCTTCTCTCCTCCAGATGCAAAGAATGCCCCCTTGTGCCCGTCACCTTCCTTGGTATAAACAGATCCTCAGCGAGATATTTGTATTGTCCCCTTATATACTTATACATGGTTATTAGATCGCCCCTCAGTCATCTTTTTTCTAGACTAAATAATCCTAATTTCGCTAATCTATCTGAGTATTGTAGTTCTCCCATCCCCTTTATTAATTTTGTTGCCCTCCTTTGTACTCTCTCTAGTTCCATTATATCCTTCCTGAGCACCGGTGCCCAAAACTGGACACAGTACTCCATGTGCGGTCTAACTAGGGATTTGTACAGAGGCAGTATAATGCTCTCATCATGTGTATCCAGACCTCTTTTAATGCACCCCATGATCCTGTTTGCCTTGGCAGCTGCTGCCTGGCACTGGCTGCTCCAGGTAAGTTTATCATTAACTAGGATCCCCAAGTCCTTCTCCCTGTCAGATTTACCCAGTGGTTTCCCATTCAGTGTGTAATGGTGATATTGATTCCTTCTTCCCATGTGTATAACCTTACATTTATCATTGTTAAACCTCATCTGCCACCTTTCAGCCCAAGTTTCCAACTTATCCAGATCCATCTGTAGCAGAATACTATCTTCTCTTGTATTAACTGCTTTACATAGTTTTGTATCATCTGCAAATATCGATATTTTACTGTGTAAACCTTCTACCAGATCATTAATGAATATGTTGAAGAGAACAGGTCCCAATACTGACCCCTGCGGTACCCCACTGGTCACAGCGACCCAGTTAGAGACTATACCATTTATAACCACCCTCTGCTTTCTATCCCTTAGCCAGTTACTAACCCATTTACACACATTTTCCCCCAGACCAAGCATTCTCATTTTGTGTACCAACCTCTTGTGCGGCACGGTATCAAACGCTTTGGAAAAATCGAGATATACCACGTCCAATGACTCACCGTGGTCCAGCCTATAGCTTACCTCTTCATAAAAACTGATTAGATTGGTTTGACAGGAGCGATTTCTCATAAACCCATGCTGATATGGAGTTAAACAGTTATTCTCATTGAGATAATCCAGAATAACATCCCTCAGAAACCCTTCAAATATTTTACCAACAATAGAGGTTAGACTTACTGGCCTATAATTTCCAGGTTCACTTTTAGAGCCCTTTTTGAATATAAGGGGTCTAGTTTCCAAAATAGTGTCACTTGTAGGGGTTTTCCACTGTTTAGGCACATCGGGGGCTCATTCTTCATTCTTATTAATGAAGTAAGATAAAAGAAGACCTGATTCACAGAGATTAGTTCACTGGTGCTTTCAAACAACGAATAAGGTGCTATAGTGCTATAGATAAACCACACATGTAATGCTGACAATAACAGTTAGAGAAGTGTAATACCTGTGGTATCACAAACCAGAACAAACCAAATGACTCAAAGGCAAGATAATGATGCCCCCATGACTCTGTATTCCCAGATTCAATTTCCAATTGCACAATGCCCAGATTCAATTTCCAATTGCACAATGCCTATACAAGCAATTAAAGTGCTAAAATACTATATGTAAATCACAGGCATCATCAAAACAATAATAACACAGAGTTTAACAGGTCAGAAAACTCAGTAGCAAAGGTTGAAGCAATGACAATACCTTTGCGACACTGTTCGTCCTGATTGGGTTTTACCTCAAACAGTCAATGACCTATTGCACTATGCCCGCTAAAACACCATATTGAAAAACAAATCTCTTATCTGGAATCTGAAGACCGAAGCAATGCCTCAACACGTTTTCCTTCCATGGTATAAGTTCATCAGGAGGCAAATGGAAAAGCCAGTGTCAGAAGATGAAAGACATCTGGAACAGTGGGACATCCTGGTTGCAGGTAATTATTCCAGCATATTTTACATTCAAAAAGTCAAACGGTGCTCCTTTCCTTCCAAGCCCTGCTGTGCACCCAAACAGTTGTTTTCCTCCATATATTGGGTATCGGCACACTCAGGAGAAATTGCACAACAAATTGTATGGAGCAATTTTTTCTTGTTACCCTTATGAAAATGCAAAATTTGGAGCTAAAAAATATTTATCTGGGAAAAATGTGGTTTCTTTTTTCACGGCTTAACGTTATAAACTTCTGTGAAGCACCTGGGGGTTCAAGGTGCTCAATACACATCTAGATAAGTTCTCTAAGGGGTCTAGTTTCCAAAATGGTGTCTCTGTTGGGGGAGTTTCCACTGTTTAGGCACATCATGGGCTCTCCAAACGCGACATGGCGATTGCTAATTATGCCAATAAATTTTACATTCAAAAAGTCAAATGGTGCTCTTTCCCTTCCGAGCCCTGTCGTGTGCCCAAACAGTAGATTTCCACCACGTATGGTATATCAACATGCTCAGAATAAATTGCACAACAAAATGTATGGTCCATTTTCTCCTGTTACCCTTGTGAAAGTAAAAAGAATTAGGTCTAAAAGAAAATTTTTGTGAAAGAAAAGTAAATGTTTATTTTTTCTTCCACATTCCAAAAATTCCTGTGAAGCACCTGATGGGTTAATAAATAGTGATGAGCAAGTATACTCATTGTTCAGGTTTTCCCGAGCACGCTCGGGTGGTCTCCGAGCATTTGTGACTGCTCGGAGATTTAGTTTTTGTTGACACAGCTGCATGACTTACAGCTGCTAGCCAGCCTGAGTACATGTGGGGGTTGCCTGGTTGCTAGGGAATTCCCACATGTAGTCAAGCTGTCTAATAGCCACAAATCATCTAGCTGCGGCAAGGAAAACTAAATCTCCGAGCAGTCACAAATACTCGGAGACCACCCGAGCAACGAGTATACTCGCTCATCACTATTAATAAACTTCTTGAATGTGGTTGTGAGTACCTTGAGGGGTGCAGCTTTTAGAATGGTGTCATTTGGGGTATTTTCTGTCCTGTAGGCCCCTCAAAGTCACTTCAAATGTGAGGTGGTCCCTAAAAAAAATGGTTTTGCCAATTTTGTTGTAAAAATGAGAAATCGCTGATCAACTTTTAACCCTTATAACTTCCTAACAAAAAAAATGATGTTTCCAAAATTGTTGTGCGGTAAAGTAGACATGTGGGAAATGATACTTATTAAGTATTTTGTGCAATATGACTCTCTGATTTAATGGCATAAAAATTACATTTTGAAAATTGTGAAATTTTCAAAATTTCCACAAAATTTCCATTTTTTTAACAAATAAACGCAAGTCATATCAAAGAAATTTCACCGCTACCATAAAGTACAATATGTCACGAGAAAACATTCACAGAATCAGCGGGATCCGTTGATATATTCAAGAGTTAAGACCTCGTAAAGTGACAGTGGTCAAAATTGGCCTGGTCAGGAAGGTGAAAACAGGCTTCAGGGTGAAGGGGTTAATAAATATATCTTTTACTTTTAATTTATTTCACTAATATATGTGCACTATATATTTTTTCCCTGGTGTATGAAATATTAAATAATTATACATTGTATATTATTTGTATACACATACCGTATATACTCGAGTATAAGCCGAGATTTTCAGCCCAAAATTTTGAGCTGAAAGTGCCCCTCTCGGCTTATAATCGAGTCACGGTGGGCGGCAGGGTCGGCGGGTGAGGGGGAGAGGGCGCTGAGGCATACTCACCTAGTCCCGGCGATCCTGACGCTCCCTCTGCCTGTCACACGGTCTTCGGTGCTGCAGCTCTTCCCCTGTTCAGTGGTCACGTGGGACCGCTGATTAGAGAAATGAATATGCGGCTCCACCTCCCATAGGGGTGGAGTCGCATATTCATTTCTCTAATCTGCGGTGCCGGTGACCGCTGATAGAGGAAGAGGCTGCGGCACCGAAGACCGTGTGAAGGGCAGAGGGAGCGGGACGCCGGGAGCAGGTAAGTATGTAATATTCACCTGTCCGCGTTCCACACACCGGGCGCCGCTCTGTCTTCGCGTCCTCTTGCTCTGACTGTTCAGGTCAGAGGGCGTGATGACGCATATAGTGTGCGCGGCGCCCTCTGCCTGATCAGTCAGTGCAGAGAGATGCCGGGACGAGACGCCGGGAGCTGCAAGCAGCGAGGTGAGTATGGCATTTTTTTTTTATTGCAGCAGCAATGGCACAGCTTTATATGGCACAGCTATGGGGCAATAATGAACGGTGCAGAGCACTATATGGCACAGATATGGGGCAATAATGAACGGTGCAGAGCACTGGTGTATATGGCACAGCTATGGGCCAATAATGAACGGTGCAGAGCACTATATGGCACAGCTATGGGGCAATAATGAACGGTGCAGAGCACTATATGGCACAGCTATGGGGCAATAATGAACGGTGCAGAGCACTATATGGCACAGCTATGGGGCAATAATGAACGGTGCAGAGCACTATATGGCAGCTATGGGGCAATAATGAACGGTGCAGAGCACTATATGGCAGCTATGGGGCAATAATGAACGGTGCAGAGCACTATATGGCAGCTATGGGGCAATAATGAACGGCGCAGAGCACTATATGGCAGCTATGGGGCAATAATGAACGGCGCAGAGCACTATATGGCAGCTATGGGGCAATAATGAACGGTGCAGAGCACTATATGGCAGCTATGGGGCAATAATGAACGATGCAGAGCACTGTATGGCACAGCTATGGGGCAATAATGAACGGCGCAGAGCACTATATGGCACAGCTATGGGGCAATAATGAACGGCGCAGAATACTATATGGCAGCTATGGGGCAATAATGAACGGTGCAGAGCACTATATGGCAGCTATGGGGCAATAATGAACGGCGCAGAGCACTATATGGCACAGCTATGGGGCAATAATGAACGGCGCAGAGCACTATATGGCACATCTATGGGGCAATAATGAACGGTGCAGAGCACTGTATGGCACAGCTATGGGGCAATAATGAACGGCGCAGAGCACTATATGGCACAGCTATGGGGCAACAATGAACGGCGCAGAGCACTATATGGCACATCTATGGGCCAATAATGAACGGCGCAGAGCACTATATGGCACAGCTATGGGGCAATAATGAATGGTGCAGAGCACTATATGGCACAGCTTTCTATGGTACATCTATGGGGAAATAATGAACGGTGCAGAGCACTATATGGCACAGCTATGGGGCCATAATGAACAGTATGGAGCATCTATTTTTATTTTTGAAATTTACCAGTAGCTGCTGCATTTTCCACCCTAGGCTTATACTCGAGTCAATAAGTTTTCCCAGTTTTTTGTGCCAAAATTAGGGGGGTCGGCTTATACTCGGGTCGGCTTATACTCGAGTATATACGGTATATTACTCTTATTTATTATATTCCTTTGCTATCTTATGGTTATTTTACATCTGCACTAATCAGTAAATTATTTGCTGCACCTTATCTATGTTTTCGATCTTTTTTTGTCTTTTGTCACATGTCACATTCTTCAGTGATTTGGTCACTGTGTCGCCTTCACATATTTTGAACTTTAACCCCTTTACCCCCAAGGGTGGTTTGCACGTTAATGACCAGGCCAATTTTTACAATTCTGACCACTGTCCCTTTATGAGGTTATAACTCCGAAACGCTTCAACGGATCCTGGTGATTCTGACATTGTTTTCTCGTGACATATTGTACTTCATGATAGTGGTAAAATTTCTTTGATAGTACCTGCGTTTATTTGTGAAAAAAACGGAAATTTGGCGAAAATTTAGAAAATTTCGCAATTTTCAAACTTTGAATTTTTATGCAATTAAATCACAGAGATATGTCACACAAAATACTTAATAAGTAACATTTCCCACATGTCTCCTTTACATCAGCATAATTTTGGAACCAATTTTTTTTTTTGTTAGGGAGTTATAAGGGTTAAAAGTTGACCAGCAATTTCTCATTTTTACAACACCATTTTTTTTTAGGGACCACGTCTCATTTGAAGTCATTTTGAGGGGTCTATATGATAGAAAATGCCCAAGTGTGACACCATTCTAAAAACTGCACCCCTCAAGGTGCTCAAAACCACATTCAAGAAGTTTATTAACCCTTCAGGTGTTTAATAGGAATTTTTGGAATGTTTAAATAAAAAAGAACATTTAACTTTTTTACACAAAAAATTTACTTCAGCTCCAATTTGTTTTATTTTACCAAGGGTAACAGGAGAAATTGGACCCAAAAAGTTGTTGTCCAATTTGTCCTGAGTACGCTGATACCCCATATGTGGCAGTAAACCACTGTTTGGGCGCATGGGAGAGCTCGGAAGGGAAGGAGCGCAGTTTGACTTTTCAATGCAAAATTGACAGAAATTGAGATGGGACGCCATGTTGCGTTTGGAGAGCCACTGATGTGCCTAAACATTGAAACCCCCCACAAGTGACACCATTTTGGAAAGTAGACCCCCTAAAGAACTTATCTAGAGGTGTGGTGAGCACTTTGACCCACCAAGTGCTTCACAGAAGTTTATAATGCAGAACCGTAAAAATAAAAAATCATATTTTTTCACAAAAATTATATTTTTGCCCCCAATTTTTTATTTTTCCAAGGGTAAGAGAAGAAATTGGACCTCAAAAGTTGTTGTCCAATTTGTCCCGAGTACGCTGATACCCCACATGTGGCAGTAAACCACTGTTTGGGCGCATGGGAGAGCTCGGAAGGGAAGGAGCGCCGTTTGACTTTTCAATGCAAAATTGACAGGAATTGAGATGGGACGCCATGTTGCGTTTGGAGAGCCACTGATGTGCCTAAACATTGAAACCCCCCACAAGTGACACGATTTTGGAAAGTAGACCCCCTAAGGAACTTATCTGGATGTGTGGTGAGCACTTTGACCCACCAAGGGCTTCACAGAAGTTTATAATGCAGAGCCATAAAAATAAAACAAAATTTTTTTCCCACAAAAATTATTTTTTAACCCCCAGTTTTGTATTTTCCCTAGGGTAACAGGAGAAATTGGACCCCAAAAGTTGTTGTCCAATTTGTCCTGAGTACGCTGATACCCCATATGTGGGGGGGAACCACCGTTTGGGCGCATGGGAGGGTTCGGAAGGGAAGGAGCGCCATTTGGAATGCAGACTTAGATGGAATGGTCTGCAGGCGTCACATTGCGTTTGCAGAGCCCCTAATGTACCTAAACAGTAGAAACCCCCCACAAGTGACACCATTTTGGAAAGTAGACCCCCTAAGGAACTCATCTTGATGTGTTGTGAGAGCTTTGAACCCCCAAGTATTTCACTACAGTTTATAACGCAGAGCCATGCAAATAAAAAATATTTTTTTTCCACAAAAATTATATTTTAGCCCCCAGTTTTGTATTTTTCCAAGGTTAGCAGGAGAAATTGGACCCTAAATGTTGTTGTCCAATTTGTCCTGAGTACGCTGATACCCGATATGTGGGGGGGAACCACCGTTTGGGCGCATGGGAGGGCTCGGAAGGGAAGGAGCATCATTTGGAATGCAGACTTAGATGGATTGGTCTGCAGGCCTCACATTGCGTTTGCAGAGCCCCTAATGTACCTAAACAGTAGAAACCCCCCACAAGTGACCCCATATTGGAAACTAGACCCCTCAATGAACTTATCTAGATGTGTTGTGAGAACTTTGAACCCCCAAGTGTTTCACTACAGTTTATAACGCAGAGCCGTGAAAATAAAAAATCTTTTTGTTTTCCCACAAAAATTATTTTTTAGCCCCCAGTTTTGTATTTTCCCAAGGGTAACAGGAGAAATTGGTCCACAAAAGTTGTTGTCCAATTTGTCCTGAGTACGCTGATACCCCATATGTTGGGGTAAACCCCTGTTTGGGCACACAGGAGAGCTCGGAAGGGAAGGAGCACTGTTTTACTTTTTCAACGCAGAATTGGCTGGAATTGAGATCGGACGCCATGTCGTGTTTGGAGAGCCCCTGATGTGCCGAAACAGTGGAAACCCCCCAATTATAACTGAAACCCTAATCTAAACACACCCCTAACCCTAATTCCAACGGTAACCCTAACCACACCTCTAACCCTGACACACCCCTAACCCTAATCCCAACCCTATTCCCAACTGTAAATGTAATCTAAACCCTAACCCTAACTTTAGCCCCAACCCTAACTGTAGCCCCAACCCTAACCCTAACCCTAGCCCTAACCCTAGCCCTAACCCTAGCCCTAACCCTAACCCTAGCCCTAACCCTAGCCCTAACCCTAGCCCTAACCCTAACCCTAACCCTAGCCCTAACCCTAGCCCTAACCCTAACCCTAGCCCTAACCCTAGCCCTAACCCTAGCCCTAGCCCTAACCCTAGCCCTAACCCTAGCCCTAACCCTAGCCCTAGCCCTAACCCTAGCCCTAACCCTAGCCCTAATGGGAAAATGGAAATAAATACATTTTTTTTTATTTTTCCCTAACTAAGGGGGTGATGAAGGGGGGTTTGATTTACTTTTATAGCGAGTTTTTTAGCGGATTTTTATGATTGGCAGCCGTCACACACTGAAAGACCCTTTTTATTGCAAAAAATATTTTTTGCAATACCACATTTTGAGAGCTATAATTTTTCCATATTTTGGTCCACAGAGTCATGTGAGGTCTTGTTTTTTGCGGGACGAGTTGACGTTTTTATTGAAAACATTTTTGGGCACGTGACATTTTTTTATCGCTTTTTATTCCGATTTTTGTGAGGAAGAATGACCAAAAGCCAGCTATTCATGAATTTCTATTGGGGGAGGCGTTTATACGGTTCCGCGTTTGGTAAAATTGATAAATCAGTTTTATTCTTCGGGTCAGTACGATTACAGCGATACCTCATTTATATCATTTTTTTATGGTTTGGTGCTTTTATACGATAAAAACTATTTTACAGAAAAAAATAATTATTTTTGCATCGCTTTATTCTCAGGACTATAACTTTTTTATTTTTTTGCTGATGATGCTGTATGGCGGCTCTTTTTTTGCAGGACAATATGACGCTTTCAGCGGTACCATGGTTATTTATATCTGTCCTTTTGATCGCGTGTTATTCCACTTTTTGTTCGGCGGTATGATAATAAAGCGTTGTTTTTTGCCTCGTTTTTTTTTTTTTTTTCTTACGGTGTTTACTGAAGGGGTTAACTAGTGGGACAGTTTTATAGGTCGGGTCGTTACGGACGCGGCGATACTAAATATGTGTACTTTTATTGTTTTTTTTTTTTTATTTAGATGAAGAAATGTATTTATGGGAATAATATATATATATTTTTTTCATTATTTTGGAATATTTTTTTTTATTTTTTTTACACATTTGGAAAAATTTTTTTTAACTTTTTTACTTTGTCCCAGGGGGGGACATCACAGATCAGTGATCTGACAGTTTGCACAGCACTCTGTCAGATCACTGATCTGACATGCAGCGCTGCAGCCTTCACAGTGCCTGCTCTAAGCAGGCTCTGTGAAGCCACCTCCCTCCCTGCAGGACCCGGATCCGCGGCCATCTTGGATCCGGGGCTCGAGCAGGGAGGGAGGTGAGGAGACCCTCGCAGCAACGCGATCACATCGCGTTGCTGCGGGGGGCTCAGGGAAGCCCGCAGGGAGCCCCCTCCCTGCGCGGTGCTTCCCTGCACCGCCGGCACATCGCGATCATCTTTGATCGCGGTGTGCCAGGGGTTAATGTGCCGGGGGCGGTCCGTGACCACTCCTGGCACATAGTGCCGGATGTCAGTTGCGATAAGCAGCTGACACCCGGCCGCGATCGGCCGCGCTCCCCCCGTGAGCGCGGCCGATCGGCTATGACGTACTTTCCCGTCCAGGGTCAGATAAGCCCAGGGCACCTCGACGGGATAGTACGTCTAAGGTCACAGAGGGGTTAAGATTTAATATTTCATCTTTGTTGGTTAGATATACCGTATATTTTTTAATAACACTTAACACAATTATATTTTTATTATCACATTTATGGATTGTGATTTCACCATTGCACACTTTTTGTTTGCAACATTTATTTGCACTTTTATATTACACGTGAAGGATTTACACTAGATGCTAAGGTTTTTATATATCATATAACATATACTGGTGACCTGTAATATATATACAATATTGTATTATTAATTGTGATCTATTCATTGCACTATTATCTTTTCCTCGTTTATTTTCATCTCTCATGCATATGCCACTTTATATTCACTTAATGTATGCAGACTACTCTTATGCAGTAAATTATTTTATTTGACACATTGGCACAAATTACTTTCAAATATAGTAGCACTTTTATTGCAAATATATAGTAATACTAATTTTTTCTCTTCCTTAGCTATAGCTTAGCTTTTTTTTAGTTTTTCTATGTTAGCTGTTTTTGATATTAGAATAGGACTTAATCAGGACCCTTGACGTTGGGTTGTAAGCTTATCCATTTTGGCCAAAATTGTTACTAATACCTCATCTAATGTTTCATATACATTGTTTAATTTTTCATCTTATTTGCACTTTTTATCATCTTTTTGCAGGGCGCGGCAGAACCCCTTTACGTCGTTTCTTGTGTGTTGCATGTATATATATAGTGCTGGACGGCCCGCCTGCTAATACTATAGGCGTGATCAATAGGTTGTCCAGACACTGTGCATCACATTTATCTGTGTGAATAGTGCCTTATGCAAGCCTTAACTGTGTTCATTTTTGCTACTAGGCAGCCAACCCGAAAAAAATACAATTTCTGATAAACCAGAATTAGTCTCAAATAGAAAAAAACAAAAACAACTAACCTAAACAATAATCTTTATTTCAAAACCATTAGATTAAAACAAGCACGACATCCCAACTCCTTGTAGTAGGAGTGGGTTTAAAAAAAAAAAAACCCGGGTCCTGGTGGGAAAAGGGCAAAAGTACATGGAGCAAAAAATTGGAAAAAAGATCCTAAATATCCCTAATATCTGCTCCCTGCCTATCTGCGGAGGTTGGCACCCTCTTGGACGCAATATGGCGCCCCCGCTCCTCGTCGGCTGGCCCTCAATACCCTATAGGTCCCTCAATATGATGATGTTCAATAGGGTAAACCGACAACCCACACACACCAAATACCAGGTAATAAATCACCAACATAAAAGCCCAGCCGGGCTGGTCTGACCGTACAGGGCCCTACACTCTATAATACTCCGCTGATAGCTATGGCTAATATGCCCTAGGGAATCCCTAATCAGGAAACCCTGCCTGTCAGCGGAGGTTGGCACCCTCTTGAACGCAAATGGTGCCCCCGCTCCACGGCGGCTGACCCTACTGACCCTCACTGTGTCCCTACAAACGTAGGTGAATACTACACACGAGGGGTGCCTGAGGGACTAAAACGGTGACCCGTGACTCTGAACCCTTCTAGCTTCGGACAGACCATACAAAATACATACAACATCACACACAAGCTGATATAAGCAACACTATATTGAGTATTTTGTTGCAAAAGACAATATATACATGAGTAGAGATAACTTTATTCTAATGGTATTGCAAAGAATAATATATTCACATAACCACAGGGTACTTGCAAAGAATAATATATTCACATAACCACAGGGTACTTCTAGGGTGCTTAAAGCGGGGTGACTGATAAACGTGATCCACCCACCATCCGAGGAGATGCACACATATAGATAGACCAAAATACACTCATGTTAAATACATGTCAAAAAGGTATCCAAGATTGGTGAAATATACATAAATAAAATTAGAAATAGAAAACCTGATCCACTTATCTGCGGTCAGGTTTCGCCTCTACGCGTTTCCCCCCCATGATGTGGTTCCTCAGGAGGCATATGGGAAAAAGATAGACTTCCGTGTGTTCAAGTCACATCAGAGATGAATGCTGTGCCCAGTTGTGGATGCAGGGCACATGCCTCCTGAGGAACCACATCATGGGGGGGAAACGCGTAGAGGCGAAACCTGACCGCAGATAAGTGGATCAGGTTTTCTATTTCTAATTTTATTTATGTATATTTCACCAATCTTGGATACCTTTTTGACATGTATTTAACATGAGTGTATTTTGGTCTATCTATATGTGTGCATCTCCTCGGATGGTGGGTGGATCACGTTTATCAGTCACCCCGCTTTAAGCACCCTAGAAGTACCCTGTGGTTATGTGAATATATTATTCTTTGCAAGTACCCTGTGGTTATGTGAATATTTTATTCTTTGCAATACCATTAGAATAAAGTTATCTCTACTCATGTATATATTGTCTTTTGCAACAAAATACTCAATATAGTGTTGCTTATATCAGCTTGTGTGTGATGTATGTATTTTGTATGGTCTGTCCGAAGCTAGAAGGGTTCAGAGTCACGGGTCACCGTTTTAGTCCCTCAGGCACCCCTCGTGTGTAGTATTCACCTACGTTTGTAGGGACACAGTGAGGGTCAGTAGGGTCAGCCGCCGTGGAGCGGGGGCGCCATTTGCGTTCAAGAGGGTGCCAACCTCCGCTGACAGGCAGGGTTTCCTGATTAGGGATTCCCTAGGGCATATTAGCCATAGCTATCAGCGGAGTATTATAGAGTGTAGGGCCCTGTACGGTCAGACCAGCCCGGCTGGGCTTTTATGTTGGTGATTTATTACCTGGTATTTGGTGTGTGTGGGTTGTCGGTTTACCCTATTGAACATCATCATATTGAGGGACCTATAGGGTATTGAGGGCCAGCCGACGAGGAGCGGGGGCGCCATATTGCGTCCAAGAGGGTGCCAACCTCCGCAGATAGGCAGGGAGCAGATATTAGGGATATTTAGGATCTTTTTTCCAATTTTTTGCTCCATGTACTTTTGCCCTTTTCCCACCAGGACCCGGGTTTTTTTTTTTAAACCCACTCCTACTACAAGGAGTTGGGATGTCGTGCTTGTTTTAATCTAATGGTTTTGAAATAAAGATTATTGTTTAGGTTAGTTGTTTAGGCAGCCAACCCCTCTAATGTTTGGGCGAGTGGGTGGTTGCTCTCATCAGTAGCTTGCACCTGTGCTGCTTTAGCAGGGGTGGATTAAGGGTAGCCAGGGCCCCGGGCTGTTCAGACACTGTGGGCCCCCCAGTCATGTGATGGGGTCATGTAATGGGGTCATCATATACCTGAACCAGATTACTCCAGGAAAATAGTTGCTGTGTGAAACTATAACCTGTCAAACATCCATTGATCTAGTCAGTTTACCCTTCAGTTAGGAAGGAAAAAACCAAAACATAATACTATCACCATAAGTGCCAGTATTCACAGGAGATCTGTACCTAGTATGCAGTATCTGTGTAGAGGTAATACAGTGATCACCGGTGACATTATGCACAGGACCACTGTATATAGTATACAGTGTATAGTGTCAGTGTATAGGTAGCACACTTACTCACCAGTGACGTCTCTAGGTGAAGTCCTTCATCTGTTCATCCAGCACAGACCGCCATCACTTCATCCAGCCAGGACTCATCTCTGCAGGAAATAACACAGTTATCTCGAGCTCCGCTTGCAGAACACATTACTTAATTTTCCCCAACTTCTAAATTACACCACATGAAGAAAAAAAGGCGACAGTGTCACTCAACACAGTAACAGGACCGCCCCCCCCCATTTAAAACAGTGTCCTCAAAAAATAAAATAAATACATCACTGCTGTAATAATATCCCTTTAATTAGCCCCTATGGTAATAATATTCCCCATCCTGGGCCCCGTATGTCTCATACCTGGCTCCAGCCATATGTTCTCCCATCCTGCCCTCATGAGAATCCATCCTGCCCCATATGATCTCCATATCCTACCCCATCAGTCTCCATCGTATCCATCGTGCCCCATGATCCTGCACGATCTGTCTCCAATCCTGCCCCCAGTGTCTCTAATCATGCCCCCATGTCCTTCACTCTGCCCCATGTCTCCAATCATGCCATGTATGTACATTCTGCCCACGTCTCCAATCCTGCCCCATCTGTCTCCAGTCCTGCCCCCAGTGTGTCCAGCATCTCTGCCCCCAGTGTCCAGCATATCTGCCCCCAGTGTCCAGCATATCTGCCCCCAGTGTCCAGCAACTCTGCCCCCATTGTCCGGCATCTCTGCCCCAATGTGTCCAGCATCTTGCCCCCAGTGTGTCCAGCACATTGCCCCCAATGTGTCCTGCATATTATCCCCAGTGTGTCCAACATATTGCCCCCAGTGTGTCCAGCATTCTGCCCCCAGTGTGTCCAGCATATTGCCCCCAGTTTGTCCAGCATTCTGCCCCAGTGTCTCCAGCATATTGCCCCCAGTGTGTCCAGCAATGTGCCCCAGTTTGTCCAGCATATTGCCCCCAGTGTGTCCAGCATATTGCCCACAGTGTGTCCAGCATATTGCCCCCACTGTGTCCAGCATATTGCCCCAAGTTTGTCCAGCATATTGCCCCCAGTGTGTCTGGCATATTGCCCACAGTGTGTCCGGCATATTGCCCACAGTGTGTCCAGCATATTGCTCCCAGTGTGTCCAGCATATTGCCCCCAGTGTGTCCAGCATTCTGCCCCCAGTGTGTCCAGCATTCTGCACCCAGTGTGTCCAGCATTCTGCCCCCAGTGTGTTCAGCATATTGCCCCCAGTGTCTCCAGCATATTGCCCCTAGTGTGTCCAGCAATCTTCCCAGTTTATCCAGCATATTGCCCCCAGTGTGTCCAGCATATTGCCTCCAGTGTGTCCAGCATATTGCCCCCAGTGTGTCCACCATTCTGCCCCAGTGTGTCCAGCAATCTGCCCCAGTGTGTCCAACATATTGCCCCCAGTGTGTCCAGCATATTGCCCCAGTGTGTCCAGCATATTGCCCCCACTGTGTCCAGCATATTGCCCCAATGTGTCCAGCATTCTACCCCCAGTGTGTCCAGCATATTGCCCCCAGTGTGTCCAGCATTCTGCCCCCAGTGTGTCCAGCATATTGCCCCCAGTTTGTCCAGCATTCTGCCTCCAGTGCTCCAGCATTCTGCCCCCAGTGTGTCCAGCATTCTGCCCCCAGTGTGTCCAGCATTCTGCCCCAGTGACTTCAGCATATTGCCCCCAGTGTGTCCGGCAATCTGCCCCAGTTTGTCCAGCAAATATTGCCCCCAGTGTGTCCAGCATATTGCCCCTAGTGTGTCCAGCAAATTGCCCCAAGTGTGTACAGCAAATTGCCCCCAGTGTGTCCAGCATTCTGCCTCCAGTGCTCCAGCATATTGGCCCCAGTTTGTCCAGCATTCTGCCCCAGTTTCTCCAGCATATTGCCCCAAGTGTGTCCAGCATTCTGCCCCAGTTTATCCAGTATATTGCCCCCAGTGTGTCCAGAATATTGCCCCCAGTGTGTCCAGCATTCTGCCCCAGTGTCTCCAGCATATTGCCCCAAGTGTGTCCAGCATTCTGTCCCAGTTTATCCAGTATATTGCCCCCAGTGTGTCCAGCATATTGCTCCCAGTGTGTCCAGCATTCTGCCCCCAGTGTGTCCAGCATATTGCCCCCAGTTTGTCCAGCATTCTGCCCCAGTGACTTCAGCATATTGCCCCCAGTGTGTCCGGCAATCTGCCCCAGTTTGTCCAGCATATTGCCCCCAGTGTGTCCAGCATATTGCCCCTAGTGTGTCCAGCAAATTGCCCCCAGTGTGTACAGCAAATTGCCCCCAGTGTGTCCAGCATTCTGCCTCCAGTGCTCCAGCATATTGCCCCCAGTTTGTCCAGCATTCTGCGCCAGTGTCTCCAGCATATTGCCCCCAGTGTGTCCAGCAATCTTCCACAGTTTCTCCAGCATATTTCCCCCAGTGTGTCCAGCATATTGCCCCCAGTGTGTCCAGCATATTGCCCCCAGTGTGTCCAGCATTCTGCCCCCTGTGTGTCCAGCATTCTGCCCCCAATGTGTCCAGCATATTGCCCCCAGTGTGTACAGCATTTTGCCCCCAGTGTCTCCGACATTCTGCCCCCAGTGTCTCCAACATTCTGCCCCCATTGTGTCCAGCATATTGCTCCCAGTTTGTCCAGCATATTGCCCCCAGTATGTCCAGCATATTGCCCCTAGTGTGTCCAGCATATTGCCCCCAGTGTGTCCAGCATTCTGCCTCCAGTGCTCCAGCATATTGCCCCCAGTTTGTCCAACATTCTGCCCCAGTGTCTCCAGCATATTGCCACCAGTGTGTCCAGCAATCTTCCCAAGTTTATCCAGCATTCTATCCCCAATGTGTCCAGCATATTGCCCCCAGTGTGTCCAGCATTCTGCCCCCAGTGTGTACAGCATTCTGCCCCCAGTGTGTCCAGCATTCTGCCCCCAGTGTGTCCAGCATATTGCCCCAGTGTGTCCAGCATATTGCCCCCAGTGTGTCCAGCATTCTGCCTCCAGTGCTCGGGCATACAGCCCCCAGTGTATCCAGCATATTGCCCCCAGTGTGTCCATCATATTGCCCCCAGTGTGTCCAGCGTTCTGCCCCCAGTTTGCCAGCATCTTGCCCCCAGTGTGTCCAGCATATTGCCCCCAGTTTGTCCAGCATTCTGCCCCAGTTTATCCAGCATATTGCCCCAGTGTATCCAGCCTATTGCCCCCAGTTTGTCCAGCATATTGCCCCCAGTGTGTCCAGCATATTGCCCCAGTGTATGCAGCATTCTGCCTCCAGTGCTCCAGCATTCTGCCCCCAGTGTGTCCAGCATATTGCCCCCAGTTTTTCCAGCATTCTGCCCCAGTGTCTCCAGCATATTGCCCCCAGTGTGTTCAGCAATCTGCCCCAGTTTGTCCAGCATATTGCCCCCAGTGTGTCCAGCATATTACCCCTAGTGTGTCCAGCAAATTGCCCCCAGTGTGTCCAGCATTCTGCCTCCAGTGCTCCAGCATATTGCCCCCAGTGTGTCCAGCAATCTTCCCCAGTTTATCCAGTATATTACCCGCAGTGTGTCCAGCATTCTGTCTCCAGTGTGTCCACCATATTGCCCCCATTGTGTCCAGCATCTTGCCCCCAGTGTGTCCAGGATATTGCCCCCAGTGTGTCCAGCATATTGCCCCCAGTGTGTCCAGCATTCTGCCCCCAGTGTGTCCAGCATTCTGCCCCCAGTGTGTCCAGCATATTGCCCCCAGTGTGTCCAGCATTCTGCCCCCAGTGTGTCCAGCATATTGCCCACAGTGTGTCCAGCATATTGCCCCCAGTTTGTCCAGCATATTGCCCCCAGTGTGTCCAGCATTCTGCCTCCAATGCTCCAGCATTCTGCCCCCAATGTGTCCAGCATATTGCTCCCAGTTTGTCCAGCATTCTGCCCCAGTGTCTCCAACATATTGCCCCCAGTGTGTCCAGCAATCTGCCCCAGGTTATCCGGCATATTGCCTCCAGTGTGTCCAGCAATCTGCCCCAGTTTGTCCAGCATATTGCCCCCAGTGTGTCCAGCATATTGCCCTCAGTTTGTCCAGCATATTGCCCCCAGTGTGTCCAGTATATTCCCCCCAGTGTGTCCAGCATATTCCCCCCAGTGTGTCCAGCATTCTGCCTCCAGTGCTCCAGCATTCTGCCCCTATTGTGTCCAGCCTTTTGCCCCCAATTTGTCCAGCATTCTGCCCCAGTGTGTCCATCATATTGCCCCAGTGTGTCCAGCATTCTGCCTCCAGTGCTCGGGCATACAGCCCCCAGTGTATCCAGCATATTGCCCCCAGTGTGTCCAGCATGTTGCCCCCAGTGTGTCCAGCGTTCTGCCCCCAGTTTGCCAGCATCTTGCCCCCAGTGTGTCCAGCATATTGCCCCCAGTTTGTCCAGCATTCTGCCCCAGTTTATCCAGCATATTGCCCCAGTGTATCCAGCCTATTGCCCCCAGTTTGTCCAGCATATTGCCCCCAGTGTGTCCAGCATATTGCCCCAGTGTATGCAGCATTCTGCCTCCAGTGCTCCAGCATTCTGCCCCCAGTGTGTCCAGCATATTGCCCCCAGTTTTTCCAGCATTCTGCCCCAGTGTCTCCAGCGAATTGCCCCCAGTGTGTTCAGCAATCTGCCCCAGTTTGTCCAGCATATTGCCCCCAGTGTGTCCAGCATATTACCCCTAGTGTGTCCAGCAAATTGCCCCCAGTGTGTCCAGCATTCTGCCTCCAGTGCTCCAGCATATTGCCCCCAGTGTGTCCAGCAATCTTCCCCAGTTTATCCAGTATATTACCCGCAGTGTGTCCAGCATTCTGTCTCCAGTGTGTCCACCATATTGCCCCCATTGTGTCCAGCATCTTGCCCCCAGTGTGTCCAGGATATTGCCCCCAGTGTGTCCAGCATATTGCCCCCAGTGTGTCCAGCATTCTGCCCCCAGTGTGTCCAGCATATTGCCCCCAGTGTGTCCAGCATTCTGCCCCCAGTGTGTCCAGCATATTGCCCACAGTGTGTCCAGCATATTGCCCCCAGTTTGTCCAGCATATTGCCCCCAGTGTGTCCAGCATTCTGCCTCCAATGCTCCAGCATTCTGCCCCCAATGTGTCCAGCATATTGTTCCCAGTTTGTCCAGCATTCTGCCCCAGTGTCTCCAGCATATTGCCCCCAGTGTGTCCAGCAATCTGCCCCAGGTTATCCGGCATATTGCCTCCAGTGTGTCCAGCAATCTGCCCCAGTTTGTCCAGCATATTGCCCCCAGTGTGTCCAGCATATTGCCCTCAGTTTGTCCAGCATATTGCCCCCAGTGTGTCCAGTATATTCCCCCCAGTGTGTCCAGCATATTCCCCCCAGTGTGTCCAGCATTCTGCCTCCAGTGCTCCAGCATTCTGCCCCTATTGTGTCCAGCCTTTTGCCCCCAATTTGTCCAGCATTCTGCCCCAGTGTGTCCAGCATATTGCCCCAGTGTGTCCAGCAATCTGCCCCAGATTGTCCAGCATATTTCCACAGTGTGTCCAGCATATTACCCCCAGTGTGTCCATCATTCTGTCTCCAGTGTGTCCACCATATTGCCCCCAGTGTGTCCAGCATTCTGCCCCCAGTTTGCCAGCATCTTGCCCCCAGTGTGTCCAGCATATTGCCCCCAGTGTGTCCAACATTCTGCCTCCAGTGCTTAAGCATTCTGCACCCAGTGTGTCCAGCATATTGCCCCCATTTTGTCCAGCATTCTGCCCCAGTGTCTCCAGCATATTGCCCCAAGTGTGTCCAGCATTCTGCCCCAGTTTATCCAGTATATTGCCCCCAGTTTGTCCAGCATAATGCCCCCAGTGTGTCCAGCATTCTGCCCCAGTGTCTCCAGCATATTGCCCCTAGTGTGTCCAGCATATTGCCCCCAGTTTGTCCAGCATATTGCCCCCAGTGTGTCCAGCATATTGCCCCAGTGTGTCCAGCATTCTGCCCCCAGTGTGTCCAGCATATTGCCCCCAGTTTGTCCAGCATTCTGCCCCAGTGACTTCAGCATATTGCCCCCAGTGTGTCCGGCAATCTGCCCCAGTTTGTCCAGCATATTGCCCCCAGTGTGTCCAGCAAATTCCCCCCAGTGTGTCCAGCATTCTGCCTCCAGTGCTCCAGCATTCTGCCCCTAGTGTGTCCAGCCTTTTGCTCCCAGTTTGTCCAGCATTCTGCCCCAGTGTGTCCAGCATATTGCCCCAGTGTGTCCAGCAATCTGCCCCAGATTGTCAAGCATATTTCCACAGTGTGTCCAGCATATTGCCCCCAGTGTGTCCAGCATTCTGTCCCCAGTGTGTCCACCATACTGTCCCCATTGTGTCCAGCATCTTGCCCCCAGTGTGTCCAGCATATTGCCCCCAGTGTGTCCAACATTCTGCCTCCAGTGCTTAAGCATTCTGCACCCAGTGTGTCCAGCATATTGCCCCCAGTGTGTCCAACATTCTGCCTCCAGTGCTTAAGCATTCTGCACCCATTGTGTCCAGCATATTGCCCCAAGTGTGTCCAGCATTCTGCCCCAGTTTATCCAGCATATTGCTCCCAGTGTGTCCAGCATATTGCCCCCAGTTTGTCCAGCATATTGCCCCCAGTGTGTCCAGCATATTGCCCCAGTGTGTCCAGCATTCTGCCCCCAGTGTGTCCAGCATTCTGCCCCAGTGACTTCAGCATATTGCCCCCAGTGTGTCCGGCAATCTGCCCCAGTTTGTCCAGCATATTGCCCCCAGTGTGTCCAGCATATTGCCCCTAGTGTGTCCAGCAAATTGCCCCAAGTGTGTACAGCAAATTGCCCCCAGTGTGTCCAGCATTCTGCCCCAGTTTCTCCAGCATATTGCCCCAAGTGTGTCCAGCATTCTGCCCCAGTTTATCCAGTATATTGCCCCCAGTGTGTCCAGAATATTGCACCCAGTGTGTCCAGCATTCTGCCCCAGTGTCTCCAGCATATTGCCCCAAGTGTGTCCAGCATTCTGTCCCAGTTTATCCAGTATATTGCCCCCAGTGTGTCCAGCATATTGCCCCAGTGTGTCCAGCATTCTGCCCCCAGTGTGTCCAGCATATTGCCCCCAGTTTGTCCAGCATTCTGCCCCAGTGACTTCAGCATATTGCCCCCAGTGTGTCCGGCAATCTGCCCCAGTTTGTCCAGCATATTGCCCCCAGTGTGTCCAGCATATTGCCCCTAGTGTGTCCAGCAAATTGCCCCCAGTATGTACAGCAAATTGCCCCCAGTGTGTCCAGCATTCTGCCTCCAGTGCTCCAGCATATTGCCCCCAGTTTGTCCAGCATTCTGCGCCAGTGTCTCCAGCATATTGCCCCAAGTGTGTCCAGCAATCTTCCCCAGTTTATCCAGTGTATTGCCCCCAGTGTGTCCAGCATATTGCCCCCAGTGTGTCCAGCATTTTGCCCCAGTGTCTCCAGCATATTGCCCCCAGTGTGTCCAGCAATCTTCCCCAGTTTCTCCAGCATATTTCCCCCAGTGTGTCCAGCATATTGCCCCCAGTGTGTCCAGCATATTGCCCCCAGTGTGTCCAGCATTCTGCCCCCTGTGTGTCCAGCATTCTGCCCCCAATGTGTCCAGCATATTGCCCCCAGTGTGTACAGCATTTTGCCCCCAGTGTCTCCGACATTCTGCCCCCAGTGTCTCCAACATTCTGCCCCCTTTGTGTCCAGCATATTGCTCCCAGTTTGTCCAGCATATTGCCCCCGGTGTGTCCAGCATATTGCCCCTAGTGTGTCCAGCATATTGCCCCCAGTGTGTCCAGCATTCTGCCTCCAGTGCTCCAGCATATTGCCCCCAGTTTGTCCAGCATTCTGCCCCAGTGTCTCCAGCATATTGCCACCAGTGTGTCCAGCAATCTTCCCAAGTTTATCCAGCATTCTATCCCCAATGTGTCCAGCATATTGCCCCCAGTGTGTCCAGCAATCTGCCCCAGTTTGTCCAGCATATTGCCCCCAGTGTGTCCAGCATTCTGCCCCCAGTGTGTCCAGCATATTGCCCCTAGTGTGTCCAGCAAATTGCCCCCAGTGTGTACAGCAAATTGCCCCCAGTGTGTCCAGCATTCTGCCTCCAGTGCTCCAGCATATTGCCCCCAGTTTGTCCAGCATTCTGCGCCAGTGTCTCCAGCATATTGCCCCAAGTGTGTCCAGCAATCTTCCCCAGTTTATCCAGTATATTGCCCCCAGTGTGTCCAGCATATTGCCCCCAGTGTGTCCAGCATTCTGCCCCAGTGTCTCCAGCATATTGCCCCCAGTGTTTCCAGCATTCTGCCCCCTGTGTGTCCAGCATTCTGCCCCCAATGTGTCCAGCATATTGCCCCCAGGGTATACAGCACTTTTCCCCCAGTGTCTCCGACATTCTGCCCCCAGTGTATCCAACATTCTGCCCCCATTGTGTCCAGCATATTGCTCCCAGTTTGTCCAGCATATTGCCCCCAGTGTGTCCAGCATATTGCCCCTAGTGTGTCCAGCATATTGCCCCCAGTGTGTACAGCATTCTGCCTCTAGTGCTCCAGCATATTGCCCCCAGTTTGTCCAGCATTCTGCCCCAGTGTTTCCAGCATATTGCCACCAGTGTGTCCAGCAATCTTCCCAAGTTTATCCAGCATTCTATCCCCAATAATTCCAGCATATTGCCCCCAGTGTGTCCAGCATTCTGCCCCCAGTGTGTACAGCATTCTGCCCCCAGTGTGTCCAGCATTCTGCCCCCAGTGTGTCCAGCATATTGCCCCAGTGTGTCCAGCATATTGCCCCCAGTGTGTCCAGCATTCTGCCTCCAGTGCTCGGGCATACAGCCCCCAGTGTATCCAGCATATTGCCCCCAGTGTGTCCAGCATATTGCCCCCCGTGTGTCCAGTGTTCTGCCCCCAGTTTGCCAGCATCTTGCCCCCAGTGTGTCCAGCATATTGCCCCCAGTGTGTCCAACATTGTGCCTCCAGTGCTTAAGCATTCTGCAACCAGTGTGTCCAGCATATTGCCCCCAGTTTGTCCAGCATTCTGCCCCAGTTTATCCAGCATATTGCCCCAGTGTGTCCAGCCTATTGCCCCCTGTTTGTCCAGCATATTTCCCCCAGTGTGTCCAGCATATTGCCCCAGTGTATGCAGCATTCTGCCTCCAGTGCTCCAGCATTCTGCCCCCAGTGTGTCCAGCATATTGCCCCCAGTTTTTCCAGCATTCTGCCCCAGTGTCTCCAGCATATTGCCCCCAATGTGTCCAGCAATCTGCCCCAGTTTGTCCAGCATATTGCCCCCAGTGTGTCCAGCATTCTGCCCCCAGTGTGTCCAGCATATTGCCCCCAGTGTGTCCAGCATATTGCCCCTAGTGTGTCCAGCAAATTGCCCCCAGTGTGTACAGCAAATTGCCCCCAGTGTGTCCAGCATTCTGCCTCCAGTGCTCCAGCATATTGCCCCCAGTTTGTCCAGCATTCTGCGCCAGTGTCTCCAGCATATTGCCCCAAGTGTGTCCAGCAATCTTCCACAGTTTCTCCAGCATATTTCCCCCAGTGTATCCAGCATATTGCCCCCAGTGTGTCCAGCATATTGCCCCCAGTGTTTCCAGCATTCTGCCCCCTGTGTGTCCAGCATTCTGCCCCCAATGTGTCCAGCATATTGCCCCCAGTGTGTACAGCATTTTGCCCCCAGTGTCTCCGACATTCTGCCCCCAGTGTCTCCAACATTCTGCCCCCATTGTGTCCAGCATATTGCTCCCAGTTTGTCCAGCATATTGCCCCCAGTGTGTCCAGCATATTGCCCCTAGTGTGTCCAGCATATTGCCCCCAGTGTGTACAGCATTCTGCCTCCAGTGCTCCAGCATATTGCCCCCAGTTTGTCCAGCATTCTGCCCCAGTGTTTCCAGCATATTGCCACCAGTGTGTCCAGCAATCTTCCCAAGTTTATCCAGCATTTTATCCCCAATGTGTCCAGCATATTGCCCCCAGTGTGTCCAGCATTCTGCCCCCAGTGTGTACAGCATTCTGCCCCCAGTGTCTCCAGCATTCTGCCCCCAGTGGGTCCAGCATATTGCCCCAGTGTGTCCAGCATATTGCCCCCAGTGTGTCCAGCATTCTGCCTCCAGTGCTCGGGCATACAGCCCCCAGTGTATCCAGCATATTGCCCCCAGTGTGTCCAGCATATTGCCCCCAGTGTGTCCAGCGTTCTGCCCCCAGTTTGCCAGCATCTTGCCCCCAGTGTGTCCAGCATATTGCCCCCAGTGTGTCCAGCGTTCTGCCCCAGTTTGCCAGCATCTTGCCCCCAGTGTGTCCAGCATATTGCCCCCAGTGTGTCCAACATTCTGCCTCCAGTGCTTAAGCATTCTGCACCCAGTGTGTCCAGCATATTGCCCCCAGTTTGTCCAGCATTCTGCCCCAGTTTATCCAGCATATTGCCCCAGTGTATCCAACCTATTGCCCCCAGTTTGTCCAGCATATTGCCCCCAGTGTGTCCAGCATATTGCCCCAGTGTATGCAGCATTCTGCCTCCAGTGCTCCAGCATTCTGCCCCCAGTGTGTCCAGCATATTGCCCCCAGTTTTTCCAGCATTCTGCCCCAGTGTGTCCAGCATATTGCCCCAGTGTGTCCAGCATTCTGCCCCCAGTGTGTCCAGCATATTGCCCCCAGTTTGTCCAGCATTCTGCCCCAGTGACTTCAGCATATTGCCCCCAGTGTGTCCGGCAATCTGCCCCAGTTTGTCCAGCATATTGCCCCCAGTGTGTCCAGCATATTGCCCCTAGTGTGTCCAGCAAATTGCCCCCAGTATGTACAGCAAATTGCCCCCAGTGTGTCCAGCATTCTGCCTCCAGTGCTCCAGCATATTGCCCCCAGTTTGTCCAGCATTCTGCGCCAGTGTCTCCAGCATATTGCCCCAAGTGTGTCCAGCAATCTTCCCCAGTTTATCCAGTGTATTGCCCCCAGTGTGTCCAGCATATTGCCCCCAGTGTGTCCAGCATTCTGCCCCAGTGTCTCCAGCATATTGCCCCCCGTGTGTCCAGCAATCTTCCCCAGTTTCTCCAGCATATTTCCCCCAGTGTGTCCAGCATATTGCCCCCAGTGTGTCCAGCATATTGCCCCCAGTGTGTCCAGCATTCTGCCCCCTGTGTGTCCAGCATTCTGCCCCCAATGTGTCCAGCATATTGCCCCCAGTGTGTACAGCATTTTGCCCCCAGTGTCTCCGACATTCTGCCCCCAGTGTCTCCTACATTCTGCCCCCTTTGTGTCCAGCATATTGCTCCCAGTTTGTCCAGCATATTGCCCCCGGTGTGTCCAGCATATTGCCCCTAGTGTGTCCAGCATATTGCCCCCAGTGTGTCCAGCATTCTGCCTCCAGTGCTCCAGCATATTGCCCCCAGTTTGTCCAGCATTCTGCCCCAGTGTCTCCAGCATATTGCCACCAGTGTGTCCAGCAATCTTCCCAAGTTTATCCAGCATTCTATCCCCAATGTGTCCAGCATATTGCCCCCAGTGTGTCCAGCATTCTGCCCCCAGTGTGTCCAGCATATTGCCCCTAGTGTGTCCAGCAAATTGCCCCCAGTGTGTACAGCAAATTGCCCCCAGTGTGTCCAGCATTCTGCCTCCAGTGCTCCAGCATATTGCCCCCAGTTTGTCCAGCATTCTGCGCCAGTGTCTCCAGCATATTGCCCCAAGTGTGTCCAGCAATCTTCCCCAGTTTATCCAGTATATTGCCCCCAGTGTGTCCAGCATATTGCCCCCAGTGTGTCCAGCATTCTGCCCCAGTGTCTCCAGCATATTGCCCCCAGTGTTTCCAGCATTCTGCCCCCTGTGTGTCCAGCATTCTGCCCCCAATGTGTCCAGCATATTGCCCCCAGTGTATACAGCATTTTGCCCCCAGTGTCTCCGACATTCTGCCCCCAGTGTATCCAACATTCTGCCCCCATTGTGTCCAGCATATTGCTCCCAGTTTGTCCAGCATATTGCCCCCAGTGTGTCCAGCATATTGCCCCTAGTGTGTCCAGCATATTGCCCCCAGTGTGTACAGCATTCTGCCTCCAGTGCTCCAGCATATTGCCCCCAGTTTGTCCAGCATTCTGCCCCAGTGTTTCCAGCATATTGCCACCAGTGTGTCCAGCAATCTTCCCAAGTTTATCCAGCATTCTATCCCCAATAATTCCAGCATATTGCCCCCAGTGTGTCCAGCATTCTGCCCCCAGTGTGTACAGCATTCTGCCCCCAGTGTGTCCAGCATTCTGCCCCCAGTGTGTCCAGCATATTGCCCCAGTGTGTCCAGCATATTGCCCCCAGTGTGTCCAGCATTCTGCCTCCAGTGCTCGGGCATACAGCCCCCAGTGTATCCAGCATATTGCCCCCAGTGTGTCCAGCATATTGCCCCCAGTGTGTCCAGCGTTCTGCCCCAGTTTGCCAGCATCTTGCCCCCAGTGTGTCCAGCATATTGCCCCCAGTGTGTCCAACATTCTGCCTCCAGTGCTTAAGCATTCTGCACCCAGTGTGTCCAGCATATTGCCCCCAGTTTGTCCAGCATTCTGCCCCAGTTTATCCAGCATATTGCCCCAGTGTATCCAGCCTATTGCCCCCAGTTTGTCCAGCATATTGCCCCCAGTGTGTCCAGCATATTGCCCCAGTGTATGCAGCATTCTGCCTCCAGTGCTCCAGCATTCTGCCCCCAGTGTGTCCAGCTTATTGCCCCCAGTTTTTCCAGCATTCTGCCCCAGTGTCTCCAGCATATTGCCCCCAGTGTGTCCAGCAATCTGCCCCAGTTTGTCCAGCATATTGCCCCCAGTGTGTCCAGCATTCTGCCCCCAGTGTGTCCAGCATATTGCCCCTAGTGTGTCCAGCAAATTGCCCCCAGTGTGTACAGCAAATTGCCCCCAGTGTGTCCAGCCTTCTGCCTCCAGTGCTCCAGCATATTGCCCCCAGTTTGTCCAGCATTCTGCGCCAGTGTCTCCAGCATATTGCCCCAAGTGTGTCCAGCAATCTTCCCCAGTTTATCCAGTATATTGCCCCCAGTGTGTCCAGCATATTGCCCCCAGTGTGTCCAGCATTCTGCCCCAGTGTCTCCAGCATATTGCCCCCAGTGTGTCCAGCAATCTTCCACAGTTTCTCCAGCATATTTCCCCCAGTGTATCCAGCATATTGCCCCCAGTGTGTCCAGCATATTGCCCCCAGTGTTTCCAGCATTCGGCCCCCTGTGTGTCCAGCATTCTGCCCCCAATGTGTCCAGCATATTGCCCCCAGTGTGTACAGCATTTTGCCCCCAGTGTCTCCGACATTCTGCCCCCAGTGTCTCCAACATTCTGCCCCCATTGTGTCCAGCATATTGCTCCCAGTTTGTCCAGCATATTGCCCCCAGTGTGTCCAGCATATTGCCCCTAGTGTGTCCAGCATATTGCCCCCAGTGTGTACAGCATTCTGCCTCCAGTGCTCCAGCATATTGCCCCCAGTTTGTCCAGCATTCTGCCCCAGTGTTTCCAGCATATTGCCACCAGTGTGTCCAGCAATCTTCCCAAGTTTATCCAGCATTCTATCCCCAATGTGTCCAGCATATTGCCCCCAGTGTGTCCAGCATTCTGCCCCCAGTGTGTACAGCATTCTGCCCCCAGTGTCTCCAGCATTCTGCCCCCAGTGGGTCCAGCATATTGCCCCAGTGTGTCCAGCATATTGCCCCCAGTGTGTCCAGCATTCTGCCTCCAGTGCTCGGGCATACAGCCCCCAGTGTATCCAGCATATTGCCCCCAGTGTGTCCAGCATATTGCCCCCAGTGTGTCCAGCGTTCTGCCCCCAGTTTGCCAGCATCTTGCCCCCAGTGTGTCCAGCATATTGCCCCCAGTGTGTCCAGCGTACTGCCCCCAGTTTGCCAGCATCTTGCCCCCAGTGTGTCCAGCATATTGCCCCCAGTGTGTCCAACATTCTGCCTCCAGTGCTTAAGCATTCTGCACCCAGTGTGTCCAGCATATTGCCCCCAGTTTGTCCAGCATTCTGCCCCAGTTTATCCAGCATATTGCCCCAGTGTATCCCATCTATTGCCCCCAGTTTGTCCAGCATATTGCCCCCAGTGTGTCCAGCATATTGCCCCAGTGTATGCAGCATTCTGCCTACAGTGCTCCAGCATTCTGCCCCCAGTGTGTCCAGCATATTGCCCCCAGTTTTTCCAGCATTCTGCCCCAGTGTGTCCAGCATATTGCCCCCAGTTTGTCCAGCATATTGCCCCCAGTGTGTCCAGCATATTACCCCTAGTGTGTCCAGCAAATTGCCCCCAGTGTGCCAGCATTCTGCCTCCAGTGCTCCAGCATATTGCCCCCAGTGTGTCCAGCAATCTTCCCCAGTTTATCCAGTATATCACCCCAGGTGTGTCCAGCATTCTGTCTCCAGTGTGTCCACCATATTGCCCCCATTGTGTCCAGCATCTTGCCCCCAGTGTGTCCAGGATATTGCCCCCAGTGTGTCCAGCATATTGCCCCCAGTGTGTCCAGCATTCTACCCCCAGTGTGTCCAGCATATTGCCCCCAGTGTGTCGAGCATTCTGCCCCCAGTGTGTCCAGCATATTGCCCACAGTGTGTCCAGCATATTGCTCCCAGTTTTTCCAGCATATTGCCCCCAGTGTGTCCAGCATTCTGCCTCCAGTGCTCCAGCATTCTGCCCCCAATGTGTCCAGCATATTGCTCCCAGTTTGTCCAGCATTCTGCCCCAGTGTCTCCAGCATATTGCCCCCAGTGTGTCCAGCAATCTGCCCCAGGTTATCCAGCATATTGCCTCCAGTGTGTCCAGCAATCTGCCCCAGTTTGTCCAGCATATTGCCCCCAGTGTGTCCAGCATATTGCCCTCAGTTTGTCCAGCATATTGCCCCCAGTGTGTCCAGTATATTCCCCCCAGTGTGTCCAGCATATTCCCCCCAGTGTGTCCAGCATTCTGCCTCCAGTGCTCCAGCATTCTGCCCCTAATGTGTCCAGCCTTTTGCCCCCAATTTGTCCAGCATTCTGTCCCAGTGTGTCCAGCATATTGCCCCAGTGTGTCCAGCAATCTGCCCCAGATTGTCCAGCATATTTCCACAGTGTGTCCAGCATATTACCCCCAGTGTGTCCAGCATTCTGTCTCCAGTGTGTCCACCATATTGCCCCCAGTGTGTCCAGCATTCTGCCCCCAGTTTGCCAGCATCTTGCCCCCAGTGTGTCCAGCATATTGCCCCCAGTGTGTCCAACATTCTGCCTCCAGTGCTTAAGCATTCTGCACCCAGTGTGTCCAGCATATTGCCCCCAGTTTGTCCAGCATTCTGCCCCAGTGTCTCCAGCATATTGCCCCAAGTGTGTCCAGCATTCTGCCCCAGTTTATCCAGTATATTGCCCCCAGTGTGTCCAGCATAATGCCCCCAGTGTGTCCAGCATTCTGCCCCAGTGTCTCCAGCATATTGCCCCAAGTGTGTCCAGCGTATTGCCCCCAGTTTGTCCAGCATATTGCCCCCAGTGTGTCCAGCATATTGCCCCAGTGTGTCCAGCATTCTGCTCCCAGTGTGTCCAGCATATTGCCCCCAGTTTGTCCAGCATTCTGCCCCAGTGACTTCAGCATATTGCCCCCAGTGTGTCCGGCAATCTGCCCCAGTTTGTCCAGCATATTGCCCCCAGTGTGTCCAGCATATTGCCCCCAGTGTGTCCAGCATTCTGCCCCAGTTTATCCAGCATATTGCCCCTAGTGTGTCCAGCATATTGCCCCCAGTTTGTCCAGCATATTGTCCCCAGGGTGTCCAGCATATTGCCCCAGTGTGTCCAGCATTCTGCCCCCATTGTGTCCAGCATATTGACCCCAGTTTGTCCAGCATTCTGCCCCAGTGACTTCAGCATATTGCCCCCAGTGTGTCCGGCAATCTGCCCCAGTTTATCCAGCATATTGCCCCCAGTGTGTCCAGCAATCTTCCCCAGTTTCTCCAGCATATTTCCCCCAGTGTGTCCAGCACATTGCCCCTAATGTGTCCAGCATATTGCTCCCAGTGTGTTCAGCATTCTGCCCCCAGTGTGTCCAGCATTCTGCCTCCAGTGTTCCAGCATATTGCCCCCAGTTTGTCCAGCATTCTGCCCCAGTGTCTCCAGCATATTGCCCCCAGTGTGTCCAGCAATCTTCCCCAGTTTCTCCAGCATATTTCCCCCAGTGTGTCCAGCATATTGCCCCTAATGTGTCCAGCATATTGCCCCCAGTGTGTTCGGCATTCTGCCCCCTGTGTGTCCAGCATTCTGCCCCCTGTGTGTCCAGCATTCTGCCCCCAATGTGTCCAGCATATTGCCCCCAGTGTGTACAGCATTCTGCCCCCAGTGTGTCCGACATTCTGCCCCCAGTGTCTCCAACATTCCACCCCCTTGTGTCCAGCATATTGCCCCCAGTTTGTCCAGCATAGTGCCCCCAGTGTGTCCAGCATATTGCCCCTAGTGTGTCCAGCATATTGCCCCCAGTGTGTCCAGCATTCTGCCCCAGTGCTCCAGCATATTGCCACCACTTTGTCCAGCAATCTTCCCCAGTTTATCCAGCATTCTGCCCCCAATGTGTCCAGCATATTGCCCCCAGTGTGTCCAGCATTCTGCCCCCAGTGTGTCCAGCATTCTGCCCCCAGTGTGTCCAGCATTCTGCCCCCAGTGTGTCCAGCATTCTGCCCCCAGTGTGTCCAGCATATTGCCCCAGTGTGTCCAGCATATTGCCCCCAGTGTGTCCAGCATTCTGCCTCCAGTGCTCTGGCATAGAGCCCCCAGTGTATCCAGCATATTGCCCCCAATGTGTCCAGCATATTGCCCCCAGTGTGTCCAGCATTCTGCCCCAGTTTATCCATCATATTGCCCCCAGTGTGTCCAGCATATTGCCCCCAGTTTGTCCAGCATATTGCCCCCAGTGTGTCTAGCATATTGCCCCAGTGTGTCCAGCATTCTGCCCCCAGTGTGTCCAGCATATTGCCCCCAGTTTGTCCAGCATTCTGCCCCAGTGACTTCAGCATATTGACCCCAGTGTGTCCGGCAATCTGCCCCAGTTTGTCCAGGATATTGCCCCCAGTGTGTCCAGCATATTGCCCCTAGTGTGTCCAGCAAATTGCCCCCAGTGTTTACAGCAAATTGCCCCCAGTGTGTCCAGCATTCTGCCTCCAGTGCTCCAGCATATTGCCCCCAGTTTGTTCAGCATTCTGCCCCAGTGTCTCCAGCATATTGCCCCAAGTGTGTCCAGCATTCTGCCCCAGTTTATCCAGTATATTGCCCCAGTGTGTCCAGCATATTGCCACCAGTGTGACAAGCATTCTGCCCCAGTGTCTCTAGCATATTGCCCCAAGTGTGTCCAGCATTCTGCCCCTGTTTCTCCAGCATATTGCCCCCAGTGTGTTCAGCATATTGCCCCCAGTTTGTCCAGCATATTGCCCCCAGTGTGTCCAGCATATTGCCCCAGTGTGTCCAGCATTCTGCCCCCAGTGTGTCCAGCATATTGCCCCCAGTTTGTCCAGCATTCTGCCCCAGTGACTTCAGCATATTGCCCCCAGTGTATCCGGCAATCTGCCCCAGTTTGTCCAGCATATTGCTCCCAGTGTGTCCAGCATATTGCCCCTAGTGTGTCCAGCAAATTGCCCCCAGTGTGTACAGCAAATTGCCCCCAGTGTGTCCAGCATTCTGCCTCCAGTGCTCCAGCATATTGCCCCCAGTTTGTCCAGCATTCTGCCCCAGTGTCTCCAGCATATTGCCCCCAGTGTGTCCAACAATCTTCCCCAGTTTATCCAGTATATTGCCCCCAGATTGTCCAGCATATTGCCCCCAGTTTGTCCAGCATATTGCCCCCAGTGTGTCCAGCATATTGCCCCAGTGTGTCCAGCATTCTGCCCCCAGTGTGTCCAGCATATTGCCCCCAGTTTGTCCAGCATTCTGCCCCAGTGACTTCAGCATATTGCCCTCAGTGTGTCCGGCAATCTGCCCCAGTTTGTCCAGCATATTGCCCCCAGTGTGTCCAGCATATTGCCTCTAGTGTGTCCAGCATTCTGCCTCCAGTGCTCCAGCATAATTCCCCCAGTTTGTCCAGCATTCTGCCCCAGTGTCTCCAGCATATTGCCCCCAGTGTGTCCAGCAATCTTCCCCAGTTTATCCAGTATATTGCCCCCAGTGTGTCCAGCATATTGCCCCAAGTGTGTCCAGCATTCTGACCCAGTGTCTCCAGCATATTGCCCCCAGTGTGTCCAGCAATCTTCCCCAGTTTCTCCAGCATATTTCCCCCAGTGTGTCCAGCATATTGCCCCCAGTGTGTCCAGCATATTGCCCCCAGTGTGTCCAGCATTCTGCCCCCTGTGTGTCCAGCATTCTGCCCCCAATGTGTCCAGCATATTGCCCCCAGTGTGTACAGCATTCTGCCCACAGTGTGTCCAGCATATTGCTCCCAGTGTGTCCAGCATATTGCCCCCAGTGTGTCCAGCATTCTGCCCCCAGTGTCTCCGACATTCTGCCCCCAGTGTCTTCAACATTCTGCCCCCATTTTGTCCAGCATACTGCCCCCAGTTTGCCCAGCATATTGCCCCCAGTGTGTCCAGCATATTGCCCCTAGTGTGTCCATCATATTGCCCCCAGTTTGTCCAGCATTCTGCCCCAGTGTCTCCAGCATATTGCCACCAGTGTGTCCAGCAATCTTCCCCAGTTTATCCAGCATTCTGCCCCCAATGTGTCCAGCATATTGCCCCCAGTGTGTCCAGCATTCTGCCCCCTGTGTGTCCAGCATTCTGCCCCCAGTGTGTCCAGCATTCTGCCCCAGTGTGTCCAGCATATTGCCCCAGTGTGTCCAGCATACTGCCCCCAGTGTGTCCAGAATTCTGCCTCCAGTGCTCTGGCATACAGCCCCCAGTGTATTCTGCATATTGCCCCCAGTGTGTCCAGCATATTGCCCCCAGTGTGTCCAGCATTCTGCCCCCAGTTTGCCAGCATCTTGCCCCCAGTGTGTCCAGCATATTGCCACCAGTGTGTCCAACATTCTGCCTCCAGTGCTTAAGCATTCTGCACCCAGTGTGTCCAGCATATTGCCCCCAGTTTGTCCAGCATTCTGCCCTAGTTTATCCAGCATATTGCCCCCAGTGTGTCCAGCATATTGCCCCCAGTTTGTCCAGCATATTGCCCCCAGTGTGTCCAGCATATTGCCCAAGTGTATCCAGCATTCTGCCTCCAGTGCTCCAGCATTCTGCCCCCAGTGTGTCCAGCATATTGCCCCAGTGTGTCCAGCATTCTGCCCCCAGTGTGTCCAGCATATTGCCCCAGTGTGTCCAGCATTCTGCCCCCAGTGTGTCCAGCATATTGCCCCCAGTTTGTCCAGCATTCTGCCCCAGTTTCTCCAGCATATTGCCCCCAGTGTGTCTGGCAATCTGCCCCAGTTTGTCCAGCATATTGCCCCCAGTGTTTCCAGCATATTACCCCTAATGTGTCCAGCAAATTGCCCCCAGTGTGTCCAGCATTCTGCCTCCAGTGCTCCAGCATATTGCCCCCAGTGTGTCCAGCAATCTTCCCCATTTTATCCAGTATATTGCCCCCAGTGTGTCCAGACTTATGTCCCCAGTGTGACCACCATATTGCCCCCATTGTGTCCAGCATTTTGCCCCCAGTGTGTCCAGCATATTGCCCCCAGTGTGTCCAGCATATTGCCCCCAGTGTGTCCAGCATTCTGCCCCCAGTGTGTCCAGCATATTGCCCCCAGTGTGTCCAGCATTCTGCCCCCAGTGTGTCCAGCATATTGCCCCCAGTGTGTCCAGCATTCTGCCTTCAGTGCTCCAGCATTCTGCCCCCAATGTGTCCAGCATATTGCTCCCAGTTTGTCCAGCATTCTGCCCCAGCGTCTCCAGCATATTGCCCCCAGTGTGTCCAGCAATCTGCCCCAGTTTGTCCAGCATATTGCCCCCAGTGTGTCCAGCATATTGCCCCCAGTGTGTCTAGCAATCTGCCCCAGTTTGTCCAGCATATTGCCCCCAGTGTGTCCAGCATATTGCCCCCAGTGTGTCCAGCATATTGCCCCCAGTGTGTCCAGCATATTGCCCCCGTGTGTAATGATCAGAGGTCCGAATAAGATCCAGTGAGTCACAAACCAAGACCAAGGCAGAAATCTCCAACGGTATTTACTCAAAGGCAAATTAATCAAGGTAATATGGAGAATATTAAGGCAGATGCACCCCAAAGATACACTAATTCAGCAGCAGCTGAAATCACTGTGCCACTCAAAGGTCTCCTGAGAACTGTGTACTACAACAGACTAGTAAGAAATTTACCTAACAGGCAACTAAAAACAGGAACAAGTGTAAATTGAATGTAGTGTTATTAAGGGAGCCCCTGGAATGGCACATTGAGTATAACTTACACAACTCTAATATAAGATACACCTCTAAAGTAACAACTTAACACTCTGAGCAGAGATACCCGGGTATCTATAACTATGGTACCGTATCCTGAGATGGATTTCCTCTCAGGCAGGAATCCGCAGAGGCTGTAGCCAGTCCATATCTTCAGCGCCAATAAGTTACAGCAAGCTCCTCTTGTCTTGTCGGCCGATGCCAAGCCCAAACGCCGGGGACTTAGTTAGTGGTCTCACGATGTAGTCTCTGCTTCTGTAGCTCCTAGGAATGGTTCCATGACAATCCGTCCGTCTCTGTATCAGCAGTCTGTCCAGACTTGTTCCTCCACTCAATGCACAGGGAATCCACAGACTTCCAAATTCGTACTGGGTTCTTAGCAAAGTCTCCGTCTTTTCTTAGATAAAGGGTTAGCTCCTCTCCAGGAAACGTTAGCAACACAAGTCTCTCACAGAGTTAAACAAAAGGTTAGCTCTTCTCCAGGGGAACGTTAGCAACAAAAAGTCTCTCAAAAGCTTCTTTTCCTCCAAAAACACTTGCAGTAAATCCACACAGTCTCTTTTTAAGATCTCACAGCAGCTTCTCCTTTTCTTCCCGCCTTTTCTCTCTCAGCTCTCACTTCCTACTTTCACTTTACACTCGAGACACTAGACCCCACCCCGCAGCACACATTGTCTCTGGGAGGTCTGTCCTCTGCTGCAACAGGCAAAAACCACAGGGTCCTAGTGCCCTCTCAGTGGCACTACAGTTCACCCTCTTACACGTGTGTCCAGTATATTCCCCCCAGTGTGTCCAGCATATTCCCCCCAGTGTGTCCAGCATTCTGCCTCCAGTGCTCCAGCATTCTGCCCCTAGTGTGTCCAGCATATTGCCCCAGTGTGTCCAGCAATCTGCCCCAGATTGTCCAGCATATTTCCACAGCATGTCCAGCATATTACCCCCAGTGTGTCCAGCATTCTGTCCCCAGTGTGTCCAAAATATTGCCCCCATTGTTTCCAGCATCTTGCCCCCAGTGTGTCCAGCATATTGCCCCCAGTGTGTCCAGCATTCTGCCCCCAGTTTGCCAGCATCTTGCCCCCAGTGTGTCCAGCATATTGCCCCCAGTGTGTTCAACATTCTGCCTCCAGTGCTTAAGCATTCTGCACCCAGTGTGTCCAGCATATTGCCCCCAGTTTGTCCAGCATTCTGCCCCAGTGTCTCCAGCATATTGCCCCAAGTGTGTCCAGCATTCTGCCCCAGTTTATCCAGTATATTGCCCCCAGTGTGTCCAGCATATTGCCCCCAGTGTGTCCAGCATTCTGCCCCAGTGTCTCCAGCATATTGCTCCAAGTGTGTCCAGCATTCTGCCCCAGTTTATCCAGCATATTGCCCCCAGGGTGTCCAGCATATTGCCCCCAGTTTGTCCAGCATATTGCCCCCAGTGTGTCCAGCATATTGCCCCAGTTTGTCCAGCATTCTGCCCCCAGTGTGTCCAGCATATTGCCCCTAGTTTGTCCAGCATTCTGCCCCAGTGACTTCAGCATATTGCCCTCAGTGTGTCCGGCAATCTGCCCCAGTTTGTCCAGCATATTGCCCCGAGTGTGTCCAGCATATTGCCCCTAGTGTGTTCAGCAAATTGCCCCCAGTGTGTCCCGCATTCTGCCTCCAGTGCTCCAGCATATTGCCCCCAGTTTGTCCAGCATTCTGCCCCAGTGTCCCCAGCATATTGCCCCCAGTGTGTCCAGCAATCTTTCCCAGTTTATCCAGCATATTGCCCCCAGTGTGTCCAGTATATTGCCCCCAGTGTGTCCAGCATTCTGCCCCAGTGTCTCCAGCATATTGCCCCCAGTGTGTCCAGCAATCTTCCCCAGTTTCTCCAGCATATTTCCCCCAGTGTGTCTAGCATATTGCCCCCCGTTTGTCCAGCATTCTGCCCCAGTGTCTCCAGCATATTGCCCCCAGTGTGTCCACCAATCCTCCCCAGTTTATCCAGTATATTGCTCCCAGTTTGTCCAGCATATTGCCACCAGTGTGTCCAGCATTCTGCCCCAGTGTCTCCAGCATATTGCCCCCAGTGTGTCCAGCAATCTTCCCCAGTTTCTCCAGATTATTTCCCCCAGTGTGTCCAGCATATTGCCCCCAGTGTGTCCAGCATATCACCCCCAGTGTGTCCAGCATTCTGCCCCCTGTGTCCAGCATTCTGCCCCCAATGTGTCTAGCATATTGCCCCCAGTGTGTCCATCATTCTGCCCCCAGTGTGTCCAGCATATTGCCCCCAGTGTCTCCGACATTCTGCCCCCAGTGTCTCCAACATTCTGCTCCCAGTTTGTCCAGCATTCTGCCTCCAGTGCTCCAGCATATTGCCCCCAGTTTGTCCAGCATTCTGCCCCAGTGTCCCCAGCATATTGCCCCCAGTGTGTCCAGCAATCTTTCCCAGTTTATCCAGCATATTGCCCCCAGTGTGTCCAGTATATTGCCCCCAGTGTGTCCAGCATTCTGCCCCAGTGTCTCCAGCATATTGCCCCCAGTGTGTCCAGCATATTTCCCCCAGTGTGTCCAGCATTCTGCCTCCAGTGCTCCAGCATTCTGCCCCTAGTGTGTCCAGCATATTGCCCCAGTGTGTCCAGCAATCTGCCCCAGATTGTCCAGCATATTTCCACAGCATGTCCAGCATATTACCCCCAGTGTGTCCAGCATTCTGTCCCTAGTGTGTCCAAAATATTGCCCCCATTGTTTCCAGCATCTTGCCCCCAGTGTGTCCAGCATATTGCCCCCAGTGTGTCCAGCATTCTGCCCCCAGTTTGCCAGCATCTTGCCCCCAGTGTGTCCAGCATATTGCCCCCAGTGTGTTCAACATTCTGCCTCCAGTGCTTAAGCATTCTGCACCCAGTGTGTCCAGCATATTGCCCCCAGTTTGTCCAGCATTCTGCCCCAGTGTCTCCAGCATATTGCCCCAAGTGTGTCCAGCATTCTGCCCCAGTTTATCCAGTATATTGCCCCCAGTGTGTCCAGCATATTGCCCCCAGTGTGTCCAGCATTCTGCCCCAGTGTCTCCAGCATATTGCTCCAAGTGTGTCCAGCATTCTGCCCCAGTTTATCCAGCATATTGCCCCCAGGGTGTCCAGCATATTGCCCCCAGTTTGTCCAGCATATTGCCCCCAGTGTGTCCAGCATATTGCCCCAGTTTGTCCAGCATTCTGCCCCCAGTGTGTCCAGCATATTGCCCCTAGTTTGTCCAGCATTCTGCCCCAGTGACTTCAGCATATTGCCCTCAGTGTGTCCGGCAATCTGCCCCAGTTTGTCCAGCATATTGCCCCGAGTGTGTCCAGCATATTGCCCCTAGTGTGTTCAGCAAATTGCCCCCAGTGTGTCCCGCATTCTGCCTCCAGTGCTCCAGCATATTGCCCCCAGTTTGTCCAGCATTCTGCCCCAGTGTCCCCAGCATATTGCCCCCAGTGTGTCCAGCAATCTTTCCCAGTTTATCCAGCATATTGCCCCCAGTGTGTCCAGTATATTGCCCCCAGTGTGTCCAGCATTCTGCCCCAGTGTCTCCAGCATATTGCCCCCAGTGTGTCCAGCAATCTTCCCCAGTTTCTCCAGCATATTTCCCCCAGTGTGTCTAGCATATTGCCCCCCGTTTGTCCAGCATTCTGCCCCAGTGTCTCCAGCATATTGCCCCCAGTGTGTCCACCAATCCTCCCCAGTTTATCCAGTATATTGCTCCCAGTTTGTCCAGCATATTGCCACCAGTGTGTCCAGCATTCTGCCCCAGTGTCTCCAGCATATTGCCCCCAGTGTGTCCAGCAATCTTCCCCAGTTTCTCCAGATTATTTCCCCCAGTGTGTCCAGCATATTGCCCCCAGTGTGTCCAGCATATCACCCCCAGTGTGTCCAGCATTCTGCCCCCTGTGTGTCCAGCATTCTGCCCCCAATGTGTCTAGCATATTGCCCCCAGTGTGTCCATCATTCTGCCCCCAGTGTGTCCAGCATATTGCCCCCAGTGTCTCCGACATTCTGCCCCCAGTGTCTCCAACATTCTGCTCCCAGTTTGTCCAGCATTCTGCCTCCAGTGCTCCAGCATATTGCCCCCAGTTTGTCCAGCATTCTGCCCCAGTGTCCCCAGCATATTGCCCCCAGTGTGTCCAGCAATCTTTCCCAGTTTATCCAGCATATTGCCCCCAGTGTGTCCAGTATATTGCCCCCAGTGTGTCCAGCATTCTGCCCCAGTGTCTCCAGCATATTGCCCCCAGTGTGTCCAGCAATCTTCCCCAGTTTCTCCAGCATATTTCCCCCAGTGTGTCTAGCATATTGCCCCCCGTTTGTCCAGCATTCTGCCCCAGTGTCTCCAGCATATTGCCCCCAGTGTGTCCACCAATCTTCCCCAGTTTATCCAGTATATTGCTCCCAGTTTGTCCAGCATATTGCCACCAGTGTGTCCAGCATTCTGCCCCAGTGTCTCCAGCATATTGCCCCCAGTGTGTCCAGCAATCTTCCCCAGTTTCTCCAGATTATTTCCCCCAGTGTGTCCAGCATATTGCCCCCAGTGTGTCCAGCATATCACCCCCAGTGTGTCCAGCATTCTGCCCCCTGTGTGTCCAGCATTCTGCCCCCAATGTGTCTAGCATATTGCCCCCAGTGTGTCCATCATTCTGCCCCCAGTGTGTCCAGCATATTGCTCCCAGTGTCTCCGACATTCTGCCCCCAGTGTCTCCAACATTCTGCCCCCAGTTTGTCCAGCATTCTGCCCCAGTGTCTCCAGCATATTGCCCCCAGTGTGTCCAGCAATCTTCCCCAGTTTATCCAGTATATTGCCCCCAGTGTGTCCAGCATATTGCCCCCAGTGTGTCTAGCATTCTGCCCCAGTGTCTCCAGCATATTGCCCCCAGTGTGTCCAGCAATCTTCCCCAGTTTCTCCAGCATATTTCCCCCAGTGTGTCCAGCATATTGCTCCCAGTGTGTCCAGCATATTGCCCCCAATGTGTCCAGCATTCTGCCCCCTGTGTGTCCAGCATTCTGCCCCCAATGTGTCCAGCATATTGCCCCCAGTGTGTCCAGCATATTGCCCCCAGTGTGTACAGCATTCTGCCCCCAGTGTGTCCAGCATTCTGCCCCCAGTGTCTCCGACATTCTGCCCCCAGTGTCTCCAACAGTCTGCCCCCATTGTGTCCAGCATATTGCCCCCAGTTTGTCCAGCATATTGCCCCCAGTGTGTCCAGCATTCTGCCTCCAGTGCTCCAGCATATTGCCCCCAGTTTGTCCAGCATTCTGCCCCAGTGTCTCCAGCATATTGCCACCAGTGTGTCCAGCAATCTTCCCAAGTTTATCCAGCATTCTATCCCCAATGTGTCCAGCATATTGCCCCCAGTGTGTCCAGCAATCTGCCCCAGTTTGTCCAGCATATTGCCCCCAGTGTGTCCAGCATTCTGCCCCCAGTGTGTCCAGCATATTGCCCCTAGTGTGTCCAGCAAATTGCCCCCAGTGTGTACAGCAAATTGCCCCCAGTGTGTCCAGCATTCTGCCTCCAGTGCTCCAGCATATTGCCCCCAGTTTGTCCAGCATTCTGCGCCAGTGTCTCCAGCATATTGCCCCAAGTGTGTCCAGCAATCTTCCCCAGTTTATCCAGTATATTGCCCCCAGTGTGTCCAGCATATTGCCCCCAGTGTGTCCAGCATTCTGCCCCAGTGTCTCCAGCATATTGCCCCCAGTGTTTCCAGCATTCTGCCCCCTGTGTGTCCAGCATTCTGCCCCCAATGTGTCCAGCATATTGCCCCCAGTGTATACAGCACTTTTCCCCCAGTGTCTCCGACATTCTGCCCCCAGTGTATCCAACATTCTGCCCCCATTGTGTCCAGCATATTGCTCCCAGTTTGTCCAGCATATTGCCCCCAGTGTGTCCAGCATATTGCCCCTAGTGTGTCCAGCATATTGCCCCCAGTGTGTACAGCATTCTGCCTCTAGTGCTCCAGCATATTGCCCCCAGTTTGTCCAGCATTCTGCCCCAGTGTTTCCAGCATATTGCCACCAGTGTGTCCAGCAATCTTCCCAAGTTTATCCAGCATTCTATCCCCAATAATTCCAGCATATTGCCCCCAGTGTGTCCAGCATTCTGCCCCCAGTGTGTACAGCATTCTTCCCCCAGTGTGTCCAGCATTCTGCCCCCAGTGTGTCCAGCATATTGCCCCAGTGTGTCCAGCATATTGCCCCCAGTGTGTCCAGCATTCTGCCTCCAGTGCTCGGGCATACAGCCCCCAGTGTATCCAGCATATTGCCCCCAGTGTGTCCAGCATATTGCCCCCAGTGTGTCCAGCGTTCTGCCCCCAGTTTGTCAGCATCTTGCCCCCAGTGTGTCCAGCATATTGCCCCCAGTGTGTCCAACATTCTGCCTCCAGTGCTTAAGCATTCTGCAACCAGTGTGTCCAGCATATTGCCCCCAGTTTGTCCAGCATTCTGCCCCAGTTTATCCAGCATATTGCCCCAGTGTGTCCAGCCTATTGCCCCCTGTTTGTCCAGCATATTTCCCCCAGTGTGTCCAGCATATTGCCCCAGTGTATGCAGCATTCTGCCTCCAGTGCTCCAGCATTCTGCCCCCAGTGTGTCCAGCATATTGCCCCCAGTTTTTCCAGCATTCTGCCCCAGTGTCTCCAGCATATTGCCCCCAATGTGTCCAGCAATCTGCCCCAGTTTGTCCAGCATATTGCCCCCAGTGTGTCCAGCATTCTGCCCCCAGTGTGTCCAGCATATTGCCCCCAGTGTGTCCAGCATATTGCCCCTAGTGTGTCCAGCAAATTGCCCCCAGTGTGTACAGCAAATTGCCCCCAGTGTGTCCAGCATTCTGCCTCCAGTGCTCCAGCATATTGCCCCCAGTTTGTCCAGCATTCTGCGCCAGTGTCTCCAGCATATTGCCCCAAGTGTGTCCAGCAATCATCCACAGTTTCTCCAGCATATTTCCCCCAGTGTATCCAGCATATTGCCCCCAGTGTGTCCAGCATATTGCCCCCAGTGTTTCCAGCATTCTGCCCCCTGTGTGTCCAGCATTCTGCCCCCAATGTGTCCAGCATATTGCCCCCAGTGTGTACAGCATTTTGCCCCCAGTGTCTCCGACATTCTGCCCCCAGTGTCTCCAACATTCTGCCCCCATTGTGTCCAGCATATTGCTCCCAGTTTGTCCAGCATATTGCCCCCAGTGTGTCCAGCATATTGCCCCTAGTGTGTCCAGCATTTTGCCCCCAGTGTGTACAGCATTCTGCCTCCAGTGCTCCAGCATATTGCCCCCAGTTTGTCCAGCATTCTGCCCCAGTGTTTCCAGCATATTGCCACCAGTGTGTCCAGCAATCTTCCCAAGTTTATCCAGCATTTTATCCCCAATGTGTCCAGCATATTGCCCCCAGTGTGTCCAGCATTCTGCCCCCAGTGTGTACAGCATTCTGCCCCCAGTGTCTCCAGCATTCTGCCCCCAGTGGGTCCAGCATATTGCCCCAGTGTGTCCAGCATATTGCCCCCAGTGTGTCCAGCATTCTGCCTCCAGTGCTCGGGCATACAGCCCCCAGTGTATCCAGCATATTGCCCCCAGTGTGTCCAGCATATTGCCCCCAGTGTGTCCAGCGTTCTGCCCCCAGTTTGCCAGCATCTTGCCCCCAGTGTGTCCAGCATATTGCCCCCAGTGTGTCCAGCGTTCTGCCCCAGTTTGCCAGCATCTTGCCCCCAGTGTGTCCAGCATATTGCCCCCAGTGTGTCCAACATTCTGCCTCCAGTGCTTAAGCATTCTGCACCCAGTGTGTCCAGCATATTGCCCCCAGTTTGTCCAGCATTCTGCCCCAGTTTATCCAGCATATTGCCCCAGTGTATCCAACCTATTGCCCCCAGTTTGTCCAGCATATTGCCCCCAGTGTGTCCAGCATATTGCCCCAGTGTATGCAGCATTCTGCCTCCAGTGCTCCAGCATTCTGCCCCCAGTGTGTCCAGCATATTGCCCCCAGTTTTTCCAGCATTCTGCCCCAGTGTGTCCAGCATATTGCCCCAGTGTGTCCAGCATTCTGCCCCCAGTGTGTCCAGCATATTGCCCCCAGTTTGTCCAGCATTCTGCCCCAGTGACTTCAGCATATTGCCCCCAGTGTGTCCGGCAATCTGCCCCAGTTTGTCCAGCATATTGCCCCCAGTGTGTCCAGCATATTGCCCCTAGTGTGTCCAGCAAATTGCCCCCAGTATGTACAGCAAATTGCCCCTAGTGTGTCCAGCATTCTGCCTCCAGTGCTCCAGCATATTGCCCCCAGTTTGTCCAGCATTCTGCGCCAGTGTCTCCAGCATATTGCCCCAAGTGTGTCCAGCAATCTTCCCCAATTTATCCAGTGTATTGCCCCCAGTGTGTCCAGCATATTGCCCCCAGTCTGTCCAGCATTCTGCCCCAGTGTCTCCAGCATATTGCCCCCCGTGTGTCCAGCAATCTTCCCCAGTTTCTCCAGCATATTTCCCCCAGTGTGTCCAGCTTATTGCCCCCAGTGTGTCCAGCATTCTGCCCCCTGTGTGTCCAGCATTCTGCCCCCAATGTGTCCAGCATATTGCCCCCAGTGTGTACAGCATTTTGCCCCCAGTGTCTCCGACATTCTGCCCCCAGTGTCTCCTACATTCTGCCCCCTTTGTGTCCAGCATATTGCTCCCAGTTTGTCCAGCATATTGCCCCCGGTGTGTCCAGCATATTGCCCCTAGTGTGTCCAGCATATTGCCCCCAGTGTGTCCAGCATTCTGCCTCCAGTGCTCCAGCATATTGCCCCCAGTTTGTCCAGCATTCTGCCCCAGTGTCTCCAGCATATTGCCACCAGTGTGTCCAGCAATCTTCCCAAGTTTATCCAGCATTCTATCCCCAATGTGTCCAGCATATTGCCCCCAGTGTGTCCAGCATTCTGCCCCCAGTGTGTCCAGCATATTGCCCCTAGTGTGTCCAGCAAATTGCCCCCAGTGTGTACAGCAAATTGCCCCCAGTGTGTCCAGCATTCTGCCTCCAGTGCTCCAGCATATTGCCCCCAGTTTGTCCAGCATTCTGCGCCAGTGTCTCCAGCATATTGCCCCAAGTGTGTCCAGGAATCTTCCCCAGTTTATCCAGTATATTGCCCCCAGTGTGTCCAGCATATTGCCCCCAGTGTGTCCAGCATTCTGCCCCAGTGTCTCCAGCATATTGCCCCCAGTGTTTCCAGCATTCTGCCCCCTGTGTGTCCAGCATTCTGCCCCCAATGTGTCCAGCATATTGCCCCCAGTGTATACAGCATTTTGCCCCCAGTGTCTCCGACATTCTGCCCCCAGTGTATCCAACATTCTGCCCCCATTGTGTCCAGCATATTGCTCCCAGTTTGTCCAGCATATTGCCCCCAGTGTGTCCAGCATATTGCCCCTAGTGTGTCCAGCATATTGCCCCCAGTGTGTACAGCATTCTGCCTCCAGTGCTCCAGCATATTGCCCCCAGTTTGTCCAGCATTCTGCCCCAGTGTTTCCAGCATATTGCCACCAGTGTGTCCAGCAATCTTCCCAAGTTTATCCAGCATTCTATCCCCAATAATTCCAGCATATTGCCCCCAGTGTGTCCAGCATTCTGCCCCCAGTGTGTACAGCATTCTGCCCCCAGTGTGTCCAGCATTCTGCCCCCAGTGTGTCCAGCATATTGCCCCAGTGTGTCCAGCATATTGCCCCCAGTGTGTCCAGCATTCTGCCTCCAGTGCTCGGGCATACAGCCCCCAGTGTATCCAGCATATTGCCCCCAGTGTGTCCAGCATATTGCCCCCAGTGTGTCCAGCGTTCTGCCCCAGTTTGCCAGCATCTTGCCCCCAGTGTGTCCAGCATATTGCCCCCAGTGTGTCCAACATTCTGCCTCCAGTGCTTAAGCATTCTGCACCCAGTGTGTCCAGCATATTGCCCCCAGTTTGTCCAGCATTCTGCCCCAGTTTATCCAGCATATTGCCCCAGTGTATCCAGCCTATTGCCCCCAGTTTGTCCAGCATATTGCCCCCAGTGTGTCCAGCATATTGCCCCAGTGTATGCAGCATTCTGCCTCCAGTGCTCCAGCATTCTGCCCCCAGTGTGTCCAGCTTATTGCCCCCAGTTTTTCCAGCATTCTGCCCCAGTGTCTCCAGCATATTGCCCCCAGTGTGTCCAGCAATCTGCCCCAGTTTGTCCAGCATATTGCCCCCAGTGTGTCCAGCATTCTGCCCCCAGTGTGTCCAGCATATTGCCCCTAGTGTGTCCAGCAAATTGCCCCCAGTGTGTACAGCAAATTGCCCCCAGTGTGTCCAGCCTTCTGCCTCCAGTGCTCCAGCATATTGCCCCCAGTTTGTCCAGCATTCTGCGCCAGTGTCTCCAGCATATTGCCCCAAGTGTGTCCAGCAATCTTCCCCAGTTTATCCAGTATATTGCCCCCAGTGTGTCCAGCATATTGCCCCCAGTGTGTCCAGCATTCTGCCCCAGTGTCTCCAGCATATTGCCCCCAGTGTGTCCAGCAATCTTCCACAGTTTCTCCAGCATATTTCCCCCAGTGTATCCAGCATATTGCCCCCAGTGTGTTCAGCATATTGCCCCCAGTGTTTCCAGCATTCGGCCCCCTGTGTGTCCAGCATTCTGCCCCCAATGTGTCCAGCATATTGCCCCCAGTGTGTACAGCATTTTGCCCCCAGTGTCTCCGACATTCTGCCCCCAGTGTCTCCAACATTCTGCCCCCATTGTGTCCAGCATATTGCTCCCAGTTTGTCCAGCATATTGCCCCCAGTGTGTCCAGCATATTGCCCCTAGTGTGTCCAGCATATTGCCCCCAGTGTGTACAGCATTCTGCCTCCAGTGCTCCAGCATATTGCCCCCAGTTTGTCCAGCATTCTGCCCCAGTGTTTCCAGCATATTGCCACCAGTGTGTCCAGCAATCTTCCCAAGTTTATCCAGCATTCTATCCCCAATGTGTCCAGCATATTGCCCCCAGTGTGTCCAGCATTCTGCCCCCAGTGTGTACAGCATTCTGCCCCCAGTGTCTCCAGCATTCTGCCCCCAGTGGGTCCAGCATATTGCCCCAGTGTGTCCAGCATATTGCCCCCAGTGTGTCCAGCATTCTGCCTCCAGTGCTCGGGCATACAGCCCCCAGTGTATCCAGCATATTGCCCCCAGTGTGTCCAGCATATTGCCCCCAGTGTGTCCAGCGTTCTGCCCCCAGTTTGCCAGCATCTTGCCCCCAGTGTGTCCAGCATATTGCCCCCAGTGTGTCCAGCGTACTGCCCCCAGTTTGCCAGCATCTTGCCCCCAGTGTGTCCAGCATATTGCCCCCAGTGTGTCCAACATTCTGCCTCCAGAGCTTAAGCATTCTGCACCCAGTGTGTCCAGCATATTGCCCCCAGTTTGTCCAGCATTCTGCCCCAGTTTATCCAGCATATTGCCCCAGTGTATCCCATCTATTGCCCCCAGTTTGTCCAGCATATTACCCCCAGTGTGTCCAGCATATTGCCCCAGTGTATGCAGCATTCTGCCTACAGTGCTCCAGCATTCTGCCCCCAGTGTGTCCAGCATATTGCCCCCAGTTTTTCCAGCATTCTGCCCCAGTGTGTCCAGCATATTGCCCCCAGTTTGTCCAGCATATTGCCCCCAGTGTGTCCAGCATATTACCCCTAGTGTGTCCAGCAAATTGCCCCCAGTGTGCCAGCATTCTGCCTCCAGTGCTCCAGCATATTGCCCCCAGTGTGTCCAGCAATCTTCCCCAGTTTATCCAGTATATCACCCCAGGTGTGTCCAGCATTCTGTCTCCAGTGTGTCCACCATATTGCCCCCATTGTGTCCAGCATCTTGCCCCCAGTGTGTCCAGGATATTGCCCCCAGTGTTTCCAGCATATTGCCACCAGTGTGTCCAGCAATCTTCCCAAGTTTATCCAGCATTCTATCCCCAATAATTCCAGCATATTGCCCCCAGTGTGTCCAGCATTCTGCCCCCAGTGTGTACAGCATTCTTCCCCCAGTGTGTCCAGCATTCTGCCCCCAGTGTGTCCAGCATATTGCCCCAGTGTGTCCAGCATATTGCCCCCAGTGTGTCCAGCATTCTGCCTCCAGTGCTCGGGCATACAGCCCCCAGTGTATCCAGCATATTGCCCCCAGTGTGTCCAGCATATTGCCCCCAGTGTGTCCAGCGTTCTGCCCCCAGTTTGCCAGCATCTTGCCCCCAGTGTGTCCAGCATATTGCCCCCAGTGTGTCCAACATTCTGCCTCCAGTGCTTAAGCATTCTGCAACCAGTGTGTCCAGCATATTGCCCCCAGTTTGTCCAGCATTCTGCCCCAGTTTATCCAGCATATTGCCCCAGTGTGTCCAGCCTATTGCCCCCTGTTTGTCCAGCATATTTCCCCCAGTGTGTCCAGCATATTGCCCCAGTGTATGCAGCATTCTGCCTCCAGTGCTCCAGCATTCTGCCCCCAGTGTGTCCAGCATATTGCCCCCAGTTTTTCCAGCATTCTGCCCCAGTGTCTCCAGCATATTGCCCCCAATGTGTCCAGCAATCTGCCCCAGTTTGTCCAGCATATTGCCCCCAGTGTGTCCAGCATTCTGCCCCCAGTGTGTCCAGCATATTGCCCCCAGTGTGTCCAGCATATTGCCCCTAGTGTGTCCAGCAAATTGCCCCCAGTGTGTACAGCAAATTGCCCCCAGTGTGTCCAGCATTCTGCCTCCAGTGCTCCAGCATATTGCCCCCAGTTTGTCCAGCATTCTGCGCCAGTGTCTCCAGCATATTGCCCCAAGTGTGTCCAGCAATCTTCCACAGTTTCTCCAGCATATTTCCCCCAGTGTATCCAGCATATTGCCCCCAGTGTGTCCAGCATATTGCCCCCAGTGTTTCCAGCATTCTGCCCCCTGTGTGTCCAGCATTCTGCCCCCAATGTGTCCAGCATATTGCCCCCAGTGTGTACAGCATTTTGCCCCCAGTGTCTCCGACATTCTGCCCCCAGTGTCTCCAACATTCTGCCCCCATTGTGTCCAGCATATTGCTCCCAGTTTGTCCAGCATATTGCCCCCAGTGTGTCCAGCATATTGCCCCTAGTGTGTCCAGCATTTTGCCCCCAGTGTGTACAGCATTCTGCCTCCAGTGCTCCAGCATATTGCCCCCAGTTTGTCCAGCATTCTGCCCCAGTGTTTCCAGCATATTGCCACCAGTGTGTCCAGCAATCTTCCCAAGTTTATCCAGCATTTTATCCCCAATGTGTCCAGCATATTGCCCCCAGTGTGTCCAGCATTCTGCCCCCAGTGTGTACAGCATTCTGCCCCCAGTGTCTCCAGCATTCTGCCCCCAGTGGGTCCAGCATATTGCCCCAGTGTGTCCAGCATATTGCCCCCAGTGTGTCCAGCATTCTGCCTCCAGTGCTCGGGCATACAGCCCCAGTGTATCCAGCATATTGCCCCCAGTGTGTCCAGCATATTGCCCCCAGTGTGTCCAGCGTTCTGCCCCCAGTTTGCCAGCATCTTGCCCCCAGTGTGTCCAGCATATTGCCCCCAGTGTGTCCAGCGTTCTGCCCCAGTTTGCCAGCATCTTGCCCCCAGTGTGTCCAGCATATTGCCCCCAGTGTGTCCAACATTCTGCCTCCAGTGCTTAAGCATTCTGCACCCAGTGTGTCCAGCATATTGCCCCCAGTTTGTCCAGCATTCTGCCCCAGTTTATCCAGCATATTGCCCCAGTGTATCCAACCTATTGCCCCCAGTTTGTCCAGCATATTGCCCCCAGTGTGTCCAGCATATTGCCCCAGTGTATGCAGCATTCTGCCTCCAGTGCTCCAGCATTCTGCCCCCAGTGTGTCCAGCATATTGCCCCCAGTTTTTCCAGCATTCTGCCCCAGTGTGTCCAGCATATTGCCCCAGTGTGTCCAGCATTCTGCCCCCAGTGTGTCCAGCATATTGCCCCCAGTTTGTCCAGCATTCTGCCCCAGTGACTTCAGCATATTGCCCCCAGTGTGTCCGGCAATCTGCCCCAGTTTGTCCAGCATATTGCCCCCAGTGTGTCCAGCATATTGCCCCTAGTGTGTCCAGCAAATTGCCCCCAGTATGTACAGCAAATTGCCCCCAGTGTGTCCAGCATTCTGCCTCCAGTGCTCCAGCATATTGCCCCCAGTTTGTCCAGCATTCTGCGCCAGTGTCTCCAGCATATTGCCCCAAGTGTGTCCAGCAATCTTCCCCAATTTATCCAGTGTATTGCCCCCAGTGTGTCCAGCATATTGCCCCCAGTGTGTCCAGCATTCTGCCCCAGTGTCTCCAGCATATTGCCCCCCGTGTGTCCAGCAATCTTCCCCAGTTTCTCCAGCATATTTCCCCCAGTGTGTCCAGCATATTGCCCCCAGTGTGTCCAGCATTCTGCCCCCTGTGTGTCCAGCATTCTGCCCCCAATGTGTCCAGCATATTGCCCCCAGTGTGTACAGCATTTTGCCCCCAGTGTCTCCGACATTCTGCCCCCAGTGTCTCCTACATTCTGCCCCCTTTGTGTCCAGCATATTGCTCCCAGTTTGTCCAGCATATTGCCCCCGGTGTGTCCAGCATATTGCCCCTAGTGTGTCCAGCATATTGCCCCCAGTGTGTCCAGCATTCTGCCTCCAGTGCTCCAGCATATTGCCCCCAGTTTGTCCAGCATTCTGCCCCAGTGTCTCCAGCATATTGCCACCAGTGTGTCCAGCAATCTTCCCAAGTTTATCCAGCATTCTATCCCCAATGTGTCCAGCATATTGCCCCCAGTGTGTCCAGCATTCTGCCCCCAGTGTGTCCAGCATATTGCCCCTAGTGTGTCCAGCAAATTGCCCCCAGTGTGTACAGCAAATTGCCCCCAGTGTGTCCAGCATTCTGCCTCCAGTGCTCCAGCATATTGCCCCCAGTTTGTCCAGCATTCTGCGCCAGTGTCTCCAGCATATTGCCCCAAGTGTGTCCAGGAATCTTCCCCAGTTTATTCAGTATATTGCCCCCAGTGTGTCCAGCATATTGCCCCCAGTGTGTCCAGAATTCTGCCCCAGTGTCTCCAGCATATTGCCCCCAGTGTTTCCAGCATTCTGCCCCCTGTGTGTCCAGCATTCTGCCCCCAATGTGTCCAGCATATTGCCCCCAGTGTATACAGCATTTTGCCCCCAGTGTCTCCGACATTCTGCCCCCAGTGTATCCAACATTCTGCCCCCATTGTGTCCAGCATATTGCTCCCAGTTTGTCCAGCATATTTCCCCCAGTGTGTCCAGCATATTGCCCCTAGTGTGTCCAGCATATTGCCCCCAGTGTGTACAGCATTCTGCCTCCAGTGCTCCAGCATATTGCCCCCAGTTTGTCCAGCATTCTGCCCCAGTGTTTCCAGCATATTGCCACCAGTGTGTCCAGCAATCTTCCCAAGTTTATCCAGCATTCTATCCCCAATAATTCCAGCATATTGCCCCCAGTGTGTCCAGCATTCTGCCCCCAGTGTGTACAGCATTCTGCCCCCAGTGTGTCCAGCATTCTGCCCCCAGTGTGTCCAGCATATTGCCCCAGTGTGTCCAGCATATTGCCCCCAGTGTGTCCAGCATTCTGCCTCCAGTGCTCGGGCATACAGCCCCCAGTGTATCCAGCATATTGCCCCCAGTGTGTCCAGCATATTGCCCCCAGTGTGTCCAGCGTTCTGCCCCAGTTTGCCAGCATCTTGCCCCCAGTGTGTCCAGCATATTGCCCCCAGTGTGTCCAACATTCTGCCTCCAGTGCTTAAGCATTCTGCACCCAGTGTGTCCAGCATATTGCCCCCAGTTTGTCCAGCATTCTGCCCCAGTTTATCCAGCATATTGCCCCAGTGTATCCAGCCTATTGCCCCCAGTTTGTCCAGCATATTGCCCCCAGTGTGTCCAGCATATTGCCCCAGTGTATGCAGCATTCTGCCTCCAGTGCTCCAGCATTCTGCCCCCAGTGTGTCCAGCTTATTGCCCCCAGTTTTTCCAGCATTCTGCCCCAGTGTCTCCAGCATATTGCCCCCAGTGTGTCCAGCAATCTGCCCCAGTTTGTCCAGCATATTGCCCCCAGTGTGTCCAGCATTCTGCCCCCAGTGTGTCCAGCATATTGCCCCTAGTGTGTCCAGCAAACTGCCCCCAGTGTGTACAGCAAATTGCCCCCAGTGTGTCCAGCCTTCTGCCTCCAGTGCTCCAGCATATTGCCCCCAGTTTGTCCAGCATTCTGCGCCAGTGTCTCCAGCATATTGCCCCAAGTGTGTCCAGCAATCTTCCCCAGTTTATCCAGTATATTGCCCCCAGTGTGTCCAGCATATTGCCCCCAGTGTGTCCAGCATTCTGCCCCAGTGTCTCCAGCATATTGCCCCCAGTGTGTCCAGCAATCTTCCACAGTTTCTCCAGCATATTTCCCCCAGTGTATCCAGCATATTGCCCCCAGTGTGTCCAGCATATTGCCCCCAGTGTTTCCAGCATTCGGCCCCCTGTGTGTCCAGCATTCTGCCCCCAATGTGTCCAGCATATTGCCCCCAGTGTGTACAGCATTTTGCCCCCAGTGTCTCCGACATTCTGCCCCCAGTGTCTCCAACATTCTGCCCCCATTGTGTCCAGCATATTGCTCCCAGTTTGTCCAGCATATTGCCCCCAGTGTGTCCAGCATATTGCCCCTAGTGTGTCCAGCATATTGCCCCCAGTGTGTACAGCATTCTGCCTCCAGTGCTCCAGCATATTGCCCCCAGTTTGTCCAGCATTCTGCCCCAGTGTTTCCAGCATATTGCCACCAGTGTGTCCAGCAATCTTCCCAAGTTTATCCAGCATTCTATCCCCAATGTGTCCAGCATATTGCCCCCAGTGTGTCCAGCATTCTGCCCCCAGTGTGTACAGCATTCTGCCCCCAGTGTCTCCAGCATTCTGCCCCCAGTGGGTCCAGCATATTGCCCCAGTGTGTCCAGCATATTGCCCCCAGTGTGTCCAGCATTCTGCCTCCAGTGCTCGGGCATACAGCCCCCAGTGTATCCAGCATATTGCCCCCAGTGTGTCCAGCATATTGCCCCCAGTGTGTCCAGCGTTCTGCCCCCAGTTTGCCAGCATCTTGCCCCCAGTGTGTCCAGCATATTGCCCCCAGTGTGTCCAGCGTACTGCCCCCAGTTTGCCAGCATCTTGCCCCCAGTGTGTCCAGCATATTGCCCCCAGTGTGTCCAACATTCTGCCTCCAGTGCTTAAGCATTCTGCACCCAGTGTGTCCAGCATATTGCCCCCAGTTTGTCCAGCATTCTGCCCCAGTTTATCCAGCATATTGCCCCAGTGTATCCCATCTATTGCCCCCAGTTTGTCCAGCATATTACCCCCAGTGTGTCCAGCATATTGCCCCAGTGTATGCAGCATTCTGCCTACAGTGCTCCAGCATTCTGCCCCCAGTGTGTCCAGCATATTGCCCCCAGTTTTTCCAGCATTCTGCCCCAGTGTGTCCAGCATATTGCCCCCAGTTTGTCCAGCATATTGCCCCCAGTGTGTCCAGCATATTACCCCTAGTGTGTCCAGCAAATTGCCCCCAGTGTGCCAGCATTCTGCCTCCAGTGCTCCAGCATATTGCCCCCAGTGTGTCCAGCAATCTTCCCCAGTTTATCCAGTATATCACCCCAGGTGTGTCCAGCATTCTGTCTCCAGTGTGTCCACCATATTGCCCCCATTGTGTCCAGCATCTTGCCCCCAGTGTGTCCAGGATATTGCCCCCAGTGTGTCCAGCATATTGCCCCCAGTGTGTCCAGCATTCTACCCCCAGTGTGTCCAGCATATTGCCCCCAGTGTGTCGAGCATTCTGCCCCCAGTGTGTCCAGCATATTGCCCACAGTGTGTCCAGCATATTGCTCCCAGTTTTTCCAGCATATTGCCTCCAGTGTGTCCAGCATTCTGCCTCCAGTGCTCCAGCATTCTGCCCCCAATGTGTCCAGCATATTGCTCCCAGTTTGTCCAGCATTCTGCCCCAGTGTCTCCAGCATATTGCCCCCAGTGTGTCCAGCAATCTGCCCCAGGTTATCCAGCATATTGCCTCCAGTGTGTCCAGCAATCTGCCCCAGTTTGTCCAGCATATTGCCCCCAGTGTGTCCAGCATATTGCCCTCAGTTTGTCCAGCATATTGCCCCCAGTGTGTCCAGTATATTCCCCCCAGTGTGTCCAGCATATTCCCCCCAGTGTGTCCAGCATTCTGCCTCCAGTGCTCCAGCATTCTGCCCCTAATGTGTCCAGCCTTTTGCCCCCAATTTGTCCAGCATTCTGTCCCAGTGTGTCCAGCATATTGCCCCAGTGTGTCCAGCAATCTGCCCCAGATTGTCCAGCATATTTCCACAGTGTGTCCAGCATATTACCCCCAGTGTGTCCAGCATTCTGTCTCCAGTGTGTCCACCATATTGCCCCCAGTGTGTCCAGCATTCTGCCCCCAGTTTGCCAGCATCTTGCCCCCAGTGTGTCCAGCATATTGCCCCCAGTGTGTCCAACATTCTGCCTCCAGTGCTTAAGCATTCTGCACCCAGTGTGTCCAGCATATTGCCCCCAGTTTGTCCAGCATTCTGCCCCAGTGTCTCCAGCATATTGCCCCAAGTGTGTCCAGCATTCTGCCCCAGTTTATCCAGTATATTGCCCCCAGTGTGTCCAGCATAATGCCCCCAGTGTGTCCAGCATTCTGCCCCAGTGTCTCCAGCATATTGCCCCAAGTGTGTCCAGCGTATTGCCCCCAGTTTGTCCAGCATATTGCCCCCAGTGTGTCCAGCATATTGCCCCAGTGTGTCCAGCATTCTGCTCCCAGTGTGTCCAGCATATTGCCCCCAGTTTGTCCAGCATTCTGCCCCAGTGACTTCAGCATATTGCCCCCAGTGTGTCCGGCAATCTGCCCCAGTTTGTCCAGCATATTGCCCCCAGTGTGTCCAGCATATTGCCCCCAGTGTGTCCAGCATTCTGCCCCAGTTTATCCAGCATATTGCCCCTAGTGTGTCCAGCATATTGCCCCCAGTTTGTCCAGCATATTGTCCCCAGGGTGTCCAGCATATTGCCCCAGTGTGTCCAGCATTCTGCCCCCATTGTGTCCAGCATATTGACCCCAGTTTGTCCAGCATTCTGCCCCAGTGACTTCAGCATATTGCCCCCAGTGTGTCCGGCAATCTGCCCCAGTTTATCCAGCATATTGCCCCCAGTGTGTCCAGCAATCTTCCCCAGTTTCTCCAGCATATTTCCCCCAGTGTGTCCAGCACATTGCCCCTAATGTGTCCAGCATATTGCTCCCAGTGTGTTCAGCATTCTGCCCCCAGTGTGTCCAGCATTCTGCCTCCAGTGTTCCAGCATATTGCCCCCAGTTTGTCCAGCATTCTGCCCCAGTGTCTCCAGCATATTGCCCCCAGTGTGTCCAGCAATCTTCCCCAGTTTCTCCAGCATATTTCCCCCAGTGTGTCCAGCATATTGCCCCTAATGTGTCCAGCATATTGCCCCCAGTGTGTTCGGCATTCTGCCCCCTGTGTGTCCAGCATTCTGCCCCCAATGTGTCCAGCATATTGCCCCCAGTGTGTACAGCATTCTGCCCCCAGTGTGTCCGACATTCTGCCCCCAGTGTCTCCAACATTCCGCCCCCCTTGTGTCCAGCATAGTGCCCCCAGTGTGTCCAGCATATTGCCCCTAGTGTGTCCAGCATATTGCCCCCAGTGTGTCCAGCATTCTGCCCCAGTGCTCCAGCATATTGCCACCACTTTGTCCAGCAATCTTCCCCAGTTTATCCAGCATTCTGCCCCCAATGTGTCCAGCATATTGCCCCCAGTGTGTCCAGCATTCTGCCCCCAGTGTGTCCAGCATTCTGCCCCCAGTGTGTCCAGCATTCTGCCCCCAGTGTGTCCAGCATTCTGCCTCCAGTGTGTCCAGCATATTGCCCCAGTGTGTCCAGCATATTGCCCCCAGTGTGTCCAGCATTCTGCCTCCAGTGCTCTGGCATAGAGCCCCCAGTGTATCCAGCATATTGCCCCCAGTGTGTCCAGCATATTGCCCCCAGTGTGTCCAGCATTCTGCCCCAGTTTATCCATCATATTGCCCCCAGTGTGTCCAGCATATTGCCCCCAGTTTGTCCAGCATATTGCCCCCAGTGTGTCTAGCATATTGCCCCAGTGTGTCCAGCATTCTGCCCCCAGTGTGTCCAGCATATTGCCCCCAGTTTGTCCAGCATTCTGCCCCAGTGACTTCAGCATATTGACCCCAGTGTGTCCGGCAATCTGCCCCAGTTTGTCCAGGATATTGCCCCCAGTGTGTCCAGCATATTGCCCCTAGTGTGTCCAGCAAATTGCCCCCAGTGTTTACAGCAAATTGCCCCCAGTGTGTCCAGCATTCTGCCTCCAGTGCTCCAGCATATTGCCCCCAGTTTGTTCAGCATTCTGCCCCAGTGTCTCCAGCATATTGCCCCAAGTGTGTCCAGCATTCTGCCCCAGTTTATCCAGTATATTGCCCCAGTGTGTCCAGCATATTGCCACCAGTGTGACAAGCATTCTGCCCCAGTGTCTCTAGCATATTGCCCCAAGTGTGTCCAGCATTCTGCCCCTGTTTCTCCAGCATATTGCCCCCAGTGTGTTCAGCATATTGCCCCCAGTGTGTCCAGCATATTGCCCCAGTGTGTCCAGCATTCTGCCCCCAGTGTGTCCAGCATATTGCCCCCAGTTTGTCCAGCATTCTGCCCCAGTGACTTCAGCATATTGCCCCCAGTGTATCCGGCAATCTGCCCCAGTTTGTCCAGCATATTGCTCCCAGTGTGTCCAGCATATTGCCCCTAGTGTGTCCAGCAAATTGCCCCCAGTGTGTACAGCAAATTGCCCCCAGTGTGTCCAGCATTCTGCCTCCAGTGCTCCAGCATATTGCCCCCAGTTTGTCCAGCATTCTGCCCCAGTGTCTCCAGCATATTGCCCCCAGTGTGTCCAACAATCTTCCCCAGTTTATCCAGTATATTGCCCCCAGATTGTCCAGCATATTGCCCCCAGTTTGTCCAGCATATTGCCCCCAGTGTGTCCAGCATATTGCCCCAGTGTGTCCAGCATTCTGCCCCCAGTGTGTCCAGCATATTGCCCCCAGTTTGTCCAGCATTCTGCCCCAGTGACTTCAGCATATTGCCCTCAGTGTGTCCGGCAATCTGCCCCAGTTTGTCCATTATATTGCCCCCAGTGTGTCCAGCATATTGCCTCTAGTGTGTCCAGCATTCTGCCTCCAGTGCTCCAGCATAATTCCCCCAGTTTGTCCAGCATTCTGCCCCAGTGTCTCCAGCATATTGCCCCCAGTGTGTCCAGCAATCTTCCCCAGTTTATCCAGTATATTGCCCCCAGTGTGTCCAGCATATTGCCCCAAGTGTGTCCAGCATTCTGACCCAGTGTCTCCAGCATATTGCCCCCAGTGTGTCCAGCAATCTTCCCCAGTTTCTCCAGCATATTTCCCCCAGTGTGTCCAGCATATTGCCCCCAGTGTGTCCAGCATATTGCCCCCAGTGTGTCCAGCATTCTGCCCCCTGTGTGTCCAGCATTCTGCCCCCAATGTGTCCAGCATATTGCCCCCAGTGTGTACAGCATTCTGCCCACAGTGTGTCCAGCATATTGCTCCCAGTGTGTCCAGCATATTGCCCCCAGTGTGTCCAGCATTCTGCCCTCAGTGTCTCCGACATTCTACCCCCAGTGTCTTCAACATTCTGCCCCCATTTTGTCCAGCATACTGCCCCCAGTTTGCCCAGCATATTGCTCCCAGTGTGTCCAGCATATTGCCCCTAGTGTGTCCATCATATTGCCCCCAGTTTGTCCAGCATTCTGCCCCAGTGTCTCCAGCATATTGCCACCAGTGTGTCCAGCAATCTTCCCCAGTTTATCCAGCATTCTGCCCCCAATGTGTCCAGCATATTGCCCCCAGTGTGTCCAGCATTCTGCCCCCTGTGTGTCCAGCATTCTGCCCCCAGTGTGTCCAGCATTCTGCCCCAGTGTGTCCAGCATATTGCCCCAGTGTGTCCAGCATACTGCCCCCAGTGTGTCCAGAATTCTGCCTCCAGTGCTCTGGCATACAGCCCCCAGTGTATTCTGCATATTGCCCCCAGTGTGTCCAGCATATTGCCCCCAGTGTGTCCAGCATTCTGCCCCCAGTTTGCCAGCATCTTGCCCCCAGTGTGTCCAGCATATTGCCACCAGTGTGTCCAACATTCTGCCTCCAGTGCTTAAGCATTCTGCACCCAGTGTGTCCAGCATATTGCCCCCAGTTTGTCCAGCATTCTTCCCTAGTTTATCCAGCATATTGCCCCCAGTGTGTCCAGCATATTGCCCCCAGTTTGTCCAGCATATTGCCCCCAGTGTGTCCAGCATATTGCCCAAGTGTATCCAGCATTCTGCCTCCAGTGCTCCAGCATTCTGCCCCCAGTGTGTCCAGCATATTGCCCCAGTGTGTCCAGCATTCTGCCCCCAGTGTGTCCAGCATATTGCCCCAGTGTGTCCAGCATTCTGCCCCCAGTGTGTCCAGCATATTGCCCCCAGTTTGTCCAGCATTCTGCCCCAGTTTCTCCAGCATATTGCCCCCAGTGTGTCTGGCAATCTGCCCCAGTTTGTCCAGCATATTGCCCCCAGTGTTTCCAGCATATTACCCCTAATGTGTCCAGCAAATTGCCCCCAGTGTGTCCAGCATTCTGCCTCCAGTGCTCCAGCATATTGCCCCCAGTGTGTCCAGCAATCTTCCCCATTTTATCCAGTATATTGCCCCCAGTGTGTCCAGACTTATGTCCCCAGTGTGACCACCATATTGCCCCCATTGTGTCCAGCATTTTGCCCCCAGTGTGTCCAGCATATTGCCCCCAGTGTGTCCAGCATATTGCCCCCAGTGTGTCCAGCATTCTGCCCCCAGTGTGTCCAGCATATTGCCCCCAGTGTGTCCAGCATTCTGCCCCCAGTGTGTCCAGCATATTGCCCCCAGTGTGTCCAGCATTCTGCCTTCAGTGCTCCAGCATTCTGCCCCCAATGTGTCCAGCATATTGCTCCCAGTTTGTCCAGCATTCTGCCCCAGCGTCTCCAGCATATTGCCCCCAGTGTGTCCAGCAATCTGCCCCAGTTTGTCCAGCATATTGCCCCCAGTGTGTCCAGCATATTGCCCCCAGTGTGTCTAGCAATCTGCCCCAGTTTGTCCAGCATATTGCCCCCAGTGTGTCCAGCATATTGCCCCCAGTGTGTCCAGCATATTGCCCCCAGTGTGTCCAGCATATTGCCCCCGTGTGTAATGATCAGAGGTCCGAATAAGATCCAGTGAGTCACAAACCAAGACCAAGGCAGAAATCTCCAACGGTATTTACTCAAAGGCAAATTAATCAAGGTAATATGGAGAATATTAAGGCAGATGCACCCCAAAGATACACTAATTCAGCAGCAGCTGAAATCACTGTGCCACTCAAAGGTCTCCTGAGAACTGTGTACTACAACAGACTAGTAAGAAATTTACCTAACAGGCAACTAAAAACAGGAACAAGTGTAAATTGAATGTAGTGTTATTAAGGGAGCCCCTGGAATGGCACATTGAGTATAACTTACACAACTCTAATATAAGATACACCTCTAAAGTAACAACTTAACACTCTGAGCAGAGATACCCGGGTATCTATAACTATGGTACCGTATCCTGAGATGGATTTCCTCTCAGGCAGGAATCCGCAGAGGCTGTAGCCAGTCCATATCTTCAGCGCCAATAAGTTACAGCAAGCTCCTCTTGTCTTGTCGGCCGATGCCGAGCCCAAACGCCGGGGACTTAGTTAGTGGTCTCACGATGTAGTCTCTGCTTCTGTAGCTCCTAGGAATGGTTCCACGACAATCCGTCCGTCTCTGTATCAGCAGTCTGTCCAGACTTGTTCCTCCACTCAATGCACAGGGAATCCACAGACTTCCAAATTCGTACTGGGTTCTTAGCAAAGTCTCCGTCTTTTCTTAGATAAAGGGTTAGCTCCTCTCCAGGAAACGTTAGCAACACAAGTCTCTCACAGAGTTAAACAAAAGGTTAGCTCTTCTCCAGGGGAACGTTAGCAACAAAAAGTCTCTCAAAAGCTTCTTTTCCTCCAAAAACACTTGCAGTAAATCCACACAGTCTCTTTTTAAGATCTCACAGCAGCTTCTCCTTTTCTTCCCGCCTTTTCTCTCTCAGCTCTCACTTCCTACTTTCACTTTACACTCGAGACACTAGACCCCACCCCGCAGCACACATTGTCTCTGGGAGGTCTGTCCTCTGCTGCAACAGGCAAAAACCACAGGGTCCTAGTGCCCTCTCAGTGGGACTACAGTTCACCATCTTACATGCCACCCCACTAGAGGTTGGCGTCCTCGACATACCTTCCCACTCAAATTCATCTTGAGCATATCGCTGAGGCGGTATTCCTGCCGTAGATCGTGTAGTTCTCCTGAGTCCTACATCAACAGGTGCGACCTTAGAGGGAGCTAGAGTCTCTTCCGTGGTCGTGTTAGTGGGCGTAAGTGGAGTTGTCTCCTCCTGCGGCTCGATGTCCTGTGATACTGCGTCAGGACCAAGCAGTTGACCTGATGCACTCTCCTCAACAACATCTTCCATATCCCCAACATTCTCATCACCCGAGGCCAGATCGGTCACAGGGGGCAAATAAGCAGGCGCAGGAGTAAGCACACCATCAAACTCAAGATCATTCAGAGCTTCCGCCCCTTGGAACATGGCCTCTGGCTCTAGGGGGGTAGGCGCCGAATCTTCAAACCAGCACCGTTGTAACATGTTACGATGCAAATTACGGGTTGGCCCCCCTGTCCCCACCGGTTCGACCTCGTACACTGGAAACTCAGGGTTCACCTGTTTTTTTATCAGATACGGTATCGCCTCCCATCGGTCACTCAGCTTTCCTGACCGTCGTTTTGTCCTCACCAACACTCTGTCCCCCGGAGAGAACAGCTCTGTTTGTACAGGTCGCGTGTCCTTATGGACCACCTGTCGAAGGCGGTCGCCCACCACCTGATGCACCACCCTCAACCGCCGCCGATGCTCTCGTACCCACTCGGATGCAGTCCGAAGGGGGGCGGAGGAGGGATCTGGCATGTTCAAATCCTCAATGTCTCGGCCAGGTCTACCAAACATCAACATGTGTGGTGAGTAACCAGTAGTACTGTGCACCCTGTTATTGTAAGCCCACATCAATTCGGGGAGATACTCAGGCCAGCATGTCTGTTGCTGACTCTCTAAGGACCTCAACATTTGCAACAGGGTCCGATTAAAACGCTCACACGCCCCGTTACCCTGAGGGTGGTAAGGCGTTGTTCTCGACTGCTCGATACCATAGAGCTGGTGCAACTCTTTCATCAGCGTCCCCTGAAAGCAGGCCCCTTGATCTGAATGTATTCTCTGCGGACACCCGAACACTTGGAAGAAATGTCGGCACACTGCCTCAGCCGCCGACTTGGCCGTCTGATCTCTTGTCGGCACCGCTACAGCATACTTGGTAAAGTGATCTGTCATCACCAGGCAATAGGAGTACCCTAACGTAGAGTACCCTATCAACACGTAGTCAATCATGAGTAGCTCCAGTGGAGCTGAAGTCTTAATAGACTGTGTGGGAGCCCGCTGCTCAGGGCTTTTGTTGAGCCCACAAATTCGGCACTGCCGACACGCGTCGGCCACCATCCCTCCCAACTCAGGGCAGTAGAGGACTCGCTGCAACCACTGAAGTGTCTTTTCACTTCCAAAATGGGCCCCCTTCTCATGCGCCTCACGAGCGACCACTGGCCCCATCCCCACAGGAATTATCAGTTGGTACCGATGTTGCAGCTCCGATGGCAGGTACACCTTACGATACAAAAGACCTTGCTCCACACACAATTTATCCCATTGTCGAAGGAGTTTCATTCCTTCCATGGACAACTGAGCCTTGTCCTCTGCACTGGGCCAGGCCTTGTTTTGTACCCAACGGCGCACAAGTGCAATGTCCGGACACTCATCCTGGACTCTTGTCCAATCTGAGGGTGTTTTACCCAGGACACAGGGCATCCCGGTGGCCACCCCACTTGAGTGTACCACACTTTGGAAGATAGGTATCTGCCCCAAGGCTGGAGTTTCAGTATCCTCAAGTTGTTCGTCAACATCTTCCCCGGATGACCCAAGGGGCACCCTTGACAATGCATCTGCATTGCCGTTCTCTCGACCAGAGCGAAATTTAATGCGGTAATTGAACTTGGCCAGTCTGGCAACCCACCGCTGCTCCAACGCCCCCAGTTTTGCATTCTCTAAGTGAGCTAGCGGGTTGTTATCTGTCATGACTAGCACCTCAGCCCCTGTTAGATACTCGGCGAAGCGTTCTGTCATTGCCCATACCAGGGCCAGCAATTCCAGCCTGAATGAGCTGTAGTTAACCGGATTTCGCTCGGAGTCTCTTAAAGATCTGCTGCCATAAGAAATCACTCGTTCTCGGCCGTCCTGCACCTGTGCTAGTACTGCCCCCAACCCATGAAGACTACCATCGGTATACAACAAAAAAGGGGTGTCAAACCGGGCGTAGGCCAGCAATGGGGCACTCGTTAGGGCGGTTTTCACTCCATCAAATGCCTTTTTCTGTAGGGGCCCCCATGGAATGGGGCGATTTCGAGGACCCAGCGCTGTCCCTCTCAAAAGTTCATTCAAGGGACTCACCACTTGTGAGAATTTAGGCACAAACCGCCGATAGTATCCTGCTAGGCCCAGGAAGGCCTGCACTTCTCGCAGGTCACAAGGAGGTGGCCACTCTTGTACCGCCTTAATCTTACTGGCTAAAGGTAGTACCCCGTCCGGGGTCACCAGATGCCCCAAATATTCAATCTGGTTTTGTAACAGTTGACATTTTTTTGGCTTTATTTTCAGGCCGTAGCTCTTGAGCCGCCGGAGAACTTGACGCAGCTTCTCCAGATGATCTTCAAATGAGGTTCCGAACACCACAATGTCGTCTAGATATATCAGGACTGATTCAAAATTTAGATCGCCCAAGCAATGTTCCATCAGGCGTTGGAAGGTTCCTGGGGCGGTAGCGAGGCCAAAGGGCATCCGGTTGAACTCAAAGAGCCCCATTGGCAAGACAAACGCCGTCTTGGCCCGATCTTTTTCAGCCATTGGGACCTGCCAGTACCCGCTTGCCAAATCCAACATTGAGAAATACTTGGCCCGACCCAGGGCCGACAGGGATTCTTCAATACGGGGTAAAGGATATGCGTCCCGTATGGTGTGGGCATTCAATTTCCGATAGTCCACACAAAATCGGAGTGTCCCATCCTTCTTGCGGACCAAGACTACAGGGGCCGCCCAGGGACTCCGGCTCTCTCGGATCACTTGGTTGTCCAGCATACTGGCCACCATGCTCTTCACCTCTTGATAGAGCGCCGGAGGAATTTGACGATATCTTTCTCTAATGGGTGGAGTATCCCCCGTTGGAATCTCATGCTCAATCGTCTGGGTACACCCGAAGTCCTCTCCATGTCGGGAAAATGTCTCTAGATGTTCCCACAAAACTCTCTCCAACTGCTCCAACTGCACGGGGGTCAGCTTCTCCCGATCCACTCCCATCTGCTCCATGATCACATGAACATTCCATTCCTCCGTAGGAGGTTCAGTCCGGCCTACCTCGACCGCGAATGTCCAGGATGACTGTTGGTCTGGTCGCAATTCGAACCCTGCATTTTCCGGCACCTTCTCTGCCGGCACGAACAGTTCAGCCAGTATGGTCCCAGCGGGAATTGCAACAGCTTCATCTAAAACATTGATGCATCGGACCGGCACTCGTCCATTCTTCACAATCGCCAAAGACCGGGCCACATGTACCTTGGCAAATGAGGAACCCTCTCGGGCGGGCTCAAGTAGCACTTCAAGCCCATTCAATCTCTGTGCAGCTCCCACAGGCAGCATTAAGAGTTCCTCTTGTCTGGGTCCCAGCAGGATCGGGGCCCTCGAAGTCACTCGGACCCGGCCCACCCGGCCACCTGGGACCGCACTTTTCAGCAAGTCGCAACTCAGCACTAGACGGTGTAGAATTCTCTGTGTGGGTCGGTGTCTTGTCGCACGGGCCCAGTATCGGGGTCCTTCACTGGCATACATCTGGTGATTCAAATCTCGCAGCACGTTCATTCCGAGCGTCACTTCCATCCCTCTTCTAGGGGGGTGATCCACCAGTACTACCCCTTTCTGCCCCAGCTCTTGACCAAACATTTTTAGTTGCATCCACACGATCCCTTTGACTGACAATTGACCATCCCCACAGGAATTATCAGTTGGTACCGATGTTGCAGCTCCGATGGCAGGTACACCTTACGATACAAAAGACCTTGCTCCACACACAATTTATCCCATTGTCGAAGGAGTTTCATTCCTTCCATGGACAACTGAGCCTTGTCCTCTGCACTGGGCCAGGCCTTGTTTTGTACCCAACGGCGCACAAGTGCAATGTCCGGACACTCATCCTGGACTCTTGTCCAATCTGAGGGTGTTTTACCCAGGACACAGGGCATCCCGGTGGCCACCCCACTTGAGTGTACCACACTTTGGAAGATAGGTATCTGCCCCAAGGCTGGAGTTTCAGTATCCTCAAGTTGTTCGTCAACATCTTCCCCGGATGACCCAAGGGGCACCCTTGACAATGCATCTGCATTGCCGTTCTCTCGACCAGAGCGAAATTTAATGCGGTAATTGAACTTGGCCAGTCTGGCAACCCACCGCTGCTCCAACGCCCCCAGTTTTGCATTCTCTAAGTGAGCTAGCTGGTTGTTATCTGTCATGACTAGCACCTCAGCCCCTGTTAGATACTCGGCGAAGCGTTCTGTCATTGCCCACACCAGGGCCAGCAATTCCAGCCTGAATGAGCTGTAGTTAACCGGATTTCGCTCGGAGTCTCTTAAAGATCTGCTGCCATAAGAAATCACTCGTTCTCGGCCGTCCTGCACCTGTGCTAGTACTGCCCCCAACCCATGAAGACTACCATCGGTATACAACAAAAAAGGGGTGTCAAACCGGGCGTAGGCCAGCAATGGGGCACTCGTTAGGGCGGTTTTCACTCCATCAAATGCCTTTTTCTGTAGGGGCCCCCATGGAATGGGGCGATTTCGAGGACCCAGCGCTGTCCCTCTCAAAAGTTCATTCAAGGGACTCACCACTTGTGAGAATTTAGGCACAAACCGCCGATAGTATCCTGCTAGGCCCAGGAAGGCCTGCACTTCTCGCAGGTCACAAGGAGGTGGCCACTCTTGTACCGCCTTAATCTTACTGGCTAAAGGTAGTACCCCGTCCGGGGTCACCAGATGCCCCAAATATTCAATCTGGTTTTGTAACAGTTGACATTTTTTTGGCTTTATTTTCAGGCCGTAGCTCTTGAGCCGCCGGAGAACTTGATGCAGCTTCTCCAGATGATCTTCAAATGAGGTTCCGAACACCACAATGTCGTCTAGATATATCAGGACTGATTCAAAATTTAGATCGCCCAAGCAATGTTCCATCAGGCGTTGGAAGGTTCCTGGGGCGGTAGCGAGGCCAAAGGGCATCCGGTTGAACTCAAAGAGCCCCATTGGCAAGACAAACGCCGTCTTGGCCCGATCTTTTTCAGCCATTGGGACCTGCCAGTACCCGCTTGCCAAATCCAACATTGAGAAATACTTGGCCCGACCCAGGGCCGACAGGGATTCTTCAATACGGGGTAAAGGATATGCGTCCCGTATGGTGTGGGCATTCAATTTCCGATAGTCCACACAAAATCGGAGTGTCCCATCCTTCTTGCGGACCAAGACTACAGGGGCCGCCCAGGGACTCCGGCTCTCTCGGATCACTTGGTTGTCCAGCATACTGGCCACCATGCTCTTCACCTCTTGATAGAGCGCCGGAGGAATTTGACGATATCTTTCTCTAATGGGTGGAGTATCCCCCGTTGGAATCTCATGCTCAATCGTCTGGGTACACCCGAAGTCCTCTCCATGTCGGGAAAATGTCTCTAGATGTTCCCACAAAACTCTCTCCAACTGCTCCAACTGCACGGGGGTCAGCTTCTCCCGATCCACTCCCATCTGCTCCATGATCACATGAACATTCCATTCCTCCGTAGGAGGTTCAGTCCGGCCTACCTCGACCGCGAATGTCCAGGATGACTGTTGGTCTGGTCGCAATTCGAACCCTGCATTTTCCGGCACCTTCTCTGCCGGCACGAACAGTTCAGCCAGTATGGTCCCAGCGGGAATTGCAACAGCTTCATCTAAAACATTGATGCATCGGACCGGCACTCGTCCATTCTTCACAATCGCCAAAGACCGGGCCACATGTACCTTGGCAAATGAGGAACCCTCTCGGGCGGGCTCAAGTAGCACTTCAAGCCCATTCAATCTCTGTGCAGCTCCCACAGGCAGCATTAAGAGTTCCTCTTGTCTGGGTCCCAGCAGGATCGGGGCCCTCGAAGTCACTCGGACCCGGCCCACCCGGCCACCTGGGACCGCACTTTTCAGCAAGTCGCAACTCAGCACTAGACGGTGTAGAATTCTCTGTGTGGGTCGGTGTCTTGTCGCACGGGCCCAGTATCGGGGTCCTTCACTGGCATACATCTGGTGATTCAAATCTCGCAGCACGTTCATTCCGAGCGTCACTTCCATCCCTCTTCTAGGGGGGTGATCCACCAGTACTACCCCTTTCTGCCCCAGCTCTTGACCAAACATTTTTAGTTGCATCCACACGATCCCTTTGACTGACAATTGACCATTATTTGCGGCGGTCAGTCGTATCACTCGGCCATCCTCTGGAATCACTAGTCGACTGAAGTATCTCTCATATACTTCTAGAGGCATTATAGTACATTCGGATCCCGTGTCAACCAAGCACCTCATCTTCCGCCCTTCAAACTCTGCTTCTATCACTGGACTACATGCAAACAAATCTTGTTCATTCCGTCGAGGGCTTTGTGTGGGTGGGGCCGCTGCTGCTTGCCCTCTCATGGCAGCGGCCGGAAGTTTAAAGCCGGCGACGGGGTTTCTGGGGCTGTAAGCGCCCGGCAGTAACGCGAGATGTGTCCCTGGCGGCCACACTTCCAGCAGGTGATTGTTCCTCGTGGGTGAGGGCTTGACTCATTCTGATAGGACGACCTGGCCATTTGCGGGGTCACCGTTCCAGGGGGTGGGGCAGGAGGTTCCCGTGAGGTGGTAGAGGCGGGATCAACTGTCAGTTGAGACAATTTCAGCTTCAACTCCTTCACCTCAGCACGCAAAGCTTGTACCACGCTTACAAGCCCCTCTCCCCCCGACCCTGATGACACACCTTCCTCCAGCTGGGCACTGTTCACTGACCCCTCGGGAACATAGGCTGATTTCTCTTCCCTTTCCACTGCAGCTCGGTAAATCTGCCAGAAAGATAACTCTGGTGCAACCCGGGCCATTTCCAACAGCTTGTCCCGGAGAAGTCTATGGGCTAAACCGGTGATGAATTGGTCCCGGAGCAAGCGGTCTACCTCCCGGAACGCCCCCATGGCCCCCGGGTCTAGTCGCTGCATCTCATTCAACATCTCTTGTAAAATATTAGAGTACTGCATCAGAGACTCACACTCTCTCTGGGGACGATTAAAGAATAGGGACCGAAGCTGGGCCACACGCGCTCGGCCCCCCAAACTCCCCTCTAACAGTTCCAAAATCTTTTCTAATGTATCCCTCTCTGATTCTGGGCGCACCATCACCATATGCCTAATATCACCCTCCAGTGCATTTAATGCCAGCTCAGCGCGTAACGCGGGGGTCAAATTACACATGCGCAGAATACTCCGGATTCTCTCAGCCCAATCTTGCAACGCCATATTGCGCCCATCGTATTTCGGCATGTGCTGAAGTAAAGCTCCTACAGGCACATACCCTCCCGGAGTCGCAGCGGCTGCCAGGGGAACCCCAACCCCCGAGGAGGATGCGGATACAGCGGGGTCATTTCCACCCTCGCCCTCGTCCATGACAAACACTGGATCCTGCCGACTACGCCAAAAATGTAATGACCAGAGGTCCGAATAAGATCCAGTGAGTCACAAACCAAGACCAAGGCAGAAATCTCCAACGGTATTTACTCAAAGGCAAATTAATCAAGGTAATATGGAGAATATTAAGGCAGATGCACCCCAAAGATACACTAATTCAGCAGCAGCTGAAATCACTGTGCCACTCAAAGGTCTCCTGAGAACTGTGTACTACAACAGACTAGTAAGAAATTTACCTAACAGGCAACTAAAAACAGGAACAAGTGTAAATTGAATGTAGTGTTATTAAGGGAGCCCCTGGAATGGCACATTGAGTATAACTTACACAACTCTAATATAAGATACACCTCTAAAGTAACAACTTAACACTCTGAGCAGAGATACCCGGGTATCTATAACTATGGTACCGTATCCTGAGATGGATTTCCTCTCAGGCAGGAATCCGCAGAGGCTGTAGCCAGTCCATATCTTCAGCGCCAATAAGTTACAGCAAGCTCCTCTTGTCTTGTCGGCCGATGCCGAGCCCAAACGCCGGGGACTTAGTTAGTGGTCTCACGATGTAGTCTCTGCTTCTGTAGCTCCTAGGAATGGTTCCATGACAATCCGTCCGTCTCTGTATCAGCAGTCTGTCCAGACTTGTTCCTCCACTCAATGCACAGGGAATCCACAGACTTCCAAATTCGTACTGGGTTCTTAGCAAAGTCTCCGTCTTTTCTTAGATAAAGGGTTAGCTCCTCTCCAGGAAACGTTAGCAACACAAGTCTCTCACAGAGTTAAACAAAAGGTTAGCTCTTCTCCAGGGGAACGTTAGCAACAAAAAGTCTCTCAAAAGCTTCTTTTCCTCCAAAAACACTTGCAGTAAATCCACACAGTCTCTTTTTAAGATCTCACAGCAGCTTCTCCTTTTCTTCCCGCCTTTTCTCTCTCAGCTCTCACTTCCTACTTTCACTTTACACTCGAGACACTAGACCCCACCCCGCAGCACACATTGTCTCTGGGAGGTCTGTCCTCTGCTGCAACAGGCAAAAATCACAGGGTCCTAGTGCCCTCTCAGTGGCACTACAGTTCACCCTCTTACACGTGTGTCCAGTATATTCCCCCCAGTGTGTCCAGCATATTCCCCCCAGTGTGTCCAGCATTCTGCCTCCAGTGCTCCAGCATTCTGCCCCTAGTGTGTCCAGCTTATTGCCCCAGTGTGTCCAGCAATCTGCCCCAGATTGTCCAGCATATTTCCACAGCATGTCCAGCATATTACCCCCAGTGTGTCCAGCATTCTGTCCCCAGTGTGTCCAAAATATTGCCCCCATTGTTTCCAGCATCTTGCCCCCAGTGTGTCCAGCATATTGCCCCCAGTGTGTCCAGCATTCTGCCCCCAGTTTGCCAGCATCTTGCCCCCAGTGTGTCCAGCATATTGCCCCCAGTGTGTTCAACATTCTGCCTCCAGTGCTTAAGCATTCTGCACCCAGTGTGTCCAGCATATTGCCCCCAGTTTGTCCAGCATTCTGCCCCAGTGTCTCCAGCATATTGCCCCAAGTGTGTCCAGCATTCTGCCCCAGTTTATCCAGTATATTGCCCCCAGTGTGTCCAGCATATTGCCCCCAGTGTGTCCAGCATTCTGCCCCAGTGTCTCCAGCATATTGCTCCAAGTGTGTCCAGCATTCTGCCCCAGTTTATCCAGCATATTGCCCCCAGGGTGTCCAGCATATTGCCCCCAGTTTGTCCAGCATATTGCCCCCAGTGTGTCCAGCATATTGCCCCAGTTTGTCCAGCATTCTGCCCCCAGTGTGTCCAGCATATTGCCCCTAGTTTGTCCAGCATTCTGCCCCAGTGACTTCAGCATATTGCCCTCAGTGTGTCCGGCAATCTGCCCCAGTTTGTCCAGCATATTGCCCCGAGTGTGTCCAGCATATTGCCCCTAGTGTGTTCAGCAAATTGCCCCCAGTGTGTCCCGCATTCTGCCTCCAGTGCTCCAGCATATTGCCCCCAGTTTGTCCAGCATTCTGCCCCAGTGTCCCCAGCATATTGCCCCCAGTGTGTCCAGCAATCTTTCCCAGTTTATCCAGCATATTGCCCCCAGTGTGTCCAGTATATTGCCCCCAGTGTGTCCAGCATTCTGCCCCAGTGTCTCCAGCATATTGCCCCCAGTGTGTCCAGCAATCTTCCCCAGTTTCTCCAGCATATTTCCCCCAGTGTGTCTAGCATATTGCCCCCCGTTTGTCCAGCATTCTGCCCCAGTGTCTCCAGCATATTGCCCCCAGTGTGTCCACCAATCTTCCCCAGTTTATCCAGTATATTGCTCCCAGTTTGTCCAGCATATTGCCACCAGTGTGTCCAGCATTCTGCCCCAGTGTCTCCAGCATATTGCCCCCAGTGTGTCCAGCAATCTTCCCCAGTTTCTCCAGATTATTTCCCCCAGTGTGTCCAGCATATTGCCCCCAGTGTGTCCAGCATATCACCCCCAGTGTGTCCAGCATTCTGCCCCCTGTGTGTCCAGCATTCTGCCCCCAATGTGTCTAGCATATTGCCCCCAGTGTGTCCATCATTCTGCCCCCAGTGTGTCCAGCATATTGCCCCCAGTGTCTCCGACATTCTGCCCCCAGTGTCTCCAACATTCTGCCCCCAGTTTGTCCAGCATTCTGCCTCCAGTGCTCCAGCATATTGCCCCCAGTTTGTCCAGCATTCTGCCCCAGTGTCCCCAGCATATTGCCCCCAGTGTGTCCAGCAATCTTTCCCAGTTTATCCAGCATATTGCCCCCAGTGTGTCCAGCATATTGCCCCCAGTGTGTCCAGCATTCTGCCCCAGTGTCTCCAGCATATTGCCCCCAGTGTGTCCAGCAATCTTCCCCAGTTTCTCCAGCATATTTCCCCCAGTGTGTCTAGCATATTGCCCCCCGTTTGTCCAGCATTCTGCCCCAGTGTCTCCAGCATATTGCCCCCAGTGTGTCCACCAATCTTCCCCAGTTTATCCAGTATATTGCTCCCAGTTTGTCCAGCATATTGCCACCAGTGTGTCCAGCATTCTGCCCCAGTGTCTCCAGCATATTGCCCCCAGTGTGTCCAGCAATCTTCCCCAGTTTCTCCAGATTATTTCCCCCAGTGTGTCCAGCATATTGCCCCCAGTGTGTCCAGCATATCACCCCCAGTGTGTCCAGCATTCTGCCCCCTGTGTGTCCAGCATTCTGCCCCCAATGTGTCTAGCATATTGCCCCCAGTGTGGCCATAATTCTGCCCCCAGTGTGTCCAGCATATTGCCCCCAGTGTCTCCGACATTCTGCCCCCAGTGTCTCCAACATTCTGCCCCCAGTTTGTCCAGCATTCTGCCCCAGTGTCTCCAGCATATTGCCCCCAGTGTGTCCAGCTATCTTCCCCAGTTTATCCAGTATATTGCCCCCAGTGTGTCCAGCATATTGCCCCCAGTGTGTCCAGCATTCTGCCCCAGTGTCTCCAGCATATTGCCCCCAGTGTGTCCAGCAATCTTCCCCAGTTTCTCCAGCATATTTCCCCCAGTGTGTCCAGCATATTGCTCCCAGTGTGTCCAGCATATTGCCCCCAATGTGTCCAGCATTCTGCCCCCTGTGTGTCCAGCATTCTGCCCCCAATGTGTCCAGCATATTGCCCCCAGTGTGTCCAGCATATTGCCCCCAGTGTGTACAGCATTCTGCCCCCAGTGTGTCCAGCATTCTGCCCCCAGTGTCTCCGACATTCTGCCCCCAGTGTCTCCAACAGTCTGCCCCCATTGTGTCCAGCATATTACCCCCAGTTTGTCCAGCATATTGCCCCCAGTGTTTCCAGCATATTGCCCCTAGTGTGTCCAGCATATTGCCCCCAGTGTGTCCAGCATTCTGCTTCCAGTGCTCCAGCATATTGCCCCCAGTTTGTCCAGCATTTTGCCCCAGTGTCTCCATCATATTGCCACCAGTGTGTCCAGCAATCTTCCCCAGTTTATCCAGCTCTCTGCCCCCAATTTGTCCAGCATATTTCCCCCAGTGTGTCCAGCATTCTGCCCCCAGTGTGTACAGCATTCTGCCACCAGAGTGTCCAGCATTCTTCCCCCCGTGTGTCCAGCATATTGCCCCAGTGTGTCCAGCATATTGCCCCCAGTGTGTCCAGCATTCTGCCTCCAGTGCTCCGGCATACAGCCCCCAGTGTATCCAGCATATTTCCCCCAGTGTGTCCAGCATATTGCCCCCAGTGTGTCCAATATTCTGCCTCCAGTGCTTAAGCATTCTGCACCCAGTGTGTCCAGCATATTGCCCCCAGTGTGTCCAGCATTCTGCCCCAGTGTCTCCAGCATATCGCCCCCAGTGTGTCCAGCATATTGCCCCCAGTGTGTTCAGCATATTGCCACAGTATGTCCAGCATTCTGCCTCCAGTGTGTCCAGCATTCTGCCCCAGTGTCTCCAGCATATTGCCCCCAGTGTGTCCAGCATTCTGCCCCAGTTTATCCATCATATTGCCCCCAGTGTGTCCAGCATATTGCCCCAGTGTGTCCAGCATTCTGTCCCCTGTGTGTCCAGTATTCTGCCCCCAATATGTCCAGCATATTGCCCCCTGTGTGTCCAGCATTCTGCCCCCAGTGTGTCCAGCATTCTGCCCCCAGTATCTCCGACATTCTGCCCCCAGTGTCTCCAACATTGTGCCCCCATTGTGTCCAGCATATTGCCCCCAGTTTGTCTAGCATATTGCCCCCAGTGTGTCCAGCATATTGCCCCTAGTGTGTCCAGCATATTGCCCCCAGTGTGTCCAGCATTCTGCCTCCAGTGCTCCAGCATAATGCCCCCAGTTTGTCCAGCATTCTGCCCCTTGTGTGTCCAACCTTCTGCCCCCAATGTGTCCAGCATATTGCCCCCAGTGTGTCCAGCAATCTTCCCCAGTTTATCCAGTATATTGCCTCCAGTGTGTCCAGCATATTGCCCACAGTGTGTCCAGCATTCTGCCCCCTGTGTGTCCAGCCTTCTGCCCCCAATGTGTCCAGCATATTGCCCCCAGTGTGTCCAGCATTCTGCCCCCTGTGTGTCCAGCATTCTGCCCCCAGTGTGTCCAGCATTCTGCCCCCAGTGTGTCCAGCATATTGCCCCCAGTGTGTCCAGCATTCTGCCCCCTGTGTGTCCAGCATATTGCCCCCAGTGTGTCCAGCATTCTGCCTCCAGTGCTCCGGCATACAGCCCCCTGTGCATCCAGATTATTGCCCCCAGTGTGTCCAGCATATTGCCCCCAGTGTGTCCAGCATTCTGCCCCCAGTTTGCCAGCATCTTGCCCCTAGTGTGCCCAGCATATTGCCCCCAGTGTGTCCAACATTCTGCCTCCAGTGCTTAAGCATTCTGCACCCAGTGTGTCCAGCATATTGCCCCCAGGGTGTCCAGCATTCTGCCCCAGTTTATCCAGCATTTTGACCCCAGTGTGTCCAGCATATTGCCCCAAGTTTGTCCAGCATATTGCCTCCATTGTGTCCAGCATATTGCCCCAGTGTGTCCAGCATTCTGCTTCCAGTGCTCCAGCATTTTGCCCCCAGTGTGTCAAGCATATTGCCCCCAGTTTGTCCAGCATTCTGCCCCAGTTTCTGCAGCATATTGCCCCCAGTGTGTCCGACAATCTGCCCCAGTTTGTCCAGCATATTGCCCCCAGTGTGTCCAGCATATTGCCCCTAGTGTGTCCAGCATATTGCCCCCAGGGGGTCCAGCATTCTGCCTCCAGTGCTCCAGCATATTGCCCCCAGTTTGTCCAGCATTCTGCCCCAGTGTCTCCAGCATATTGCCCCCAGTGTGTCCAGCAATCTTCCCTAGTTTATCCAGCATATTGCCCCCAGTGTGTCTAGCATATTGCCTGTTATGACCTGGTGGTAAGGACAATAATGGACCTAGTGGTTAAGAGCACACGGAATGACCTGATAGTTACTAATAATATAGGACGAGCTCTGAGACGTGGGAACTCTGCTGACCGCAATCCCTAATCCTATCACACACACTAGAAATAGCCGTGGATTGCTCCTAACGCTCCCTATGCAACTCGACACAGCCTAAGAAACTAGCTAGCCCTAGAGATAGAAAAATAAAGCCTACCTTGCCTCAGAGAAATTCCCCAAAGGAAAAGGCAGCCCCCCACATATAATGACTGTGAGTAAAGATGAAAATTACAAACACAGAGATGAAATAGATTTAGCAAAGTGAGGCCCGACTTACTGAACAGACAGAGGATAGGAAAGGTAACTTTGCGGTCAGCACAAAAAACTACAAAAAGACCACGCAGAGGGCGCAAAAAGACCCTCCGCACCGACTCACAGTGCGGAGGCGCTTCCTCTGCGTCCCAGAGCTTCCAGCAAGCAAGACAAAAATCAAAATAGCAAGCTGGACAGAAAAATAGCAAACCAGAGAAAAACAAGCAGGAACTTAGCTTCTGCTGGGAAGACAGGTCACAAGAACGATCCAGGAGAGAACTAGACCAATACTGGAACATAGACAGGTGGCATGGAGCAATGATCTAAGTGGAGTTAAATGGAGCAGCCAGCTAATGAATTAACCTCGTCACCTGTGGAAGGAAACTCAGAAGCCGCAGCTCCACTCACAATCACCAGAGGAAGCCCATGGACAGACCCAGCCGAAGTACCATTCATGACCACAGGAGGGAGCTTGACAACAGAATTCACAACAGTACCCCCCCCCTTGAGGAGGGGTCACCGAACCCTCACCAGAGCCCCCAGGCCGACCAGGACGAGCCAAATGAAAGGCACGAACCAGATCGGCAGCATGAACATCGGAGGCAAAGACCCAGGAATTATCTTCCTGACCATAACCCTTCCACTTGACCAGGTACTGGAGTTTCCGTCTCAAAATACGAGAATCCAAAATCTTCTCCACCACATACTCCAACTCCCCCTCAACCAACAACGGGGCAGGAGGATCAACAGATGGAACCACAGGCACCACGTGTCTCCGCAACAATGACCTATGGAACACATTATGGATGGCAAAAGAAGCTGGAAGGGTCAAACGAAACGACACAGGATTGAGAACCTCAGAAATCTTATACGGACCAATGAAACGAGGCTTAAACTTAGGAGAGGAAACCTTCATAGGAACATAATGAGACGACAACCAAACCAAATCCCCAACACGAAGTCGGGGACCCACACAGCGCCGGCGGTTAGCGAAACGTTGAGCCTTCTCCTGGGACAATGTCAAATTGTCCACCACATGAGTCCAAATCTGCTGCAACCTATCCACCACAGTATCTACACCAGGACAGTCCGAAGACTCAACCTGCCCTGAAGAGAAACGAGGATGGAAACCAGAATTGCAGAAAAACGGCAAAACCATAGTAGCCGAGCTGGCCCGATTATTAAGGGCGAACTCAGCCAAAGGCAAAAAGGACACCCAATCATCCTGATCAGCAGAAACAAAGCATCTCAGATATGTTTCCAAAGTCTGATTAGTTCGTTCGGTTTGGCCATTTGTCTGAGGATGGAAAGCCGAGGAAAAAGACAAATCAATGCCCATCCTAGCACAAAAGGCTCGCCAAAACCTCGAAACAAACTGGGAACCTCTGTCCGAAACGATGTTCTCCGGAATGCCATGAAAACGAACCACATGCTGGAAAAATAATGGCACCAAATCAGAGAAGGAAGGCAATTTAGACAAGGGTACAAAATGGACCATCTTAGAGAAGCGATCACAAACCACCCAAATGACCGACATCTTTTGAGAGACAGGGAGATCCAAAATAAAATCCATAGAGATATGCGTCCAGGGCCTCTTCGGGACCGGCAAGGGCAAAAGCAACCCACTGGCACGAGAACAGCAGGGCTTAGCCTGAGCACAAGTCCCACAGGACTGCACAAACGAACGCACATCCCGCGACAAAGATGGCCACCAAAAGGATCTAGCCACCAAATCTCTGGCACCAAAGATTCCAGGATGACCAGCCAACACCGAACAATGAACCTCAGAGATAACTCTACTAGTCCATTTATCAGGGACAAACAGTTTCTCCGCTGGGCAACGGTCAGGTCTATCAGCCTGAAATTTTTGCAGCACCCACCGCAAATCAGGGGAGATGGCAGACAAAATTACCCCCGATTTGAGAATACCCGCCGGGGCTCAGGAACACCCGGAGAGTCGGGCACAAAACTCCTTGACAGGGCATCAGCCTTCACATTCTTAGAGCCTGGAAGGTACGAAACCACAAAATCAAAACGGGAGAAAAATAGCGACCAACGAGCCTGTCTAGGATTCAACCGTTTGGCAGACTCGAGATAAGTCAAATTCTTGTGATCCGTCAAGACCACCACACGATGCTTGGCTCCTTCAAGCCAATGACGCCACTCCTCGAATGCCCACTTCATGGCCAACAACTCTCGATTGCCAACATCATAATTGCGCTCAGCAGGCGAAAACTTTCTAGAAAAGAAGGCACATGGTTTCATCACCGAGCCATCAGAACTTCTTTGCGACAAAACAGCCCCTGCTCCAATCTCAGAAGCATCAACCTCGACCTGAAACGGAAGCGAAACATCTGGCTGGCACAACACAGGGGCAGAAGAAAAACGACGCTTCAACTCCTGAAAAGCTTCCACAGCCGCAGAAGACCAATTGACCACATCAGCACCCGTCTTGGTCAAATCAGTCAACGGTTTAGCAACACTAGAAAAATTACTGATGAAGCGACGATAAAAATTAGCAAAGCCCAGGAACTTTTGCAGACTCCTCACAGATGTCGGCTGAGTCCAATCATAAATGGCCTGGACATTAGCAGGGTCCATCTCGATAGTAGAAGGGGAAAAAATGAAACCTTCTGAACTCCAGAGAGACACTTTGACCCCTTCACAAACAAAGAATTCGCACGAAGGACCTGGAACACCATTCTGACCTGCTTCACGTGAGACTCCCAATCATCCGAGAAGACAAAAATATCATCCAAATATACAATCAGGAATTTATCCAGGTACTCTCAGAAGATGTCATGCATAAAGGACTGAAATACTGATGGAGCATTGGAAAGCCCGAATGGCATAACCAGGTACTCAAAATGGCCCTCGGGCGTATTAAATGCTGTTTTCCATTCATCGCCCTGTTTAATACGCACAAGATTATACGCACCACGAAGATCTATCTTGGTGAACCAACTAGCCCCCTTAGTCCGAGCAAATAAATCCGACAGCAGCGGCAAAGGGTACTGAAATTTGACTGTGATCTTATTAAGAAGGCGGTAATCAATACAAGGTCTCAAAGAACCATCCTTCTTGGGCACAAAAAAGAACCCTGCTCCCAATGGTGACGACGACGGGCGAATATGACCCTTCTCCAAGGATTCCTTTACATAACTCCGCATAGCGGCGTGCTCTGGCACAGATAAATTGAACAGTCAGCCCTTAGGAAACTTACTACCAGGAATCAAATTGATAGCACAATCGCAATCCCTATGAGGAGGTAGGGCACTGGATTTGGGCTCATCAAATACATCCCGGTAATCCGACAAAAACTCCGGGACTTCAGAAGGGGTGGATGACGAAATAGACAAAAATGGAACATCACCATGTACCCCTGACAACCCCAGCTGGACACAGACATAGATTTCCAATCCAATACTGGATTATGGACCTGTAGCCATGGCAACCCCAAAACGACCACATCATGCAGATTATGCAACACCAAAAAGCGAATATCCTCCTGATGTGCAGGAGCCATGCACATGGTCAATTGGGTCCAGTACTGAGGCTTATTCTTGGCCAAAGGCGTAGCATCAATTCCTCTCAATGGAATAGGATACTGCAAGGGCTCCAAGAAAAAACCACAGCGCCTAGCAAACTCCAAGTCCATCAAATTCAGGGCAGCGCCTGAATCCACAAATGCCATAACAGAATAGGATGACAAAGAGCAAATCAGAGTAACGGACAAAAGAAATTTCGACTGTACCGTACCAATGGTAGCAGACCTAGCGAAACGCTTAGTGCGCTTAGGACAATCGGAGATAGCATGAGTGGAATCACCACAGTAAAACACAGCCCATTCCGACATCTGTGTTCTTGCCGTTCAGCTCTGGTCAAAGTCCTATCACATTGCATAGGCTCAGGTCTATGCTCAGATAATACCGCCAAATGGTGCACAGCTTTACGCTCACGCAAGCATCGATCGATCTGAATGGCCAAAGACATAGACTCATTCAGACCAGCAGGCATGGGAAATCCCACCATGACATCCTTAAGGGCTTCAGAGAGACCCTTTCTGAAAATTGTTGCCAGGGCACATTCATTCCACTGAGTGAGTACAGACCACTTCCTAAACTTCTGACAATATATTTCTACCTCATCCTGACCCTGACACAGAGCCAGCAAGATTTTCTCTGCCTGATCCACTGAATTAGGTTCATCATAAAGCAATCCGAGTGCCAGAAAAAACGCATTAACATCACGCAATGCCGGATCTCCTGGCGCAAGGGAAAATGCCCAGTCTTGAGGGTCGCCACGTAACAAAGAAATAATGATTTTCACTTGTTGAACAGGGTCACCTGAGGAGCGAGGTTTCAAAGCAAGAAACAATTTACAATTATTTTTGAAATTCAGAAACTTAGATCTATCCCCAAAAAACAAATCAGGAATTGGAATCCTAGGCTCTAACATCGGATTCTGAACCACAAAATCTTGAATGTTTTGTACCCTTGCAGTGAGATTATCCATACAAGAGGACAGACCTTGAATGTCCATATCTACACCTGTATCCTGAACCACCCAGAGGTAAAGGGGAAAAGAGAGACAAAACACACTGCAAAGAAAAAAAAATGGTCTCAGAACTTCTCTTATCCCTCTATTGAGATGCATTAATACTTTGGGCCATCTGTACTGTTATGACCTGGTGGTTAGGACAATAATGGACCTGGTGGTTAAGAGCACATGGAATGACCTGATAGTTACTAATAATATAGGACGAGCTCTGAGAATTGGGAACTCTGCTGACCGCAATCCATAATCCTATCACACACACTAGAAATAGCCGTGGATTGCTCCTAACGCTCCCTATGCAACTCGACACAGCCTAAGAAACTAGCTAGCCCTAGAGATAGAAAAATAAAGCCTACCTTGCCTCAGAGAAATTCCCCAAAGGAAAAGGCAGCCCCCCACATATAATGACTGTGAGTAAAGATGAAAATTACAAACACAGAGATGAAATAGATTTAGCAAAGTGAGGCCCGACTTACTGAACAGACAGAGGATAGGAAAGGTAACTTTGCGGTCAGCACAAAAAACTACAAAAAGACCACGCAGAGGGCACAAAAAGACCCTCCGCACCGACTCACGGTGCGGAGGCGCTCCCTCTGCGTCCCAGAGCTTCCAGCAAGCAAGACAAAAATCAAAATAGCAAGCTGGACAGAAAAATAGCAAACCAGAGAAAAACAAGCAGGAACTTAGCTTCTGCTGGGAAGACAGGTCACAAGAACGATCCAGGAGAGAACTAGACCAATACTGGAACATAGACAGGTGGCATGGAGCAATTATCTAAGTGGAGTTAAATAGAGCAGCCAGCTAATGAATTAACCTAGTCACCTGTGGAGGGAAACTCAGAAGCCATTGACAGAACCAGCCGAAGTACTATTCATGACCACAGGAGGGAGCTTGACAACAGAATTCACAACAATTGCCCCCAGTGTGTCCAGCATTCTGCCCCAGGGTCTCCAGCATATTGCCCCCAGTGTGTCCAGCAATCTGCCCCAGTTTATCCAGCATATTGCCCCCAGTGTGTCCAGCATATTTCCCCTAGTGTGTCCAGCATATTGCCCCCAGGGGGTCCAGCATTCTGCCTCCAGTGCTCCAGCATATTGCCCCCAGTTTGTCCAGCATTCTGCCCCAGTGTCTCCAGCATATTGCCCCCAGTGTGTCCAGCAATCTGCCCCAGTTTATCCTGCATATTGCCCCCAGTGTGTCCAGCATATTGCCCCCGATGTGTCCAGCGGTCTACCCCCAGTGTGTCCAACATATTGCCCCCAGTGTGTCTAGCATATTGCCCCCAGTGTGTCCAGCATATTGCCCCCAGTGTGTCCAGCATTCTTTCTCCAGTGCTCCAGCATATTGCCCCCAGTGTGTCCAGCATTCTGCCCCAGGATCTCCAGCATATTGCCCCCAGTGTGTCCAGCAATGTGCCCCAGTTTGTCCAGCATATTGCCCCCAATGTGTCCAGCAATCTGCCCCAGTTTGTCCACCATATTGCCCCTAGTTTGTCCCGGATATTGCCCCCCAGTGTGTCCAGCATATTGCCCCCAGCGTGTCCAGCATATTGCCCCCAGTGTATCCAGCATATTGCCCCCGATGTGTCCAGCGGCCTTCCCCCACTGTGTCCAACATATTGCCCCCAGTGTGTCCAGCTTATTGCCCCCAGTATGTCCAGCATATTGCCCCCAGTGTGTCCAGCATATTGCCCCCAGTGTGTCCAGCATTCTTCCTCCAGTGCTCCAGCATATTGCCCCCAGTGTGTCCAGCATAGTGCCCCCAGTTTGTCCAGCATATTGCCCCCAGTGTGTCTAGCAATCTGCCCCAGTTTGTCCAACATATTGCCCCTAGTGTGTCCAGGATATTGCCCCCCAGTGTGTCCAGCATATTGCCCCCAGTGTGTCCAGCATATTGCCTCCAGTGTGTCCAGCATTCTGCCTCCAGTGTTCCAGCATTCTGCCCCCAGTGTGTCCAGCATATTGCCCCCAGTGTGTCCAGCTTTCTGCCCCATTGTCTCCAGCATATTGCCCCAAGTGTGTCTAGCAATCTGCCCCAGTTTCTCCAGCATTCTGCCCCCAGTGTGTCCAGCATATTGCCCCCAGTGTGTCCAGCATATTGCCCCCGTGTGTCCAGCATATTTCCCCCAGTGTGTCCAGCATATTGCCCCCAGTGTGTCCTGCATTCTGCCCCCAGTGTGTCCAGCATATTGCCCCCAGTGTGTCCAGCATATTGCCGCCAGTGTGTCCAGCATTTTGGCCCGGGCCCCCCGGTTTGCCGTTCGCAATTAAAAAAAGTGAGTTCTTCTCATCTGTCCGTGCTCCTTCAGATACCAGGGATGTGTGCGCTGCGGCTGATATTAGCCGCCAGCCTCCGAATGGCTGGCGTCTGTTAACTATTGATGTGTGAGCGCGCGCCCGCACATCAATAGCGTTTAACTGCCGCAGCGGTAGGGGCCCGGTGGGCAGATGAGATGGGGCCCGATGCGGGCCCCCTCTGCCCACAGGGCCCATACGCCAGTCAGGGCAGTAATTTCCTGATGGCGGCCGGCAATCTGAGCGGTAACTCAGGGCCCCCCACACCACTGGGCCCTGTGCTATCGCCCAGATTGACCCTATTGTAATCCGCCCCTGTGCTTTAGTATTTATTATCGGGAGCCTGCTGCACCCTGCGAGTGCATTTGTCAAGGTTTTGGTGAGTCTGCTCTTCATGTTGTGTTTGTTTGTTTTTGTTTATTTTTTTTTAGTTTTTCTATGTTAGCTGTTTTTGATATTAGAGTAGGACTTGCAAGTTGATGAGGACCCTTGAAGTTGGGTTGGAGGCTTATACATTTTGGCCAAAATTGTAACTAATACCTCATCTAATGTTTTATATACATTATTTAATTTTTCATATTTTTTGCACTTTTTATCATCTTTTTGCAGGGTGCGGCAGGGCCCCTTTATGTCGTTTCTTGTGTGTTGCATGTATATATATATATATATATATATATATAGTGCTGGACGGACCGCCTGCTAATACTATGGGCATGATCAATAGGTTGTCCAGACATTGTGCATCACATTTATCTGTTTTCCAGTATACAATATGTGAAAACCAAGGGTGTTCAAAAGTACAACTTTTCCTGCAAAAAACAAGCCCCCACATTGCCATATTGACTCAAAAATAAAAAGGATTATGGCTCTGGGAGGAAGGGGAGCAAAAAACTGAAATTCAAAAACTGAAATACCCCTGGTCATTAAGGGGTTAATATCTTATGCATCCCCCCCTCAAGTGCCTCATTACTTTATGTTATCTATGTGTTTAATCAGTGGCGGACATACAGTGGGGCAAAAAAGTATTTAGTCAGTCAGCAATAGTGCAAGTTCCACCACTTAAAAAGATGAGAGGCGTCTGTAATTTACATCATAGGTAGACCTCAACTATGGGAGACAAACTGAGAAAAAAAAATCCAGAAAATCACACTGTCTGTTTTTTTATCATTTTTTTTGCATATTATGGTGGAAAATAAGTATTTGGTCAGAAACAAACAATCAAGATTTCTGGCTCTCACAGACCTGTAACTTCTTCTTTAAGAGTCTCCTCTTTCCTCCACTCATTACCTGTAGTAATGGCACCTGTTTAAATTTGTTATCAGTATAAAAAGACACCTGTGCACACCCTCAAACAGTCTGACTCCAAACTCCACTATGGTGAAGACAAAAGAGCTGTCAAAGGACACCAGAAACAAAATTGTAGCCCTGCACCAGGCTGGGAAGACTGAATCTGCAATAGCCAACCAGCTTGGAGTGAAGAAATCAACAGTGGGAGCAATAATTAGAAAATGGAAGACATACAAGACCACTGATAATCTCTCTCGATCTGGGGCTCCACGCAAAATCCCACCCCGTGGGGTCAGAATGATCACAAGAACGGTGAGCAAAAATCCCAGAACCACGCGGGGGGACCTAGTGAATGAACTGCAGAGAGCTGGGACCAATGTAACAAGGCCTACCATAGGTAACACACTACGCCACCATGGACTCAGATCCTGCAGTGCCAGACGTGTCCCACTGCTTAAGCCAGTACATGTCCGGGCCCGTCTGAAGTTTGCTAGAGAGCATTTGGATGATCCAGAGGAGTTTTGGGAGAATGTCCTATGGTCTGATGAAACCAAACTGGAACTGTTTGGTAGAAACACAACTTGTCGTGTTTGGAGGAAAAAGAATACTAAGTTGCATCCATCAAACACCATACCTACTGTAAAGCATGGTGGTGGAAACATCATGCTTTGGGGCTGTTTCTCTGCAAAGGGGCCAGGACGACTGATCCGGGTACATGAAAGAATGAATGGGGCCATGTATCGTGAGATTTTGAGTGCAAACCTCCTTCCATCAGCAAGGGCATTGAAGATGAAACGTGGCTGGGTCTTTCAACATGACAATGATCCAAAGCACACCGCCAGGGCAACGAAGGAGTGGCTTCTAAGAAGCATTTCAAGGTCCTGGAGTGGCCTAGCCAGTCTCCAGATCTCAACCCTATAGAAAACCTTTGGAGGGAGTTGAAAGTCCGTGTTGCCAAGCGAAAAGGCAAAAACATCACTGCTCTAGAGGAGATCTGCATGGAGGAATGGGCCAACATACCAACAACAGTGTGTGGTGACCTTGTGAAGACTTACAGAAAACGTTTGACCTCTGTCATTACCAACAAAGGATATATTACAAAGTATTGAGATTAAATTTTGTTTCTGACCAAATACTTATTTTCCACCATAATATGCAAATAAAATGTTAAAAAAACAGACAATGTGATTTTCTGGATTTTTTTTTTCTCAGTTTGTCTCCCATAGTTGAGGTCTACCTATGATGTAAATTACAGACGCCTCTCATCTTTTTAAGTGGTGGAACTTGCACTATTGCTGACTGACTAAATACTTTTTTGCCCCACTGTATCTGTTTATACATACTATCATACTTCAATCAGGGTGTACACATAGGTCAGAGATTTTGTTATGCTTAATTGAGTTTTGTCTACATTATGACTAAAATGTGGTATATGTATTCCTAATATTTTTCCAATGGAACTAGCCAACTACAACAGCTTTTAAAACTGCTTTTTTGAGTTAATTAATCATACCCATACATTAATATGTCCACTTTCTTTCTTTCTTTCTTTCTCTGTCTTTCTTTCTTTCTTTCTTTCTTTCTTTCTTTCTTTCTTTCTTTCTTTCTTTCTTTCTTTCTTTCTTTCTTTCATATATATTACACCTTTCACATTTTTTGGTCCAGGTTTACTCATTTATTGCCTCATATGTGGTTTTTCTCTTTTAATAAATGTGTATATACCTTGATTTTATATTGTTAAAATAAAGTTTTAACAATATAGCACGGTGGCTCAGTGGATAGCACTGCAGCGCTGGAGTCCTGGGTTCTAATCTAACTCAGGACAACATCTGCAAAGAGTTTGTATGTTCTCCCCGTGTTTGCGTGGGTTTCCTCCGGGTACTCCGGTTTCCTCCCACATTCCAAAGACATACTGATAGGGAATTTAGATTGTGAGCCCCATCGGGGACAGCGATGATAATGTGTGCAAACTGTAAAGCGCTGCGGAATATGTTAGCGCTATATAAAAATAAAGATTATTACTGTAAAGCGCTGTGGAATATGTTAGCGCTATATAAAAATAAAGATTATTAAGTTTAGCAATTTTATTTTGGCCTCATACTTTATTGCTTTATTTTGGTATTTTTCAAATGCTATGGAGAAATTTGGGGAAAATTCTCAAAATGCTTTGAATGTAGTGCATTTTATACTTTGCTATAGTGTTTAGTGTAAGATTTGAATACTACTGCATATGTGAACCAAAAATAACACAGAAAAATGAGAGATTATAAAAAAAAATCAATATGGTTTGTTCTGCAATGTTCAATATTGTTTCTCATGCTGTAATGATAACCAATATGCTTTGTGTGCAGCTGTATGTGCACTTATGTTCACTAATTGAACTGTTAGAATTGATTTGGTCTGTGATTGTCTTCTTTATTTAAAGGTTATTAATAGAGGGCCATTATCCTACAAATATATTTAGAGTCGAATTGCAAGTACACTTACAGTTTGACAACTACAGCTAGTCTGTGTATACGTTCGACAACCAGATTCCCATAGAGACTTTTCAGCAAATGATCCTCTTCAAATCAATTTTCATAAAAGCTCCAGTTAATCTACAACATTGATTATCTGTCAAAACTCTAGGATAATCGTTTCCTAGTTATAAATGAAGTGTTTCTCTGGTTACACAGTTTTAGTTTTTCATGTGTGAAGAGATGCCTATGTTGTGGATGCAATGTGTAACACATTCTCATTACTCTGTCCCTCTCCTCCAGGGGATCACCATCATGGAGACAAGTGTATCATAAAATACCTTAAAAAGTCAAATTAATTAATTGATTTATTTATTAATTATGCATTGATAAATGGAAAATAAAAAAATACTTATGACAAGGGCAACACTATGACAAGGGCAACACTATAATACCCTATATGTTGACCTATGGTACTTATCGAAGTCAACCTGACCGCGGATGTTGGCACCCAAAGGTGTATCTAGGGTTTCTGGCACCCGGGGCAAGAATTCAGTTTGGCGGCCCCACCCCCACCCCCGGAATTATGCGATTTGCACACTTAGTCATGTACCCAAGAGCCGCTCTCCCTAATGCTCTCAATATTCAGTGAAAAACTGAGAGAAGCAGAAGAGAAGCTCGTTGTCACAGGACCACAAGTGTGAAAATCACATATGAGTGAAGTGTCCATGTGACGACTGCTGGAACCTGCAGAGCTGAATCCTGACATCGCAGCTTCTGAATTCTCACAACTAATGCACTGCACACTTTTAGGATTCTCCCTTGCCGGTGGACAGTCATGTCAGCACAAGTATGTGATTTGTATACTTTGACCACATTCCGACTAGACGTGCCCGGCCTCGCTCATATCATTTTCATTGACTGAGGTCACACATATCTAGTCAGCATGTGACCGCATTAATGTAAATGCCCAGCACGAGAGAATCCTGACAGTGTGCAGGGCACACTGTGAGAAGTCAGAAGTCTGCAGTCACATAGAATGACTGCAGACTCATCACAAACCTGGACATCCCCTTTAATGCTCCTAACATAAATAAAAACATGAGAGTTAGTCAGTATCACAAATAACATTTACATCCAGGTACCTTATAGATGACGTCGTCTCTGGAGTCGTTCTCCTTTTCTTCATCTTGTCCAGACCCCATGATGAGTTTTCTCATCCACAGCCGTCTCTGCAGACTTCAATCTTCTCCGTTCTTTTGCAGAAAATCTCCACATGATGCCCTTAAAGATACAAAAGTCATTATAATGCTCCTGAATAAAAAATTGCCCCTCACTATATTGTCTGCACAAAATATGACCCCCACGCTGTCCCTCTTATGGTACATGCTCTTCACGCTGATCTGCTGACCTCTCCTTTCCATATCAGCCCCCTCTTCACACTGTCCTCTCATACTGTGTCCCCCCTATAGGGCCCAGAATTTATACTGTACTCTCTCATCACACTCCCCCTCCTTGGTATACTGTCCCCTCCTGGCTGTGCCCTTACACTGTCCCCCCATGCTACACCACCACTACTCGGTTTCTATTCTGTGCCCACTTACTTTTTTCCCCCATACTGTCTCCTCACACTATTCCCCTCCTTCCTCATACTGTCTCCTCTCACAACCCTCCTGTTCACCATACTGTCTCCTCAGATATTTCCCACCTCACTTTCTATACTGCCTGCTCACCTGACTCTCCATACTGTGTCTGCACACATCCCATTACCCTCACTCCCCGTACTCTGTCCACATACATTTTTCACATCGCTACTCATACTGTGTCTACATACATTCCCCGTTCGCTCCTCATACTGTCTGCACCCATCCCCCATACTGTTTCCTCAGATATGCCCCCATTCTCCTGTACTGTTTCCTGATATATGCCCATTATTTTCCTCTTCCCCACCCCATCATTGCTCTCTTCACCACCTCCATCTTTGCCTTCTCCACCACCACTATCATTGCTTTCTCCCCCACCACCCCATAATTTCCCATTCCACCACCTCCATCATTTCCCCCTTTGCCTTTTCCAACATATCCATCATTTTCTCTTCCCCCACCATCCCCATCATTGCCCTTTCCACCACCATCACCATTGTCCTTTCCGCCACCATCACCATACTTGCCCATTCCACCACCTCCATCATGTTCTCCCCTTCCAATATCATCAGTGTGCTTTCCAACACCACCATCCTTGTCCATTCTACCACCTCCATCATTTCTTCCCCCTTCATTATTGCCCTTTCCACCACCTCCATGATTTCCTCCTCCCCACCATCATTGCATTCTCCCCCCACCACCATCATTGCCCATTCCAATTTCCACCTCCATCATTGCCTCCCCCCACCCCCATCATTGCCCATTCCACCACCTCCATCATTTCTTCCCCCCACCCCCATCACTGCCCATTCCACCTCCATCATTGCCCATTCCACCACATCCATCATTTCCTCCTCCCCCTCCATCCCAATTATTGCACTCTCCCTGTCAGCCCCATCATTGCCCTCGCCTCTTCTCCCTGTACGCACACACAAAACCATTTACGTCTCTGCACATTCACCTGCAGCGCTACGCATGCACGCACAAACACACACATATTGCGTAGAGTATAATGGCCACACCTAGTTACTCCTACACACGCAGCTGAGCTCCATACACCTTGCACACACAGCTCCGCTCCGTACACCTCGTACACACGTGGCTCCACTCCATACACCTTGTACACATGCAGCTCTGCTCCGTACAGCTTGTACACATGCGGCTCTGCTCCGTACACCTTGCACACACCCAGTTCCGCTCTGTACACCTCATACACACACGGCTCCTCTCCATACACCACGTACACACACAGCTCCGCTCCATACACCTTGCACACACCCAGTTCCGCTCTGTACACCTCATACACACACGGCTCCTTTCCATACACCATGTACACACACAGCTCCGCTCCATACACCTTGCACACACCCAGTTCCACTCCGTACACCTCATACACACACGGCTCCGCTCCATACACCTTGCACACACCCAGTTCCGCTCAGTACACCTCGTACACACACGGCTCCACTCCATACACCTTGCACACACCCAGTTCCGCTCTGTACACCTCGTACACCCATGGCTCCACTCCGTACACACCCAGCTCTGCTCCATACACCTTGCACACACCCAGCTCCGCTCCATACACCTTGCACAGACGGCTACCGCTCTGTACACCTCGTACACACACGGCTCTGCTACATTCACACAAACCACTCCTGACCCCACACAAAAGCTTACCCTCCTCCAGCACCATGACAGCCAGCAGAGTCCTGCACTACACGGAGGCCCTTCATCATGTGACTCCTAACTCCTCCCCTCTTGTGACCTCATCACAGGTCCAGTGCACACAGAGCAGCGGCAGCAACAGCTGTGGTGTGCGGATCTCTGTGGTGGAGGGGCTCTGCTGTGGGATAGTTACACCTCTGGGATTCGACGTGCAGCACTTTCTCTGAGCTGGCTGTCAATTTGACAGCCGGCTCAGAGAATGGGACTATCAGTGTGGGGGCAGCAGAATGCCGCCGACGAGGAGCCTCCTTGGACCGCCGCATCATCAGACGGCCCGCTGGTGCCCCCCTGTCGGCTGCGCCCGGGGCACATGCCCCGGCTGCCCCCCTGGATACGCCACTGTTGGCACCCTAAATTAAACTACCGTATATATGGCAACCTCGCAGATTGACAGCTGTCCCTGTATGTCTATATATGGCCCTGTGTATCTAGAGAATGTTAGTGATAATAATAATTAACAGGATTAAACAATGTATTATATATAGGTACATATAGAACTGTAGGACAATTATAGGGTTTAATGAAAGGTAATAAATTCCTATTCCTTTGTTATTACACAAAACCACATAATGTACAGTAGGTTCCTCAAACCCTCGCTAGGTCTTAGAGAAACCATGATTCTAGTTTTCATAAGTCCTGAGGAGGTTCACAACAATGAATGAAGTAACAGTGCTTGGTCACTTTATTGGTCATCTTGCATCCTCCCATTTGCTCATAGAGTAGGTTTTCCTTGTTATATCCATTTGAAAGGTTACTTAGAAAATGCAATATTTTATTATATCAGAAATGTGGGTATTTTTAGGTGATACATATCCAGGGATACTCACAAAGCAGTGCCCAGGATGTTCATACCTTTTAATCACTTGGAAGGAGACCAGCTATCAATAAGTTACTCCAAAAAAAGTCCCTAAAATCTGTAATACCGCTGCTGCTGAGTTTTAAGTTATGTTTTTTACTTAAACATACTATATGTTAATTATTCATTAATGATATGCAGAGCAAAAGGCTCAGATTATGAACAGATTGTTGGAAGGAAATATTAAAGAAAACTATGAACATATTCCTAAGCTCTCAATATGCAGTCATAATGTAATATTTCACCTGATTAGGTGTCTTTACTTAGATGAGAAGATAATAATTAATCCCTTACTGCTCTAATTAGTAACTTTTGACTTCTCAAGAATCCTGGGGCAAATTTTGCCAGATACGTGCTGTTACAGTCATGTAGCCATAATAAACTGAATGGTTGTTTGGTCTTGTTATGTACTGTAATTAAATAGGTGGAGGTTTATTAGCTGTAAGCATAAACTACTATATTGCAATAATATCAGCTGTTTAATATCATGTTGTTATTAAAAGGAACCTATTATTATTATTTATTTATATTACCATTGATTCCATTGTGCTGTACATGAGAAGGGGTTACATACAAATTGCAGATATCACTTACAGTAAGCAAACTAACAATGACAGACTGATACAGAGGGGCGAGGACCCTGCCCTTGCGGGCTTAAATTCTATAGGATGGTGGGGAAGGAGACAATAGGTTGAGGGTTGCAGGAGCTCCGGTGTTGGTGAGGCAGTAGCTTCGGTAGTGATGAGGAGCTAGCGGGGTCAGTGCATGCTGTAGGCTTTCCTGAAGAGTTGGGTTTTCAGGTTCCGTCTGAAGGATCCGAATGTGGTTAATAGTCGGACGTGTTGGGGCAAAGAATTCCAGAGGATGGGGGATATTCTGGAGAAGTCTTGGAGGCAGTTGGGTGAGGAGTGAATAAGTGTGGAGGAAAGAAGGAGGTCTTGTAAGGACCGGAGATTACGTGAGGGAAGATATCGGGAGATTAGTTCAGAGATATATGGAAGAACAGGTTATGGATGGCTTTGTAGATCAGTATTAGTAATTTGAACTGGATACGCTGAGGGAATGGGAGCCAGTGAAAAGATTTGCAGAGGGGAGAAGCGGAGGAGTAGCGAGGAGAGAGATGAATTAGTCAGGTAGCAGAGTTAAGGATGGACTGGAAAGGTGCAAGGATGTTAGCAGGGAGGCCACAGAAAAGGATGTTGCAGTAGTCAAGGCGGGAGATGATAAGGGCACACACAAGCATTTTAGTAGATTGAACCTTCTCATGGTTCTGAAACCGAGGGCAGCATGAATTAAAGCCTTGTTTCACAATTGTAGCCAGTGATATCTTCCTCTGAAAAGCTTCGGCGTTGTATAACACTGTCGCCAATGATGATTGGCTTTCTGCCTATGCACTGTGTACACAGAGAGCTGCCAATCAGTTGTGTGAGCAGAGTTATACAGAGCTTAGCATTCAGAGAACTTCACCCTACCCCTGCCCTCTGTTCTGCTAATGACCTGAGGTTACCATCCTCAATAATCAGAACCTCCTACTCCCGTCTCCAAGACTTTTCACGTGCTGCGCCAATTCTTTGGAATGCACTACCCAGGTTAGATAGTTATTAAGGTTGAAGGAAGACTATATGTCCATCTAGTTCAGCCCATAGCCTAACCTAACATGCCCTAACATGTTGATCCAGAGGAAGGCAAAAAAAACCCATGTGGCAAAGAGTAAGCTCCACATTGGGGAAAAAAATTCCTTCCCGACTCCACATACGGCAATCAGACTAGTTCCCTGGATCAACGCCCTATCAAGGAATCTAGTGTATATACCCTGTAACATTATACTTTTCCAGAAAGGTATCCAGTCCCCTCTTAAATTTAAGTAATGAATCACTCATTACAACATCATACGGCAGAGAGTTCCATAGTCTCACTGCTCTTACAGTAAAGAATCCGCGTCTGTTATTATGCTTAAACCTTTTTTCCTCCAAACGCAGAGGATGCCCCCTTGTCCCTGTTTCAGGTCTATGAATAAAAAGATCATCAGAAAGGTCTTTGTACTGTCCCCTCATATATTTATACATTAAAATAAGATCACCCCTTAGTCTTCGTTTTTCCAAACTAAATAGCCCCAAGTGTAATAACCTATCTTGGTATTGCAGACCCCCCAGTCCTCTAATAACCTTGGTCGCTCTTCTCTGCACCCGCTCCAGTTCAGCTATGTCTTTCTTAAACACCGGAGACCAGAACTGTGCACAGTATTCTAAGTGTGGTCGAACTAGTGACTTGTATAGAGGTAAAATTATATTCTCCTCATGAGCATCTATGCCTCTTTTAATGCATCCCATTATTTTATTTGCCTTTGTAGCAGCTGCCTGACACTGGCCACTGAATATGAGTTTGTCATCCACCCATACACCCAGGTCTTTTTCATTGACGGTTTTGCCCAGAGTTTTAGAATTAAGCACATAATTATACATCTTATTACTTCTACCCAAGTGCATGACCTTACATTTATCCCCATTAAAGCTCATTTGCCATTTATCAGCCCAAGCTTCTAGTTTACATAAATCATCCTGTAATATAAAATTGTCCTCCTCTGTATTGATTACCCTGCAGAGTTTAGTGTCATCTGCAAATATTGAAATTCTACTCTGAATGCCCCCTACAAGGTTATTAACCCCTTCATGACCAGGGGATTTTTCGTTTTTCCGTGTTCGTTTTTCGCTCCCCTCCTTCCCAGAGCCATAACTTTTTTATTTTTCCGTCAATTTGGCCATGTGAGGGCTTATTTGCTAGGTTCACTAAATGCTAAAAATGACCTACCATTATGATTCTCCAGGTCAGTACGAGTTCATAGACACCTAACATGACCAGGTTATTTTTTATCTAAGTGGTGAAAAAAAATTCCAAACTTTGCAAAAAAAAAAAATTGCGCCATTTTCCGATACTCGTAGCGTCTCCATTTTTCATGATCTGGGGTCGGTTGAGGGCTTATTTTTTGCGTGCCGAGATGACGTTTTTAATGATAGCATTTCGGTGCAGATACGTTGTTTTGATCGCCCGTTATTGTATTTTAATGCAATGTCACGGCGACCAAAAAAACGTAATTCTGGCGTTTCGAATTTTTTTCCCGCTACGCTGTTTAGCGATCAGGTTAATACTTTTTTTTAATTGATAGATCGGGCGATTCTGAGCGCGGCGATACCAAATATGCATAGATTTTATATTTTTTTTATTGATTTATTTTGATTGGGGCGAAAGGGGGGTGATTTAAACTTTTTATGTTTTTTTTATTTTTTTCACATTTTTTTAAACTTTTTTTTTTAACTTTTGCCATGCTTCAATAGCCTCCATGGGAGGCTAGAAGCAGGCACAACGCGATCGGCTCTGCTACATAGCAGCGATCTGCTGATCGCTGCTATGTAGCAGAAATAGAGGTGTGCTGTGAGCGCCGACCACAGGGTGGCGCTCACAGCCACCGGTCATCAGTAACTATAGAGGTCTCAAGGACCTCTATGGTTACAATACACAAGCATCGCCGACACCCGATCATGTGACGGGGGTCGGCGATGCCGTCATTTCCGGCCGCCCGGCCGGAAGCGGTAGTTAAATGCCGCTGTCTGCGTTTGACAGCGGCATTTAACTAGTTAATAGGTGCGGGCAGATCGCGATTCTGCCCGCGCCTATTACGGGCACATGTCAGCTGTTCAAAACAGCTGACATGTCCCGGCTTTGATGCGGGCTCACCGCGGAGCCCTGCATCAAAGCAGGGGAGCCGGCATCGGACGGTATAGTACGTCCGATGCCGGTAAGGGGTTAATAAATATGTTAAAAAGAAGAGGGCCCAATACTGACCCCTGTGGTACCCCACTGCTAACCGCTACCCAGTCCGAGTGTGCTCCATTTATAACCACCCTTTGTTTCCTATCCCTGAGCCAGCTCTCAACCCACTTGCACATATTTTCCCCTATCCCCATTATTCTCATTTTATGTATCAACCTTTTGTGTGGCACCGTATCAAAAGCTTTTGAAAAGTCCATATACACTACATCCACTGGGTTCCCTTGGTCCAATCCGGAACTTACCTCTTCATAGAAACTGATCAAATTAGTCTGACATGAACGGTCCCTAGTAAACCCGTGCTGATACTGGGTCATGAGGTTATTCCTCTTCAGATACTCCAGTATAGCGTCCCTTAGAATGCCCTCCAGTATTTTACCCACAGTAGAGGTTAAACTTACTGGCCTATAATTTCCGAGTTCAGTTTTTGTTCCCTTTTTGAATATTGGCACCACATTTGCTATACGCCAGTCCTGTGGCGCAGACCCTGTTATTATGGAGTCTTTAAAGATTAAAAATAATGGTCTATCAATGACTGTACTTAATTCCTGCAGTACTCGAGGGTGTATCCCATCCGGGCCCGGAGATTTGTCAATTTTAGTGATTTTTAGACGCCGCCGCACTTACTGCTGGGTTAAGCAGGTGACATTTAATTGGGAATTTTTATCACTAGACATTTTGTCTGCCATGGGATTTTCTTGTGTAAATACTGATGAAAAAAAGTCATTTAGCATATTGGCTTTTTCCTCATCCTCATCCACCATCTCACCCAGACTATTTTTAAGGGGGCCAACACTATCATTTTTTAGTTTCTTACTATTTATGTAGTTAAAGAATATTTTAGGATTATTTTTACTCTCTCTGGCAATGAGTCTCTCTATCTCAATCTTTGCTGCCTTGATTTGCTTTTTACAGAATTTATTTAATTTTCTGTATTTATTTAATGCCTCCTCACTACCTACTTCCTTTAATTCTCTAAGGCTACGTTCACATTTGCGTTGTGTGCCGCTGCGTCGGCGACGCAACGCACAACGCAAATGAAAACGCATCAAAACGCACGCAAAAACGCTGCGTTTTGCGACGCATGCGTCGTTTTTTGCCGAAATTTGGACGCAAGAAAAATGCAACTTGTTGCGTTTTCTTGGCCTGACGCTTGCGGCAAAAAAAACGCATGCGTCGCACAACGCATCACACAAAAACGCATGCGTCCCCCATGTTAAATATAGGGGCGCATGACGCATGCGTCGCCGCTGCGTCGCCCGACGCAAACCCGACGCAAACACGCCAAACGCTAATGTGAACGTAGCCTAAATGCTTTCTTTTTGTCACTTATTGCGCCCCTTACAGCTCTATTTAGCCATATTGGTTTCCTCCTATTTCTAGTATGTTTATTCCCATACGGTATATACTGTGCACAGGTCCTATCCAGGATGCTAATAAACGTCTCCCATTTACTTTGTGTATTTTTGTGTCTCAGGATATCGTCCCAGTTAATTGCACCAAGATCCTCTCTCATCCGTTGGAAATTTGCCCTCCTGAAGTTTAGTGTCCTTGTAACCCCTCTACTACACATCTTTTTAAAGGATACATGAAAACTTATTATTTTGTGATCGCTATTTCCCAAGTGACCCCCAACCCTTATATTTGATATGCGGTCTGGCCTGTTGGTTAATATTAGGTCTAGCAGTGCCCCTCTTCTTGTTGGGTCCTGAACCAGTTGTGAAAGGTAATTGTCTCTCATAATTGTCAAAAACCGATTAACTTTGCTGGAACTGCAGGTTTCTGTTCCCCAATCTATTTCAGGGTAGTTGAAGTCCCCCATAATAATGACTTCTCCTTGAGTCGCAGCTTCATCTATTTGCTTTACGAGGATATTCTCCATTGTTTCCATTATTTTTGGAGATTTATAACAAACCCCTATCAGTAATTTATTATTTTTTCCCCCTCCCCTTATCTCCACCCACAGGGATTCTACATTTTCATTAAATTCACCTATATTATCGCGCAGGATGGGTTTTAAGGACGATTTTACATATAGACACACCCCACCCCCTCGCTTATCTGTACGGTCATTTCTGAACAGGCTATAGCCCTGCAAGTTAACAGCCCAGTCATGGCTCTCATCCAGCCACGTTTCAGATATCCCCACCATGTCATAATTATGCTCCAACAACATTAGTTCTAATTCGTCCATTTTGTTGGTGAGGCTTCTGGCATTAGTATACATGCACTTTATGTTCCTCTCTGTACTTCTATTTCTTAAATTATTAACTGTTCTGACCCCACCCCCCATGCCACCGCCACCCCCAACTTCCTTATTTGTGCCCAGGTCTCTGTCTGCACTATCTTCCACTCCTATAAAATGAATACCCTCCCCCCCAATTCCTAGTTTAAACACTCCTCCAACCTTCTAGCCATTCTCTCCCCCAGCACAGCTGCACCCTCCCCATTGAGGTGCAGCCCGTTAATACGATTAATCCCCAATCCTCACAGTTTTAAGCGTGCCCTAAAAAACGCATTTGTTCAGACTGACCTACCGCCTCAACACATTAACCTAACTATCCCTGTGTTGCCCATTCAAATTTTTTACCATAACCAGGTTTCTTGCACCATGTTCTCACATGCTTTATGCATTAATAGCCCTCTGTGTCTGTACTGTTACATACTTAGGCCAATAACCAGTTCATGCAGCATTAGGCCTCTTTCAGACGTCCTGATATTTCCGGTACCGGAAAAACCGGTACCGGAGATATCCGTGTCCGTATGTCCGTGTGTCCGTGTGTGTACTCCGTGTGTCATCCGTGTGTCCGTGTTGAAGTTACGTATGTCATCCGTGTGTCATCCGTGTGGACACGTACCTCAGAGAGTTTTTTCAGTCTGCAAATCAAGGCTTGGGCCTGTAATTAAAGGGATAGATGAGGGAAAGGTGCACTAATTATCAATTTTCAATTATAAACACACGTTTACACCTTCAGTACTTGTTCATTATTTTGATTTAGCACAATATATTGTGCTTTGGATCCCTTGGTTTTACCTAGCCTACAACTAGTTAGTGAAGTTGTTCCAAATAAACACAACATGTATATAAATTTGTTTTTAACCAAAATTTTTTATAATTTGAGCAAAAATGAACCGTTTTTACATTTTACAACAACATATGCCCAATAATGTGCATTAACGACATTGTTACATGCCACATATTTGAAAAACTATTATGTAAACATTGAGAACATTTAAAGATTTTGGAAATCATCCTGAGTAGACACTGATTCTTCTGTAGTGTTTTCTGGTCCTACACCTTCCGTGATGGCGGATTGTGGGGGCATTTCAGATTGGGTCATTTGTGTCTGCAGTGGTGGATTATCGACGGATGTTCCAACATACATTTGTTGGTATCCAGAGGTAGTAGTGTTGTAGCTTTGGGGGGTTTCTAAGGAGGGGCCATAAAAGTGTTGTTGTTGGGGGAGTGGTTGTTGCTGGTAGTTTGCACAGACTGAGTATTGGTCAACCTGAGCAAAAGGTTGTATATGGCTTTGTGGACGTGAAATGTAACCTTGATATGTTTGGCCAGTTGTTTGTTGTGTTGTTGGCTGAGGGTTCGGTGGGCCAAATCTATTTAGGCCAGGCGTGATTTGCCTTGGTGGCCTGGTGTACTGCTGTTGCACTTGAAATCTCTGAGCAACTTCACCCAGTGGCCTATGTTGCATCTGTTGGCTTGATACAGGGGGCGGTTCATGCACATAATATGGTACTGGCATTTGTGGGAATTGTTGGCTGGTTGATGGTTGCCCATAAGTGGTTGCAGGCACCTGTTGCTCCTGGTGTGTTGACGCTCTAGTGGTCAACTGGGTCTGATTTTGGTCAGTACGCCACTGTTCTATTTGTGAAAGCACCTGGTTGGGCTCATTCTCTCCCTGGCTGGCAGCAAGGAGGGTAAGCATAGCTGTCCGGACACGTTCTTGACGTTGTGTGGGTACTTTTGCCAGATAGGGAGACAGTGAGCGGCAAAAACGATCAACATCTGTTTCTGGTGTCATTGAGTTCAGTATATGCAGGACTCTTGCATCAATTGCTTCTGGCAACATCCTGATCTCATTATCTCGCCTGCTCCGTCTTCCTCTCACGCTAGGTGGTATGTACCGCGGTGGAATGTTTGATGCTGTTTGTGATGCCTGGGGTGCTGGTGCGCTTGATGCCTGTGATTGTTGTTCTGTTGTATTTTGGCTGCTTCCAATCATACCCTCAGTGCTTGTTTCACCAGCAGCAGATGACTCTTGTGGCTGTGTTGTTTGTCTGGCCTCAGCTGTGTGATCTGTCTCTGATGCTGACATACAAGGTGCTGAGGCAGCCGCTGTTGGTTACTCATCAGAATCGTCCAAGTTGTCCACAGTTCTAGGATTAAAGAAATGGACATTGTTGTTAAAGTTGTAACGTAAACATGTATTTCAAACTCATTTGACTAATAGCCTTGAAAACATTTTCCAACCTACCAATAGGGGATTTAAGGTCACACCCTTATATTTCAAATGTCAATTTTGACAACCTTGGTATCTGTATACAACCATTTTTTAATCCTTTTTTGTTGTTGTTCTGGACTATTCATCTGGAACATTTTTGTTTAAATTTTTAAACATAGGCGTGTTGAAAGCCATTTTACATGTGCATGTACAAAGTGGCTTACTTGAGTATTTACAGTGCCACATACGTAGTTTACCTCAAACAATATTGGTGTTTGAGAATCCAAATTTCAAAATGAGCTAGTTGAAGCAGTACACTTACTGGTTGAGTTCCATGACTGGGCGCAGGAGTTCTAATTGCCGGAAATAAACATATTGGCGCTTTCTAGATGCCCCAGATGTGGAGGGAAGGGGATTATATTCCCGCCGGTACTGGTCCCTTGCTGAGCGCCAGCGTCGTTTCATCAAAGCCACTGTTGATGACAAAGTAAAAAAAAAAAAAAAAAAAATTACGCCTATGTAATATACATAAACATAATTTGTTTATAATACATATGCCTTTAATGGTCACTTGCTCAATATGTTCACAAAAGTAAACAGCAGCTATGGCCTTACTATACATCTAATTCTTGCCACTTCTTACCTCCTGGCATGCATACATTTAACAACTGTAGCCTGCACCATAATGTACACATTGCTAGGGTTCTTATCTACAAAAACTATGATCAAGATTTATGTGTAGAGTAGTAAGTATACACATCCTTTACAATGCCTGCCAGACACCTGTAAGGCTACGTTCACATTGGCGTTCCGCCAATGTGCGTCGCTGTTGCGCCGGCGACGCAGCGGCGACGCGCCCCTATGTTTAACATAGGGGACGCGTGCGTCGTTTTGGTGGCGTTTTTCGCCACGTGCGTCGTTTCCGACGCTAGCGTCGGACGCAAGAAAACGCTACATGTAGCATTTTCTGTGCGTCCGATTTTCGTCGGAAAACGACGCACGCGTCGCAAAACGCGCGCGTTTTTGCGCGCGTTTGCGCGCGTTTTAGCGTGCGTCGCGCGTTGCGTCGCCGACGCACGGCGGCGCAACGCTAATGTGAACGTAGCCTAAGGGCATTATTGGTGTAAGATATTTGCAGGGATTTTTGAAAATAAACAACTAATACTGAAATAAACAAGTGAAGAGGAAAAAAGTGGCGGGAAACAAACAAAAAAAAATAGGACCAACACTGAACATGGGACAGTCTACTTTGGGCCTTGCAGAAGCATGTTTGTTCAGAAGAGGCACAACAGTAATGTGTGCTAACATTGTGAAACATCAATTTGACCATGTTTTTTGGTGGCTTAGAATAACAGTATTCCAAGGTACATCATGAAGTTTATGTTTGCCATTAAAAAAGCACATTCAGAAGTCTAGTGACTATAATAGTGCTAAGGATTACCACATTACATGCCATTTTGATGGCCTACAAACAGATTCACTAACACATCAGCACTGTAAGCACTATTTGAAATATGAATTAAGTAAGTACAGTTTGTTAGTACATAGGAACATCCATGGGTCCACTCACCATACTTCGCTTGCTTGGATGGGGAATATGTTGACCAACCACTACGTGCAAACAATGCTTCTGCTACTGCATGCCATCCACGGTCTATATTCAGCCGGTCGTGGTATCCCTCCACACGAGTGTCCGAAAGTTCTGGGTGTTGTTCCACAAGAGCTATTAGGCGCTCATTATCAACACGAGGAGCCATTAGGCTATGTGCACACGTAGGCCGGTCCTCTGCGGGTTCTCCAGCAGCGGACTTGATAAATCTGCAGGGCAAAACCGCTGCGGTTATCCCTGCAGATTTATCCCATTTTTTCTTGCGGTTTCCGCTGCGGGTTACTCCTGCACTGGTTTTACTATTGATGCTGCATATGCAGCATCAATAGTAATGTTAAAAATAAAAAAAATATGGTTATACTCACCCTCTGACATCCCGATCTCCTCGGCGCTGCACGCGGCAGTCCGGTTCCAAAGATGCTGTGCAAGAAGGACCTTCGTGACGTCACGGTCATGTGACGTCACCGCAGGCCCTGCTCGCATAGCAACCTGAGACCGGACAGCCACGTACAGCGCTGGGACGTGAGTATGTCATTATTTTTTATTTTAATTATTTTTTTTTTTACCACGAAAATGGTTCCCAGGGCCTGGAGGAGAGTCTCCTCTCCTCCACCCCAGGTAGCAACCGCACATTATCCGCTTACTTCCCGCATGGTGTGCACAGCCCCATGCGGGAAGTAAGCGGATCAATGCATTTCTATGTGTGCAGAATCGCTGCGATTCTGCACAAAGAAGTGACATGCTGCGGATTGTAAACCGCTGTGTTTCTGCGCGTTTTTTCCCACAGCATGTGCCCAGCGGTTTGCGGTTTCCCATTGGTTTACATGTTTACTGTAAACGCAATGGAAACTGCTGCGGACCCGCAGCATCGAAATTGCCGTGGTTCCGCGGTAAAAACCGCAACGTGTGCACATAGCCTTATAGCATAAAAATACAGGAGAAGCAATCCACAAATGTGCCTGAACACACAACTACTTCACCTCAGCAAAGAAAAGGCCAGACTGAGTTTATTTCTTAATTTCACCTGACATTCAGGACACCTGTCTATAATAATGATACAATGTTTGCAAAAATGCACACGAACAGCACACGGATGCTCATCTGTATGCACATGTGCTGTCCGTATTGTGGTCCGTGCTGCCGGTAAAAAATGGACATGTCTACGTGTTTTCCACACGGACACACGGACTGCGTGTCTGTGTGTGCGGGCGGGATCTGTGCATGACCGTGGGGGGTCTGTACAGGTCTTCCGGGAGTCTGTGCGGCTCGCCGGGGGTCTGTGTGGGCTGCCGGGGGTCTGTGCGGGCTGCCGGGGGTCTGTGCGGGCCTCTCGTGGGACTGTGCGGCCTGCCGGGGGTCTGTGCGGCCTGCCGGGGGTCTGTACGGGCCTCTCAGGGGTCTGTGCGGCCTGCCGGGGGTCTGTACCGGCCTCTTGGTGGTCTTTGTGTGCAGTCATCGTCCGATGGGACTACAAGTCCCATCGGGCTATGCCTTGCTACAATAGCAGTGATTGACACATTAGCCAATGATGGGACAGTAGTAGTCCCATCATCCGACAGCGGATCAGCGGACAGGTAGTACACGGTTTATTATTTTATGCTTTTTGCAGGCGCTGAAGTATGGTATGGTTAAATGAAGAATATTAAAATATCTTTTTCCTAACGTGTGTGTGTTTTATTAACCATTTACTAGTGTTGGATTAATAATGGATAGGCGTCTTATTGACGCCTCTCCATTATTAACCCGGCTTAATGTTACCTTACAATAGCAAGGTGACATTAACCCCTTATTACCCCATATCCCACCGCTACACGGGAGTGGGAAGAGAGGGGCTAAGTGCCTGTAAGGTGCGCCATTTCTGGGGCGGCTGCGGACTGGTATTTGTAGTATGTAGACGGGAAGGGGGGGGAGGAAATATCCATGGCCCTTCTCTAGGCTATGAACATCAGCCCGCAGCTGTCTGTGTAGCCTTTCTGGCTATAAAATACAGGGGGACTCCATGTCATTTTTTTGGGGTCCCCCTATTTTAATGGCCAGTAAAGGCTACGCAGACAGCTGCGGGCTGATATTCATAGCAGGCTACAAATATTGGCCCCCGGCCGTCAGCTTTCCCCCTCTGGCGCAGAAAATTGCGCGGGAGCCCATGCTGTTTTTTTTTTTTTTTTTAATTAAACGCTCATTAAGGCCTCTTTCACACTTGCGTCGGTACGAGTCCGTCGCTATGCATCGGGCCGACGTACTGACACATGTTGTGAAATTTGTGCACGATGTGGGCAGCGGATACAGTTTTTCAACGCATCCGCTGCCCATTCTGAAGTCCGGATAGGAGGGGGCGAAGTTTCGGCCGCGCATGCGCGGTAGAAAATGGCTGACGAGACACACAAAAAAAGTTCACTTGAATGTTTTTTCGTGCCGATGTTCCACCAAAACAGGACGGATCCATTGCCCGACGGACGTGACGTGTTGCCATCTGTCGCGATCCGTCGCTAATACAAATCTATGGGAAAAAAACGCATCCTGCGGGCAGGATCCGTATTTTTCCGCCGGATCTGTTTTTTTTCTCATAGAGTTGTATTAGCGCTGGATTGCGCCTGATGGCCGCACATTTCATCCGTTTTTTGCCGGATTCATCAAAAAAGCTGTTTCCGCCGGACGGAAAACACATACAGAGGAACGGTTTTTCAGTCTGGTGAAAAAACGCACAGTGACGGATCCGGCGAAAAACGTACGAAACTGAGATGTGAAATGATGAATCCGGCCTCCGAATCCATTTTTGCATGCATGATTCAATTCAAATCATGCACATTTTCCGTTTATTTATTTCCAAAAACTGCATCAAATCCTCGCAAAAACCGTACCAAAAACTGCATCAAAACTGCACCAAAACTGCATCATAACTGCACCAAAAACTGCATCAAAACTGCACCAAAAAAGGCAACAAAAACTGCATCAAAACCTGCATCAAAATCTGCAAGAAAAACCGCTTGAAAAACTGCAACTTAACTGCACCAAAAACTGCATCAAAATTGCATCAAAAACCGCACCAAAAACTGCATCAAATCTCCACTAAAACTGCATCAAAACCTGCATCAAATGCTATGTGCACACATTGCGGTTTTTACTGTGGATCCGCAGCATTTTTGATGCTGCGAATCCACAGCAGTTTTCCATGTGGTGTACAGTACCATGTTAACCTATGGAAAACAAAAACCGCTGTGCACATGCTGCGGAAAAAAACGTGCGAAAACGCAGCGGTTTATTTTCCGCAGCATGTCAATTCTTTGTGCGGAATCCGCAGCGGTTTTCCATCTGCTCCAATAGAAAACTGCAGATGGAAAACCGCGGCAGAATCCTCATTAAAATCCGTAGTAAATCCGCAGTAAAAACCGCAGCGGTTTTTCACTGCGGATTTTGCAAATCCGCTGCGGAAAATTCTGCAATGGAATCCGCAACGTGTGCACATAGCCAAAAACTGGTGCAGTTTTGATGCAGTTTTTGGTGCGGGTTTTGGTGCAGTTTTTGATGCAGGTTTTGGTGCAGTTTTTGATGCAGTTTTTGATGCAGTTTTTGATGCAGTTTGTGGTGCAGTTATCATGCAGTTTTTGATGCAGTTTTGAAGCAGTTTTTGGTGCGTTTTTTTGCGCGGTTTTGATGCAGTTTTTGGAAATAAATAAATGGAAAATGTGCTTGATTTGAATGGAAACATGCATGAAAAAATGGATTCAGAGACCGGATTCATCATTTCACATCTCAGTTTCATATGTTTTTTGCTGGATCCATCGCTGTGCATTTTTTCGCTGGACAGAAAAAACATTTCTCTGTATGTGTGTTTTCCATCCGGCGGAAACAGCTTTTTTGACGGATCCGGCAAAAAGCAGATGAAACGTGTGGCCATCAGGTGCAATCCAGCTCTAATACAACTCTATGAGAAAAAACGGATCCGGCAGAAAAAAAGGAACACCAGTCCATGAGTTCAGCAGAGGAGGTGGAGGAGGATGCTAGTGACGAGTCTGATGACGAGGTTAGGTTGCGCCTTCCTGGACAGAGACAGAGTACTGGAAGCACGTCAACAACTGCATCCTCAACCTCAACTGTGCCTCTGAGCAGAAGTCGTGGTGGCTCTTTAGGTCGCACAGGCTCTAAGCCTTGCATAGCCTGGGCATTTTTTGACATCGCAATGGATGACCCAACTCATGCTGTCTGTAAGATTTGTCACCAAAATCTCAGTAGAGGCCAAAAAATGACTAGCTTGAGTACTTCATGCATGAACTGTCACATGGATATGAGGCATAAGTTGCAGTGGTAAGCTCACTGTGCTACAATGCAGCCTAGTGGGCCGGGTCAACCACCGTCTGCCCCATCAAGTGCATCCGCATCCTCTTCATCCTCTGTGACTGTGGGGACAGCAGTCGCACATGGTTTGGGACGCAGACCTTCCACCTCTTTACCCGCAACAGCCAGTGTGATTGGCAGGTCATCAGGACATTTGCTAATGCAAACACCTGCTGGTGTTGAGCGCTCTCCGAAATCAAAACCACATTTTGATCAAGGCAACATAACATCTCTGCCTGCACCTTCCTCACAGACCCGCAGTTTGCCGGGGACACCCTACTCACCTCCGTCTAAGCACAGCAGCCAGCCCTCAGTCCCTCAGATGTGGACAGGTAAAAGACCATTTCCTCCTAGCCATGACAGAGCTAAGAGGTTGAATTTCACCATCTGCAAGCTGTTGGCTACAGAAATGCTGCCTTTCCGCCTGGTGGACACAGAGGATTTTCAAGACCTTATGTCCGTCGAAGTGCCCCAGTACCAGATGCCTAGTCGCCACTACTTCTCAAAGAAAGCTGTGCCTGCGCTACACCAGCATGTCGCACACAACATCACCGCTTCCTTGAGAAACTCTGTGTGTGACAGGGTGCATTTCACCACAGACACTTGGACGAGTAGACATGGACAGGGGCGTTACATGTCGGTGACTGGGCACTGGGTAACTATGGTGACATCATATGCGGAAGGGATAATATCTCCAAGGTCCAGACGGTCGGCAGCACCAAGGCGGCTGGCATTGGAGGCTGGGGGAGAGGGATTACCGAGGGCGCATGGTAGCAGCTAAACTGTTGAGGAAGGTGCAAGAGGCGAGGAAGAACTGGAGGACGAACTGGCGCTGGGCATGGAAGACTGATCAGATGAGGGAGACCTTGATCAAATTTCACACATGAGTGCCTTCTTGCTGCACTACCTGCAACATGACCCTCGGATTGTCAGAATCCGAAGTAATGCCGACTACTGGGTTGCCACACTCTTAGATCCCCGGTACAAAAGTAAATTTGGTGAAATTATTCCTGCCATAGAAAGGAATTCACGCATGCAGGAGTATCAGCAGAGATTGTTACAGAATCTAACATCTGCTTTTCCACAAAACACCAGTGGTGCATGTAGTGAATCTCTGAGTTCTAACTTGACAACCATGGAATTATCGAGTCATCACTCAAACCATAACCGTATCATCGTTTCTGGTGGTAACAGCAATTTTTTCCAATCTTTTCAAGATTTTTTTAGACCATCCTTTTGCAAGGCCACAGGAGAAAAGAAGTCTGATGCACAGCCAACGCCTAGAGAGGCTGGTATAAGAGTATCTCCAAGTTAACATTGATGCCATGACTGTGGAACTGGACCCTTGCTCATTTTGGGCTTCCAATCTTGAAAAATGGCCTGAGCTCGCCACTCACGCCTTGGAGATCTTGTTGTGCCCCACAGCCAGCGTTCTCTCTGAACGTGTGTTCAGCGCTGCTGGTGGTGTGCTGACAGATAAGCGCACGCGGCTGTCCAGTGACAATGTAGACAGACTAACGTTCATCAAGATGAACAAATCCTGGATCCGCAAGGACTTTTCTACCCCTGTGTCATCCTGGGGAGACTAAAAGCTTGATGATTTTTGAAAATCACCTCACCAACCGTTTTAAAAAACTCTGGCGAAATTGATGCCACTTAAGTGGTGTCTGTGGCCGAATGTTTGGAAAAAATGTAGACTCTTTATTGAGTCCCCTTGCTGTGTTTTATATGATGTTGCCAGGTGGGTGGGGTCATCTGCAGAGTTGTTTACTCATACTATGGCCTGGGATTCAGAGGTCTGCTCCAAAGATTCAGTGTCTGCTAGTCAGCAGAGGAGCCCACCCACCCACCGCCTGTTTACCTAAGTACTATTTTTTAACTGCATCTAGCCCAGGAAATCCTTATGTTCCCAGTAGAATTTTGTGCTACTCAGCAGAGTACCCCACCCATGAATCAAGCTACACCGCCTGTTTACCTAAGTACTATTTTTTAACTGCATCTAGCCCAGGAAATCCTTATGTTCCCAGTAGAATTTTGTGCTACTCAGCAGAGTACCCCACCCATGAATCAAGCTACACCGCCTGTTTACCTAAGTACTATTTTTTAACTGCATCTAGCCCAGGAAATCCTTATGTTCCCAGTAGAATTTTGTGCTACTCAGCAGAGTACCCCACCCATGAATCAAGCTACACCGCCTGTTTACCTAAGTACTATTTTTTAACTGCATCTAGCCCAGGAAATCCTTTTGAGCCTAGTAGCAATTTCTGCTACTCAGCAGAGTGCCCCACCCATGAAGCAAGCTACACCGCCTGTTGATCTAATTACTAATTTTTAACTACATCTAGCCCAGGAAATCGTTTTGTACCTAGTAGCATTTTGTGCTACTCAGCTGTTATGAACTGGTGGTTTAGGAGCAACATGGGACGAGCTCTGAAGGAGGTGGTACCTGTACTGACTGCAGTCCCTAAGCTCAACACAACACTAGAAGTAGCCATGGGATGCTCCTGTCACTCCCTAGGCACCTCGTCACAGCCTGAGAACTAACTACCCCTAAAGATAGAAACAGGAAAACTATCTTGCCTCAAAGAAAATCCCCAAAGGATAGATAGCCCCCCACAAGTAATGACTGTGAGTGGAGAGGGAAAAGACATACACAGAATGAAACCAGGATGTAGCACAGGAGGCCAGTCTAGCTAGATAGATAAGACAGGATAGAATACTGTGCGGTCAGTATTAAAAACTACAAAAATCCACACAGAGTTTACAAAAATCTCCACACCTGACTAAAGGTGTGGAGGGTAAATCTGCTTCCCAGAGCTTCCAGCTTAATAGAATTAATCCATACTAACAAGCTGGACAAAACATAGAATGCACAGAACGAATAAGTCCACAACATGTGGACAGAAAAGAGCAAAGCAAGGACTTAACTTTGCAGGACTGGTCAGGATATCAGGGAAATCCAAGAGAGATGTGAATCCAACCAGGAACCATTGACAAGTGGCACTGGCTGAAGGGAAGAGCCAGGCAAAAATAGCCGAGCAGAAAGACAATCAGTGGAAGCAGCTACAGACTGCTAAATCCAAGGAGCAGCCATACCACTTAAAACCACCGGAGAGAGCCCAAGAGCAGAACTCACAAAAGTGCCACTTACAACCACCGGAGGGAGCCCAAGAGCGGAATTCACAACAGTACCTCCCCCTTGAGGAGGGGTCACCGAACCCTCACCAGAGCCCCCAGGCCGATCAGGACGAGCCAAGTGAAAAGCAAGAACCAAATCGGCGGCATGGACATCGGAGGCAAAAACCCAAGAATTATCCTCCTGGCCATAACCCTTCCACTTGACAAGATACTGAAGCCTCCGCCTCGAAAAACGAGATCCAAAATTTTCTCAACCTCATATTCCAACTCTCCCTCAACCAACACCGGGGCAGGAGGATCAACCGAGGGAACAACGGGCACCACATATCTCCGCAACAAAGATCTATGGAAAACATTATGAATGGCAAAAGAGGCTGGAAGAGCCAAATGAAAAGACACAGGATTGATAATTTCAGAAATCTTATAAGGACCAATAAACCGAGGCTTAAACTTAGGGGAAGAAACCTTCATAGGAACATGACGAGAAGACAACCAAACCAAATGCCCCAGACGAAGCCGGGGACCAACACACCGACGGCGGTTAGCAAAACGTTGAGCCTTTTCCTGAGACAACGTCAAATTGTCCACCACATGAGTCCAAATCTGCTGCAGCCTGTCCACCACAGAATCCACACCAGGACAATCAGAAGGCTCAACCTGCCCCGAAGAAAAACGAGGATGAAAACCAAAATTACAAAAGAAAGGTGAAACCAGAGTAGCCGAACTAGCCCTATTTTTAAGGGCAAACTCGGCCAACGGCAAGAAAGCCACCCAATCATCCTGATCAGCAGACACAAAGCATCTCAAATAGGTTTCCAAGGTCTGATTAGTTCGCTCAGTTTGGCCATTAGTCTGAGGATGAAACGCCGAAGAAAAAGACAAATCAATGCCCATCCTAGCACAAATGGCCCGCCAAAACCTAGAGACAAACTGAGAACCTCTGTCAGACACAATATTCTCCGGAATGCCATGCAAACGAACCACATGCTGAAAAAACAATGGAACCAAATCTGAGGAGGAAGGCAACTTAAGCAAAGGTACCAGATGGACCATTTTAGAGAACCGGTCACAAACAACCCAGATAACAGACATCTTCTGGGAAACAGGAAGATCCGAAATAAAATCCATGGAAATATGCGTCCAGGGCCTCTCAGGGACCGGCAAAGGCAAAAGCAACCCACTAGCGCGGGAACAGCAAGGCTTGGCCCGGGCACAAGTCCCACAGGACTGCACAAAAGCATGCACATCGCGCGACAAGGAAGGCCACCAAAAGGACCTAGCAACCAAATCTCTGGTACCAAAAATCCCAGGATGGCCCGCCAACACTGAACAATGAACCTCAGAAATTACCTTACTTGTCCATCTATCAGGAACAAACAGCTTCCCCACTGGACAGCGGTCAGGCTTATCAGCCTGAAATTCCCGAAGCACCCGCCGCAAATCAGGGGAGATGGCAGAAAGAATCACCCCTTCCTTAAGAATCAGGCAAAAAACTCCTAGAGAGGGCATCAGCCTTAACATTCTTAGATCCCGGAAGATACGAGACCACAAAATCAAAACTGGAGAAAAACAGGGACCATCGAGCCTGTCTAGGATTCAGCCGCTTGGCCGACTCGAGGTAAATCAGATTCTTACGATCAGTCAAGACCACAACGCGGTGCTTAGCTCCCTCAAGCCAATGTCGCCACTCCTCAAACGCCCACTTCATAGCCAACAACTCCCAATTGCCGACATCATAATTGCGTTCCGCAGGCGAAAACTTTCTGGAAAAAAAAGCACACGGTTTCATCAAAGAACCATCAGAATCCCTCTGAGACAAAACGGCCCCTGCCCCAATCTCAGAAGCGTCAACCTCAACCTGAAAAGGAAGAGAAATATCCGGCTGACGCAACACAGGGGCAGAAGTAAATCGGAGTTTAAGCTCCCGAAAGGCCTCAACAGCCGCAGAGGACCAATTCGCCACATCAGCGCCTTTCTTAGTCAAATCAGTAAGGGGCTTAACCACACTGGAAAAGTTGGCAATGAAACGGCGATAGAAATTAGCAAAGCCCAAAAATTTTTGAAGGATCTTCACAGATGTGGGTTGAATCCAGTCATGAATAGCTTGGACCTTAACAGGATCCATTTCCATAGACAAGGGAGAAAAAATAAAACCCAAAAAAGAGACCTTCTGAACTCCGAATAGGCACTTAGACCCCTTCACAAATAAAGCATTATCACGAAGGATCTGGAATACAATCCTGACCTGCTTCACATGAGACTCCCAATCATCGGAAAAAAAAATAAAAATATCATCCAAATATACAACCATGAATTTATCAAGATAATTGCGGAAAATATCATGCATAAAAGATTGGAACACAGATGGAGCATTAGAGAGCCCTAATGGCATCACGAGGTATTCAAAATGGCCTTCGGGCGTATTAAATGCAGTTTTCCATTCGTCACCCTGTTTAATACGAACAAGATTATATGCCCCTCGGAGGTCAATCTTAGTAAACCAACTAGCCCCCTTAATCTGAGCAAACAAATCAGAAAGCAAAGGCAAGGGGTATTGGAATTTGACCGTGATCTTATTAAGAAGACGATAATCTATACAGGGTCTCAAGGAGCCATCCTTCTTGGCAACAAAAAAGAAACCCGCTCCCAATGGTGACGAAGACGGCCGAATATGCCCCTTCTCCAAAGATTCCTTAACATAACTCCGCATGGCGGCATGCTCTGGCACAGACAGATTGAAAAGTCGGCCCTTAGGGAACTTACAACGTGAAATCAAGTTAATAGCACAATCACAGTCCCTATGTGGAGGAAGGGAACTGGACTTGGGCTCATCAAATACATCCTTTAAATCCGACAAAAACTCAGGGACCTCAGAAGAGGGGGAAGAGGAAATTGACATCAAAGGAATGTCACTATGTACCCCTTGACAACCCCAACTAGTCACAGACATAGATTTCCAATCCAGCACCGGATTATGTTCCTGTAACCATGGAAAACCCAGTACAACAACATCATGCAGGTTATGCAACACCAGAAAACGGCAATCTTCCTAATGTGCAGGAGCCATGTACATGGTCATCTGCGTCCAGTATTGAGGTTTATCCTTGGCCAATGGTGTAGCATCAATGCCCCTCAAAGGAATAGGGCTCTGCAAAGGCTGCAAGGAAAAACCACAGCGCCTGGCGAATTCTAAGTCCATTAAGTTCAGGGCAGCGCCTGAATCCACAAACGCCATGACAGAAAAGGACGACAATGAGCAAATCAGGGTCACAGATAAAAGAAATTTAGGCAGTACAGTACTGATGGTAACAGACCTAGCGACCCTCCTAGTACGCTTAGGGCAATCAGAAATAACATGAGCAGAATCACCACAGTAAAAACACAGCCTATTCTGACGTCTGAATTCCTGCCGTTCTGTTCTAGTCAAAATCCTATCACATTGCATAGGCTCAGGACTCTGCCCAGAGGACACTGCCATATGGTGCACAGCTTTGCGCTCGCGCAGACGCCGATCAATCTGAATGGCTAGAGACATAGATTCGCTCAAACCAGCAGGCGTAGGGAAGCCCACCATAACATCTTTAAGGGCTTCAGAAAGACCTTTTCTGAAAATAGCAGCCAGAGCATCCTCATTCCATTTAGTGAGCACAGACTATTTCCTAAATTTCTGGCAGTATAATTCTGCCGCTTCCTGACCTTGACACAGGGCCAACAGGGTTTTTTCTGCATGATCCACAGAATTAGGTTCGTCATACAATAATCCGAGCGCTTGAAAAAATGCGTCTACATTCAGCAATGCCGGATCCCCTGATTCAAGGGAGAATGCCCAGTCCTGAGGGTCACCACACAGCAAGGATATGATGATTTTAACTTGCTGAATGGGATCACCAGGAGAACGGGGTTTCAAAGCAAAAAACAATTTGCAGTTATTTTTAAAGTTCAAAAACTTGGATCTGTCCCTAAAAAACAAAACAGGAGTAGGAATTTTAGGCTCCAAAGCCGGAGTCTGGACAACATAATCTTGGATACTCTGTACTCTTGCAGCAAGTTGATCCACACGAGAAAATAAACCCTGAACATCCATGCTAGAGCATAAATCCTGAACCACCCAGAGATCAAGAGGAAAAAAAGACAAAACAGAGCACAGAAAAAAAAATGGCTCAGAATTTTTTTTCCCTTCTTTTGAGATGCATTTAATTCATTTTTGGCCACTTGTACTGTTATGAACTGGTGGTTTTGGAGCAACATGGGACGAGCTCTGAAGGAGGTGGTACCTGTACTGACTGCAGTCCCTAAGCTCAACACAACACTAGAAGTAGCCGTGGGATGCTCCTGTCACTCCCTAGGCACCTCGTCACAGCCTGAGAACTAACTACCCCTAAAGATAGAAACAGGAAAACTATCTTGCCTCAAAGAAAATCCCCAAAGGATAGATAGCCCCCCACAAGTAATGACTGTGAGTGGAGAGGGAAAAGACATACACAGAATGAAACCAGGATGTAGCACAGGAGACCAGTCTAGTGTTATGATCTGGTGGTTTAGGAACAACATGAGACAAGCTCTGAAGGAGGTGGTATCTGTACTGTCCGCAAACCCTGAACCTAGCAGCGCAACTAAAAATAGCCGTGGGGGGTACCTGACGCTCCCTAGACCCCTCGGCACAGCCTAAGATCTAACTTCCCCTAAAGATGGAAACAGGAAACCTATCTTGCCTCAGAGAAAATCCCCAAAGGAAAGATAGCCCCCCACAAATATTGACGGTGAGAGGAGGGGAAAATAACATACGCAGAAATGAAATCAGATTTTAGCAAAGGAGGCCAGTCTAGCTTGATAGATAGGACAGGAAAGGATACTGTGCGGTCAGTATAAAAACTACAAAACAATCCACACAGAGTTTACAAAATCTCCACACCTGACTAAAGGTATGGAGGGTAAATCTGCTTCCCAGAGCTTCCAGCTAACAGAAAAAATCCATACTGACAAGCTGGACAAATATAGAATGCACAGAACAATAAGTCCACAACATGTGGACTGAAATGAACAAAGCCAGAACTTATCTTTGCAGAACTGGTTAGGAAACCAGGAGAATCCAAGCAGAGATGTGAATCCAGCCAGGAACATTGACAAGTGGCACAGGCTGAAGAGAGAGCCAGACTTAAATAGCGGACAATAAGTGGAGGCAGCTGATGACAGCTGTTGTGAATTCTGTTGTCAAGCTCCCTCCTGTGGTCATGAATGGTACTTCGGCTGGTTCTGTCCATGGGCTTCCTCTGGTGGTTGTGAGTGGGGCTGCGGCTTCTGAGTTTCCTTCCACAGGTGACGAGGTTAATTCGTTAGCTGGCTGCTCTATTTAACTCCACTTAGATCATTGCTCCATGCCACCTGTCAATGTTCCAGTATTGGTCTAGTTCGCTCCTGGATCGTTCTTGTGACCTGTCTTCCCAGCAGAAGCTAAGTTCCTGCTTGTTTTTCTATTGTTTGCTATTTTTCTGTCCAGCTTGCTATTTTGATTTTTGTCTTGCTTGCTGGAAGCTCTGGGATGCAGAGGGAGCGCCTCCGCACCGTGAGTCGGTGCGGAGGGTCTTTTTGCGCCCTCTACGTGGTCTTTTTGTAGTTTTTATGCTGACCGCAAAGTTACCTTTGCTATCCTCTGTCTGTTCAGTAAGTCGGGCCTCACTTTGCTAAATCTATTTCATCTCTGTGTTTGTGTTTTCATCTTACTCACAGTCATTATATGTTGGGGGCTGCCTTTTCCTTTGGGGAATTTCTCTGAAGCAAGGTAGGCTTTATTTTTCTATCTTCAGGGCTAGCTAATTTCTTAGGCTGTGCCGAGTTGCATAGGGAGCGTTAGGCGCAATCCACGGCTATTTCTAGTGTGTTTGATAGGTTTAGGGATTGCGGTCAGCAGAGTTCCCACGTCCCAGAGCTCGTCCTTATTATCAGTAACTATCAGGTCATTCCGTGTGCTCTTAACCACCAGGTCCATTATTGCCCTGACCACCAGGTCATAACAGTACAGGTGGCCAAAAGTACTAATGCATCTCAATAGAGGGATAAGAGAAGTTCTGAGACCATTTTTTTTTCTTTGCAGTGTGTTTTGTCTCTATATTCCCCTTTAACTCTGGGTGGTTCAGGACACTGGTGTAAACATGGACATTCAAGGTCTGTCCTCTTGGATGGATAATCTCACTACAAGGATACAAAACATTCAAGATTTTGTGGTTCAGAATCCGATGTCAGAGCCTGGGATTCCAATTCCTGATTTGTTTTTTGGTGATAGATCTAAGTTCTTGAATTTCAAAAATAATTGTAAATTGTTTCTTGCCTTGAAACCTCGCTCCTCAGGTGACCCTGTTCAACAAGTAAACATCATTATTTCTTTGTTACGTGGTGACCCTCAAGACTGGGCATTTTCCCTTGCGCCTGGAGATCCGGCATTGCGTGATGTTGATGCGTTTTTTCCTGGCGCTTGGATTGCTTTATGACGAACCTAATTCAGTGGATCAGGCAGAGAAAATCTTGCTGGCTCTGTGTCAGGGTCAGGATGAAGCGGAGATATATTGTCAGAAGTTTAGAAAGTGGTCTGTGCTCACTCAGTGGAATGAATGTGCCCTGGCAGCAATCTTCAGAAAGGGTCTCTCTGAAGCCCTTAAGGATGTCATGGTGGGGTTTCCCATGCCTGCTGGTCTGAATGAGTCTATGTCCTTGGCCATTCACATCGATCGACGCTTGCGTGAGCGTAAAGCTGTGCACCATTTGGCGGTACTATCTGAGCATGGGCCTGAGCCTATGCAATGTGATACGACTTTGACCAGAGCTGAACGGCAAGAACACAGATGTCGGAATGGGCTGTGTTTTACTGTGGTGATTCCACTCATGCTATCTCCGATTGTCCTAAGCGCACTAAGCGGTTCGCTAGGTCTGCCACCATTGGTGCGGTACAGTCTAAATTTCTATTGTCTGTTACTCTGATTTGCTCTTTGTCATCCTATTCTGTTATGGCATTTGTGGATTCAGGTGCTGCCCTGAATTTGATGGACTTGGAGTATGCTAGGCGCTGAGGTTTTTTCTTGGAGCACTTGCAGTATCCTATTCCATTGAGAGGAATTGATGCTATGCCTTTGGCCAAGAATAAGCCTCAGTATTGGACCCAATTGACCATGTGCATGGCTCCTGCACATCAGGAGGATATCCGCTTTCTGGTGTTGCATAATCTGCATGATGTGGTCGTTTTGGGGTTGCCATGGCTACAGGTTCATAATCCAGTATTGGACTGGAAATCTATGTCTGTGTCCAGCTGGGGTTGCCAGGGGGTACATGGTGATGTTCCATTTTTGTCTATTTCGTCTTCCACTCCTTCTGAAGTTCCAGAGTTTTTGTCGGATTATCGGGATGTATTTGATGAGCCCAAAGCCAGTGCCCTACCTCCTCATAGGGATTGCGATTGTGCTATCAATTTGATTCCTGGTAGTAAGTTTCCTAAGGACCGATTGTTCAATTTATCTGTGCCAGAACACGCCGCTATGCGGAGTTATATAAAGGAATCCTTGGAGAAAGGCCATATTCGCCCGTCGTCATCACCGTTAGGAGCAGGGTTCTTTTTTGTGGCCAAGAAGGATGGTTCTTTGAGACCTTGTATTGATTACCGCCTTCTTAATAAAATTACAGTCAAATTTCAGTATCCTTTGCCGTTGCTGTCTGATTTGTTTGCTCGTATTAAAGGGGCTAGTTGGTTCACCAAGATAGATCTTCGAGGGGCGTATAATCTTGTGCGTATTAAACAAGGCGATGAATGGAAAACAGCATTTAATACGCCCGAGGGCCATTTTGAGTACCTGGTTATGCCATTCGGGCTTTCCAATGCTCCATCAGTATTTCAGTCCTTTATGCATGACATCTTCCGAGAGTACCTGGATAAATTCCTGATTGTGTATTTGGATGATATTTTGGTCTTTTCGGATGATTGGGAGTCTCATGTGAAGCAGGTCAGAATGGTGTTCCAGGTCCTTCGTGCGAATTCCTTGTTTGTGAAGGGGTCAAAATGTCTCTTTGGAGTTCAGAAGGTTTCATTTTTGGGGTTCATTTTTTCCCCTTCTACTATCGAGATGGACCCTGTTAAAGTCCAGGCCATTTACGATTGGACTCAGCCGACATCTGTGAAGAGCCTGCAAAAGTTCCTGGGCTTTGCTAATTTTTATCGGCGCTTCATCGCTAATTTTTCTACTGTTGCTAAACCGTTGACTGATTTGACCAAGAAGGGTGCTGATGTGGTCAATTGGTCTTCTGCGGCTGTAGAGGCTTTTCAGGAGTTGAAGCGTCGTTTTTCTTCTGCCCCTGTGTTGTGCCAGCCAGATGTTTCGCTTCCGTTTCAGGTTGAGGTTGATGCTTCTGAGATTGGAGCAGGGGCTGTTTTGTCGCAAAGAAGTTCTGAGGGCTCGGTGATGAAGCCATGTGCTTTCTTTTCTAGAAAGTTTTCGCCTGCTGCGCGTAACTATGATGTTGGTAATCGTGAATTGTTGGCCATGAAGTGGGCATTCGAGGAGTGGCGTCATTGGCTGGAAGGAGCCAAGCATCGCGTGGTGGTCTTGACAGATCACAAGAATTTGACTTATCTTGAGTCTGCCAAACGGTTGAATCCGAGACAGGCTCGATGGTCATTATTTTTCTCCCGTTTTGATTTTGTGGTTTCGTACCTTCCGGGCTCTAAGAATGTGAAGGCTGATGCCCTGTCAAGGAGTTTTGTGCCTGACTCTCCGGGTGTTCCTGAGCCGGCGGGTATTCTCAAAGAGGGGGTAATTTTGTCTGCCATCTCCCCTGATTTGCGGCGGGTGCTGCAAAAATTTCAGGCTGATAGACCTGACCGTTGCCCAGCGGAGAAACTGTTTGTCCCTGATAGATGGATTAGTAGAGTTATCTCTGAGATTCATTGTTCAGTGTTGGCTGGGCATCCTGGAATCTTTGGTACCAGAGATTTGGTGGCTAGATCCTTCTGGTGGCCGTCTTTGTCGCGGGATGTGCGTTCTTTTGTGCAGTCCTGTGGTACTTGTGCTCGGGCTAAGCCCTGCTGTTCTCGTGCCAGTGGGTTGCTTTTGCCCTTGCCGGTCCCGAAGAGGCCCTGGACGCATATTTCTATGGATTTTATTTCGGATCTCCCTGTCTCTCAAAAGATGTCGGTCATTTGGGTGGTTTGTGATCGCTTTTCTAAGATGGTCCATTTGGTACCTTTGTCTAAATTGCCTTCCTCCTCTGATTTGGTGCCATTATTTTTGCAGCATGTGGTTCGTTTACATGGTATCCCAGAGAACATCGTTTCTGACAGAGGTTCCCAGTTTGTTTCAAGGTTTTGGCGAGCCTTTTGTGCTAGGATGGGCATTGATTTGTCTTTTTCCTCGGCTTTCCATCCTCAGACAAATGGCCAAACCGAACGAACTAATCAAACTTTGGAAACATACAGTGGGGCAAAAAAGTATTTAGTCAGTCAGCAATAGTGCAAGTTCCACCACTTAAAAAGATGAGAGGCGTCTGTAATTTACATCATAGGTAGACCTCAACTATAGGAGACAAACTGAGAAAAAAAAAATCCAGAAAATCACATTGTCTGTTTTTTTAACATTTTATTTGCATATTATGGTGGAAAATAAGTATTTGGTCAGAAACAAAATTTCATCTCAATACTTTGTAATATATCCTTTGTTGGCAATGACAGAGGTCAAACGTTTTCTGTAAGTCTTCACAAGGTTGCCACACACTGTTGTTGGTATGTTGGCCCATTCCTCCATGCAGATCTCCTCTAGAGCAGTGATGTTTTTGGCTTTTCGCTTGGCAACACGGACTTTCAACTCCCTCCAAAGGTTTTCTATAGGGTTGAGATCTGGAGACTGGCTAGGCCACTCCAGGACCTTGAAATGCTTCTTACGAAGCCACTCCTTCGTTGCCCTGGCGGTGTGCTTTGGATCATTGTCATGTTGAAAGACCCAGCCACGTTTCATCTTCAATGCCCTTGCTGATGGAAGGAGGTTTGCACTCAAAGTCTCACGATACATGGCCCCATTCATTCTTTCATGTACCCGGATCAGTCGTCCTGGCCCCTTTGCAGAGAAACAGCCCCAAAGCATGATGTTTCCACCACCATGCTTTACAGTAGGTATGGTGTTTGATGGATGCAACTCAGTATTCTTTTTCCTCCAAACACGACAAGTTGTGTTTCTACCAAACAGTTCCAGTTTGGTTTCATCAGACCATAGGACATTCTCCCAAAACTCCTCTGGATCATCCAAATGCTTTCTAGCAAACTTCAGACGGGCCTGGACATGTACTGGCTTAAGCAGTGGGACACGTCTGGCACTGCAGGATCTGAGTCCATGGTGGCGTAGTGTGTTACTTATGGTAGGCCTTGTTACATTGGTCCCAGCTCTCTGCAGTTCATTCACTAGGTCCCCCCGCGTGGTTCTGGGATTTTTGCTCACCGTTCTTGTGATCATTCTGACCCCACGGGGTGGGATTTTGCGTGGAGCCCCAGATCGAGGGAGATTATCAGTGGTCTTGTATGTCTTCCATTTTCTAATTATTGCTCCCACTGTTGATTTCTTCACTCCAAGCTGGTTGGCTATTGCAGATTCAGTCTTCCAAGCCTGGTGCAGGGCTACAATTTTGTTTCTGGTGTCCTTTGACAGCTCTTTGGTCTTCACCATAGTTGAGTTTGGAGTCAGACTGTTTGAGGGTGTGCACAGGTGTCTTTTTATTCTGATAACAAGTTTAAACAGGTGCCATTACTACAGGTAATGAGTGGAGGAAAGAGGAGACTCTTAAAGAAGAAGTTACAGGTCTGTGAGAGCCAGAAATCTTGATTGTTTGTTTCTGACCAAATACTTATTTTCCACCATAATATGCAAATAAAATGTTAAAAAAACAGACAATGTGATTTTCTGGATTTTTTTTTCTCAGTTTGTCTCCCATAGTTGAGGTCTACCTATGATGTAAATTACAGACGCCTCTCATCTTTTTAAATGGCGGAACTTGCACTATTGCTGACTGACTAAATACTTTTTTGCCCCACTGTATCTGAGATGCTTTGTTTCTGCTGATCAGGATGATTGGGTGTCCTTTTTGCCGTTGGCTGTGTTCGCCCTTAATAATCGGGCCAGCTCGGCAACTTTGGTTTTGCCGTTTTTCTGCAATTCTGGTTTCCATCCTCGTTTCTCTTCAGGGCAGGTTGAGTCTTCAGACTGTCCTGGTGTAGATACTGTGGTGGATAGGTTGCAGCAGATTTGGACTCATGTGGTGGACAATTTGACATTGTCCCAGGAGAAGGCTCAACGTTTCGCTAACCGCCGGCGCTGTGTGGGTCCCCGACTTCGTGTTGGGGATTTGGTTTGGTTGTCGTCTCGTTATGTTCCTATGAAGGTTTCCTCTCCTAAGTTTAAGCCTCGTTTCATTGGTCCGTATAAGATTTCTGAGGTTATCAATCCTGTGTCATTTCGTTTGGCCCTTCCTGCTTCTTTTGCCATCCATAATGTGTTCCATAGGTCGTTATTGCGGAGATACGTGGCGCCTGTGGTTCCATCCGTTGATCCTCCTGCCCCGGTGTTAGTTGAGGAGGAGTTGGAGTATGTGGTGGAGAAGATTTTGGATTCTCGTGTTTCGAGACGGAAACTCCAGTACCTGGTCAAGTGGAAGGGTTATGGTCAGGAAGATAATTCCTGGGTTTTTGCCTCTGATGTTCATGCTGCCGATCTGGTTCGTGCCTTTCATTTGGCTCATCCTGGTCGGCCTGGGGGCTCTGGTGAGGGTTCGGTGACCCCTCCTCAAAGGGGGGGTACTGTCGTGAATAGAGTTGAGCGACCTTGACCTTTTTAGAGTCGAGCCGGGTTTTGCGAAACCCGACTATGTCCAAAGTCGGGTCGAGTGAAATCGGCCGATTATGACGTAAAGTCGGGATCGACCGAAACACGAAACCCAATGCAAGTCAATGGGGCAGCATAGTCGGCAGTGAGTGGGGGCCAGGAAAACACCTAGAGTACCCATTTTAATGTCAAAACCATCCATTCTTCTTAATGAAGCTTGTCAAGCGTAATTTACCTTATAATAATTGGAAGGCATTTGAAATTGGGGGTCATTTGGCTAAAGTTGTGGGGGGTAGGGCTGGTTCAAGTAATTAGTGGGCCCAGGAAATCTGGACCACGTCACGGCAGTGGAGCAGGGAGAGGTAAGTATTTCAACTTTGCAAGTGCTGTGAACCTGAGCAAGCAGGGGGGGCCCACTTGTTGGCATTGGCACTGGCACAGGGCCCCTCAAAGTACAGCGGTGTGTTTGCACGGCGGGGGCGCCTCCCACCGGCAGCAACACTTTTGCGTACTATGAGAGGCCCTGTGCCAGTGACGTCGCCAACTAGTATTCCTCCCCCCACCTGATGAAGGAACCTGCACTTTCATCTGCACCTTCCTCTTTGTCCCCGTGTAAGGTGGTATGGTATGCGGGAAGAGCAACCTGACTTTCAGCAGGGTCACAATGTTGTTGTGTAGCGTGCACGGGGAATGTTGCATTATGGGTCAATGTACCAGCAGACTCATCTATCATTGGCTGGGCAATGGGCACGATGAAGTGGAAACACAGATATAGGCCCAAAGAAGAAAGTGGGCTAAATGCAGTTCAAAATTGGTAACACAGGAATAACCAGGGGGCATTGCAGTGGAGGACAACTGGAATGAGAGGCTGACACAGAGAGTAGGGCCAAATCAGTAAGTAGTCGAAATGCAGTTCAAAATTGGCAACCGTAGTAAACAGGCGGCACAGCTTTGTTCAGTGGAGGAGAACAGCAAGGAGTGGCAGACACCGATAGTAGGCCCCAACCCAACTAGTAGGCCAAATGCAGTCTAACATTAACAACTACTTAACGAGAGGCTGAAAATGGAATTTCAGGACAGGAAACCAGGAGAACAGCAAGGAGTGGCAGACACCGATAGTAGGCCCCAAACCAACTAGTACGCCAAATGCAGTTGTTCCATTTAACCACAATTTAATGAGAGCCTGAAGATAGAAGCTCAGGAAAGGCAACCTGGGGAACACCTTGGAGTGTAACACACCATCTCTCTCCACCCCATACCCATTTTGTAGGCCTAATGCTGTGTACTTTTCTACAACTACTAAACGAGAGTCGGAAGACCGAAGCAATGGCAAGGAAACCTGGGGAACACCTTGGAGTGTAACACACCATCTCTCTCCACCCCATACCCAATTTGTAGGCCTAATGCAGCCTACTTTCCGACACCTACTAAACGAGAGCATGAAGATCGAAGTTCAGGAAAGGCAACCTGGGGAACACCTTGGAGTGTAACACACCATCTCTCTCCACCCCATACCCATTTTTTAGGCCTAATGCAGTGTACTTTTCTACAACTACTAAACGAGAGTCGGAAGACCGAAGCAATGGCAAGGAAACCTGGGGAACACCTTGGAGTGTAACACACCATCTCTCTCCACCCCATTCCCCATTTTTTAGGCCTAATGCAGCCTACTTTCCGACACCTACTAAACGAGAGCATGAAGATCGAAGCTCAGGAAAGGCAACCTGGGGAACACCTTGGAGTGTAACACACCATCTCTCTCCACCCCATACCCATTTTGTAGGCCTAATGCTGTGTACTTTTCTACAACTACTAAACGAGAGTCGGAAGACCGAAGCAATGGCAAGGAAACCTGGGGAACACCTTGGAGTGTAACACACCATCTCTCTCCACCCCATACCCAATTTGTAGGCCTAATGCAGCCTACTTTCCGACACCTACTAAACGAGAGCATGAAGATCGAAGCACAGGAAAGGCAACCTGGGGAACACCTTGGAGTGTAACACACCATCTCTCTCCACCCCATACCCAATTTGTAGGCCTAATGCAGCCTACTTTCCGACACCTACTAAACGAGAGCATGAAGATCGAAGCTCAGGAAAGGCAACCTGGGGAACACCTTGGAGTGTAACACACCATCTCTCTCCACCCCATACCCATTTTTTAGGCCTAATGCAGTGTACTTTTCTACAACTACTAAACGAGAGTCGGAAGACCGAAGCAATGGCAAGGAAACCTGGGGAACACCTTGGAGTGTAACACACCATCTCTCTCCACCCCATTCCCCATTTTTTAGGCCTAATGCAGCCTACTTTCCGACACCTACTAAACGAGAGCATGAAGATCGAAGCTCAGGAAAGGCAACCTGGGGAACACCTTGGAGTGTAACACACCATCTCTCTCCACCCCATACCCATTTTTTAGGCCTAATGCAGCGTACTTTTCTACAACTACTAAACGAGAGCATGAAGATCGAAGCTCAGGAAAGGCAACCTGGTGAAAACCTTGGAGTGTAACACAACCTGTCTCTACACCCCATACCAAATTTGTAGGCCTAATGCAGCGTAGTTTCCACCAACTACTAAACGAGAGCCGGAAGATCGAAGCTCATGAAAGGCAACCCGGGGAACACCTTGGAGTGTAACACAACCTCTCTCTACACCACGAAAGGGCTGATTCTTAGGAAGGAAGGCTGTTGTAAATAAGCATTGCGCGTCCGAGGGTGATTATATTCTTATTCGGTATCTACTCACCCTCGGACGCGCCATGCTTCTTGATTTGTAATAAATGTTTATTTGCAATGTGCTTTTGACTTACTCAATTATTTTTTTAATTATTGATTTTATTAAATTAATAGTTTAACATCTTATTGGAAATAATTTAAAGGAGACGCGACAGGACAACACTCGGTGGATGCCATATCTGTGTTAACAACTCCAAAAAACTTTCAGTTAACTTCTTGCAGGAGAAAGAAATTGTAGCTGTTGGACCTTTGTAGTACAGTTCCAGATATTTGTTGTGTGTTTGTTTTGATTGTTAAAATGTCTGCATTTGAGATCTCAACACGATCTTATTTTTTATAATCAAATTAATTTTTTAAATATTTTATTAGGTTGGTTCAAGGGGTACACGGGCCGCAGTAGACAGGTCAGTGGAGGCCTAGTGGAAGGAGGGACCGCAGATGCACCACTGTTTCACCCATACACAATTAGTAGGCCTAATGCAGCGTAGTTTCCAACAGCTACTAAACGAGAGCCGGAAGATCGAAGCTCAGGAAAGGCAACCTGGGGAACACCTTGGAGTGTAACACAACCTCTCTCTACACCACGGAAGGGCTGATTCTTAGGAAGGAAGGCTGTTTTAAATAAGCATTGCGCGTCCGAGGGTGATTATATTCTTATTCGGTATCTACTCACCCTCGGACGCGCCATGCTTCTTGATTTGTAATTAATGTTTATTTGCAATGTGCTTTTGACTTACTCAATTATTTTTTTAATTATTGATTTTATTAAATTAATAGTTTAACATCTTATTGGAAATAATTTAAAGGAGACGCGACAGGACAACACTCGGTGGATGCCATATCTGTGTTAACAACTCCAAAAAACTTTCAGTTAACTTCTTGCAGGAGAAAGAAATTGTAGCTGTTGGACCTTTGTAGTACAGTTCCAGATATTTGTTGTGTGTTTGTTTTGATTGTTAAAATGTCTGCATTTGAGATCTCAACACGATCTTATTTTTTATAATCAAATTAATTTTTTAAATATTTTATTAGGTTGGTTCAAGGGGTACACGGGCCGCAGTAGACAGGTCAGTGGAGGCCTAGTGGAAGGAGGGACCGCAGATGCGCCACTGTTTCACCCATACACAATTAGTAGGCCTAATGCAGCGTAGTTTCCAACAGCTACTAAACGAGAGCCGGAAGATCGAAGCTCAGGAAAGGCAACCTGGGGAACACCTTGGAGTGTAACACAACCTCTCTCTACACCACGGAAGGGTTGATTCTTAGGAAGGAAGGCTGTTTTAAATAAGAATTGCGCGTCCGAGGGTGATTATATTCTTATTCGGTATCTACTCACCCTCGGACGCGCCATGCTTCTTGATTTGTAATTAATGTTTATTTGCAATGTGCTTTTGACTTACTCAATTATTTTTTTAATTATTGATTTTATTAAATTAATAGTTTAACATCTTATTGGAAATAATTTAAAGGAGACGCGACAGGACAACACTCGGTGGATGCCATATCTGTGTTAACAACTCCAAAAAACTTTCAGTTAACTTCTTGCAGGAGAAAGAAATTGTAGCTGTTGGACCTTTGTAGTACAGCTCCAGATATTTGTTGTGTGTTTGTTTTGATTGTTAAAATGTCTGCATTTGAGATCTCAACACGATCTTATTTTTTATAATCAAATTAATTTTTTAAATATATTATTAGGTTGGTTCAAGGGGTACACGGGCCGCAGTAGACAGGTCAGTGGAGGCCTAGTGGAAGGAGGGACCGCAGATGCGCCACTGTTTCACCCATACACAATTAGTAGGCCTAATGCAGCGTAGTTTCCAACAGCTACTAAACGAGAGCCGGAAGATCGAAGCTCAGGAAAGGCAACCTGGGGAACACCTTGGAGTGTAACACAACCTCTCTCTACACCACGGAAGGGCTGATTCTTAGGAAGGAAGGCTGTTTTAAATAAGCATTGCGCGTCCGAGGGTGATTATATTCTTATTCGGTATCTACTCACCCTCGGACGCGCCATGCTTCTTGATTTGTAATTAATGTTTATTTGCAATGTGCTTTTGACTTACTCAATTAATTTTTTAATTATTGATTTTATTAAATTAATAGTTTAACATCTTATTGGAAATAATTTAAAGGAGACGCGACAGGACAACACTCGGTGGATGCCATATCTGTGTTAACAACTCCAAAAAACTTTCAGTTAACTTCTTGCAGGAGAAAGAAATTGTAGCTGTTGGACCTTTGTAGTACAGTTCCAGATATTTGTTGTGTGTTTGTTTTGATTGTTAAAATGTCTGCATTTGAGATCTCAACACGATCTTATTTTTTATAATCAAATTAATTTTTTAAATATTTTATTAGGTTGGTTCAAGGGGTACACGGGCCGCAGTAGACAGGTCAGTGGAGGCCTAGTGGAAGGAGGGACCGCAGATGCGCCACTGTTTCACCCATACACAATTAGTAGGCCTAATGCAGCGTAGTTTCCAACAGCTACTAAATGAGAGCCGGAAGATCGAAGCTCAGGAAAGGCAACCTGGGGAACACCTTGGAGTGTAACATAACCTCTCTCTACACCACGGAAGGGCTGATTCTTAGGAAGGAAGGCTGTTTTAAATAAGCATTGCGCGTCCGAGGGTGATTATATTCTTATTCGGTATCTACTCACCCTCGGACGCGCCATGCTTCTTGATTTGTAATTAATGTTTATTTGCAATGTGCTTTTGACTTACTCAATTATTTTTTTAATTATTGATTTTATTAAATTAATAGTTTAACATCTTATTGGAAATAATTTAAAGGAGACGCGACAGGACAACACTCGGTGGATGCCATATCTGTGTTAACAACTCCAAAAAACTTTCAGTTAACTTCTTGCAGGAGAAAGAAATTGTAGCTGTTGGACCTTTGTAGTACAGTTCCAGATATTTGTTGTGTGTTTGTTTTGATTGTTAAAATGTCTGCATTTGAGATCTCAACACGATCTTATTTTTTATAATCAAATTAATTTTTTTTATATTTAATGATGTTGGTTCAAGGGGAACACGGGCAGCAATAGACAGGTCAGTGGAGGCCTAGTGGAAGGAGTGACGGCAGACAGGCATCAAAGGCCTAACATTGGGCTGGCTGTAGGCAAGTTAAAATTGGTTCCAGGGGAACACGGCCATCAGTGGCCTGGTCAGTGTAGTTGTAGTTGAAAGAACGGGACGCAGACAGGCTTCGAAGGCCTAACATAATAACATAGGGCTGGCTGTAGGCAAGTTAAAATTGGTTCCAGGGGAACACGGCCATCAGTGGCCTGGTCAGTGTAGTTGTAGTTGAAAGAACGGGACGCAGACAGGCTTCGAAGGCCTAACATAACAAACTTGGGCTGGCTGTAGGCACTTTTAAATTGGTTCCAGGGGTACACGGGCAGCAGTGGTCTGGTCAGTGGAAGTCTAGTGGAAGGAGTGACCGCAGACAGGCTTCCAAGGCCTAACATAACAAACTTGGGCTGGCTGTAGGCACTTTTAAATTGGTTCCAGGGGTACATGGGCAGCAGTGGTCTGGTCAGTGGAAGTCTAGTGGAAGGAGTGACCGCAGACAGGCTTCCAAGGCCTAACATAACAAACTTGGGCTGGCTGTAGGCACTTTTAAATTGGTTCCAGGGGTACACGGGCAGCAGTGGTCTGGTCTGTGGAAGTCTAGTGGAAGGAGTGACCGCAGACAGGCTTCGAAGGCCTAACATAACAAACTTGGGCTGGCTGTAGGCACTTTTAAATTGGTTCCAGGGGTACACGGGCAGCAGTGGTCTGGTCAGTGGAAGTCTAGTGGAAGGAGTGACCGCAGACAGGCTTCCAAGGCCTAACATAACAAACTTGGGCTGGCTGTAGGCACTTTTAAATTGGTTCCAGGGGTACACGGGCAGCAGTGGTCTGGTCTGTGGAAGTCTAGTGGAAGGAGTGACCGCAGACAGGCTTTGAAGGCCTAACATAACAAACTTGGGCTGGCTGTAGGCACTTTTAAATTGGTTCCAGGGGTACACGGGCAGCAGTGGTCTGGTCAGTGGAAGTCTAGTGGAAGGAGTGACCGCAGACAGGCTTCCAAGGCCTAACATAACAAACTTGGGCTGGCTGTAGGCACTTTTAAATTGGTTCCAGGGGTACATGGGCAGCAGTGGTCTGGTCAGTGGAAGTCTAGTGGAAGGAGTGACCGCAGACAGGCTTCCAAGGCCTAACATAACAAACTTGGGCTGGCTGTAGGCACTTTTAAATTGGTTCCAGGGGTACACGGGCAGCAGTGGTCTGGTCTGTGGAAGTCTAGTGGAAGGAGTGACCGCAGACAGGCTTCGAAGGCCTAACATAACAAACTTGGGCTGGCTGTAGGCACTTTTAAATTGGTTCCAGGGGTACACGGGCAGCAGTGGTCTGGTCAGTGGAAGTCTAGTGGAAGGAGTGACGGCAGACAGTCTTCGAAGGCCTAACATAACAAAATTGGGCTGACTGTAGGCACTTTTAAATTGGTTCCAGGGTAACACGGCCAGCAGTGGCCTGGTCAGTGTAGTAGTTGTAGAAAGAAGGGACCGCAGACAGGCTTCGAAGGCCTAACATAACAAAAATGTCAAAACAATGGTATTGTCAGTGCCAGGCATTGAAGGATGTCAGCGCCTAGACTACACATTGGTGAAGCTGTGAGAGATAATTTTGCTAGTGGTAGAGCACTGTTTGAGCTGGGGGGGGGAACTGTCTTGTGGCCGGCGGTACAGGCACAGGGCCCCTCATATTACAACGGTGTGTCTGACGTTGGGTGCGCACCACCACCGCCAGAGACACTTTATTGTACTATGAGGGACCCAGTGGCAGTGCCGTCGACCAAAAGCGGCCACACCCACCTCTTCAGACAAACAGCACTCTCAAGGGTCCAAGCGCAAAGTGGCGATAGCACGGCCCCGTGTGGGGAGTTTGGCCATTTCGTGAGGTGGAAACATGTCGTATGCTGGACAATCAGGTGAAGAAAATTACGAGATTGGAAAAGTCATTCAGAATAGTCCACAGGCAAGACCTTTTCATAGGAAAGCTAGGTGTCAGCCGGGCAGGGTGGGGCAAAAGATTTTGAAATCCAGTTGTGGTTCATTTTAATGAAGGTTAGATCATCTACATTTTGGGTAGCCAGACGAGTCCTTTTTTCTGTTAGTATTGAACCTGCAGCACTGAATACTCTTTCTGATAGGACACTAGCTGCCGGGCAAGCAAGCTCCTGCAATGCATATTCTGCCAATTCTGGCCAGGTGTCTAATTTGGATGCCCAGTAATCAAATGGGAATGACGGTTGAGGGAGAACGTCGATAAGGGATGAAAAATAGTTTGTAACCATACTGGACAAATGTTGTCTCCTGTCACTTTGAATTGATGCTGCAGTACCTGTCCTGTCTGCGGTCATAGAAAAATCACTCCACAACCTGGTCAGAAAACCCCTCTGGCCAACGCCAATTCTGATTTCTGCCCCTCTAACACCTCTGGTCTGCTGGCCCCTGGAGCTCGTGTGAGAACGATCACGGGCGCTGTGTGCAGGGAATGCCAGAAGCAAACGGTCAACAAGAGTTGATTGTTTTGTTGCTAATATTAGTTCCAAGTTCTCATGTGGCATAATATTTTGCAATTTGCCTTTATAGCGAGGATCAAGGAGGCAGGCCAACCAGTAATCGTCATCGTTCATCATTTTTGTAATGCGTGTGTCCCTTTTGAGGATACGCAAGGCATAATCCGCCATGTGGGCCAAAGTTCCCGTTGTCAAATCTGCGGTTGTGCTTGGTTGAGGGGCAGTTGCAGGCAAATCTACGTCACTTGTGTCCCTCAAAAAACCAGAACCCGGCCTTGCCACGCCACCAATTTCCCGTGCCCCCGGGAAAGCTTCCTCATTAAAAATATACTCATCCCCATCATCCTCCTCATCCTCCACCTCCTCTTCGCCCGGTACCTCGTCATGTACACTGCCCTGACCAGACAATCGCTGACTGTCATCAAGGCTTTCCTCTTCCTCTGGTGCAGACGCCTGATCCTTTATGTGCGTCAAACTTTGCATCAGCAGACGCATTAGGGGGATGCTCATGCTTATTATGGCGTTGTCTGCACTAACCAGCCGTGTGCATTCCTCAAAACACTGAAGGACTTGACACATGTCTTGAATCTTCGACCACTGCACACCTGACAACTCCATGTCTGCCATCCTACTGCCTGCCCGTGTATGTGTATCCTCCCACAAAAACATAACAGCCCGCCTCTGTTCGCACAGTCTCTGAAGCATGTGCAGTGTTGAGTTCCACCTTGTTGCAACGTCTATGATTAGGCGATGCTGGGGAAGGTTCAAAGAACGCTGATAGGTCTGCATACGGCTGGAGTGTACAGGCGAACGGCGGATATGTGCGCAAAGTCCACGCACTTTGAGGAGCAGGTCGGATAACCCCGGATAACTTTTCAGGAAGCACTGCACCACCAGGTTTAAGGTGTGAGCCAGGCAAGGAATGTGTTTCAGTTGGGAAAGGGAGATGGCAGCCATGAAATTCCTTCCGTTATCACTCACTACCTTGCCTGCCTCAAGATCTACAGTGCCCAGCCACGACTGCGTTTCTTGCTGCAAGAACTCGGACAGAACTTCCGCGGTGTGTCTATTGTCGCCCAAACACTTCATAGCCAATACAGCCTGCTGACGTATGCCAGTAGCTGCCCCATAATGGGAGACCTGGTGTGCAACAGTGGCAGGTGCGGATGGAGTGTTTGTGCGACTGCGGTCTGTGGACGAGCTCTTGCTTCTGCAGGAGGACGAGGAGGAGGAGGAGGAGGAGGAGGGGGTGCGAACGGCTACAGACAACTGTTTACTAGACCGTGGGCTAGGCAGAACTGTCCCAAACTTGCTGTCCCCTGTGGACCCTGAATCCACCACATTTACCCAGTGTGCCGTGATGGACACGTAACGTCCCTGGCCATGCCTACTGGTCCATGCATCTGTTGTCAGGTGCACCTTTGTGCTCACAGATTGCCTGAGTGCATGGACGATGCGCTCTTTAACATGCTGGTGGAGGGCTGGGATGGCTTTTCTGGAAAAAAAGTGTCGACTGGGTAGCTCGTAGCGTGGTACAGCGTAGTCCATCAGGTCTTTGAAAGCTTCGCTTTCAACTAACCGGTAGGGCATCATCTCTAACGAGATTAGTCTAGCTATGTGGGCGTTCAAACCCTGTGTACGCGGATGCGAGGCTAAGTATTTCCTTTTTCTATCCATAGTCTCATGTAGGGTGAGCTGGACTGGAGAGCTGGAGATCGTGGAACTAGCGGGGGTGCCGGTGGACATGGCAGACTGAGAGACGGTGGGAGATGGTATTGTTGCCGCCGGTGCCCTAGATGCAGTGTTTCCTACTACGAAACTGGTGATTCCCTGACCCTGACTGCTTTGGCCTGGCAAAGATACCTGCACAGATACAGCAGGTGGTGCGCTAAATGGTGGTCCTACACTGCCGGAAGGGATGTTGCGTTGATGACTAGCTTCATTGGCCGAGGGTGCAACAACCTTAAGGGACGTTTGGTAGTTAGTCCAAGCTTTCAAATGCATGGTGGTTAAATGTCTATGCATGCAACTAGTATTGAGACTTTTCAGATTCTGACCTCTGCTTAAGGAAGTAGAACATTTTTGACAGATGACTTTGCGCTGATCAATTGGATGTTGTTTAAAAAAATGCCAGACTGCACTCTTTCTAGCATCGGATACCTTTTCAGGCATTGCAGACTGAGCTTTAACCGGATGGCCACGCTGTCCTCCACCAGGTTTTGGCTTTGCCACGCGTTTTGGGCAAGATACGGGCCCGGCAGATGGAACCTGTGGCGATGTTGATGCCTGCTGCGGCCCCTCCTCCTCCTCTGCTTCAGAACTGCTGCCGCCTGCACCCTGTTCCCCCAATGGCTGCCAATCGGGGTCAAGAACTGGGTCATCTAATAACTCTTCTTGTACCTCCTGCGCAACTTCGTCTGTGTCACCGTGTCGTTCGGTGGTATAGCGTTCGTGATGGGGCAACATAGTCTCATCAGGGTCTGATTCTTGATCAGCACCCTGCGAGGGCAATGTTGTGGTCTGAGTCAAAGGACCAGCATAGTAGTCTGGCTGTGGCTGTGCGTCAGTGCACTCCATGTCAGATTCAATTTGTAATGGGCATGGACTGTTAACTGCTTCACTTTCTAAGCCAGGGACGGTATGTGTAAAGAGCTCCATGGAGTAACCCGTTGTGTCGCCTGCTGCATTCTTCTCTGTTGTTGTTTTTGCTGAAGAGGACAAGGAAGTGACTTGTCCCTGACCGTGAACATCCACTAACGACGCGCTGCTTTTACTTTTACCAGTTTCACGAGAGGAGGCAAAAGAGCTAGAGGCTGAGTCAGCAAGATAAGCCAAAACTTGCTCTTGCTGCTCCGGCTTTAAAAGCGGTTTTCCTAATCCCAGAAAAGGGAGCGTTCGAGGCCTTGTGTAGCCGGACGACGAACCTGGCTCCACAGCTCCAGACTTAGGTGCAATATTTTTTTCCCCACGACCACCTGATGCTCCACCACTACCACTACCCTCATTACCAGCTGACAATGAACGCCCCCGGCCACGACCTCTTCCACTAGACTTCCTCATTGTTTTAAAAACGTAACCAAACTAACGTTATTTGTTGCAGTCACACAACTTACACGGTGAGCTATAACTTCAGTATGATTTAGCTACCCCTTTACAGGTTGGTGAGACCACAGCGAAAATCAGGCCCAATGTTACACACTCTTTTTTTGGTGGCTGCAAATTAGAGAGATGCCCCACACGCAGGACTGTCACTGAAGCACAAATGTTAATATTAATGTCACACTATTATTTTTTTTTTATTTTTATTTTTTTCAGGAACACTTTAGAAACCCCCCCAAAAAAAAAAAATAGATTTTTGCAGGGAGAATTTAGAAAACAAATGTAACAAACTATATGCTTTCTATGGGCCACTGAGTGAGAGATGACGCACACAGGAATCAGGAGTGGCACACAAGCCCAGAGGCCAATATTTTTCTACCAATGATTGATGGAGTTATTTTCTCTGGTAGATTTTGGAACCCAAATCAAGGAAAAAAAATATAGGCTTTCTATGGACCACAATTGGAGAGAGAGAGAGAGAGAGAGAGAGAGAGATGGCACACCCAGGAGTCAAGACTGGCACACAAGCAGAAAGGCCAATATTAATCTCCCACTGTTTTTTTTGGTTGTTTTTTTTTTTTTTTTTTCAGGGAGACTTTAGAAAAAAAAATAATAAAAAAAATATGATTTTATCAGGAAGAATTTAGAAACCAAATAAAATAAATTTATAAAACAAATAAAAACAAAAATAGGCGTTCTATGGCCCACTGACTGAGAGATGACGCACACAGGAGTCAGGAGTGGCACACAAGCCCAGAGGCCAATATTTTTCTACCAATGATTGATGTAGTTATTTTCTCTGGTAGATTTTGGAACCCAAATCAAGGAAAAAAAATATAGGCTTTCTATGGACCACAATTGGAGAGAGAGAGAGAGAGAGAGAGAGAGAGAGATGGCACACCCAGGAGTCAAGACTGGCACACAAGCAGAAAGGCCAATATTAATCTCCCACTGTTTTTTTTGGTTGTTTTTTTTTTTTTTTTTCAGGGAGACTTTAGAAAAAAAAATAATAAAAAAAATATGATTTTATCAGGAAGAATTTAGAAACCAAATAAAATAAAATGATTTTTTCAGGGAGAATTTATAAAACAAATAAAACCAAAAATAGGCGTTCTATGGCCCACTGACTGAGAGATGACGCACCCAGGAGTCAAGACTGGCACACAAGCAGAAAGGCCAATATTAATCTCCCACTGTTTTTTTTTTTTTTTTTTTCAGGGAGACTTTAGAAAAAAAAATAATAAAAAAAATATGATTTTATCAGGAAGAATTTAGAAACCAAATAAAATAAAATGATTTTTTCAGGGAGAATTTAGAAAACAAATAAAACCAAAAATAGGCGTTCTATGGCCCACTGACTGAGAGAGAGAGAGAGATGGAACGCTTAGTACTGGCACACAAGCCCAAAGGGCAATATTAATCTCCCTTTTTTTTTCAGGGAGAATTTCTAAAACCCAAAAAAAAAAAAAAAATAGGCTTTCTATGGCCCACTATTTGTGAGAGAGATGGGACGCTCAGGACTGGCACAGATGGCACGCTCAGGACTGGCACAGAAGCCCAGAGGCCAATATTAATCTCCCTTTTTTTCTGGGAGAATTTATAAAACCAAAAAAATATTTAAATAGGCTTTCTATGGCCCACTATTTGTGAGAGAGATGGCACGCTCAGGACTGGCACAGATGGCACGCTCACAACTGGCACACAAGCCCAGAGGCCAATATTAATCTCCCTTTTTTCAGGGAAAATTTATAAAACCAAAAAAAAAATTAAATAGGCTTTCTATGGCCCACTATTTGTGAGAGAGATGGCACGCTCAGGGCTGGCACAGATGGCACGCTCACAACTGGCACACAAGCCCAGAGGCCAATATTAATCTCCCTTTTTTCAGGGAAAATTTATAAAACAAAAAAAAAAATTAAATAGGCTTTCTATGGCCCACTATTTGTGAGAGAGATGGCACGCTCAGGACTGGCACAGATGGCACGCTCACAACTGGCACACAAGCCCAGAGGCCAATATTAATCTCCCTTTTTTTCAGGGAGAATTTATAAAACCAAAAAAAAAATTAAATAGGCTTTCTATGGCCCACTATTTGTGAGAGAGATGGCACGCTCAGGGCTGGCACAGATGGCACGCTCACAACTGGCACACAAGCCCAGAGGCCAATATTAATCTCCCTTTTTTCAGGGAAAATTTATAAAACAAAAAAAAAAATTAAATAGGCTTTCTATGGCCCACTATTTGTGAGAGAGATGGCACGCTCAGGACTGGCACAGATGGCACGCTCACAACTGGCACACAAGCCCAGAGGCCAATATTAATCTCCCTTTTTTTCAGGGAGAATTTATAAAACCCAAAAAAAAATAAAATAGGCTTTCTATGGCCCACTATTTGTGAGAGAGATGGCACACTCAGGACTGGCACACAAGCCCAAAGGCCAATATTAATCTCCCACTGTATTTTTATCAGGGAGAATTTATACACCCCACAAAAAAAAATACAGAAAAATGAAAAGGCTTTCTATGGCCCACTATGTGAGAGAGATGGCACACACAGGGATGGCACTCTAGCAGAAATGCCAAATTGCCAATCTTAATCTCCCACCAAAAAAAAAAAAAAAAAAAAAACAGGGAATGTCCTACAATTACTATCTCCCTGCCTGCAGTAATCTCAGCCAGGTATGGCAGGCAGCTACTATCTCCCTGCCTGCAGTAATCTCAGCCAGGTATGGCAGGCAGCAATAAGGAGTGGACTGATGCACAAATGAAATAAAAAGTGTGGACAAACAAAAAAGATAGCTGTGCAGAAAGGAAGGAACAAGAGGATTTGTGCTTTGAAAAAAGCAGTTGGTTTGCACAGCGGCGTACACACAGCAATGCAGCTATCAGGGAGCCTTCTAGGGCAGCCCAATGAGCTACAGCGCTGAGGGGAAAAAAAAAAAAAAAAAAAACTTCCACTGTCCCTGCACACCGAGGGTGGTGTTGGACAGTGCAAATCGCTGCAGCACAAGCGGTTTTGTGGTTAATGGACCCTGCCTAACGCTATCCCTGCTTCTGACAAAGCGGCAGCAACCTCTCCCTAAGCTCAGATCAGCAGCAGTAAGATGGCGGTCGGCGGGAACGCCTCTTTATAGCCCCTGTGACGTCGCAGACAGCAAGCCAATCACTGCAATGCCCTTCTCTAAGATGGTGGGGACCAGGACCTATGTCATCACGCTGCCCACACTCTGCGTTTACCTTCATTGGCTGAGAAATGGCGCTTTTCGCGTCATTGAAACGCGACTTTGGCGCGAAAGTCGCGTACCGCATGGCCGACCCCGCACAGGGGTTGGATCGGGTTTCATGAAACCCCGACTTAGCCAAAAGTCGGCGACTTTTGAAAATGTTCGACCCGTTTCGCTCAACCCTAGTCGTGAATTCTGTTGTCGGGCTCCCTCCTGTGGTCATGAATGGTACTTCGGCTGGTTCTGTCCATGGACTTCCTCTGGTGGGTGTTTCTGAGTTTCACAGGTGACGAGGTTAATTCGTTAGCTGCTGCTCTATTTAACTCCACTTAGATCTTTGCTCCATGCCACCTGTCAATGTTCCAGTATTGGTCTGTTCACTCCTGGATCGTTCTTGTGACCTGTCTTCCCATCAGAAGCTAAGTTCCAGCTTGTATTTCTTTGGTTTGCTATTTTTCTGTCCAGCTTGCTATTTAATTTGTTGTCTTGCTTGCTGGAAGCTCTGGGACGCAGAGGGAGCGCCTCCGCACCGTGAGTCGGTGCGGAGGGTCTTTTTGCGCCCTTTGCGTGGTCTTTTTGTAGGTTTTTGTGCTGACCGCAAAGTAACCTTTCCTATCCTCGGTCTGTTCAGTAAGTCGGGCCTCACTTTGCTAAATCTATTTCATCTCTGTGTTTGTATTTTCATCTTTACTCACAGTCATTATATGTGGGGGGCTGCCTTTTCCTTTGGGGAATTTCTCTGAAGCAAGGTAGGCTTTATTTTTCTATCTTCAGGGCTAGCTAGTTTCTTAGGCTGTGCCGAGTTGCATAGGGAGCGTTAGACGCAATCCACGGCTATTTCTAGTGTGTTTGATAGGTTTAGGGATTGCGGTCAGCAGAGTTCCCACGTCCCAGAGCTCGTCCTTATTATCAGTAACTATCAGGTCATTCCATGTGCTCTTAACCACCAGGTCCATTATTGTCCTGACCACCAGGTCATAACAGACAACTTCTTCCAGCCAGGACTCAGCTGCAGAGAATACAACAGACAAATTTCACTTCTCACATTCCAGCCATCATCATCTATTCCCAACCTGCACAAACTCCTCATCCTGCTTATACCCCATTACTGAGCAGCTGCTGCCATATGTGACCCTATTACTGCACCTGATACCCCAATACTGGGCCGCTGCTGCCGTATGTGTCTATATTACTGCATATGCTGTGTGGTTCTCTGTGCTTTCTAAATTCTAAAGCAACCCTCTATAATATAGTAATGCCGGGTGCAAGTGCCCTAGAAAACAGTGCCCATATTTTGCTCCCTAGAAAGTAATAATGCCCTGTGTGCCGCTTTGACAGTCACAGTAACTTGAGTTGCCCTATAACATTATAAGTGTCCACTTTACATTTAATAATGTCCAGAGTCTCCCCTGTACAGCTCCCCTATACACAGTATGATTCTCTCTTATACACAGTATAATGCCCCCTTACTGTATAGTATCAGCCACACAGTATACTGACCTTTTAGTAGCTCCCAAACTGTTTAATGGCTCCAACACTGTATGATGGCCCCTTCACTGTAATCCCCACACTGTACGGTGGCCCCCTCATTGCAATCTCCACACTGTATGATGTCCTCCTAGATAGCCTCCATATAGCATAATGCACCAGATCGTCCTAAATATAGTATAATGCACTCCCCATAGGCCTACTCTATATTGCATAATGCAGCCCCCATAGGCAGACTCTATAGCATAAGGCAGCCCCCATAGGCAGACTCTATAGCACAAGGCAGCACCCCCATAGGCAGACCCTATAGCACAAGACAGCACCCCTATAGGCAGACCCTATAGCACAAGACAGCACCCCCATAGGCAGACCCTACAACACAAGGCAGCACGCCCATAGGTAGACCCTGTAGCACAAGGCAGCACCCCTATAGGCAGACCCTGTAGTGTAAGGCAACACCCACATAGGCAGACCCTGTAGTATAAGGCAGCACCCACATAGGCAGGCCCTGTAGTATAAGGCAGCACCCCAAAGGCAGACCATGTAGTATAAGGCAGCACCCCCATAGGCAGACCCTGTAGTATAAGGCAGCACCTCCATAAGCAGACCTGTTGTGAGTTCTGTTTTTGGGCTCCCTCTGGTGGTTACTGATGGTACTGGGTGATTTGTGTTCTGCTGTCTCTGGTGTCCACCTGTTCTATTAGGATTTGGGAGTTTCCTATTTAACCGGGCTTTCTTGTCTTTTCCCCGCCGGCTATCAAGGTTATCAGAGTGTTTTGTTACCTCAGCTTCTGGCTTCAGTAATCTTCAGGACAAGCTAAGTTTTTGATTTTCTTGTTCCACGTTTTGCTTTATTTTTGTCTTGTCCAGCTTGCATATAATTGTTTCTTTGCTGCTGGTTGCTCTAGTGGGCTGTAATTGCTCCTCATGTTCCATGAGTTGGAACATGAGTTCAAGTAATTGCAGGATGGTTTTTTGAAGGGTTTTTTGCTGACCGCGCAGTTTACTTTTGTATCCTCTGCTATCTAGTTTTAGCGGGCCTCATTTTGCTGAATCTGTTTTCATACTGTGTATGTGCCTTCCTCTCATTTCACCGTCATTATATGTGGGGGGCTGCTATTTCTGTGGGGTATTTCTCTGGAGGCAAGAGAGGTCTGTGTTTCTTCTAATAGGGGAAGTTAGATCTTCGGCTGGTGCGAGACGTCTAGGATCAACGTAGGCACGTTCCCCGGCTATTGTTATTTGTGCGTTCAGGTTTAGGGTCGCGGTCAGCTCAGGTTCCATCACCCTAGAGCTCGTTGGTGCTTGTCCTTTTGTGATTCCCTGCCATTGGAATCATGACACAGACCCTGTAGTATAAGGCAGCACCCCCATAGGCAGACCCTGTAGTATAAGGCAGCAGCCCCATAGGCAGACACTGTAGTATAAGGCAGCACCCCATAGGCACACCCGGTGTCACAATCAACTGCAGATGCGGCCCAACCCATAGACGCCCCCAAGCCGACCAACCTCAGAAGGCATGGGGCGCGCGTCCCCTGGGGACGCTATTTGGACCCTTTAAACCGCAGAGGGGGACCCGGCCTAACCGAACTAGGGAAGGGCAACGACCGCGGTTCTGTGGCAGCTGAGCATGTGGACAAGGAAAGAGACACGTAGGACTATAATACACCGCACAACTTCAGGTATAGAGAAAGTAAAGTTTACTAAAGTAAAGTCACACAGTACATAAACAAAACATGATGATGTCAGGCTCCCGATTCCACACCTCAGAAGGGTATCACCTAGTGGACCCCAAGGCACCAACAGATCACCGAGGCACACATAGGTGGGATATCAGGACACAGGCAACACATCAGGGTACAAGAGGACATCAGGGCGCAGGCAAGAAATAAGGACATCTGGACCCGGAGTCACCGGCAGACATCAGACAGGAGTCGTTCGGTTCCGGACATCCGACACGACCTACAGGCACCACCAGAGTCATCAGGCTCCAAGCTCCAGACAGCGGTCATCAGGTTCCAGACTGCGGTCGTCAGGCTCCGGGCATCGGACCTAGGAAGGAACTCAAACGTGATGGTGCAAACACCGCCGTACTGGACATGAGCCAGACGGGGTTAACACTGCATGGTAGTCAGAGCACAGAGTAGTAAATGCTCAGCAGAAACACCAGTTTCAGGAGACTCAAAGTCACTGGGAGTGAGGCTCCAGATGCAGAGGGATTCCAGGACATAATCACAGCAGACACAGTTCAGACAGGTTCAAGTACAGGACAGGATCAAGGATTCAGGCCTGGACATACCGCCTTCAGGACAGGCACCAGAACATGACAAAACAGGAATCAAGGCAAGGACTTTGGTACCAAAACATAGACAGGAGAGGTGCAGGAACACAAACACACCTAGAAAACCAAATACAGACAGAATGGCGTGACACCTTGTAGTATAAGGCAGCACCCCCATAGGCAGACCCTGTAGTATAAGGCAGCACTCCCATAGGCAGGCCCTGTAGTATAATGCAACACTCCCATAGGCAGACCCTGTAGCATAAGGCAGCACCCCATAGACAGACCCTGTAGTTTAAGGCAGCACCCCCGAAGACATACTCTGTAGTATAATGCCCCCCCATAGGCAGACCCTGTAGTATAAGGCAGCACCCCATAAAAAATAATACTCACCTCTCTTCCTCCTTGTTCCCGCTGCTCTCTGAGCTCTCGCTCATCTACTTATAGCGGGCGTCGGGTGGTGACGTCTTCGCATCCAGTCAATGTCAGCGTCTGGGATGTCAGATGCTGACAGGGGGATGATGGGAGAAGGAGCGCAGCGCTCCTTCCCTCATCAATGCGGTCAGCTGTATTGGCTAAATGTCGATACAGCTGACCTTGCGATGATGGGCGGGGGGCCCACTGCTCGCACCAGGCCCCCCGCCTGCTCAGAGGCCCCATAGCGGCAGAGCAGGGAGATCAATTCTCCCAGCTCTGCCGCAGAATGTAACTGTATCGGAATGCTATGCGCACTGATACAGTTACAGTAGCGTAGGTCCAGTTGGGCCCCCTCTGAGCACCGGGCCTGGGGCGATGGCCTCCTCTGCTCCCCCGGTAGCTACGCTACTGCAGAGAGGGATTAAAAGAGGGTAATTGTCAGGAATACTTTTTACAATTAAAGGACTTTTCTCTGTGTTTTTTTTGACTACCGGATTTAATAATGGGGGCATTTGATAGATACCTCTCCATTACCAACCACTGGGCTTAATGTCAGCGGACATTACACAGCTGACATTAACCCCAAAACTATTACCCTGATTTCTGACGCACCAGGGAAATCTAGAAGAGCCGAGTCTAAGCGCCAGAATTGGCATATGTAATGGATGAGCCATTTCTGGGACGGCTGAGGGCTGGTGTTATCCGTCTGGGAAGCCGCCAATATTATATTAATACAGTATCAGCCTGCAGCTGTCTGCTTAGCCTTTGCTGATTATTAAATACTAGATTGTGGCCCGATTCTAACGCATTGGGTATTCTACAATATGCATGTCCCCGTAGTATATGGACAATGATGATTCCAGAATTCGCGGCAGACTGCCCATCGCTGATTGGTCGAGGCAACCTTTATGACATCATCGTCGCCATGGCAACCATTATGACATCATCGTCGCTGTGCCCGTTGCTGAGTGGTCGAGGCCTGGCGGCAGACGGAAAAACCCTTAGACAATTATATATATAGATAGAGGGGACCCCACTCCTTTGTTTTCTTTGAATAAATAAGCTACACATGCACTGCACTAATTATATATCTCACTGACATATTTCTATTCTATCTATTGTAGGGCTGCAGTTGAGGCAGGCACAGGAAGCGGAACTACTACAATGTCCAAGCAAGTTTATTAAACTGCATAAACCGCTCTGGATAGAAAAACAAATTAACAGCCTTTTCCAGCACAACGTGAAACAAACAGAAATCAAGCAGTCCATAAAGCACTGCACTAGCACAAAAGGCCCGCCAAAATCTAGAGACAAACTGATAACCTCTGTCAGACACAATATTCTCCGGAATGCCATGCAAACGAACCACATGCTGAAAAAACAATGGAACCAGATCAGAGGAGGGGAAAATAACATACGCAGAGATGAAATCAGATTTTAGCATAGTAGGCCAGTCTAGCTTGATAGATAGGACAGGAAAGGATACTGTGCGGTCAGTATAAAAACTACAAAACAATCCACGCAGAGTTTACAAAATCTCCACACCTGACTAAAGGTGTGGAGGGTAAATCTGCTTCCCAGAGCTTCCAGCTAACAGAAAAAATCCATAATGACAAGCTGGACAAAAATAGAATGCACAGAACAATAAGTCCACAACATGTGGACTGAAATGAGCAAAGCCAGAACTTATCTTTGCAGAACTGGTCAGGAAACCAGGAGAATCCAAGCAGAGATGTGAATCCAGCCAGAGAACATTGACAAGTGGCATAGGCTGAAGACTAGAGCCAGGTTAAATAGCAGAGCCAGGAGAGACAATTAGTGAAAGCAGCTGCTAAAGCTAAACCCAAGGAGCGGCAGTTCCACTCAAAACCACCAGAGGGAGCCCAAGAGCAGAATTCACAAAAGTGCCATTTACAACCACCGGAGGGAGCCCAAGAACGGAATTCACAACAGACCTGTTCTCTTCAACATATTCATTAATGATCTGGTAGAAGGTTTACACAGTAAAATATCGATATTTGCAGATGATACAAAACTATGTAAAGCAGTTAATACAAGAGAAGATAGTATTCTGCTACAGATGGATCTGGATAAGTTGGAAACTTGGGCTAAAAGGTGGCAGATGAGGTTTAACAATGATAAATGTAAGGTTATACACATGGGAAGAAGGAATCAATATCACCATTACACTCTGAACGGGAAACCACTGGGTAAATCTGACAGGGAGAAGGACTTGGGGATCCTAGTTAATGATAAACTTACCTGGGGCAGCCAGTGCCAGGCAGCAGCTGCCAAGGCAAACAGGATCATAGGGTGCATTAAAAGAGGCCTGGATACACATGATGAGAGCATTATACTGCCTCTGTACAAATCCCTAGTTAGACCGCACATGGAGTACTGTGTCCAGTTTTGGGCACCGGTGCTCAGGAAGGATATAATGGAACTAGAGAGAGTACAAAGGAGGGCAACAAAATTAATAAAGGGGATGGGAGAACTACAGTACCCAGATAGATTAGCGAAGTTAGGATTATTTAGTGTAGAAAAAAGACGACTGAGGGGCGATCTAATAACCATGTATAAGTATATAAGGGGGCAATACAAATATCTCGCTGAGGATCTGTTTATACCAAGGAAGGTGACGGGCACAAGGGGGCATTCTTTGCGTCTGGAGGAGACAAGGTTTTTCCACCAACATAGAAGAGGATTCTTTACTGTTAGGGCAGTGAGAATCTGGAATTGCTTGCCTGAGGAGGTGGTGATGGCGAACTCAGTCGAGGGGTTCAAGAGAGGCCTGGATGTCTTCCTGGAGCAGAACAATATTGTATCATACAATTATTAGGTTCTGTAGAAGGACGTAGATCTGGGGATTTATTATGATGGAATATAGGCTGAACTGGATGGACAAATGTATTTTTTCGGCCTTACTAACTATATGTTACTATGTGTGGCCATTATACAGTATGGAGCATCATGTGTGGCCATTATACAGTACTGAGCATCATGTGGGGCCATTATACAGCATTGAGCATCATATGTGGCAATATTTTTTTGTTTATAATTATTGTTTACGAAATAGTGTGATCAGCAGTGCTAAATGGATGTGGTTGGGATGTGGATATAGATGTGTCTAGTTGTGAAATGGGTGTGGTCAGAGGCATGGCCTAAAATTTTCCACGGCGCGCTGCGTGCACTGCAAACTTTATCCCTCTTTTCCTTCTTCAAAAGTTGGGAGATATGCTTGATTACAACTCGGTGATGCGCCCTAATAGTCGAGGAGGAACTCAGCAGATGACTGTGCTATTACTGAAGATAATCTCTATATAAAGACCAACATAGATATTACCGCCATATGGTCAGTGGTAGATACAAGTCCTACAGAACATATAAGAGATCACAGCACAGTTACAGATAATGACTTACCGCTGATGTTCTTTCTGATGGAATCGTTCACTTTTCCCGTCTTTTCCATCTCGCCCAGACCGACACGACAACTTCTTCCAGCCAGGACTCAGCTGCAGAGAATACAACAGACAAATTTCACTTCTCACATTCCAGCCATCATCATCTATTCCCAACCTGCACAAACTCCTCATCCTGCTGATACCCCATTACTGAGCCGCTGATGCCATATGTGACCCTATTACTGCACCTGATACCCCAATACTGAGCCGCTGCTGCTGTATGTGTCCATATTACTGCATATGCTGTGTGGTTCTCTGTGCTTTCTAAATTCTAAAGCAACCCTCTATAATATAGTAATGCCGGGTGCAAGTGCCCTAGAAAACAGTGCCCATATTTTGCTCCCTAGAAAGTATTAATGCCCTGTGTGCCGCTTTGACAGTCACAGTAACTTGAGTTGCCCTATAACATTATAAGTAGTGTTGAGCATTCCGATACCGCAAGTATCGGGTATCGGCCGATATTTGCGGTATCGGAATTCCGATACTGAATTCCGATACTTCCCGCGTATCGGATACCGGAATCGGAAGTTCCCAGAATTCAAATTGAACGCAGCAGCCAATGAGGAATGAATGAAAGTGTGGGCACATCCTGTTTAGCATGGTGGGCATGTAAGTACTGGCAAGGCTGGGATTGGCTGCTGAAATGATGTCACTCTGCACTATAAAAAAGCGCTGCCGCCATTTTGCGCTCACTCTGCTGTGATTTCAGTTAGGGACAGGACGCTGTGTTCTAACTGAGGGCCAGTCGAGCTAGCTAATTGCTTTATTTTCCTTTCCAAAGGCTAATTTAGCAAAACGCTGTGTGTTCTTCACTGTTCACCTTGCTCTTGCCTTGCAGCGCTATTTTAACAGCGTTCTGCAAGGTCTCTGTGTGTGTGTGTGTGTGCAGCTCACTCTGTAGTCTGTGTGCAGCCATATACCCGGTTGTATTCAGCTCAGGGGGGGTTCACACTGCCTCACACAGTTGTTCTTTTTTGCTCTTAGTGCAGCCTGCTGCACATTTTTTCTCAAATTTCCTATTAGTGTTTTTCCACCAGTCTCCAGCTCTATTGTGGAAAAACACTACATAGGATAACCTAGAGGGGGGTTTTTGGGCCTTGCAGCGCCGTTTACGGCTGTCTGCACGGTCTCCGTGTGAGCCCAGCTCGCCCTGTAGTCTGTGTGCAGCCATAGCCGGTTGGATTCAGCTCAGGGTTCGTTACTGGCTCATACCTTGAGAAAAATTTTACTTTTTTTCAAATAGTGCAGCCTGTTTAAAATTTGAAAAAAAAAATTCCTATTAGTGTCTTTCCACTCGTATCCAGCTAAATAGTGGAAAAACACTATATAGGATAACCTAGAGGAGGGTTTTTTGGCCTTGCAGCGCCGTTTACGGCTGTCTGCACGGTCTCCGTGTGAGCCCAGCTCGCCCTGTAGTCTGTGTGCAGCCATAGCCGGTTGGATTCAGCTCAGGGTTCGTTACTGGCTCATACCTTGAGAAAAATTTTCCTTTTTTTCAAATAGTGCAGCCTGTTTAAAATTTGAAAAAAAAAATTCCTATTAGTGTCTTTCCACTCGTATCCAGCTAAATAGTGGAAAAACACTATATAGGATAACCTAGAGGAGGGTTTTTTGGCCTTGCAGCGCCGTTTACGGCTGTCTGCACGGTCTCCGTGTGAGCCCAGCTCGCCCTGTAGTCTGTGTGCAGCCATAGCCGGTTGGATTCAGCTCAGGGTTCGTTACTGGCTCATACCTTGAGAAAAATTTTACTTTTTTTCAAATAGTGCAGCCTGTTTAAAATTTGAAAAAAAAAATTCCTATTAGTGTCTTTCCACTCGTATCCAGCTAAATAGTGGAAAAACACTATATAGGATAACCTAGAGGAGGGTTTTTTGGCCTTGCAGCGCCGTTTACGGCTGTCTGCACGGTCTCCGTGTGAGCCCAGCTCGCCCTGTAGTCTGTGTGCAGCCATAGCCGGTTGGATTCAGCTCAGGGTTCGTTACTGGCTCATACCTTGAGAAAAATTTTCCTTTTTTTCAAATAGTGCAGCCTGTTTAAAATTTGAAAAAAAAAAAAATTCCTATTAGTGTCTTTCCACCAGTCTCCAGCTCAATTGTGGAAAAACACTACATAGGATAACCTAGAGGTTTTTTTGGGGGCCTTGCAGCGCCGTTTACGGCTGTCTGCACGGTCTCTGTGTGAGCGCAGCTCGCCCTGTAGTCTGTGTGCAGCCATAGCCGGTTGGATTCAGCTCAGGGTGCGTTACTGCCTCATACCTTGAAAAACAATTTCCTTTTTTTCAAATAGTGCAGCCAGTTTAAAATTTGGAAAAAAAAATTCCTATTAGTGTCTTTCCACTTGTATCCAGCTAAATAGTGGAAAAACACTATATAGGATAACCTAGAGGAGGGTTTCTTGGCCTTGCAGCGCCGTTTACGGCTGTCTGCACGGTCTCCGTGTGATTTAAACTAGCTCTGTAGCCCGATCTGCACCAAAAAAAAGGTTAAGTTCACCAAACACAACTTACACTTGTGTAGGCCACATTTGAAAAATAATAAAGTTTAGTCCACAATTTACAACATTAGTGTTTCTTACACCTGTTAGGAGGAGCATTACAGGAATAAGCACACTAAGGCCTTAGTACTTTTCTGCTTATCTTTATCTGTCAACCAAGATGAAGAGGGCAGGGAGTAAGGCACGTGGGCGTGGGCGCGGAGCAGGGAGAGGAGCAGGGAGAGGACGTGGTGATTCTGTGCCTGCTGCGGGCGCCGGTGACTCGTCGTCACTCAGTTTCAGCAGGGAACAGTCCTTCATGCGCAGCTTTGTCGGAGAGCGCCGTGCACCGCTGCTGCGTGAAGACCAAATTGAAGCCGTTGTCGGGTGGATGGCAGCTAACGCCTCGGCATCGACTTCAGTTAGTGCCACATCCTCTCAGGCACAGAGCACTGGAGAGCAGCCATCTGTCTCTTCACCACCTGCCAAATTGGCCAGGCAGTCAGAGAGCCCAGGACAGGAGCCGTCTCTACTTCTGTTCTCTGAATCTCTTGGCTTGGAAACAGGGGGCCAGCCAAGCAGCATTGGAGAAATGGAAGAAGAGGCAGTGTGCAGTGATGCCCAACACCTTTTTCTCTCTGACTCTGAAGAGGCAGGTGGGCCAGTGCCTCCGGTGACCACAGCGCAGTACGCATCTGATGATGAAACTCAGGTGCCGCTTTCTCGTGCGTACTGTGCTGCTGAGACTACCCAGGAGGAGCAGTTGGTGGCAGAGGGTAGTGGAGATGATGAGGTCCTTGACCCATCGTGGCGTGAGGAACAGGAAGGTGGTGGGAGCAGCTCAGAGGAAGAGCTTCCTCTTACGGGCCAAAGAGGGAGAGGGAGGGGGAAGACTGCGGAGCCTGTAGCCTCCACTTTGGCACCCGTTAGGAGCCTGTCTCTTTCCAAAGCCAAAAAGGGCGCTCCCAAGACTTGCAGTGCCTGGTCCTTTTTTGACACAGTTGCAGATGACATTTGTTTTGTCAAATGCAAGCTGTGTCATCATAAAGTAAAAAGAGGGAAAAATGTCAGCAACCTCAATACCACAAATATGTGGAAACATGTGCGGACCAGGCACGCGGTGGAGTTACAGAAACACACTGAAGATGTAGGCCAACCAACAGCGGCAGCTACCACCTCTTCAGCTCGTGTTGCCTCTTCCTCCAGCTCACGCACAGCTGGTTTGGCTTCCTCCCAGAGACCTTGTGTAATTCCACCCACAGCACCACCTTCCCAGTCATCCTCACACTCCCAGTCTACTCTACAGCCATCGGTAGTACAGGCATGGGAGAAAAGGCGGGCATTCTCGGCCAACCACCCCCGAGCACAGGCTCTGAATGCAGGCATTGCCAAACTGTTGTCCCTGGAAATGCTCTCGTTCAGGCTGGTGGAGACTGACAGCTTCCGTGACTTGATGGCATTGGCAGTCCCACAGTACAAGGTGCCCAGCCGCTTTTACTTCAGCAGGCAGGCTGTCCCTGCCCTGCACAGGCATGTTGAGGCAAACATAAAACATGCGCTACTGAACGCCGTCAGTAGCAAGGTCCACCTCACCACCGATGCGTGGACCAGTCAGCATGGACAGGGGCGATATGTTTCCCTCACTGCCCATTGGGTTAATGTTGTTGAGCCAGGTACAGATCGTGCGAGTGGCGCAGGACGTGTCCTGCCCACTCCAAGGATTGCAGGAATCCAGTCTGTACGCATCGACTCCTCCTCTTACACCAGTTCCTCTGATTCCTCTCTGCAGGATCCGTCACAGTCCACCCCCACATGGACCCGTGAACGTTTACCTATGACCGACATGAGCACAGCCGTGGCCAAACGTCAGCAGGCCGTCTTGAAACTAGTTTCATTGGGGCATCGAAGCCACACAGCGCAGGAGCTCTGGAATGCCATAAAGCAGGAGAGCGATGTGTGGTTACTGCCAGCGAATCTCCAGCCAGGCATGGTAGTGTGTGACAATGGCCGAAATCTGGTGGCAGCTTTGGCCCTTGGCAACCTCACTCACATCCCATGTCTGGCACATGTGCTCAATTTGGTTGTGCAGAGTTTTCTGAGGGACTATCCGGATCTTGATGCCCTGCTGCACAAGGTCCGCCTAGAGTGTGCTCACTTGCGGCGTTCCAGCTTGGCCAGATCCCGCATTGCTGCTCTGCAGCGCCGATTCCGCCTTCCGGAACACCGCATCATATGTGACCTACCTACCCGGTGGAATTCCACGTTACATATGTTGGAGCGGTTGTGTGAGCAGCAGCAAGCAGTTATGGAGTACCAGCTGCATCAGGCGCAAAGAAGTCGCAGTCAGCGCCGATCAGACTTCACAACCACAGAGTGGGCCACTATGAAGGACGTCTGCCAGGTTTTGCGTCCTTTTGATTATTCCACGCGGATGGCAAGTGCAGATGATGCACTAGTCAGCATGACTGTCCCCCTTATCTGCCTGCTTCAGCAAACTTTGCAAGGGTTAAGGGATGATGTGGTGGAAGAGGTGGAGGATGAGGAGTCACCTTTTCCATCAGCTTCTGGAGAGTCAGCGCCACGTGGTTCCTCACAAAGGGGTACGCAGGGGCCAATTTGTGAGGAGGATGAGGAGGAGTCAATGGAGGAGGAAGAGCTCCGTCCAGAGGAGGGAGCGACACAATTGTCCAGTGGTCAGTGTGTACAGCGAGGGTGGGGTGATGACGAGCGGGCAGAGATCATGTCTCAAGCAGGGGACAGCGTTTCTGGGCCGGTTGGCACTCTGCAGCACATGGTGGATTTCATGCTGCAGTGCCTGAGAAACGACCGCCGCATCGACCACATTCTCAACATGCCTGATTATTGGGTGTTCACCCTCCTCGATCCTCGCTACCGGGACAACGTCCAAAACCTCATCCCTGCGTTGACCCGGGAGCGTAAATTGCGGGAGTACCACGACACACTGGTGAATTCCATCATCTTCTCCTGTCCAACTGAGAGGAGTGCTGCTAGTGCTTTACAAAGCAGCTCAGTGCGTCGAGGCAGTGGGGGAGGCTCTGCCCAAAGAGGGAGCAGAAGCAGTGCCTCTGCCCAAGGCAAGCCCAGTATGGCACAACTCTGGCACACTTTTGTGTGCCCGCCCCAAATGTCTACACCATCACCGGCGGCTCCAGTCAGCAGGAGGCAACGGTTCCGTCAGATGGTGACAGACTACATGGCTTGCCCTCTTACTGTACTCCCAGACGGCTCTTCCCCGTTCAAGTTTTGGGTCTCTAAGCTGGATACATGGCCAGAGCTAAGCCAGTATGCATTGGAGGTGCTGGCTTGCCCTGCGGCTAGTGTCTTATCGGAACGTGTCTTTAGTGCCGCAGGTGGTGTACTAACAGACCGTCGCATGCGACTATCCTCCGATAACGTTGACCGGCTTACTTTCCTGAAAATGAACCAGGCCTGGATCTCGCAGGAATTTGCCACTCCTCTGCCTGATTAAGTAATTGGGTGTCATCCAGGTCTCCTGCTGTGTTCATCTTTCTACCACCTGAACTGCTATTCCTGGGCTCCAACTCCGCCAGTTGCGGCTCAGAAGTGCAGGCTGCACAGTAAAAACATACGACCCAGTGTTATTGGGTTTCAGTAACGTCAGCTGATCCCCAGCTGTGTAGCCGGCAATGTGTCCTGCGACCGCCACGCTGGCACAACAACCTAAATGTAAGGGAACCTGTCCCCCCCCCCCCCGTCGTTTGTTACTGAAAGAGCCATCTTGTGCAGCAGTAATGCTGCACAAGGAAAAGGTAGCTCTTTTTTTTTAGCTCTTTGCACACGCAGAACTTAACACTTATAAAATGTGTTCACTGATACCGTTATACCGTCCCGGAGCTGGGACTTTCCTTCGTAATGTGACGCAGCACAGCCGTCATTCCTACCCCCTTGGTGCCATGCGCTGCCTCCTCAGCGTTGTTTTAAGCTGTCACGGAGCCTGCGCTGTTCTGTTATCCCTTGGGCATGCCCTATTTGCGCTGCCTGTCTTCTGACATAATTTGGTGTCAGGCTGGCTGCGCCTGTGCGGCCGCGGTGCCCGAGATCCCGCCTCGCAGTGTCTTCTGATTGAGTCACACTGCGGGCCTGGGATCCATGGGCATGCGCAGTGCATATCTTCCCCTCGGGCTCTCGCTCATTTCCCTCCGCCTTCTTTAGACTGTGCGCCGTCAGCTGATCCCTAGCATGCCACGGCCGTGACACCGCACAGTCTGAAGAAGAGGGAAGGAGGGGAGTGAGAGTCGAGGTTATGCACTGTGCATGCCCATGGTTCCAAGGCCCGCAGTGGGATTACGTTAGATGAGACTGCGAGGTGGGATCTGGAGCAGCGTGGACGCACAGGCACTGACAGCCTGACACCAAATTATGTCAGAAGACAGGCAGCGCTAATTGGGCATGGCCAAGGGCTAACAGAACAGCGCAGGCTCCGTGGCAGCTTAAAACAACGCTGAGGAGGCAGCGCACGGCATCAAGGGGATAGGAATGACAGCTGTGCTGTGTCCCATTACGAAGGAAATTCGCACCTCCGGAACGGTTTAACGGTATAAAGGGACACATTTTTAGTGTTTACTTCGGTGTTTGCAAGGAGCATAATTAAAAGAGCAACCTTTTCCTTTTGCATCCTTAGTGCTGCACAACATGGCTCTTTCAGCTACAAACGTCTTGAGGGGGGGGGTTAAAGGTTTCCTTTCAACTTGCTCCAATCAGGCTTCGGCCTACACTCTGTTCCTCTGCTCCTCCTGCTGTCCCTGGGCTCTAACACCGCCAGTTGGTGCCTGGAAGTGCTGTGTGCACAGTCAACAGTCGCTCCTCTGTTATTGGGGTTCAGTAACGTCAGCTGATCCCCAGCTGTGTGTGCGGCAATACCTCCAATCTGCTCCTCCTGCTGTCCCTGGGCTCTAACACCGCCAGTTGGTGCCTGGAAGTGCTGTGTGCACAGTCAACAGTCGCTCCTCTGTTATTGGGGTTCAGTAACGTCAGCTGATCCCCAGCTGTGTGTGCGGCAATACCTCCAATCTGCTCCTCCTGCTGTCCCTGGGCTCTAACACCGCCAGTTGGTGCCTGGAAGTGCTGTGTGCACAGTCAACAGTCGCTCCTCTGTTATTGGGGTTCAGTAACGTCAGCTGATCCCCAGCTGTGTATCCGGCAACGTGTCATGCGACCGCCACGCTGGCACAACTAAAATGTAAGGGGACCTGTCCCCCCCCCCCCCCCTAGGCGTTTGTTACTGAAAGAGCCACCATGTGCAGCACTAATACTGCACAAGGGAAAGGTCGCTCTTGAAATTATGCTCCTTGCAAACGCTGAACTACACACTCATGTAATGTGTCCCCTCACACCGTCCAACCGTCCCGGAGGTGGGACTTTCCTTTGTAATGTGACGCAGCACAGCCGTCATTGCTACCCCCTTGGCACCGTGCGCTGCCTCCTTAGCGTTGTTTGATTCCGTCATGGACCCTGCGCTGTTATGTTATCCCTTGGCCATGCACAGTTTGCGCTGCCCGTCCTCTGACATCATTTGTTGTCGTCCTGGCTGCGCCTGTGCGTCCACGCTGCCCGAAATCACACCTCGCAGTGTCGTCTAATGTGATCCCACAGTGGGCCTGGTATCCATGGCCATGCGCAGTGCATATACTAGCCTCTCACTCCCCTTCTTCACGCTTCTTCAGACTAGGCGGCGTCAGCTGATCCCTAATAGCATGCCACGGCCGTGACGCCGCACAGTCTGAAGAAGCAGGAAGGAGGTGAGTGAGAGGCGATGATATGCACTGCGCATGCCCATGGATCCCTGGCCCGCAGTGGGACTACATTAGATGACACTGCAAGGTTGGATCTCGGGCAGCTTGGACGCACAGGCACTGCCAGCCTGACACCTACATGATGTCAGAAGACGGGCACCGCTAACTGTGCATGGCCAAGGGATAACATTACAGTGCGGGCTCCGTGACAGAACCAAACAACGTTGAGGAGGTGGTGCCCGGCACCAAGGGGGTTGGAATGACGGCTGTGCTGTGTCACATTACAAAGGAAAGTCCCACTTCCGGGATGGTTTGACGGTGTGAGGGGACACATTATATGAGTGTGTACTTCAGCGTTTGCAAGGAGCATAATTTTCGGAGCCACCATTTTCCATGTGCAGTATTACTGCTGTACAAGATGGCTCTTTCAGCAACAAATGCCTGGGGGGGGGGGTTAAAGGTTCCCTTTCAACTTGCTCCACTGCAGGCTTCGGCCTACACTCTGCTCCTCTTTGATTCCCTGGGTTTCAACACTGTCAGTTGCCACCTGGAAGTGTTGTCTACACAGAAAAAAACACTAGGTGATGTGTCAGTGGGGTTCAGCACCGCCAGCTGTTCCCCTGCTGTGTAGTCGGCAACGTGTCCAGCACAAGCCACGCTGGCACAACAGAACAAAAGCTGCCACCAGTGCAGGCTTCGGCCTACACTCTGCTCCTCTCCTCCTCCTGCTGACCCTGGGCTCAAACACCGCTAGTTTTTGCCCGGAAGTGCTAGCTGCACAGAGAAAAACACCAGCCAATGTGTTAGTGGGGTTCAGCAACGCCAGCTGTTCCCCTGCTGTGTAGCCGGCAACGTGACCTGCAAACGCCATGCAGGCACAGGAACTGAAATTAAAAGGGAACCTGGCCCCACCCCCCCAGGTGTTTCTATGTATAACAGCCACCTAGTACAGCAGTACTGCTGCATTTGTACAAGGTGGCTGACTTTTTCTCCTTGCCCACGTGGAACTCAACACGTACAAAATGTGTCTCATTGAGACCATTCCACTGTCCCTGAGGTGTGACTTTCCTTTGTAATGATACGCAGCACCCCCCTTGGTAGCGTTTCCCGTCTTTTGTCATCATGGTTAGCTGGCTGCGCCTGTGCATCCGCCCTGCTAGAAACAACGCCCCTCGTTGTCATATTTATTTTGTCAGCGAGGGTGTGGTTTATGGGCACGAGCAGTGCATATGTTCGCCTGTCTTAACTCATCTCCTTCCGCCTTCTTCAGACTGTGCGGCCTCCTGGCCGTGGTAGGCGATAAGGGATCAGCTGAGGCCGCCCAGTCTGGAGCAGGTGTAAGGACATGTGTAAGCGGCAAACCTATTTACTGCACAAGGCCACGAATCCCAGCCACGCAGTGTGATTTTTTGAAAACACACTGTGGGTCTGGGATTCATGTCCATCGCTAACCGCAACGGCCGACATGAAATGAGGTCAGAAGACAGGAAGCGCTCACAGCGCATGGCCAAGGGATCACAATAGCGCAGACTCCTGTACAGCAAATAACAACGCTCAGGAATCTGCGCCCAGTACCTAGGTGCAAATTTTGACACCTGTGCTGCGTCTCGTTAAAAAGACAAGTCACGCCTCCACAACTGTTTGACAGTATAATGGGCTAAATAGTGTACGTGTTTTAGTCAGCGTGTGCAAGGAGCAAAACAAATAGAGCAACCTTTTACTTGTGCAGCATTAATGCTGCACAAGGTGTGGCTCTTGTACCTTGCAACACCTGAGGGGGGGGTTAAAGGTAACCTTTGAAATTGGTTCAACTAGGCTTCGGCCTACACTCTGCTCCTCTACTCCTCCTGCTGACCCTGGGCTCAAACACCGCTAGTTTTTGCCCGGAAATGCTAGCTGCACAGAGAAAAACACCAGCCAATGTGTTAGTGGGGTTCAGCACCGCCAGCTGTTCCCCTGCTGTGTAGTCGGCAACGTGTCCAGCACAAGCCACGCTGGCACAACCGACCAAAAGCTGCCACCAGTGCAGGCTTCGGCCTACACTTTGCTCCTCTCCTCCTCCTGCTGACCCTGGGCTCAAACAACGCCAGTTTCTGCCCGGACATGCTAGCTGCACAGAGAAAAACACCAGCCAATGTGTTAGTGGGGTTCAGCACCGCCTGCTGTTCCCCCGCTGTGTAGCCGGCATCGTGTCCAGCACAAGCCACGCTGGCACAACCGACCAAAAGCTGCCACCAGTGCAGGCTTCGGCCTACACTTTGCTCCTCTCCTCCTCCTCCTGCTGACCCTGGGCTCTAACACCGCTAGTTTTTGCCCGGACATGCAATCTGCACAGAGAAAAACACCAGTCAATGTGTCAGTGGGGTTCAGCAACGCCAGCTGTTCCCCTGCTGTGTAGCTTGCAACGTGACCTGCAAACGCCACGCAGGCACATGAACTGAAATTGAAGGGAGCCTGCCCCCCACCCCCCCAGGTGTTTCTATGTATAACAGCCACCTTGTACAGCAGTACTGCTGCATTTGTACAAGGTGGCTGACTTTTTCTCCTTGCCCACGTGGAACTCAACACGTACAAAATGTGTCTCATTAGAGACCATTACAATGTCCCTGAGGTGTGACTTTCCTTTGTAATGACACGCAGCACCACCCTTGTTAGCGCTGCCCGTCTTTTGACATCATTGGTTAGCTGGCTGCGCCTGTGCATCTCCCCTGCTCGAAACAACGGCCCTCGGTGTCTTATTTTTTTGGACAGCGAGGGTGTGATTGATGGGCATGTGCAGTGCATATGTTTGCCTGTGTTCACTCATCTCCTTCCGCCTTCTTCAGACTGGGTGTCCTCATGGCCGCGGCAGGCGATAAGGGATCAGATGAGGCCGCCCAGTCTGAAGCAGGTGTAAGGACATGTGTGAGCGGCAAACATATTTAGTGCACCAGGGCACGAATCCCAGCACCGCAGTGTGATTTTTTAAAAACACACTGTGGGTCTGGGATTCATGTCCATCGCTAACCGCAACGGCCGACATGAAATGAGGTCAGAAGACAGGAAGCGCTCACAGCGCATGGCCAAGGGATCACAATAGCGCAGACTCCTGTACAGCAAATAACAACGCTCAGGAATCTGCGCCCAGTACCTAGGTGCAAATTTTGACACCTGTGCTGCGTCTCGTTAAAAAGACAAGTCACGCCTCCACAACTGTTTGACAGTATAATGGGCTAAATAGTGTACGTGTTTTAGTCAGCGTGTGCAAGGAGCAAAACAAATAGAGCAACCTTTTACTTGTGCAGCATTAATGCTGCACAAGGTGTGGCTCTTGTACCTTGCAACACCTGAGGGGGGGGTTAAAGGTAACCTTTGAAATTGGTTCAACTAGGCTTCGGCCTACACTCTGCTCCTCTACTCCTCCTGCTGACCCTGGGCTCAAACACCGCTAGTTTTTGCCCGGAAATGCTAGCTGCACAGAGAAAAACACCAGCCAATGTGTTAGTGGGGTTCAGCACCGCCAGCTGTTCCCCTGCTGTGTAGTCGGCAACGTGTCCAGCACAAGCCACGCTGGCACAACCGACCAAAAGCTGCCACCAGTGCAGGCTTCGGCCTACACTTTGCTCCTCTCCTCCTCCTGCTGACCCTGGGCTCAAACAACGCCAGTTTCTGCCCGGACATGCTAGCTGCACAGAGAAAAACACCAGCCAATGTGTTAGTGGGGTTCAGCACCGCCTGCTGTTCCCCCGCTGTGTAGCCGGCATCGTGTCCAGCACAAGCCACGCTGGCACAACCGACCAAAAGCTGCCACCAGTGCAGGCTTCGGCCTACACTTTGCTCCTCTCCTCCTCCTCCTGCTGACCCTGGGCTCTAACACCGCTAGTTTTTGCCCGGACATGCAATCTGCACAGAGAAAAACACCAGTCAATGTGTCAGTGGGGTTCAGCAACGCCAGCTGTTCCCCTGCTGTGTAGCTTGCAACGTGACCTGCAAACGCCACGCAGGCACATGAACTGAAATTGAAGGGAGCCTGCCCCCCACCCCCCCAGGTGTTTCTATGTATAACAGCCACCTTGTACAGCAGTACTGCTGCATTTGTACAAGGTGGCTGACTTTTTCTCCTTGCCCACGTGGAACTCAACACGTACAAAATGTGTCTCATTAGAGACCATTACAATGTCCCTGAGGTGTGACTTTCCTTTGTAATGACACGCAGCACCACCCTTGTTAGCGCTGCCCGTCTTTTGACATCATTGGTTAGCTGGCTGCGCCTGTGCATCTCCCCTGCTCGAAACAACGGCCCTCGGTGTCTTATTTTTTTGGACAGCGAGGGTGTGATTGATGGGCATGTGCAGTGCATATGTTTGCCTGTGTTCACTCATCTCCTTCCGCCTTCTTCAGACTGGGTGTCCTCATGGCCGCGGCAGGCGATAAGGGATCAGATGAGGCCGCCCAGTCTGAAGCAGGTGTAAGGACATGTGTGAGCGGCAAACATATTTAGTGCACCAGGGAACGAATCCCAGCACCGCAGTGTGATTTTTTAAAAACACACTGTGGGTCTGGGATTCATGTCCATCGCTAACCGCAACGGCCGACATGAAATGAGGTCAGAAGACAGGAAGCCCTCACAGCGCATGGCCAAGGGATCACAATAGCGCAGACTCCTGTACAGCAAATAACAACGCTCAGGAATCTGCGCCCAGTACCTAGGTGCAAATTTTGACACCTGTGCTGCGTCTCGTTAAAAAGACAAGTCACGCCTCCACAACTGTTTGACAGTATAATGGGCTAAATAGTGTACGTGTTTTAGTCAGCGTGTGCAAGGAGCAAAACAAATAGAGCAACCTTTTACTTGTGCAGCATTAATGCTGCACAAGGTGTGGCTCTTGTACCTTGCAACACCTGAGGGGGGGGTTAAAGGTAACCTTTGAAATTGGTTCAACTAGGCTTCGGCCTACACTCTGCTCCTCTACTCCTCCTGCTGACCCTGGGCTCAAACACCGCTAGTTTTTGCCCGGAAATGCTAGCTGCACAGAGAAAAACACCAGCCAATGTGTTAGTGGGGTTCAGCACCGCCAGCTGTTCCCCTGCTGTGTAGTCGGCAACGTGTCCAGCACAAGCCACGCTGGCACAACAGAACAAAAGCTGCCACCAGTGCAGGCTTCGGCCTACACTTTGCTCCTCTCCTCCTCCTGCTGACCCTGGGCTCAAACAACGCCAGTTTCTGCCCGGACATGCTAGCTGCACAGAGAAAAACACCAGCCAATGTGTTAGTGGGGTTCAGCACCGCCAGCTGTTCCCCCGCTGTGTAGCCGGCATCGTGTCCAGCACAAGCCACGCTGGCACAACCGACCAAAAGCTGCCACCAGTGCAGGCTTCGGCCTACACTTTGCTCCTCTCCTCCTCCTCCTGCTGACCCTGGGCTCTAACACCGCTAGTTTTTGCCCGGACATGCAATCTGCACAGAGAAAAACACCAGTCAATGTGTCAGTGGGGTTCAGCAACGCCAGCTGTTCCCCTGCTGTGTAGCTTGCAACGTGACCTGCAAACGCCACGCAGGCACATGAACTGAAATTGAAGGGAGCCTGCCCCCCACCCCCCCAGGTGTTTCTATGTATAACAGCCACCTTGTACAGCAGTACTGCTGCATTTGTACAAGGTGGCTGACTTTTTCTCCTTGCACACGTGGAACTCAACAAGTACAAAATGTGTCTCATTACAGACCATTACAATGTCCCTGAGGTGTGACTTTCCTTTTTAATGACACGCAGCACCCCCATTGTTAGCGCTGCCCGTCTCCTGACATCATTGGTTGGCTGGCTGTGCCTGTGCGTCCCCCCTGCCCGACACAACGCCCCCCCTTTGTCTCATATATTTTGACTGCGAGGGTGTGATTGATGGGCACGAGCAGTGCATATGTTCCCCTGTTTTCACTCCCCTCCTTCCGCCTTCTTCTGACTGTGCGGCCTCATGGCCGCGGCATGCGATAAGGGATCAGCTGAGGCCGCCCAGTCTGAAGCAGGTGTAAGGACATGTGTGAGCGGCGAACATATTTACTGCACAAGGCCACGAATCCCAGCACCGCAGTGTGACTTTAGGAAAAGCCACTGTGGGTCTGGGATTTATGGCCATCGTTAACCGCACCGGCCAACATGAAATGAGGTCATGAGACGGCCTGCACTAACAGGGTATTGCCAAGGGATAACACAAGAGCGCAGTTTCCTGTACTGCAAATAACAACGGTAAGGAATCTGCGCACAGCACCTAGGTGTAAATTTGTACACCTGTGCTGCGTCTCCTTAAAAAGACTAGTAGTCACGCCTCCACTACTGTTTGACAGTATAATGGGCTAAATAGTGTACGTGTTTAATTCAGCGTGTGCAAGGAGCAAAATTAAATAGAGCAACCTTTGACTTGTGCATCAATAATGCTGTTCAAGGTGTGGCTCTTGTACCTTGCAACACCTGAGGGGGGGGTTAAAGGTAACCTTTGAAATTGGTTCAACTAGGCTTTGGCCAACACTCTGCTCCTCTACTCCTCCTGCTGACCCTGGGCTCAAACACCGCTAGTTTTTGCCCGGAAATGCTAGCTGCACAGAGAAAAACACCAGCCAATGTGTTAGTGGGGTTCAGCACCGCCAGCTGTTCCCCTGCTGTGTAGTCGGCAACGTGTCCAGCACAAGCCACGCTGGCACAACAGAACAAAAGCTGCCACCAGTGCAGGCTTCGGCCTACACTTTGCTCCTCTCCTCCTCCTGCTGACCCTGGGCTCAAACAACGCCAGTTTCTGCCCGGACATGCTAGCTGCACAGAGAAAAACACCAGCCAATGTGTTAGTGGGGTTCAGCACCGCCAGCTGTTCCCCTGCTGTGCAGCTTGCAACGTGACCTGCAAACGCCACGCAGGCACATGAACTGAAATTGAAGGGAGCCTGGCCACCACCCCCAGGTGTTTCTATGTATAACAGCCACCTTGTACAGCAGTACTGCTGCATTTGTACAAGGTGGCTGACGTTTTCTCCTTGCCCACGTGGAACTCAACACGTACAAAATGTGTCTCTTTGAGACCATTCCACTGTCCCTGAGGTGTGACTTTCCTTTCTAATGATACGCAGCACCCCCCTTGGTAGCGCTTCCCGTCTTCTGACATCATTGGTTGGCTACTTGCGCCTGTTCGTCCGCCCTGCCTGAATAAAATGCTCCTCGTTGTCTTAATTATTTTGACTGCGAGGGTGTGATTGATGGGCACGAGCAGTGCATATCTTCGCCTGTCTTAACTCATCTCCTTCCGCCTTCTTCAGACTGTGCAGCCTCATGGCCGCGGCATGCGAGAAGGGATCAGCAGAGGCCGCCCAGTCTGAAGCAGGTGTAAGGACGTGTGTGAGCGGCCAAAATATTTACTGCTCAAGGCCACGAATCCCAGCACCGCAGTGTGGCTTTATGAAAAGACACTGTGGGTCTGGGATTTATGGCCATCGTTAACCGCACCGGCCAACATGAAATGAGGTCATAAGATGGGCAGCGCTAACAGGGCATTGCCAAGGGATAACACAAGAGCGCAGACTCCTGTACAGCAAATAACAACGCTCAGGAAGCTGCGCCAAGCACCAAGGCGTTATTTTGGACACCTGTGCTGCGTCTCATCAAAAAACCAAGTCACGCATCCACTACAGTTTGACTGTAGAATGGGGTAAATTGTGTATGTCTTTCATTCAGCGTGTGCAAGTAGACAAATTAATAGAGCTACCTTTCACTTGTGCAGCATTAATACTGCACAAGGTGTGTCTCTTGTACTTTGTAACACCTGAGGGGGGGGTTAAAGGTTTCCTTTGAAATTGGTTCAACTAGGCTTCGGCCTACACTCTGCTCCTCTCCTCCTCCTCCTGCTTCAACACGGGCTCTAACATCGCAAGTTTTTGCCCGCAAGTGCTAGCTGCACAGATAAAAACACACGCCATTGTGTTAGTGGGGTTCAGCAACGCCAGCTGTTCCCCCAGTGTGTAGCCGGCAAAGTGTCCTGCAAACGCAACGCAGACACAAAGCTGCCTCCAGTGCAGGCTTCGGCCTACACTCATCTCCCCCTGCTTACCCTTTGCTCCAACACCGCTAGTTGGGGCTCTAGGAAGACAATCTTTAATAGGCAAGGCAACGCATCCGGGTTCCAGCACCGCCAGCTGGTTCTCGGCAGTGTTCTTGTCACAGGTACTCCCTCGTGCCAAGCCTGGTTTCAGCACCGTCAGCTGTTTCCGGGTTGTGTCAACTTCACTGAGACGCCTATGCTTGCCCCGTCGTGGGGCGGTCGAGTTAGCCAACTCCAGGGTGCCTCCAGTTTAGGAGCTTCCTATGTGGGCTGCGTGAACTGGTAGTCAAGGCTGGTTCTGTAGTGCCAGTAGGCCCAGCTCCCCCTGTAGGACTGTTGGGGTTCGGTAACTGCGGCTGCCTCGCGGCCTAGCTGTTCTCTCCTCTCCTGTGGGCCTTGGGGTCCACCACCTGGTTCCAGCACCGTCAGCTGTTTCCGGGCCGAGCCTTTGGCTAAGGTGCCTCCTCCTGGGTATCCGAGTTCCGCCAACGCCAGGCGGTCCTTGGTAGTGCTTTTAAGCGCGGGCACCTACAGCTTAGTAACCGGGTTCCAGCACCGTCAGCTGGTCCTCGGTCGTGCCATTGGCTCTTGCACACTGGGGCAACGCATCCGGGTTCCAGCACCGCCAGCTGGTTCTCGGCAGTGTTCTTGTCACAGGTACTCCCTCGTGCCAAGCCTGGTTTCAGCACCGTCAGCTGTTTCCGGGTTGTGTCAACTTCACTGAGACGCCTATGCTTGCCCCGTCGTGGGGCGGTCGAGTTAGCCAACTCCAGGGTGCCTCCAGTTTAGGAGCTTCCTATGTGGGCTGCGTGAACTGGTAGTCAAGGCTGGTTCTGTAGTGCCAGTAGGCCCAGCTCCCCCTGTAGGACTGTTGGGGTTCAGTAACTGCGGCTGCCTCGCGGCCTAGCTGTTCTCTCCTCTCCTGTGGGCCTTGGGGTCCACCACCTGGTTCCAGCACCGTCAGCTGTTTCCGGGCCGAGCCTTTGGCTTAGGTGCCTCCTCCTGGGTATCCGAGTTCCGCCAACGCCAGGCGGTCCTTGGTAGTGCTTTTAAGCGCGGGCACCTACAGCTTAGTAACCGGGTTCCAGCACCGTCAGCTGGTCCTCGGTCGTGCCATTGGCTCTTGCACACTGGGGCAACGCATCCGGGTTCCAGCACCGCCAGCTGGTTCTCGGCAGTGTTCTTGTCACAGGTACTCCCTCGTGCCAAGCCTGGTTTCAGCACCGTCAGCTGTTTCCGGGTTGTGTCAACTTCACTGAGACGCCTATGCTTGCCCCGTCGTGGGGCGGTCGAGTTAGCCAACTCCAGGGTGCCTCCAGTTTAGGAGCTTCCTATGTGGGCTGCGTGAACTGGTAGTCAAGGCTGGTTCTGTAGTGCCAGTAGGCCCAGCTCCCCCTGTAGGACTGTTGGGGTTCGGTAACTGCGGCTGCCTCGCGGCCTAGCTGTTCTCTCCTCTCCTGTGGGCCTTCGGGTCCACCACCTGGTTCCAGCACCGTCAGCTGGTTCCGGGCCGAGCCTTTGGCTAAGGTGCCTCCTCCTGGGTATCCGAGTTCCGCCAACGCCAGGCGGTCCTTGGTAGTGCTTTTAAGCGCGGGCACCTACAGCTTAGTAACCGGGTTCCAGCACCGTCAGCTGGTCCTCGGTCGTGCCATTGGCTCTTGCACACTGGGGCAACGCATCCGGGTTCCAGCACCGCCAGCTGGTTCTCGGCAGTGTTCTTGTCACAGGTACTCCCTCGTGCCAAGCCTGGTTTCAGCACCGTCAGCTGTTTCCGGGTTGTGTCAACTTCACTGAGACGCCTATGCTTGCCCCGTCGTGGGGCGGTCGAGTTAGCCAACTCCAGGGTGCCTCCAGTTTAGGAGCTTCCTATGTGGGCTGCGTGAACTGGTAGTCAAGGCTGGTTCTGTAGTGCCAGTAGGCCCAGCTCCCCCTGTAGGACTGTTGGGGTTCGGTAACTGCGGCTGCCTCGCGGCCTAGCTGTTCTCTCCTCTCCTGTGGGCCTTCGGGTCCACCACCTGGTTCCAGCACCGTCAGCTGTTTCCGGGCCGAGCCTTTGGCTAAGGTGCCTCCTCCTGGGTATCCGAGTTCCGCCAACGCCAGGCGGTCCTTGGTAGTGCTTTTAAGCGCGGGCACCTACAGCTTAGTAACCGGGTTCCAGCACCGTCAGCTGGTCCTCGGTCGTGCCATTGGCTCTTGCACACTGGGGCAACGCATCCGGGTTCCAGCACCGCCAGCTGGTTCTCGGCAGTGTTCTTGTCACAGGTACTCCCTCGTGCCAAGCCTGGTTTCAGCACCGTCAGCTGTTTCCGGGTTGTGTCAACTTCACTGAGACGCCTATGCTTGCCCCGTCGTGGGGCGGTCGAGTTAGCCAACTCCAGGGTGCCTCCAGTTTAGGAGCTTCCTATGTGGGCTGCGTGAACTGGTAGTCAAGGCTGGTTCTGTAGTGCCAGTAGGCCCAGCTCCCCCTGTAGGACTGTTGGGGTTCGGTAACTGCGGCTGCCTCGCGGCCTAGCTGTTCTCTCCTCTCCTGTGGGCCTTGGGGTCCACCACCTGGTTCCAGCACCGTCAGCTGTTTCCGGGCCGAGCCTTTGGCTAAGGTGCCTCCTCCTGGGTATCCGAGTTCCGCCAACGCCAGGCGGTCCTTGGTAGTGCTTTTAAGCGCGGGCACCTACAGCTTAGTAACCGGGTTCCAGCACCGTCAGCTGGTCCTCGGTCGTGCCATTGGCTCTTGCACACTGGGGCAACGCATCCGGGTTCCAGCACCGCCAGCTGGTTCTCGGCAGTGTTCTTGTCACAGGTACTCCCTCGTGCCAAGCCTGGTTTCAGCACCGTCAGCTGTTTCCGGGTTGTGTCAACTTCACTGAGACGCCTATGCTTGCCCCGTCGTGGGGCGGTCGAGTTAGCCAACTCCAGGGTGCCTCCAGTTTAGGAGCTTCCTATGTGGGCTGCGTGAACTGGTAGTCAAGGCTGGTTCTGTAGTGCCAGTAGGCCCAGCTCCCCCTGTAGGACTGTTGGGGTTCGGTAACTGCGGCTGCCTCGCGGCCTAGCTGTTCTCTCCTCTCCTGTGGGCCTTGGGGTCCACCACCTGGTTCCAGCACCGTCAGCTGTTTCCGGGCCGAGCCTTTGGCTAAGGTGCCTCCTCCTGGGTATCCGAGTTCCGCCAACGCCAGGCGGTCCTTGGTAGTGCTTTTAAGCGCGGGCACCTACAGCTTAGTAACCGGGTTCCAGCACCGTCAGCTGGTCCTCGGTCGTGCCATTGGCTCTTGCACACTGGGGCAACGCATCCGGGTTCCAGCACCGCCAGCTGGTTCTCGGCAGTGTTCTTGTCACAGGTACTCCCTCGTGCCAAGCCTGGTTTCAGCACCGTCAGCTGTTTCCGGGTTGTGTCAACTTCACTGAGACGCCTATGCTTGCCCCGTCGTGGGGCGGTCGAGTTAGCCAACTCCAGGGTGCCTCCAGTTTAGGAGCTTCCTATGTGGGCTGTGTGAACTGGTAGTCAAGGCTGGTTCTGTAGTGCCAGTAGGCCCAGCTCCCCCTGTAGGACTGTTGGGGTTCGGTAACTGCGGCTGCCTCGCGGCCTAGCTGTTCTCTCCTCTCCTGTGGGCCTTCGGGTCCACCACCTGGTTCCAGCACCGTCAGCTGGTTCCGGGCCGAGCCTTTGGCTAAGGTGCCTCCTCCTGGGTATCCGAGTTCCGCCAACGCCAGGCGGTCCTTGGTAGTGCTTTTAAGCGCGGGCACCTACAGCTTAGTAACCGGGTTCCAGCACCGTCAGCTGGTCCTCGGTCGTGCCATTGGCTCTTGCACACTGGGGCAACGCATCCGGGTTCCAGCACCGCCAGCTGGTTCTCGGCAGTGTTCTTGTCACAGGTACTCCCTCGTGCCAAGCCTGGTTTCAGCACCGTCAGCTGTTTCCGGGTTGTGTCAACTTCACTGAGACGCCTATGCTTGCCCCGTCGTGGGGCGGTCGAGTTAGCCAACTCCAGGGTGCCTCCAGTTTAGGAGCTTCCTATGTGGGCTGCGTGAACTGGTAGTCAAGGCTGGTTCTGTAGTGCCAGTAGGCCCAGCTCCCCCTGTAGGACTGTTGGGGTTCGGTAACTGCGGCTGCCTCGCGGCCTAGCTGTTCTCTCCTCTCCTGTGGGCCTTCGGGTCCACCACCTGGTTCCAGCACCGTCAGCTGTTTCCGGGCCGAGCCTTTGGCTAAGGTGCCTCCTCCTGGGTATCCGAGTTCCGCCAACGCCAGGCGGTCCTTGGTAGTGCTTTTAAGCGCGGGCACCTACAGCTTAGTAACCGGGTTCCAGCACCGTCAGCTGGTCCTCGGTCGTGCCATTGGCTCTTGCACACTGGGGCAACGCATCCGGGTTCCAGCACCGCCAGCTGGTTCTCGGCAGTGTTCTTGTCACAGGTACTCCCTCGTGCCAAGCCTGGTTTCAGCACCGTCAGCTGTTTCCGGGTTGTGTCAACTTCACTGAGACGCCTATGCTTGCCCCGTCGTGGGGCGGTCGAGTTAGCCAACTCCAGGGTGCCTCCAGTTTAGGAGCTTCCTATGTGGGCTGCGTGAACTGGTAGTCAAGGCTGGTTCTGTAGTGCCAGTAGGCCTAGCTCCCCCTGTAGGACTGTTGGGGTTCGGTAACTGCGGCTGCCTCGCGGCCTAGCTGTTCTCTCCTCTCCTGTGGGCCTTGGGGTCCACCACCTGGTTCCAGCACCGTCAGCTGTTTCCGGGCCGAGCCTTTGGCTAAGGTGCCTCCTCCTGGGTATCCGAGTTCCGCCAACGCCAGGCGGTCCTTGGTAGTGCTTTTAAGCGCGGGCACCTACAGCTTAGTAACCGGGTTCCAGCACCGTCAGCTGGTCCTCGGTCGTGCCATTGGCTCTTGCACACTGGGGCAACGCATCCGGGTTCCAGCACCGCCAGCTGGTTCTCGGCAGTGTTCTTGTCACAGGTACTCCCTCGTGCCAAGCCTGGTTTCAGCACCGTCAGCTGTTTCCGGGTTGTGTCAACTTCACTGAGACGCCTATGCTTGCCCCGTCGTGGGGCGGTCGAGTTAGCCAACTCCAGGGTGCCTCCAGTTTAGGAGCTTCCTATGTGGGCTGCGTGAACTGGTAGTCAAGGCTGGTTCTGTAGTGCCAGTAGGCCCAGCTCCCCCTGTAGGACTGTTGGGGTTCGGTAACTGCGGCTGCCTCGCGGCCTAGCTGTTCTCTCCTCTCCTGTGGGCCTTGGGGTCCACCACCTGGTTCCAGCACCGTCAGCTGGTTCTCGGCAGTGTCTTTTGCTCTTGTACCTTCTGCTCCCCATCCTGGTTCCAGTACCGTCAGCTGGTTCCGGGCAGAGCCTTTGGCTTAGGTGCCTCCTTCTGGGTATCCAAGTTCCACCAATGTCAGGTGGTCCTTGGTAGTGCTTTCAGGCACGGGTACCTCCTGCTTAGTAACCGGGTTCCAGTAATGTCAGCTGGTCCTTGGTAGTTCCATTGGCTCTTGGACATTCGGCTACCCATCCGGGTTCCAGTACCGTCAGCTGGTTCTCGGCAGTGTCTTTTGCTCTTGTACCTTCTGCTCCCCATCCTGGTTCCAGTAACGTCATCTGGTTCCGGGCAGAGCCTTTGGCTTAGGTGCCTCCTTCTGGGTATCCGAGTTCCGCCAACGTCAGGCGGTCCTTGGTAGTGCTTTTTAGCACGGGTACCTCCTGCTTAGTAACCGGGTTCCAGTAACGTCAGCTGGTCCTCGGTAGTTCCATAGGCTCTTGAACCTTCGGGTAGCCATCCGAGTTCCAGTTCCATCAGCTGGTTCTTGGCATTTTCTCAGCCTTCTTGTACCTTCTGCTACATTTCCAAGTTGAAGACCCTAACGTCGACAACCCGGAAGACCACCCCGATGACGACGACCCGGAAGACCACCCCGATGATGACGACGACGACGACGGCGGAGACGACGACGGCTGAGACGACGACGGCGGAGATGACGACACTGGAGACGAAGACCCTGGAGACGACAACATGGAAGACCGAGAAGCAGAAGAACAAGAGGCTGCAGAACAAAGAGCAGAAGAACATTAAGCATAAGACTTAATATCAGAGCAAAAGATATTATCTAAATTATATGCAGAAGAAGACTAAGCAGTGTATGGGGGTGAGTCCGTTCCTCCTCGTGGTGCCCCTGGATAAAGCCTGATGCTGCAGGCCAAACTGAACGCGGACAAATGTAACTTTTGTGACTGGCAGAACGGAAGGTGTAATCTTCCAACTTTTATAGATAACAACTACGGGAATGCCTGTCACAAATGAGAATATGATGAAGAAGTAGAATAGGAAGAATAATAACAGTGGAATAAAAAGAATATGTAGAATAGGAAGAATAATAATAGTTGAAGAAAATGAATATGAAGAATGTAATAAAAAAAAAAATAGGTAGAAGATGAAGAAGAAGATGAATAAGGTGAAGAAGTTGATGTCAAGGATGCTGATGATGATGAAGATGAAAGTGTGGGAAAAGAAAAAAAAAAAAAGAAAAAAAAGAAGGGGAAGGGCGTGGAATAGTGAAACATCAATATCTGACAAAATAAAAAAAATTTACATACTCAATATCTTTTTCAATCCGAACTTCTTTAAAAAAAAAAAAAAAAACATGCTATTCTATTTGATTGGACTAATCCTCATTGCCTTTAATGTCTCCGCCACCTCCCCCATACATCCTACATTATTCTTAGTTGTTTTCCTTCAGGTAGAATGAACCTACAAGGAAAGAAAGGGTTTATTTTAATTCCGATATTTTGGTCCCATTGACTTGCATTGGGATCGGGTATCGGTATCGGCGATATCCGATATTTTTTGAATATCGGCCGATCCAAACCGATACCGATACTTTCCGATATCGGAAGGTATCGCTCAACACTAATTATAAGTGTCCACTTTACATTTAATAATGTCCAGAGTCTCCCCTGTACAGCTCCCCTATACACAGTATGATTCTCTCTTATACACAGTATAATGCCCCCTTACTGTATAGTATCACCCACACAGTATACTGACCTTTTAGTAGCTCCCAAACTGTTTAATGGCTCCAACACTGTATGATGGCCCCTTCACTGTAATCCCCACACTGTACGATGGCCCCCTCATTGCAATCTCCACACTGTATGATGTCCTCCTAGATAGCCTCCATATAGCATAATGCACCAGATCGTCCTAAATATAGTATAATGCAATCTCCATAGACCTACTCTATATTGCATAATGCAGCCCCCATAGGCAGACTCTATAGCATAAGGCAGCCCCCATAGGCAGACTCTATAGCACAAGGCAGCACCCCCATATGCAGACCCTATAGCACAAGACAGCACCCCCATAGGCAGACCCTATAGCACAAGGCAGCACCCCCATAGGCAGACCCTACAACACAAGGCAGCACGCCCATAGGTAGACCCTGTAGCAAAAGGCAGCACCCCTATAGGCAGACCCTGTAGTATAAGGCAACACCCACATAGGCAAACCCTGTAGTATAAGGCAGCACCCACATAGGCAGGCCCTGTAGTATAAGGCAGCACCCCAAAGGCAGACCATGTAGTATAAGGCAGCACCCCCATAGGCAGACCCTGTAGTATAAGGCAGCACCTCCATAAGCAGACCCTGTAGTATAAGGCAGCACCCCCATAGGCAGACCCTGTAGTATAAGGCAGCAGCCCCATAGGCAGACACTGTAGTATAAGGCAGCACCCCCATAGGCAGACCCGATGTCACAATCAACTGCAGATGCGGCCCAACCCATAGACGCCCCCAAGCCGACCAACCTCAGAAGGCATGGGGCGCGCGTCCCCCGGGGATGCTATTTGGACCCTTTAAACCGCAGAGGGGGACCCGGCCTAACCGAACTAGGGAAGGGCAACGACCGCGGTTCTGTGGCAGCTGAGCATGTGGACAAGGAAAGAGACACGTAGGACTATATTACACTGCACAACTTCAGGTATAGAGAAAGTAAAGTTTACTAAAGTAAAGTCACACAGTACATAAACAAAACATGATGATGTCAGGCTCCCGATTCCACACCTCAGAAGGGTATCACCTAGTGGACTCCAAGGCACCAACAGATCACCGAGGCACACATAGGCGGGATATCAGGACACAGGCAAGACATCAGGGTACATGAGGACATCAGGGCGCAGGCAAGAAATGAGGACATCTGGACCCAGGGTCACCAGCAGACATCAGACAGGAGTCGTTCGGTTCCGGACATCCGACACGACCTACAGGCACCACCAGAGTCATCAGGCTCCAAGCTCCAGACAGCGGTCATCAGGTTCCAGACTGCGGTCGTCAGGCTCCGGGCATCGGACCTAGGAAGGAACTCAAACGTGATGGTGCAAACACCGCCGTACTGGACATGAGCCAGACGGGGTTAACACTGCATGGTAGTCAGAGCACAGAGTAGTAGATGCTCAGCAGAAACACCAGTTTCAGGAGACTCAAAGTCACTGGGAGTGAGGCTCCAGATGCAGAGGGATTCCAGGACATAATCACAGCAGACACAGTTCAGACAGGTTCAAGTACAGGACAGGATCAAGGATTCAGGCCTGGATATACCGCCTTCAGGACAGGCACCAGAACATGACAAAACAGGAATCAAGGCAAGGACTTTGGTACCAAAACATAGACAGGAGAGGTGCAGGAACACAAACACACCTAGCAAAGTTCAGGAGATTTGTGAGTAGCTCAGGCCCTGCCCATAGGGGAGGGGAACTTTATATATGAGCTGCCCCTCAGCGATTGGCTGGGGACAGCATTTCAAGTACACACCCTAACCCTGATAAAAGCAGAGGAGGTGTGGCCACGCACGCCCTAAGCACAAACAGAAACCATTAAAGCACAAACAGTGCAGGATCTGAGGTTCAGGGCACCTGACTGAAACTGCATGCACTGACCCACGTGGAAGTCATGCACCAGCTGCAAATGACCTTACAACCCGCGGACAGCTTCACAGCAGCAACCAGGGATGGCACATGAGGAAGGTATGCAGCAGGGCAAATACCTAAACACCCATGCATGACTGTGCAGCAGAGCAGGGAACTGAGAAGGCTTCATCCAAGTAACAGCCAACAGTATCCCAGCTCAAATTAAGGGGAAAAGAGTAATGGGTTAAAGCAAACATATGCATTGTCATGCCGAAAACCAAATACAGACAGAATGGCGTGACACCTTGTAGTATAAGGCAGCACCCCCATAGGCAGACCCTGTAGTATAAGGCAGCACTCCCATAGGCAGGCCCTGTAGTATAATGCAGCACTCCCATAGGCAGACCCTGTAGCATAAGGCAGCACCCCATAGACAGACCCTGTAGTTTAAGGCAGCACCCCCAAAGACATACTCTGTAGTATAATGCCCCCCCATAGGCAGACCCTGTAGTATAAGGCAGCACCCAATAAAAAATAATACCTCTCTTCCTCCTTGTTCCCGCTGCTCTCTGAGCTCCCGCTCATCTACTTATAGCGGGCATCGGGTGGTGACGTCTTCGCATCCAGTCAATGTCAGCGTCTGTGATGTCAGATGCTGACAGGTGGATGATTGGAGAAGGAGCGCAGCGCTCCTTCCCTCATCAATGTGGTCAGCTGTATCGGCTAAATGTCAATACAGCTGACCTTGCGATGATGGGCGGGGGGCCCACTGCTGGCACCAGGCCCCCCGCCTGCTCAGAGGCCCCATAGCGGCAGAGCAGGAAGATCAATTCTCCCAGCTCTGCCGTAGAAAGTAACTGTATCGGAATGCTGTGTGCACTGATACAGTTACAGTAGCGTAGGTCCAGTTGGGCCCCCTCTGAGCACCGGGCCTGGGGCGATGGCCTCCTCTGCTCCCCCGGTAGCTACGCTACTGCAGAGAGGGATTAAAAGAGGGTAATTGTCAGGAATACTTTTTACAATTAAAGGACTTTTCTCTGTGGTTTTTTTGACTACTGGATTTAATAATGGGGGCATTGATAGATACCTCTCCATTACCAACCACTGGGCTTAATGTCAGCGGACATTACACAGCTGACATTAACCCCAAAACTATTACCCTGACGCACCAGGGCAATCTAGAAGAGCCGAGTCTAAGCGCCAGAATTGGCATATGTAATGGATGAGCCATTTCTGGGACGGCTGAGGGCTGGTGTTATCCGTCTGGGAAGCCGCCAATATTATATTAATACAGTATCAGCCTGCAGCTGTCTGCTTAGCCTTTGCTGATTATTAAATATAGAGGGGACCCCACTCCTTTGTTTTCTTTGAATTAATAAGCTACACATGCACTGCACTAATTATATATCTCACTGACATATTTCTATTCTATCTATTGTAGGGCTGCAGTTGAGGCAGGCACAGGAAGCGGAACTACTACAATGTCCAAGCAAGTTTATTAAACTGCATAAACCGCTCTGGATAGAAAAACAAATTAACAGCCTTTTCCAGCACAACGTGAAACAAACAGAAATCAAGCAGTCCATAAAGCACTGCGGGTCTGCCCGCTCAGGTCAGTGTGTTCAGCAACACACATATGGAGGTCTCCACACCTCCAGCCACAGACACCGAATGAGGCAATTGGCCTCCATTTTATAAGCCAAACCACTCTCCTGAGGTGGGGCTATGTGAGCAGTCATTCCCACCCATCTCTTATGACCGCTCGTAAAACCCTGCCCTTGAGCGGCCCAAACAACTGTCTCAGCACTATAGATGCTGGAGCATACTTTCACATCACCGCAGCTAATAGCCACGATGACACATATCTCCCCTCAAGGACTTGTCTGGCGGCCATCTTATCTATTCTGACGGCTCGGGCTGTGAATTTACTGCACTAGGTAGGCTGATCAAATGTTAGGTTTCTTTTGACATGTGTCTGTAAAGCATGGGCGGACATACCACCGGTTCGAGGCTCCAGGGGGCCCCTGCAGGGTGGCTAAGATTGACCTCATGTGAGGCGGGCAGGAAGCAATCCCTGCAGCTCTGCTGCCTGCAAGAGAAAATGGCAGTGGAGCAGAGCTGTAAGGATATGTCCTGCTTTCTGCCCGCACTTCCTGTCTCACACAGCAGTGGCTGAATGACATCATCATTCAGCACCACGGCTGTGCAAGACAGGAAGCTGCAAGTGATGGTGCGGCTTCAGGATACCGTGCGCAGACGTGAGGTGTGTGTGTTTGCAGAGAGTTGAATGGTGCTGTGTGTGTCTGTGTGTAGGTGGAGGAGAGGGCAATGATGAGGGTGATGGGGCAGAAGGCAATGATTGGGTTGACGGAGAGGGCAATGATGGGGGTGATGGGGCAGAAGGTAATGATTGGGTTGGCGGAGAGGGCAATAATAGGGGTGGTGGGGGAGAAAGCAATGATGGGGTGGTGAATGGGCAATAATGGGGGTGGTGGGGAGGAGGAAATGATGGAGGCAGTGTAATGGGCAATGATGGGGGTGATGTGGAAAAGACAATCATGGTGGTGGTGGAAAGGGCAATGGTGGTGGTGGTGGAAAGGGCAATGATGGCGATGGTGGGGGAGGAGGAAATGATGGAGGTAGTGGAATGGGTAATGACGGGGGAGAAGACAATGATGATGGCAGTGAAAATGACAATGATGGGGTGGTGGGGAGGAGGCAATGATGGAGGTGGTGGAATGGGTAATGATAAGTGTGGTGGGGAGGAGGAAATGATGGAGGTGATGGAATGGGTAATGATGGGGTGGAGGGGGAGAAGGCTATGATGGTAGCAGTGGAAAGGACAATGATGGGGGTGATGGGGAGGAGGCAATGATGGAGGTGGTGGAATGGGCAATAATGGGGTGGTGGGGAGAAAGCAATGATGGAGGTGATGAAGAGGGCAATCATGGGGATGGGGGAGAGGGCAATAATGGGATTCGGGGGGAGGAGAACAATGAAGGGTGTGGGGGATTAGGATGGGGAAAGGGGCATTTCTAATGGATTTAAGGTACCTTCACACATAACGATATCGTTAAGGATATCATTGTAACATCACGCTTTTTGTGACGTAGCAACGATCCCGCTAACGATATCTTTATGTGTGACAGCGACCAACGATCAGGCCCCTGCTGGGAGATCGTTGGTCGTGGGGAATGATCAGGACCTTTTTTTGGTCGCTGATCACCCCGCTGTCATCGCTGGATCGGCGTGTGTGACGCCGATCTAGCGATGTGTTCACCTGTAACCAGGGTAAACATCGGGTTACTAAGTGCAGGGCCGCACTTAGTAACCCGATATTTACCCTGGTTACCATTGTAAAAGTTAAAAAAAAACACTACATACTTACATTCCGATGTCTGTCACATCCCCCGCCGTCAGCTTATCTGCACTGTGTCAGCGCCGGCCGGCCGTAAAGCAGAGCACAGCGGTGACGTCACTGCTCTGCTTTACGGCCGGCGCTTACACAGTGCAGGGAAGCTGACACCGGGGGACGTGACAGACATCGGAATGTAAGTATGTAGTGTTTTTTTTTTTTAGTTTTACAATGGTAACCAGGGTAAATATCGGGTTACTAAGCGCGGCCCTGCACTTAGTAGCCTGATGTTTACCCTGGTTACCCAGGGACTTCGGCATCGTTGAAGACAGTTTCAACGATGCCGAAGTCTTTCCCCGGATCGTTGGTCGCTGGAGAGAGCTGTCTGTGTGACAGCTCCCCAGCGACCACAGAATGACTTACGATTGGTAAATCGTTTAGTGTAACGGTACCTTTAGGAACAGGGGGAAGCGGAGGAAGACGTTATTATCAATTATTATGTCTAACCCAGTCTCTTAGTATAAAGTGTGCCATCCCTTATATAGCTTCCTCTGCTGTTATGTACAGTGTAGTCTCTTATATAGTGTATTCTTGTTGTTTTTGTTATTCAAAGCTCCCTGTTTATTGCATAGTCCCCTCTCTTGTTAGATATAAAATGACTACTGATGGAGGAGCTGGTGACCAGACTACCAGTCCATCAGCTCCTCCTTTAAAAAAGAAGCTTTCCCATGCTCCATCAGCCATCATTGCATTATACTGCTAACAAGAGAGGACGGTATGTATAACGGTATATATATACATATATATATATATATATATATATATATATATATACAGTATATATACAATATATATATATATCTATATATATAATTGTCTAAGGGTTTTTCCGTCTGTCTGTCTTTCTGTCTGTCTGTCTGTCTGTCTGTCTGTCTGTCTGTCTGTCCTGGAAATCCCGCGTCTCTGATTGGTCGAGGCCGCCAGGCCTCGATCAATCAGAGACCAGCACAGCATCGACGTAGAAATCCTGCGTCTCTGATTGGTCGAGGCCGCCAGGCCTCGACCAATCAGCGACGCGCACAGCGACGATGATGTCATAAAGGACGTAGACATCCCGCGTCTCTGATTGGTCGAGGCCACCAGGCCTCGACCAATCAGCAACGGGCACAGCGACGATGATGTCATAAAGGACGCAGACATCTCACGTTTCTGATTCAGCGACGGGCACAGTATCGACGTAGATGTCATAATGGTTGCCATGGCGATGATGATGTCATAAAGGTTGCCTCGACCAATCAGCGACGGGCACAGTCTGCCGCGAATTCTGGAATCATCATTGTCCATATACTACGGGGACATGCATATTCTAGAATACCCGATGCGTTAGAATCGGGCAACCATCTAGTATATATATATATATATATATATATATATATATATATAGCTTTGTCACCTTAAAAGGAGGGGGACCCAGACACATTTCCTGCACAGGGGCCCCAAGCTGTCTGTGTCCGCCCCTGCTGTAAAGGACCATATGTCCATGTGCGCTGCATTTTTTTTCTCACACCCATTGACTTGCATTGGTGAGTTTCGTCCGATAACATGGCCACTCACGGCACGATGCAATTTTTTTCAAAATCCGAAAGTCCAATCCAAGCTGAGAAATAAAATCTCAGATGAACACAGAATCCTTAAAATGAACCTGTCAGCAGTTTTGGCCTATATACGATAAGGCCACTGCCTTTCAGGGCTTATCTACAGCATTTTCCGACCTAAAAGATAAGAAAAATAAGTTTTAGTATACTCACCTGGGGGGAGGTCCGGTGTGGTCCGGTCCAATGGGTGTCACAGGTCTGGGTCCAGCGCCTCCCATCTTCTTATGATCATCACCCTCCTGTTGCTTCATCGCTCCCTGGCATCACGCTTCTGCGCAGGCGTACTTATCTGCCCTGTTGAGGGCAGAGTAAAATACTGCAGTGCGCAGGCGCCAGGCCTCTCTGACCTTTCCCAGCGCCTGCGCACTGCAGTACTTTGGTCTCATTCTCCTTCACTGTCAGAGATGTGTCTTGTGTGTGAGTCAAATACAGTGGGGCAAAAAAGTATTTAGTCAGTCCGCAATAGTGCAAGTTCCACCACTTAAAAAGATGAGAGGCGTCTGTAATTTACATCATAGGTAGACCTCAAATATGGGAGACAAACTGAGAAAAAAAAATCCAGAAAATCACATTGTCTGTTTTTTTAACATTTTATTTGCATATTATGGTGGAAAATAAGTATTTGGTCAGAAACAAAAATCCAGAAAATCACATTGTCTGTTTTTTTAACATTTTATTTGCATATTATGGTGGAAAATAAGTATTTGGTCAGAAACAAAATTTCATCTCAATACTTTGTAATATATCCTTTGTTGGCAATGACAGAGGTCAAACGTTTTCTGTAAGTCTTCACAAGGTTGCCACACACTGTTGTTGGTATGTTGGCCCATTCCTCCATGCAGATCTCCTCTAGAGCAGTGATGTTTTTGGCTTTTCGCTTGGCAACACGGACTTTCAACTCCCTCCAAAGGTTTTCTATAGGGTTGAGATCTGGAGACTGGCTAGGCCACTCCAGGACCTTGAAATGCTTCTTACGAAGCCACTCCTTCGTTGCCCAGGCGGTGTGCTTTGGATCATTGTCATGTTGAAAGACCCAGCCACGTTTCATCTTCAATGCCCTTGCTGATGGAAGGAGGTTTGCACTCAAAATCTCACGATACATGGCCCCATTCATTCTTTCATGTACCCGGATCAGTCGTCCTGGCCCCTTTGCAGAGAAACAGCCCCAAAGCATGATGTTTCCACCACCATACTTTACAGTAGATATGGTGTTTGATGGATGCAACTCAGTATTCTTTTTCCTCCAAACACGACAAGTTGTGTTTCTACCAAACAGTTCCAGTTTGGTTTCATCAGACCATAGGACATTCTCCCAAAACTCCTCTGGATCATCCAAATGCTCTCTAGCAAACTTCAGACGGGCCCGGACATGTACTGGCTTAAGCAGTGGGACACGTCTGGCACTGCAGGATCTGAGTCCATGGTGGCGTAGTGTGTTACTTATGGTAGGCCTTGTTACATTGGTCCCAGCTCTCTGCAGTTCATTCACTAGGTCCCCCCGCGTGGTTCTGGGATTTTTGCTCACCGTTCTTGTGATCATTCTGACCCCACGGGGTGGGATTTTGCGTGGAGCCCCAGATCGAGGGAGATTATCAGTGGTCTTGTATGTCTTCCATTTTCTAATTATTGCTCCCACTGTTGATTTCTTCACTCCAAGCTGGTTGGCTATTGCAGATTCAGTCTTCCCAGCCTGGTGCAGGGCTACAATTTTGTTTCTGGTGTCCTTTGACAGCTCTTTGGTCTTCACCATAGTGGAGTTTGGAGTCAGACTGTTTGAGGGTGTGCACAGGTGTCCATTTATACTGATAACAAGTTTAAACAGGCGCCATTACTACAGGTAATGAGTGGAGGAAAGAGGAGACTCTTAAAGAAGAAGTTACAGGTCTGTGAGAGCCAGAAATCTTGATTGTTTGTTTCTGACTAAATACTTATTTTCCACCATAATATGCAAATAAAATGTTAAAAAAACAGACAATGTGATTTTCTGGATTTTTTTTTCTCAGTTTGTCTCCCATAGTTGAGGTCTACCTATGATGTAAATTACAGACACCTCTCATCTTTTTAAGTGGTGGAACTTGCACTATTGCTGACTGACTAAATACTTTTTTGCCCCACTGTATATCCTCATATAGTGCCTCAGCATCAGTTGACACCATACCACTAGATGCTATATTGCTTTAGATATAGCGCATTTGGTATTTTGCATGTGCTTTGTGTTATCACAATAGATTTACCATACTGAGTCACAGGAAAACGTTAACACTTTCAGTGGTACACCTAAAAACCCACAGCAGTGACTTTATAATCTTGTAATGGGACAGAACCCAGGAATTGTATGGCTTTTTTCACTGCATACTTATATTACTCATTCCTATCTGCATCAAAATGTGTGTCATTTGAAGGCTACCCGTATATTTAGTACCCTGAGCCATTAACAAAATGAAACCTTCCTGAAATAGAAATCTGTATTGATTTTATTTTAATCAGTTCTAGTGCTCTGGCACATACAGTATGTGCACTTTCAATCACCGTAAGGGGTTTCATATACATTACGTATTAAATCAATGTAGACTGTTTCTAGTGCTCTGGCTGCATCTTTGGTGGTGATGTAATAGGATTATGAAGGAGAAAGAAGGAATGATTCATAAGGGTATATGGAGCGCCCCCAGACACAGGGCCACGAGTTCTCGGTACCGGGCCTCTCTGGTTCGGTTCTGAGGCTGTCACGGTGGCTAGACCCGGTCCGCGACCCTGCTAAGGGGCGTCCAATAAAGGTGGTACAGTCTATCAGGGATTCGTGACGCCACCTGTGGTGTTCGGTCAGGGTGACCGACGCTGCTGTGGGCTCCGCTGGGGTGATGGAATGGCAGCTGGATGGTATACCTTCCCACAGGTGAAGTATGTCCCCAGGGCTTCCTAGTAAGGTGTATGGTGATGGTGTGAGGTGCAGTCAATAACGAGGACACAAGGTTGCAGTCTCTTTACATCTTTACTGAAGACTTCAGGATCCGCAATCCAGAGCACGTTTAACAGGGCTATCTAAGACTGGCCGGTCCGATGGGCACTTCCCATCAATACAATACAATACAAATATCTCGCTGGGGATCTGTTTATACCAAGGAAGGTGACGGGCACAAGAGGGCATTCTTTGCGTCTGGAGGAGAGAAGGTTTTTCCACCAACATAGAAGAGGATTCTTTACTGTTAGGGCGGTAAGAATCTGGAATTGCTTGCCTGAGGAGGTGGTGATGGCGAACTCAGTCGATGGGTTCAAGAGAGGCCTGGATATCTTCCTGGAGCAGAACAATATTGTATCATACAATTATTAGGTTCTGTAGAAGGACGTAGATCTGGGGATTTATTATGATGGAATATAGGCTGAACTGGATGGACAAATGTCTTTTTTCGGCCTTACTAACTATGTTACTATGTTACTATGTTCCAGAGTTCCCTTTGCAGGTGGAAATCAGTGCCTACCACTAGCGCCTGTGTGTTGTAGTGCTACTCTGCTGAGCATTCGGAATAGTCCTCACAACTGCTGTTCTCATTCGTTCGTTCTTTCTAATTCTCTCTCGCTTGTTCCAGATGTTACTAGTTTCTCGTCCCCCAGTATGTTATGGCTAGGACGCACCCGTATGACAGGAAGGCTCGGAGCTCTTCCGGGACCCTAGAGACGCCCCTCTCCATGCGTTCCCCCTATGTCTTCGTAGGAAATTTAAGGTAGACAGCCAACCTATAATTAACTGTCCTGCGGAGTTCGAAGTAAGGCCTAGAGTCAGTTACTTCCGCGGTGTTCCGGCCACCGGCTACGCGCCTCAGTAGGATGTTGCCTCGGTCTCACGGCACGACTCCTACTGGTTTTCCTTTGTGCTTGATCTCGTTTCTCACTGTTCCACAATATCCTTCGCTTCGTGTCTCTTTCTTAGGATACCGCCGCGGGGTGTGCAGGCGCGGTTCCGTAACGTTCTGCTCTGTTCGCTAGGTACCTGCCAGGTTCCCACGCCTGACAGGGACCCCCTGTGTCTTTTCCCTGCAACACCCCCTGCCACGGGATGTTGCCTGAATCCAACCCAGTCAGCTTCTGACTAACTTCCTATCCAACCCCTAGTTTTACCAGTGTGAGGAGTGGCCCAATAAATAAAGCCTTTTGCTCCCCCTAGTGGCCGGAGTGTGAAGTGTAATGTGTGCTGGTGATACCTGGTCAGTAGAATTCCTTCAGTGCCATCAGACGTACCATCACTCCCCTTAGTGGCAGAGTGTCATACTGCAACGACCAGATCTCTGGGGCGCTGCACTCCCCCCCGGTTAAATCCAGTACTCCTGGACTGGGAAGAAGAACAACAATACATTTCAGCAAAAGACATACAAAATTTTTGAAATGCTTAAAACAAGTAAATAGAACAATGCTTCCCTTTATGGGAGGTGAGGACACTTGAACGTTACAAACAAAAACAGGATTAAATATTTTTAAATAACATTATGACTATAAATAACTCTTTTCACCCAGCCGGGTATTCTACTAAGTGCAAACTCTGAACAATAAGTTAACTTTTCCTTTAAGGGCGTATAAGGTGAACCCACTAAAGGCCTACTACAAAATACTATAAAATAACTCAACTTGTCTTTCTTTTCTAGCTTCACCAATGCAGGACCGCCTAGCTCCTGGGCCGCGCCTACTGTCATTGTCTCTCTTTCAGCTACCAACTGTCGTTCTACGGTTCTCAGGAGGACTCTCTCTCTAACCCCTACGGGTTCACTTTTAATCTTTCCTGTCCTCAATCTCTATCAACATTATCAAACTGTTCTAATTTTCAACATTATCAACATTTCAACCTTTCCTAAGGCAACATGTAAACATTCCCTTTAAGAGGGAACCGAGTCTCTAGGAGATAGTGCAGATTCTCTCTGTCTGCAAGTCCAATGAAAGCAAGACCTTCTGCGTCATGTCCAAAAGCATTATCTTCGCAAAGTCTTCTTTCTTTTGTAAAACCAGTAGGGAGCACCTTTAAGAAGGTGCAAACTATATACAAAACAGTTTTGGAATCATTCACTGTTCATGATCCGGCAGTCTTTTAAACAATGCAAAAAGAAATGCAAAACAATAGGGATCCCGGGTCAACAAAGGGATCCCTTTAAGAAATAACCCTGGACGGGTTTAAAGCAGCAAAAGCAGGAAACAGTTAACTATTTACTTTTGTCGGGGTTTCGAGGTTTATTGCAGCGATGGTTGCGGTCTTACCTCGCAGACCACCCCTCTCGGCCGAGAACGGGTGGGACACCCAATGACACGCGGGGCCTGGTCTGTCTGGCGGTCCGCAGCAGGGGCTTCACCCTCGGGAACCTCAACTGTAGGACTGCGCATCGCTGGACACCCCTGGCCACCCAGCCGGTCTCCTTCTGCCATCGGGTGTAGGTCACAGCATCCCCAGGTCTCAGGTCACGATCCTCATCGACCGTTCCATAACAGGGCTCCACTTCGCTCCGGTTGACACGGACCTGCAAGGGCTCTCCAATCTCCTGGATGACCCCCCTCTCCTCCTTGGGGTTATAGAAGACCACCACTCCCCACTGTGATGGTGGGACCTTCTCCTCTTCTGTGGGGTCAATCATGGTCACAGGTCAAGGCTGTTTCCTCCATGCCGCCACTAGGCGTCGCTGGTGTTCCGTCACCAGCAGGATCCTCGGGTCCGGCTCCTGCGGAGCGTGATTCCCTAGTCGGGTGCGGGGATCTGACGTGGCCGGAGTGGGTAGAGGAGGGGACACGGGGGAGAGACGGATCTCCGTCGGGTGGCCTAACCGGGAACTCACCCAAGCGTGCGCCAGCCACCGAGCCTCAGCGGCGGCCACCCAGCCATCAGGCATCTGTCCGCCGGGTTTTCCTTCAGGCAGCTCCACAGCGGTCAATCTCTGCAGCGGCGGTGACTCCGGGGTCGCCGCGGGTGATGCAGGCCTGCGCCTGGCCGGGTCATCTCCATGTGGTGGCCTGGAAGTCGCCATCTTTGTCCCCTCCTCTGGATCTTCTTCCCGGGCTCTTTTTCGGGGGCGGCTCCATCCCCACTGTTCCCACCCTCCATAGAGGATGAGAAGGCGGACCTCAGCGGCTGACGGGCCCGCCCTCAGGATACAACAATACTTAGACCGGGCGGCCAATATCTTTCGCGCTCTTCAGTTCTTTCACGCCCACTTCCACGCCCTTCTTCTTCTCCTGCGCTCCTCGTGGCGCGGTAATGGCGGCGGTTTTGGCGGGAATCTTGCGGCAGATAGCAATACACAGTCTTTGCAATAAATCACAGTCCAAACACGTTTCAATCACAGTTCCAAGGCACACATGACATGCTTCTCAGGCTTAAGTACGATCCTGTTCGTGACGCCAAGTTGGAGCGCCCTCAGACACAGGGCCACGAGTTCTCGGTATCGGGCCTCTCTGGTTTGGTTCTGAGGCTGTCACGGTGGTTAGACCGCGTCCTCGACCCTGCTAAGGGGCGTCCAATAAAGGTGGTACAGTCTATCAGGGATTCGTGACGCCACCTGTGGTGTTCAGTCAGGGTGACCGACGCTGCCGTGGGGTCCGCTGGGGTATACCTTCCCACAGGTGAAGTATGTCCGCAGGGCTTCCCAGTAAGGTGGATGGTGATGGTGTGAGGTGCAGTCAATAACGAGGACACAAGGTTGCAGTCTTTTTACCTCTTTACTGAAGACTTCAGGATCCGCAATCCAGAGCACGTTTAACAGGGGCGATCTAAGACCGGCCGGTCCGATGGGCACTTCCAGAGTTCCCTTTGCAGGTGGAAATCAGTGCCTACCACTAGCGCCTGTGTGTTGTAGTGCTACTCTGCTGAGCATTCGGAATAGTCCTCACAACTGCTGTTCTCGTTCGTTCGTTCTTTCCAATTCTCTCTCGCTTGTTCCAGATGTTACTAGTTTCTCGTCCGCCAGTATGTTATGGCTAGGACGCACCCGTATGACAGGAAGGCTCGGAGCTCTTCCGGGACCCTAGAGACGCCCCTCTCCACGCGTTGCCCCCTATGTCTTCGTAGGAAATTTAAGGTAGACAGCCAACCTATAATTAACTATCCTGCGGAGTTTGAAGTAAGGGCTAGAGTCAGTTACTTCCGTGGTGTTCCGGCCACCGGCTACGCGCCTCAGTAGGATGTTGCCTCGGTCTCACGGCACGACTCCTACTGGTTCTCCTTTGTGCTTGATCTCGTTTCTCACTGTTCCACAATATCCTTCGCTTCGTGTCTCTTAGGATACCGCCGCGGGGTGTGCAGGCGCGGTTCCGTAACGTTCTGCTCTGTTCGCTAGGTACCTGCCAGGTTCCCATGCCTGACAGGGACCCCCCTGTGTCTTTTCCCTGCAACACCCCCTGCCACGGGATGTTGCCTGAATCCAACCCAGTCAGCTTCTGACTAACTTCCTATCCAACCCCTAGTTTTACCAGTGTGAGGAGTGGCCCAATAAATAAAGCCTTTTGCTCCCCCTAGTGGCCGAAGTGTGAAGTGTAATGTGTGCTGGTGATACCTGGTCAGTAGAATTCCTTCAGCGCCATCAGACGTACCATCACTCCCCTTAGTGGCAGAGTGTCATACTGCAACGACCAGATCTCTGGGGCGTTGCATATATTCAAAAATGGAAAAGAAATCTGTGCTCTCGATGCAATCAAGGGATTGTAGGAGAAATCAACGCAAATAGGGACTTATCCGATATACACAATAAGGTATTACTTTAGATTAGACTAACCTGATCTATCCATAGAAAAAGCATGGAATGTGAGCATCAGCTGCAGCAGATCCACGGGTCAGTCAGTAACCATTAGACATCAAATAAAGGGATATTTGTGTATGGTTTCCACGCTGCTAGATGAAGTTGAGACGGATACTCCGGTGTAATAAGTGAAAAGGTTGCGGTTTATTTGACATGTTTCGAAGTACAAAATTACTTCTTCCTCAGGATTAACATGTATCATACATTCTGACCCTTGATGCTCTCGATGCAGAAACACCCTTTTAGGTCTGATTCACACGACTTGATTAGTGATGAGGGAGCATACTCGGATATCGTGTTATCCGAGAATGCTTAGGTGTTATCTGAGTATCTCGGGCGTGCTCGAGTAATATGTTTGAGCCTCCACAACTGCCTGATATGTGGCTGCTGGACAGTTGCAACACATGCATGGATTGCCTGTGTAAGGAACACCGTGACTGGTAAGGCTAATTCAGTACACGTGTTCCGCTATGTCCTGGATGAGTGAGGCAATGCAGTGCACGGAAAGCTTACTGGGACGGAGTGCAACCGCTGACGTGCAGGAGCTGCGGCACGTGACTACAGGGGGTGGAACCGGGGGTGGAGCAAGCCGCAGCGCTCCCAGAGAAGACAGCGGAGGACAGTGGGCACGGACAGAACAAGATAAGGTCAGGAGAGCCGAGGTCAAAACCGAGAGGTCAGGGAGGTACAGGAGCGAGGTACAAAAGAGGAATCAAATACAGGCCAAGTATCAGAAACCGGTGAGGGCAAAAGTACCAGGGTCACAGGCAGAACGAGTAGTCAGAACAGAGCAGAAGTCAGAAACCAGGCAAAATAAATGAGCAGTACAGAATCAATAGACAACAGCAAAAACTGGGGACAGAGCCAGGTCAGTAACAGGATAACACACAAGAGCAGGCACAAGGCTCAAGCACACAAGGGTCAAACTACTCAGCCGAGGGCAGAAGTATAACTGACGAAGACCAGAGCCCAGCTGAGGCCATATAAAGCCCTAACACAGCCAGAGAGAGAGACTAAAAAGTCTTAACCCCTGAGGTCCCAGCCAAAACATCCAAATGGACCATGACAGCCTGTTTATTAGACAACTGCAACACATGCAGGGATTGCCTAACAGCCATAGTCCTGATATTTCTAGCTCTGGAAAAAACAGTACCACTTCTGTCTGTGTGTAACATCCGTGTGCATCATCAGTGTGACACAAACTGTCATCTGGTAAAAGCAGTACAGTTAGCACTGTTCCCAGGCATCGGGTGCTGAATCCAACTCTAATCATCGTCGCCTGATCTCCTTGTTATCAGCACAACCAGGCAACGCTGGTGAGAGTTGAAGTCAGCACCCGTCATCTGTGACTAGCACATACTGAATAAACACTTTTTTTTTTTTAAATGGTGTGGTGTCCCCCTTATTTTTCCTAACCAGCTGAGGGAAAGGAGACAGCTGGGGGATGGTGTTATTATTCTGGGAAGGGGGAAATAAACATAAAGGTTCCCAGCCTATTAATAACAGCTCACAGCTGTCTGCTTAGCCTTTACTGATTATTAAAAAGGAGGGACCAAAAAAAACCGATGTTGAGTCCCCTTATTTTTACTAACCAGAAAAGACTAAACATGCAGATGCGGGCTGATAATGGTAGGCGTCGGCGTCGGGGACCCGGAGCTATCTGGGAGCTGTGCACGGCCATCTTACCTGGATGGCTGTGCAGCTCCGACTCCCTCTGCCCTCCCTGGACTTCTGGTCAGGTGTCGGCATGTATCCGTCGACATGTATGAAGACACTTTGACCAGAAGAGGTGCTGTGCCTGCTGGGGATCGCTTGTGAGGTAAGTATGAAAAAACTTTTTTTTTCTTTCTAAAAATTAATTAAATGGATGAGGAGGGGGTCTGCACATGATGAAAATAAGGGGTTTGCACATGATGAAAGGAGGGGTTCTACACATAATGAAAGGGAGGGGGTTCTGCACATGATGAAAGGGGGATCTGCACGTGATGAAAAGGGGATCCGCACATGATGAAAGGGGGGTTCTGCACATGATGAAAGGGAAGGGGGTTCTGCACATGATGAAAGGAAGTGGGGGGTTCTGCACATGATGAAAGGGGTGGTCTGTATATGATGAAAGGGAGGGGGGTTCTGCACATGATGAAAGGCGGGGTCTGCACATGATGAAAGGGAGGGGGGTCTGCACATGATGAAAGGGAGGGGCTTCAGCACATGATGAAAGGGAGGAAGGTTCTGCATATGATGAAAGGGGGGTCTGCACATGATGTAAGGGAGGGCGTTCTGCACATGATGAAATGGAGGGGGGTTGTGCACATGATGAAAGGAAGCGGGGGTTCTCCACATGCTGAAAGGGGTGGTCTGCATATGATGAAAGGGAGGGGGGTTCTGCACATGATGAAAAGGAGGGGGGTCTTCACATGATGAAAGGGAGGGGGGTTCTGCACATGATGAAAGGAAGGGGGGTTCTGCACATGATGAAAGGTGGATCTGCAGTGTGATGAAAGGGGGGTCTGCACATGATGAAAGGGGGTCTGCATATGATGAAAGGGAGGGGATCTGCACATGATGAAAGGGAGGGGGGTTCTGCACATGATGAAAGGAAGGGGGGTTCTGCACATGATGAAAGGGAGGGGGGGTTCTGCACATGATGAAAGGTGGATCTGCACTTGATGAAAGGTGGATCTGCACATGATGAAAGGGGGTCTGCACATGATGAAAGGGGGTTCTGCACATGATGAAAGGGGGTCTACACATGATAAAAGTGGGGTCTGCACATGATGAAAGGGGGTCTGCACATGATGAAAGGGGGGTCTGTACATGATAAAAGGGAGGATCTGCACATGATGAAAGGGGGATCTGCACATGATGAAAAGGGGGTCTGCACATGATGAAAGGGGGTCTGCACATGATGAAAATGGGGGTCTGCACATGATGAAAGGGGGGATCTGCGCATGATGAAAGGTAGGTCTGCACATGATGAAAGAGGGATCTGCACATGATGAAAGGGGGGGTCTGCACATGATGAAAGGGGGTTCTGCACATGATGAAAGGGGGGTCTGCACATGATGAAAGGGGGGCCAGCACATGATAGTAACATAGTAACATAGTTAGTAAGGCCGAAAAAAGACATTTGTCCATCCAGTTCAGCCTATATTCCATCATAATAAATCCCCAGATCTACGTCCTTCTACAGAACCTAATAATTGTATGATACAATATTGTTCTGCTCCAGGAAGACATCCAGGCCTCTCTTGAACCCCTCGACTGAGTTCGCCATCACCACCTCCTCAGGCAAGCAATTCCAGATTCTCACTGCCCTAACAGTAAAGAATCCTCTTCTATGTTGGTGGAAAAACCTTCTCTCCTCCAGACGCAAAGAATGCCCCCTTGTGCCCGTCACCTTCCTTGGTATAAACAGATCCTCAGCGAGATATTTGTATTGTCCCCTTATATACTTATACATGGTTATTAGATCGCCCCTCAGTCGTCTTTTTTCTAGACTAAATAATCCTAATTTCGCTAATCTATCTGGGTATTGTAGTTCTCCCATCCCCTTTATTAATTTTGTTGCCCTCCTTTGTACTCTCTCTAGTTCCATTATATCCTTCCTGAGCACCGGTGCCCAAAACTGGACACAGTACTCCATGTGCGGTCTAACTAGGGATTTGTACAGAGGCAGTATAATGCTCTCATCATGTGTATCCAGACCTCTTTTAATGCACCCCATGATCCTGTTTGCCTTGGCAGCTGCTGCCTGGCACTGGCTGCTCCAGTGATGATGAAAGGGGGTTCTGCACATGATGAAAGGGGGGTCTGCACATGATGAAAGGGGTATCTGCAAATGATGGAGGGGGCTGCAAATGATGGAGGGGGCTGCAAATGATGATGGAGGGGGGCTGCAAATGAAGGAGTGGGGCTGCAAATGATGATGGAGGGGGCTGTAAGTTGCAAATGATGGAGTGGGGGCTGCAAATGATGGAGGGGGCTGCAAATGCTGAAGTGAGGAAGGGGATGGGGGACTGCACATGAATGGAAGGGGACTGCATATGATGAAGTGAGGGGGAAGGGGGACTGCAAATGATGAAGTGAGGGGGAGGGGTACAGCAAATGATTAAGTGAGGGGGACTGCAAATCATGAAGTGAGGGATGGGGGACAGCAACTGAATTGAAGGTGGGGGACGGGGAGAGCAAATAATGATGAGGGTGGTGGGATTAAATGATGTATTGAATGGGGGGAGAGCAGTTGATAATGAATAGAGGGTGGGGGTGGGAGAGAGTGAAGACATGACAATGAATTGGGGCAGAAGGGGCATGTAAATATTATGAATTGGGGGAGCGGGAGGCACATAGTGGGGGCATTGAGGATGCAGGGACTGGTAATGAATTGGGGGATAGAGTGCAGGGACTAATTAATGTATATATTTATTAAGTGGGGAAAATGGCTACTTATACTTGGTGGGGGTACAGTGGTGGATTAATAATAACTAATTATATATTAATGGTGGGTGCACGTCTGTATTCAGATGTGTAGTGTAGAAGAAAGGGAAAAGTGAGGAATGTGCTATGGAAGCGTGCTCTAGGTAACTGTGTGTTATTTTATTATGGCAGTCTGTGCTGCATGAAATAGAAAAGCAAAGATGAAGGACTTCAGCTAGAGACATCACTGATGAATCAGTGTGTTACCTGTACACTGACACTATACACACTATTACCTGTTCACTGTACACTATATACAGAGCTCCTGTATATAATGTCACTGGTGATCACTGTATTACCTGTACACTGACACTATATACAGAGCTCCTGTGTATAATGGCATTAGTGTTGTGTTTTTTTTAATTAATGATCAGTATTGCAGTATTCGGTCACTATGTCGTGGTAGTATTTGATCTGACTATGGTGTGGCAGTATTTCTCTCTGTATGTGGTATTATCTGGTCACTATGTGATGGTAATTGTTGTTAATTCTGTGGCAGAGCTCCCTCCTGTGGTCACAAGTGGTACTTCGGCTGATTTTCTCTGTGAGCTTCCGTTGGTGGAGGAAAGTGGTACTGCGGCTTCTGAGTTTCCTTCCTCAGGTGATGTGGTGAAGTCGTTAGGTGCTGCTCTATTTAACTCCACCTAGTGCTTTGATCCTGGCCTCCAGTCAATGTTCTAGTATTGGACCTGTTTCCTTCTGGATCGTTCCTGTGGCCTGCTGCTCTGCATAGCTAAGTTCCGCTTTGCTATTTTGTTTGCTGTTTTTTCTGTCCAGCTTGTCTATTTGTTTTTTATTGCTTGCTGGAAGCTCTGGGACGCAGAGGGTGTACCTACGTGCCGTTAGTTCGGTACGGAGGGTCTTTTTGCCCCCTTTGCGTGGTTTTTTGTAGGGTTTTGTGTTGACCGCAAAGTTACCTTTCCTATCCTCGCTCTGTTCAGAAAGTCGGGCCTCACTTTGCTAAATCTATTTCATCTCTACGTTTGTCTTTTCATCTTAACTCACAGTCATTATATGTGGGGGCTGCCTTTTCCTTTGGGGTATTTCTCTGAGGCAAGGTAGGCTTATTTTCTATCTTCAGGCTAGCTAGTTTCTCAGGCTGTGCCGAGTTGCATAGGGAGCGTTAGGCGCAATCCACGGCTGCCTCTAGTGTGGTTGGAGAGGATTAGGGATTGCGGTCAGCAGAGTTCCCATGTCTCAGAGCTCGTTCTATGTTTTTGGGTTATTGTCAGGTCACTGTATGTGCTCTGACCTCTATGTCCATTGTGGTACTGAATTACCTTATTATAACAGTACTGGAGGCCCAAAGTACTAATGATTCTCAATAGAGGGAAAAAAGAAGTTCTGAGACCATTTTTTTTTCTCTGCACTGTGTTTTGCCTTTTTTTTCCCCTAGACATTTGGGTGGTTCAGGACACAGGTGTAGCGATGGACATTAAAGGTCTGTCTTCATGTGTGGATCAGCTCACGGCAAGAGTACAAAATATTCAAGACTTTGTGGTTCAGAATTCTATGTTAGAACCGAGAATTCCTATTCCTGATTTGTTTTTTGGAGATAGAACTAAATTTCTGAGTTTCAAAAATAATTGTAAACTATTTCTGGCTTTGAAACCTCGCTCCTCTGGTGACCCAGTTCAACAAGTTAGGATCATTATTTCTTTTTTACGTGGCGACCCTCAGGACTGGGCATTTTCTCTTGCGTCAGGAGATCCTGCATTAAGTAATATCGATGCGTTTTTCCTGGCGCTCGGATTGCTGTACGATGAACCTAATTCAGTGGATCAGGCAGAGAAAAATTTGCTGGCTCTGTGTCAGGGTCAGGATGAGATAGAGGTATATTGTCAGAAATTTAGAAAGTGGTCCGTACTCACTCAATGGAATGAAGGTGCACTCGCAGCTATTTTCAGAAAGGGTCTCTCTGAAGCCCTTAAGGATGTCATGGTGGGATTTCCTATGCCTGCTGGTTTGAATGAGTCTATGTCTTTGGCCATTCAGATCGGTCGACGCTTGCGTGAGCGTAAATCTGTGCACCATTTGGCGGTATTACCTGAGCTTAAACCTGAGCCTATACAGTGCGATAGGACTTTGACCAGAGTTGAACGGCAAGAACACAGACGTCTGAATGGGCTGTGTTTCTACTGTGGTGATTCCACTCATGCTATCTCTGATTGTCCTAAGCGCGCTAAGCGGTTCGCTAGGTCTGCCACCATTGGTACGGTACAGTCAAAATTTCTTTTGTCCGTTACCTTGATCTGCTCTTTGTCATCGTATTCTGTCATGGCATTTGTGGATTCAGGCGCTGCCCTGAATTTGATGGACTTGGAGTATGCTAGGCGTTGTGGGTTTTTCTTGGAGCCCTTGCAGTGTCCTATTCCATTGAGAGGAATTGATGCTACGCCTTTGGCCAAGAATAAGCCTCAGTACTGGACCCAGCTGACCATGTGCATGGCTCCTGCACATCAGGAGGTTATTCGCTTTCTGGTGTTGCATAATCTGCATGATGTGGTCGTGTTGGGGTTGCCATGGCTACAAGTCCATAATCCAGTATTAGATTGGAAATCCATGTCTGTGTCCAGCTGGGGTTGTCAGGGGGTACATGGTGATGTTCCATTTCTGAATATTTCGTCATCCACCCCTTCTGAGGTTCCAGAGTTCTTTTCTGATTACCGGGATGTATTTGATGAGCCCAAGTCCGATATCCTACCTCCGCATAGGGATTGTGATTGTGCTATCGATTTGATTCCTGGTAGTAAATTCCCGTTTAATTTATCTGTGCCTGAGCACGCCGCTATGCGAAGTTATGTGAAGGAGTCCTTGGAGAAGGGGCATATTCGTCCATCATCGTCGCCATTAGGAGCAGGGTTCTTTTTTGTAGCCAAGAAGGATGGTTCACTGAGACCTTGTATAGATTACCGCCTTCTAAATAAGATCACGGTTAAATTTCAGTACCCCTTGCCATTGTTATCTGATTTGTTTGCTCGGATTAAGGGGGCTAGTTGGTTCACCAAGATAGATCTTCGTGGTGCGTATAATCTTGTGCGTATTAAGCGAGGCGATGAATGGAAAACTGCATTTAATACGCCCGAGGGCCATTTTGAGTATCTAGTAATGCCATTCGGACTTGCCAATGCTCCATCAGTGTTTCAGTCCTTTATGCAAGACATCTTCCGAGAGTACCTGGATAAATTCCTGATTGTGTACTTGGATGACATTTTGATCTTCTCGGATGATTGGGAGTCTCATGTGAAGCAGGTCAGAACGGTGTTTCAGGTCCTGCGTGCTAATTCTTTGTTTGTGAAGGGATCAAAGTGTCTCTTTGGTGTTCAGAAGGTTTCATTTTTGGGGTTCATCTTTTCCCCTTCTACTATCGAGATGGACCCTGTTAAGGTCCAAGCCATCCATGATTGGACTCAGCCGACATCTCTGAAAAGTCTGCAAAAGTTCCTGGGCTTTGCTAATTTTTATCGTCGCTTCATCTGCAATTTTTCTAGTATTGCTAAACCATTGACCGATTTGACCAAGAAGGGTGCTGATGTTGTCAATTGGTCTTCTGCTGCTGTGGAAGCTTTTCAAGAGTTGAAGCTTCGTTTCTCTTCTGCCCCTGTGTTGTGTCAACCAGATGTTTCGCTTCCATTCCAGGTCAAGGTTGATGCTTCTGAGATTGGAGCAGGGGCTGTTTTGTCGCAGAGAAGTTCTGATTGCTCGGTGATGAAACTATGCGCCTTCTTTTCCAGAAAGTTTTCGCTTGCTGAGCGAAATTATGATGTGGGCAATCGAGACTTGCTGGCCATGACGTGGGCATTCGAGGAGTGGCGTCATTGGCTTGAAGGAGCTAAGCATCGCGTGGTGGTCTTGACTTATCATAAGAACTTGACTTATCTCGAGTCTGCCAAGCGGTTGAATCCTAGACAGGCTCGTTGGTCGCTGTTTTTTGCCCGTTTTGACTTTGTGATTTCGTACCTTCCGGGCTCTAAAAATGTGAAGGCGGATGCTCTGTCTAGGAGTTTTGTGCCCGACTCTCCTTGTTTATCTGAGCCAGCGGGTATCCTCAAAGAGGGAGTAATTGTGTCTGCCATCTCCCCTGATTTGCGGCGGGTGCTGCAAAAATTTCAGGCTAATAAACCTGATCGTTGCCCAGCGGAGAAACTGTTTGTCCCTGATAGGTGGACGAATAAAGTTATCTCTGAGGTTCATTGTTCGGTGTTGGCTGGTCATCCTGGAATCTTTGGTACCAGAGAGTTAGTGGCTAGATCCTTTTGGTGGCCATCTCTGTCGTGGGATGTGCGTTCTTTTGTGCAGTCCTGTGGGATTTGTGCTCGGGCTAAGCCCTGCTGTTCTCGTGCCAGTGGGTTGCTTTTGCCCTTGCCGGTCCCGAAGAGTCCTTGGACACATATCTCTATGGATTTTATTTCAGATCTTCCCGTCTCTCAAAAGATGTCAGTCATTTGGGTGGTCTGTGATCGCTTCTCTAAGATGGTCCATTTGGTACCCTTGTCTAAATTACCTTCCTCCTCTGATTTGGTGCCATTGTTCTTCCAGCATGTGGTTCGTTTACATGGCATTCCAGAGAATATCGTTTCTGACAGAGGTTCCCAGTTTGTTTCGAGGTTTTTGCGAGCCTTTTGTGGTAGGATGGGCATTGACTTGTCTTTTTCCTCGGCTTTCCATCCTCAGACTAATGGCCAGACCGAACGAACCAATCAGACCTTGGAAACATATCTGAGATGCTTTGTTTCTGCTGATCAGGATGACTGGGTGTCCTTTTTGCCTTTGGCTGAGTTCGCCCTTAATAATCGGGCCAGCTCGGCTACCTTGGTTTCGCCGTTTTTCTGCAACTCTGGGTTCCATCCTCGTTTCTCTTCAGGGCAGGTTGAGTCTTCGGACTGTCCTGGTGTGGATACTGTGGTGGACAGGTTGCAGCAGATTTGGACTCATGTAGTGGACAATTTGACCTTGTCCCAGGAGAAGGCTCAACGTTTCGCTAATCGCAGACGCTGTGTGGGTCCCCGACTTCGTGTTGGGGATTTGGTTTGGTTGTCGTCTCGTTATGTTCCTATGAAAGTTTCCTCTCCTAAGTTTAAACCTCGTTTCATTGGTCCATATAGGATTTCTGAGGTTCTTAATCCTGTGTCTTTTCGTCTGACCCTTCCAGATTCTTTTTCCATACATAACGTATTCCATAGGTCATTGTTGCGGAGATACGTGGCACCTATGGTTCCATCTGTTGATCCTCCTGCCCCGGTTTTGGTGGAGGGGGAGTTGGAGTATATTGTGGAGAAGATTTTGGATTCTCGTGTTTCAAGACGGAAACTCCAGTATCTGGTTAAGTGGAAGGGTTATGCTCAGGAAGATAATTCCTGGGTCTTTGCCTCTGATGTCCATGCTCCCGATCTTGTTCGTGCCTTTCATATGGCTCATCCTGGTCATCCTGGGGGCTCTGGTGAGGGTTCGGTGACCCCTCCTCAAGGGGGGGGTACTGTTGTGAATTCTGTGGCAGAGCTCCCTCCTGTGGTCACAAGTGGTACTTCGGCTGATTCTCTCTGTGAGCTTCCGTTGGTGGAGGAAAGTGGTACTGCGGCTTCTGAGTTTCCTTCCTCAGGTGATGTGGTGATGTCGTTAGGTGCTGCTCTATTTAACTCCACCTAGTGCTTTGATCCTGGCCTCCAGTCAATGTTCTAGTATTGGACCTGTTTCCTCCTGGATCGTTCCTGTGGCCTGCTGCTCTGCATAGCTAAGTTCCGCTTTGCTATTTTGTTTGCTGTTTTTTCTGTCCAGCTTGTCTATTTGTTTTTTATTGCTTGCTGGAAGCTCTGGGACGCAGAGGGTGTACCTCCGTGCCGTTAGTTCTGTACGGAGGGTCTTTTTGCCCCCTTTGCGTGGTTTTTCGTAGGGTTTTGTGTTGACCGCAAAGTTACCTTTCCTATCCTCGCTCTGTTCAGAAAGTCGGGCCTCACTTTGCTAAATCTATTTCATCTCTACGTTTGTCTTTTCATCTTAACTCACAGTCATTATATGTGGGGGCTGCCTTTTCCTTTGGGGTATTTCTCTGAGGCAAGGTAGGCTTATTTTCTATCTTCAGGCTAGCTAGTTTTTCAGGCTGTGCCGAGTTGCATAGGGAGCGTTAGGCGCAATCCACGGCTGCCTCTAGTGTGGTTGGAGAGGATTAGGGATTGCGGTCAGCAGAGTTCCCATGTCTCAGAGCTCGTTCTATGTTTTTGGGTTATTGTCAGGTCACTGTATGTGCTCTGACCTCTATGTCCATTGTGGTACTGAATTACCTTATTATAACAGGTAATATGTGATCTGGTCATGGTATGGAGTGTCATGATCCCAATGGCAGGGGATCACAAAAGGACAAGCACAAAAAACAAAACGAGCTCTAGGGTGATGGAAACTGAGCTGACCGTGATCCTGAACCTAATTCACACAACTAGCAGTAGCCGGGGAACGTGCCTACGATGATTCCTAGACGTCTCGCGCCAGCCGAAGGACTAACTTCCCCTATTAGAAGAAACACAGACCTCTCTTGCCTCCAGAGAAACACCCCACAGAAATAGCAGCCCCCCACATGTAATGACGGTGAAATGAGAGGAAAGCACATACGTAGTTATGAAAACAGATTCAGCAAAATGAGGCCCGCTAAAGCTAGATAGCAGAGGATACAAAAGTGAACTGCGCGGTCAGCGAAAAACCCTACAAAAAAACCATCCTGAAATTACTTGAACTCATGTGCCAACTCATGGAACATGAGGAGTAATATCAGCCCACTAGAGCAACCAGCAACAAGGAATCACATATCTGCAAGCTGGACTAAAACAAAAATAAAGCAAAACGTGGAACAGGAAAATCAAAAACTTAGCTTGTCCTGAAGATTACAGAAGCGGAAAGCAGAGGTAACAAGACACACTGATTACATTGATAGCCGGCGAGGAAATGACAAGAAAGCCAGGTTAAATAGGAAACTCCCATATCCTGATAGAACAGGTGGACACCAGAGACCGCAGAGAACACAAGTCACCCAGTACCATCTGTAACCACCAGAGGGAGCCCAAAAACAGAATCCACAACAGTACCCCCCCCTTGAGGAGGGGTCACCGAACCCTCACGAGAACCACCAGGGCGACCAGGATGAGCCCTATGAAATGCACGGACCAAATCAGCATCATGAACATCAGAGGCAACCACCCAAGAATTATCCTCCTGACCATAACCCTTCCACTTGACCAAATATTGAAGTTTCCGTCTGGAAACACGAGAATCCAAGATCTTCTCCACAACATACTCCAATTCTCCCTCCACCAGCACCGGAGCAGGAGGCTCAAGCGAAGGAACAACAGGTACCTCATACTTCCGCAACAACGACCGATGGAACACATTATGAATAGCAAACGATGTCGGGAGATCCAAACGAAACGAGACAGGGTTAAGAATTTCCAAGATCCTATAGGGACCGATGAACCGAGGCTTGAACTTAGGAGAAGAGACCTTCATAGGAACAAAACGAGAAGACAACCACACCAAGTCCCCAATACGAAGTCGAGGACCCATGCGGCGACGGCGATTAGCAAACTGCTGAGCCCTCTCCTGGGACAACTTCAAATTGTCCACCACATGACTCCAAATCTGATGCAACCTATCCACCACCATGTCCACTCCAGGACAATCAGAAGGCTCCACCTGACCAGAGGAAAAACGAGGATGAAACCCCGAATTACAAAAGAAAGGAGAAACCAAGGTAGCAGAACTAGCCCGATTATTAAGGGCAAATTCGGCAAGCGGCAAAAAGGTAACCCAGTCATCTTGATCAGCAGAAACAAAACACCTTAAATAAGTTTCCAAGGTCTGATTAGTTCGTTCCGTCTTGCCATTCGTCTGAGGATGGAATGCAGACGAAAAGGACAAATCAATGCCCATCTTAGCACAGAACGTCCGCCAAAATCTAGACACAAACTGGGATCCCCTGTCAGAAACGATGTTCTCCGGAATCCCATGCAAACGAACCACGTTCTGAAAAAACAGAGGGACCAACTCAGAGGAGGAAGGTAACTTAAGCAAGGGTACCAGATGAACCATCTTAGAAAAGCGGTCACACACAACCCAGATGACGGACATTTTTTGAGAGACAGGGAGATCCGAAATAAAGTCCATGGAAATGTGCGTCCAAGGCCTCTTCGGGATAGGCAAAGGTGACAACAATCCTCTGGCCCGAGAACAGCAAGGCTTAGCCCGAGCGCAAACTTCACAAGACTGCACAAAAGAACGCACATCCCTCGACAAGGAAGGCCACCAAAAAGACCTGGCCACCAAGTCTCTAGTACCAAATATTCCAGGATGACCTGCCAACGCAGAAGAATGCACCTCGGAGATGACTCTACTGGTCCAATTATCCGGAACAAACAGTCTTTCAGGCGGACAACGATCAGGTTTATCCGCCTGAAACTCCTGCAAAGCACGTCGCAAGTCTGGGAAGACAGCCGACAAAATCACCCCATCCCTAAGGATACCAGTGGGCTCAGAATTTCCAGGGGAGTCAGGCACAAAACTCCTAGAAAGAGCATCCGCCTTCACATTCTTTGAACCTGGCAGGTATGAAACCACAAAATCGAAATGGGAGAAAAACAGTGACCAACGAGCCTGTCTAGGATTCAGACGCTTGGCAGACTCAAGGTAAATCAGATTTTTGTGATCAGTCAAGACCACCACACGATGTCTAGCACCCTCAAGCCAATGACGCCACTCCTCAAATGCCCACTTCATGGCCAAAAGCTCCTGATTACCAACATCATAATTCCGCTCAGTGGGCAAAAACTTTCTAGAAAAGAACGCACATGGCTTCATCACCGAGCAATCGGAGCTTCTCTGTGACAAAACCGCCCCCGCTCCAATCTCGGAAGCATCAACCTCAACCTGAAAAGGAAGCGAAACATCTGGCTGACGCAACACAGGAGCAGAAGAAAACCGGCGCTTAAGTTCCTGAAAGGCTTCCACAGCCGCAGGAGACCAATCAGCAACATCAGCACCCTTCTTAGTCAGATCCGTCAAAGGCTTAACAACACTAGAAAAATTAGTTATGAAACGACGATAAAAATTAGCAAAGCCCAAGAACTTCTGCAGACTCTTAAGAGATGTAGGCTGCGTCCAGTCACAAATAGCCTGAACCTTGACGGGATCCATCTCAATAGTAGAAGGGGAAAAAATATACCCCAAAAAAGAAATCTTCTGGACTCCAAAGAGACACTTTGAACCTTTTGCAAACAAAGAATTGGCCCGCAGGACCTGAAACACCTTCCTGACCTGCTGAACATGGGACTCCCAGTCATCAGAAAAAACCAAAACATCATCCAAATACACAATCATAAATTTATCCAGATATTCACGGAAAATATCGTGCATAAAGGACTGGAAGACAGAAGGAGCATTAGAAAGTCCAAAAGGCATCACCAAATACTCAAAATGGCCCTCAGGCGTATTAAATGCGGTTTTCCACTCATCACCCTGCTTTATCCGCACAAGATTATACGCACCCCGAAGATCAATCTTAGTGAACCATTTAGCCCCCTTAATGCGAGCGAACAAATCAGTCAACAATGGCAAAGGATACTGATATTTGACCGTAATCTTATTCAAAAGACGGTAATCTATACAACGCCTCAAGGAACCATCTTTTTTGGCCACGAAAAAAAAAACTGCTCCCAAAGGAGACGAAGATGGACGGATATGTCCCTTTTCCAAGGACTCCTTAACATAATCCCGCATAGCAGTATGCTCTGGCACTGACAGTTTGAACAAACGACCTTTAGGAAATTTACTGCCAGGAATCAAATCTATAGCACAATCGCAATCCCTGTGAGGAGGAAGCGAATTGAGCTTAGGCTCCTCAAAAACATCCCGATAATCAGACAAAAATACAGGAACCTCAGAAGGAGTAGATGAAGCGATAGAAATCGGAGGTGCATCATCATGAACCCCCTGACATCCCCAGCTTAACACAGACATCGTTTTCCAGTCCAAGACTGGGTTATGAGTTTGTAACCATGGCAGACCAAGCACTAAGACATCATGTAAATTATACAGTACCAGGAAGCGAATCACCTCCTGATGAACGGGAGTCATACGCATGGTCACTTGTGTCCAGTACTGAGGTTTATTCATAGCCAAAGGTGTAGAGTCAATTCCCTTCAAAGGAATAGGGACTTCCAGAGGCTCCAGACTAAACCCACAGCGGTTGGCAAATGACCAATCCATAAGACTCAGGGCAGCGCCTGAATCTACATAGGCATCGACGGAAATGGCTGATAATGAACAAATCAGAGTCACAGACAGAATGAACTTAGACTGTAAAGTACTAATGGCAACAGACTTATCAACCTTTTTTGTGCGTTTAGAGCATGCTGATATAACATGAGCTGAATCACCACAATAAAAACACAACCCATTTTTCCGCCTATAGTTTTGCCGTTCACTTCTGGACTGAATTCTATCACATTGCATTGTCTCAGGTGCCTGTTCAGAAGACACCGCCAAATGGTGCACAGGTTTGCGCTCCCGTAAACGCCGATCAATCTGAATAGCCATAGACTCATTCAGACCTGTAGGCGCAGGGAACCCCACCATAACATCTTTAATGGCCTCAGAAAGGCCATCTCTGAATTTTGCAGCCAGGGCGCACTCATTCCACTGAGTAAGCACCGACCATTTCCGAAATTTCTGACAATATATTTCTGCTTCATCTTGCCCCTGAGAGAGAGCCAATAAAGCTTTTTCAGCCTGAATCTCTAGGTTAGGTTCCTCATAGAGCAAACCCAATGCCAGAAAAAACGCATCCACATTGAGCAACGCAGGATCCCCTGGTGCCAATGCAAATGCCCAATTCTGAGGGTCACCCCGCAGGAAAGATATAACAATCTTGACTTGCTGAGCAGGGTCTCCAGAGGAGCGAGATTTCAAAGAAAGAAACAACTTGCAATTGTTCCTGTTGTGAGTTCTGTTTTTGGGCTCCCTCTGGTGGTTACTGATGGTACTGGGTGATTTGTGTTCTGCTGTCTCTGGTGTCCACCTGTTCTATTAGGATTTGGGAGTTTCCTATTTAACCGGGCTTTCTTGTCATTTCCCCGCCAGCTATCAAGGTTATCAGAGTGTTTTGTTACCTCAGTGTTATAAACTTAGTGCTAAGTGCAGTGGAGATCAGTATCATGGGTCAGAAAAGAGGCCGAGAGACAACAGGTTAAGAGTTCAATAATATTTATGATGGTATGCAGGTAAACAGCTATGACACAGCAAGTTAGTAGCAGACAGAGCTGGATAAGCAGTAAGCACGTGTACAGACCGTGGAAGTCCAAGTATGTGAGATCCAGAGACCTGGAGACCAGGCCAGCCTCCTAGCAGGGAACAGTCCAGCAGCAGAGATGAGTGCAGAGCAGATCCAGGGAAACAAGTCTTATGATGAAGAGATGTAGATCCGGAGACAGATGGGGTATCCCAAGGTAATGAAGAAACCAGCAAGATAGCAGTTCTTCCAGCTTGATCACAAGTCCAGGAACAAGATACTCAAGCAATGAGTAATATACAGAGTTCCCTTATATACACCACAGACAGGAACAAGGAAAGTCTGACAGGAAGCAAGATGGCCCCCGTGAGGCCAGTGACTCCATCTTAGGTAAGGGCAAAAGTAACCGAACTGAGGGCAACAGCAGACAGGAACAGATGTACAGTCCAAATCCTTACATTACTCCCTTCTTAAAAGACGTCCTCTGGACGATCTTAAGTCTGGCTTATTGGGGTATCTGCTGTGAAACAGTCTGATCAGATGGGGAGCATGGATGTTCTCCAGAGGTTCCCAGGAATTTTCTTCAACAGAGTATCCCTGCCATTTCACCAGATACTGAAGACGTCCCCTATGAATCCGTGAATCCAAGATTTTCTCCACGACGAATTCTTCTTGCCCATCAATGAGGACTGGATCAGGAGGAGCAGAGGTGCGTCCGGGAAAAGAATTAGGCACTGCTGGTTTAAGCAGGGAAACATGGAAAACAGGATGAATTTTTAAAGAGTTAGGCAACTTGAGTCGACAGGCTACAGGACTCACAATACCGCTGATCTTATATGGGCCAACATATTTTTGCCCCAGCTTGGAAGTTGGAATTCTGAGTTTTAAGTTTTTTGTTGAGAGCCAGACCATGTCTCCTACCTTGTACGTTGGTGCTGGCTTACGGAATCTGTCTGCTGCCTTCTTGAATCTTTCCTGTGCTGAAACTAAGGTGTTTTTTAAAACGTCCAAATTTTGCTGTAAAGATGCAATGCGGTCAGCAACCGCAGGCACAGACATGTCTATGGGGAGTCGAGGGAGAATACTGGGATGATATCCCTTGTTAGCAAAGAACGGAGATAATTTGGTGGAAGCATTCTGAGAGTTGTTATACGTGAACTCAGCCAACGGCAGTAGACTCACCCAATCGTCTTGTAGATGACACACGTAGCAACGCAGATACTGCTCCAAGGTTTGATTGGTTCGCTCTGTTTGGCCGTCAGACTGTGGATGAAAAGCAGATGATAATTTAACTTTGATGTCCAGAGCAGCACAGAAGCTTTGCCAGAACCGTGAGGTGAATTGAACTCCACGATCAGATATGACTTTATCCGGAGCTCCGTGTAAACGAAAAACATTTTTCACAACAAGATCCGCTGTTTGCTTAGCTGTTGGGACACCAGCACAGGGAATAAAATGAGCAGCTTTAGTCAACCGGTCAACTACTACAAGAATCGTGGTTTTTCCCTGTGACAAAGGCAACTCCACAATAAAATCCATTGAAATTGACCCCCAGGGACGAGATGGAACAGGCAGAGGTTGCAACAGTCCTGTAGGTGAAGAACGAGGGACTTTTGACCTGGCACATACCTCACACGATGACACGTACCGAAGAACATCTTTCCGAAAAGTCGGCCACCAGAAAAAACGAGACAGAAATTCCTGAGTCTTCTGAACTCCCCTATGACCGGCAAACTTGGAGTCATGCATTAATTTCAACACACTCAGTTTTACTGTTTCTGGGATATACAGACGCTGTCCTTGAAACCAAAGTCCATTCTTGAAAGTCAGATTTACCCGAGTGGGTGGTTGACTCAAAAGTGAATCCGCAGCATATGCCTCCTTAATCTCAGTTAGAAGATCCTGATTATGCAAGACGCTTACAAAGTTTTTCTCAGATAGAATGGTCTTTGAAGACGAAGCCGAAGTTGCTTCATCTGAATGAATCCTGGATAGTGCATCAGCCTTCTTATTACGAGAGCCCGGCCTATAGGAAATGACAAAATCAAATTGATTAAGAAAAAGATTCCATCGAGCCTGTCTAGGTTTCAGACATCTTGCCGACCTCATAAATTCGAGATTCCGATGATCTGTGAGTATAACAATCTGTTGGGATGCTCCTTGTAACAGATGTCTCCATTCCTTAAATGCGGTTATGATGGCTAACAGTTCCTTGTTGCCAACGTCGTAATTCCTTTCTGCGGGTGACAATTTTTGCGAGAGAAAGGCACATGGATGCAAGAGATCTTTCTCACCTGTTCTGTGTGAGAGTATGGCCCCTACAGCACAGTCCGAGGCATCCACTTCCACTATGAAGGCTTTGTCTGGATCAGGGTGGATAAGAATGGGAGCTGTCGTAAATTTAGATTTCAATGTAGAAAATGCTGTTTGAGCTTGGGGAGACCAGACAAATGGCGTCTTCTTCTGGGTTAACTGAGTGATGGGTGCAACGATCGCTGAAAAATTTTTAATAAAGCGTCTGTAAAAATTGGCGAATCCGATGAATCGCTGTACTTCCTTTACTGACTTGGGAGTCGGCCAGTCCTGAATGGCTTGTGTCTTGCTTGCGTCCATGCTGAGACCCTGGGGAGAAATAACATATCCCAAGAATTGAATTTCTGTTTTGTGAAACTCACATTTCTCCAGTTTGATGTATAAATGATTCTGCCGTAGACGATCCAAAACTAATTTCACGTGTCGCTGATGGTCCTCGATGTTGCTGGAAAAAATCAAGATGTCATCCAAATAAATCACAACAAAAATATCGAGTATATCCCGGAAAACATCATTCGCCAAGTGCTGGAATGTAGCTGGTGCGTTACGGAGACCGAAAGACATAACGAGGTACTCGAAATGTCCATAACGTGACCGAAAAGCCGTTTTCCACTCATCGCCAGGACGAATCCGTACTAAATTGTACGCTCCACGAAGATCCAATTTTGTGAAGATTTTGGCGTGTCGCACTCTCTCAAGTAATTCGGGAATTAGCGGGAGTGGATAAGAGTTCCTGATTGTGACTTTGTTGAGCTCCCGGTAGTCAATGCATGGTCGGAGTGAGCCATCTTTTTTTTTCACAAAGAAGATTGGAGCACCTGCTGGGGAGGAAGATGGTCGTATAAACCCCTTAGCTAGGTTTTCATCTATGTACTCCTTGAGAGCTTTTAATTCTGGCCCAGACAATGGATAAATACTCCCGAAAGGAATCGCGGCACCAGGCAATAATTCCACGGGACAGTCATTTGGCCGATGTGGCGGTAATTTATCCGCATTTTTTTTGTCACACACATCACTGAAGTCCCGATACTCTACCGGCAATGTCGAGTCGACCGTGACTGCTGTCTTCACTGGAGCCAGCTCTCCGGACAACGCTGATTCATTTGGAAACTGTAATTCCTTCGTTGTCCAATTGATAGTCGGATTTCGCAGCCGCAACCAGGGCAAACCTAAAATAATAGGAAAATTAGGAGAAGAAATCAACAAAAAGGACATATTTTCAGAATGATCCGCGCCCATACGGATCTTTAATGGGACTGTTTCGAGTTTCACAGGCCCAGATATTAGTGGAGACCCGTCCACGGTCTCCATAAACACCGGAGAGTCTCTTTTTCGTGAGCGTATGCCATGTTTTTCAGCAAAGGAGATATCCATGAGATTGCTGCAAGCTCCAGAGTCTATCATGGCGGAGCAGGTGATCCAGCAGGAACACACCCAAATTTTGATGGAAACGCAGCAGAGCGAATCCCTCCTCGCCGTGGTAGAACTTACGGAAAGTAAGGCTATGTCCACAGGTGATGATGTTAATGATGAATCATCAGGAAAATCAAAGTTATCAGCGGATATTTCCTGTCTGTGCGGAAGAGAACACACTGAAGATACATCCGAAAAGTCAAGTCCAGTTACTGCAGCTGCAGACTTGCGATTTTTCCCAGGGCACTCTGAAATATAGTGACCCGATTTACCGCAGTAAAAACATAGATTCTCCTTGAAACGATATTCCTTACGTGCATCGATGGGTTTCCTCCGTACTGCGTCAACCTGCATAGGTTCCAGCTCTGTCTGAGATAAAGTCTTAGTCAGCGCCTCCTTGGTGGGGGATGGAAAAGGCATAAAGTTATTACGATTAGCATCAGCCCATTTTTCTTGACGACGTTCGGTGAGACGAATATCAATCCGAATACAATGATGTATAAAGTCAGCCAAATTAGTAGGTGATTCACCTCGAGCTAGTTCATCTTTGATGGAAGCAGATAAACCTCTCCTGAACACTGCATATTTCGCTGAATCGCACCAAGTAGTATCCAGCACCCATTTCCGAAACTCCATTGCGTATTCCACAACAGGACGCTTCCCCTGACGTAGTGTCAGTAATGCAGTTTCAGCTGTGATACTCCGATTAGGGTCATCAAACATTTGACACATTGCTGCAGTAAAGTCTTTCAGGGAATTCAAGCACACATCATTAGTCTCAATCAGAGGATTAGCCCAGGCTAACGCTTTGTTTGTTAGCAACATGATTATAGTCAACACTTTATCCCGATCAGTTGCAAACTGGGCCGCACGTGCAGAGAAATACAGCTGACATTGATTCAAAAACCCCCGAAATTTCTCTCTTTCACCACCAAACCTGAATGGTGGGAGTTTAGGAAAAGCCGGACCAGGAGCCGGGATTGGAGCAGATACCATGTTTGCAGCTGTAATCTCCACATTTGAAAGTCGAGATGCTAAGGCCTGAATAGACGTATCGGCCACATTCGCATTATGATTAGTTTGCGATTCTAATGTCCCCAGTTTTGTTTTTATAGCCTGCAGCTCCCCATGAAGTCCAGAGACAAAAGAGCAAAGTTTTTTCATTCGCACCTCCATAGAATCTGACCCAGAGATCTCCATTTTTTTGGGCTTGAGTATTCTGTTATAAACTTAGTGCTAAGTGCAGTGGAGATCAGTATCATGGGTCAGAAAAGAGGCCGAGAGACAACAGGTTAAGAGTTCAATAATATTTATGATGGTATGCAGGTAAACAGCTATGACACAGCAAGTTAGTAGCAGACAGAGCTGGATAAGCAGTAAGCACGTGTACAGACCGTGGAAGTCCAAGTATGTGAGATCCAGAGACCTGGAGACCAGGCCAGCCTCCTAGCAGGGAACAGTCCAGCAGCAGAGATGAGTGCAGAGCAGATCCAGGGAAACAAGTCTTATGATGAAGAGATGTAGATCCGGAGACAGATGGGGTATCCCAAGGTAATGAAGAAACCAGCAAGATAGCAGTTCTTCCAGCTTGATCACAAGTCCAGGAACAAGATACTCAAGCAATGAGTAATATACAGAGCTCCCTTATATACACCACAGACAGGAACAAGGAAAGTCTGACAGGAAGCAAGATAGCCCCCGTGAGGCCAGTGACTCCATCTTAGGTAAGGGCAAAAGTAACCGAACTGAGGGCAACAGCAGACAGGAACAGATGTACAGTCCAAATCCTTACACTCAGCTTCTGGCTTCAGTAATCTTCAGGACAAGCTAAGTTTTTGATTTTCTTGTTCCACGTTTTGATTTATTTTTGTCTTGTCCAGCTTGCATATAATTGTTTCTTTGCTGCTGGTTGCTCTAGCGGGCTGTAATTGCTCCTCATGTTCCATGAGTTGGAACATGAGTTCAAGTAATTACAGGATGGTTTTTTGAAGGGTTTTTTGCTGACCGCGCAGTTTACTTTTGTATTCTCTGCTATCTAGTTTTAGCGGGCCTCATTTTGCTGAATCTGATTTCATACTGTGTATGTGCCTTCCTCTCATTTCACCGTCATTATATGTGGGGGGCTGCTATTTCTGTGGGGTATTTCTCTGGAGGCAAGAGAGGTCTGTGTTTCTTCTAATAGGGCAAGTTAGATCTTCGGCTGGTGCGAGACGTCTAGGATCAACGTAGGCACGTTCCCCGGCTATTGTTATTTGTGTGTTCAGGTTTAGGGTCGCGGTCAGCTCAGGTTCCATCACCCTAGAGCTCGTTGGTGCTTGTCCTTTTGTGATTCCCTGCCATTGGAATCATGACTGTATAGCCGGCCAAAAAATGTTTGGGCTGAAGTAGGAGGAAAAGTAGTCTGAGGAAGTTTTTTTTTTTTTTTCTCCTCTGAGGTTGCTGCCTAGCCCTAATTGCAGCCTGGCTGATTTTTTTTTTTTTTTTCCTCCTCTTAATCCTTGAATGGCTCTGACCTTAGCTGTTTATCATGGACGTCCAGAGTTTAGCTTCCAGCTTGAATAATCTTGCTGCTAAGGTTCAAAATATACAAGATTTTGTTGTACATGCTCCTATGTCTGAACCTAGAATTCCTATTCCAGAGTTCTTTGCTGGAGATAGATCTAGTTTTCTGAATTTTAGGAACAATTGCAAGCTGTTCCTTTCTTTGAAATCTCGCTCTTCTGGAGACCCTTCTCAGCAGGTTAAGATTATTATATCTTTCCTGCGGGGTGACCCTCAAAATTGGGCATTTGCATTGGCACCAGGGGATCCTGCGTTGCTTAATGTGGATGCGTTTTTTCTGGCATTGGGTTTGCTCTATGAGGAACCTAACCAAGAGATTCAGGCTGATAAAGCTTTATTAGCTCTCTCTCAGGGGCAAGATGAAGCAGAAATACATTGTCAAAAATTTTGGAAATGGTCAGTGCTTACTCAGTGGAATGAGTGCGCCCTGGCTGCAAAGTTCAGAGATGGCCTTTCTGAGGCCATTAAAGATGTTATGGTGGGGTTCCCTGCGCCTACTGGTCTGAATGAGTCTATGACTATGGCTATTCAGATTGATCGGCGTTTACGGGAGCGCAAACCTGTGCACCATTTGGCGGTGTCTTCTGAACAGGCACTTGAGACAATGCAATGTGATAGAGTTCAGTCTAGAAGTGAACGGCAAAACTATAGGCGGAAAAATGGGTTGTGCTTTTATTGTGGTGATTCAGCTCATGTTATATCAGCATGCTCTAAACGCACAAAAAAGGTTGATAAGTCTGTTGCCATTAGTACGTTACAGTCTAAGTTCATTCTGTCTGTGACTCTGATTTGCTCATTATCATCCATTTCCGTCGATGCCTATGTAGATTCAGGCGCTGCCCTGAGTCTTATGGATTGGTCATTTGCCAAGCGATGTGGGTTTAGTCTGGAGCCTCTGGAAGTCCCTATTCCTTTGAAGGGAATTGACTCTACACCTTTAGCTATGAATAAACCTCAGTACTGGACACAAGTGACCATGCGTATGACTCCCGTTCATCAGGAGGTGATTCGCTTCCTGGTGTTGTATAATTTACATGATGTTCTAGTACTTGGTCTGCCATGGTTACAAACTCATAATCCAGTCCTTGACTGGAAAACAATGTCTGTGTTAAGCTGGGGATGTCAGGGGGTTCATGATGATGCACCTCCGATTTCTATCGCTTCATCTACTCCTTTTGAGGTTCCTGTATTTTTGTCGGATTATCGGGATGTTTTTGAGGAGCCTAAGCTCAGTTCGCTTCCTCCTCACAGGGATTGCGATTGTGCTATAGATTTAATTCCTGGTAGTAAATTTCCTAAAGGTCGTTTGTTCAATCTGTCAGTGCCAGAGCATACTGCTATGCGGGATTATGTTAAGGAGTCCTTGGAAAAGGGACATATCCGTCCATCTTCGTCCCCTTTGGGAGCAGGTTTTTTTTTCGTGGCCAAGAAAGATGGGTCCTTGAGACCTTGTATAGATTATCGTCTTTTGAATAAGATTACCGTAAAATATCAGTATCCTTTGCCTTTGTTGACTGATTTGTTTGCTCGCAGTAAGGGGGCTAAATGGTTCACTAAGATTGATCTCCGGGGTGCGTATAATCTTATACGAATAAAGCAAGGTGATGAGTGGAAAACCGCATTTAATACGCCTGAGGGCCATTTTGAGTATTTGGTAATGCCTTTCGGACTTTCTAATGCTCCTTCAGTCTTCCAGTCCTTTATGCACGATATTTTCCGTGAATATCTGGATAAATGTATGATTGTGTATTTGGATGATATTTTGGTTTTTTCTGATGACTGGGAGTCTCATGTTCAGCAGGTCAGGAAGGTGTTTCAGGTCCTGCGGGCTAATTCCTTGTTTGTAAAGGGCTCAAAGTGTCTCTTTGGAGTCCAGAAGATTTCTTTCTTGGGGTATATTTTTTCCCCCTCTACTATTGAGATGGATCCCGTCAAGGTTCGGGCTATTTGTGACTGGACGCAGCCTGCATCTCTTAAGAGTTTGCAGAAGTTCTTGGGCTTTGCTAATTTCTATCGTCGTTTTATAACTAATTTTTCTAGTGTTGTTAAGCCTTTGACGGATTTGAGCGGATGCTCTTTCTAGGAGTTTTGTGCCTGACTCCCCTGGAAATTCTGAGCCCACTGGTATCCTTAGGGATGGGGTGATTTTGTCGGCCGTATTCCCAGACTTGCGACGTGCTTTGCAGGAGTTTCAGGCGGGTAAACCTGATCGTTGTCCGCTTGAGAGACTGTTTGTTCCGGATAGCTGGACCAGTAGAGTCATCTCTGAGGTCCATTCTTCTGCGTTGGCAGGTCATCCTGGAATATTTGGTACTAGAGACTTGGTGGCCAGGTCTTTTTGGTGGCCTTCCTTGTCTAGGGATGTGCGTTCTTTTGTGCAGTCTTGTGAGGTTTGTGCTCGGGTTAAGCCTTGCTGTTCTCGAGCCAGTGGATTGTTGTCACCTTTGCCTATCCCGAAGAGGCCTTGGACGCACATTTCCATGGACTTTATTTCGGATCTCCCTGTCTCTCAAAAAATGTCCGTCATCTGGGTTGTGTGTGACCGCTTTTCTAAAATGGTTCATCTTGTACCCTTGCCTAAGTTGCCTTCCTCCTCTGAGTTGGTCCCTCTGTTTTTCCAGAACGTGGTTCGTTTGCATGGGATTCCGGAGAACATCGTTTCTGACAGGGGATCCCAGTATGTGTCTAGATTTTGGCGGACGTTCTGTGCTAAGATGGGCATTGATTTGTCCTTTTCGTCTGCATTCCACCCTCAGACGAATGGCCAGACGGAGCGAACTAATCAGACCTTGGAAACTTATTTGAGGTGTTTTGTTTCTGCTGATCAGGATGACTGGGTTACCTTTTTGCCGCTGGCCGAGTTTGCCCTTAATAATCGGGCTAGTTCTGCTACCTTGGTTTCTCCTTTCTTGTGTAATTCGGGGTTTCATACTCGTTTTTCCTCTGGTCAGGTGGAGCCTTCTGATTGTCCTGGAGTGGACATGGTGGTGGATAGGTTGCATCAGATTTGGAGTCATGTGGTGGACAATTTGAAGTTGTCCCAGGAGAAGGCTCAGCAGTTTGCTAATCGCCGTCGCCGCGTGGGTCCTCGACTTCGTGTTGGGGACTTGGTGTGGTTGTCTTCACGTTTTGTTCCTATGAAGGTCTCTTCTCCTAAGTTCAAGCCTCGGTTCATCGGTCCTTATAGGATCTTGGAAATTCTTAACCCTGTGTCGTTTCGTTTGGATCTCCCGGCATCGTTTGCTATTCATAATGTGTTCCATCGGTCGTTGTTGCGGAGGTATGAGGTACCTGTTGTTCCTTCGCCTGAGCCTCCTGCTCCGGTGCTGGTGGAGGGAGAATTGGAGTATGTTGTGGAGAAGATCTTGGATTCTCGTGTTTCCAGACGGAAACTCCAATATTTGGTCAAGTGGAAGGGTTATGGTCAGGAGGATAATTCTTGGGTGGTTGCCTCTGATGTTCATGCTGATGATTTGGTCCGCGCTTTTCATAGGGCTCATCCTGGTCGCCCTGGTGGTTCTCGTGAGGGTTTGGTGACCCCTCCTCAAGGGGGGGGTACTGTTGTGAGTTCTGTTTTTGGGCTCCCTCTGGTAGTTACTGATGGTACTGGGTGATTTGTGTTCTGCTGTCTCTGGTGTCCACCTGTTCTATTAGGATTTGGGAGTTTCCTATTTAACCGGGCTTTCTTGTCATTTCCCCGCCGGCTATCAAGGTTATCAGAGTGTTTTGTTACCTCAGCTTCTGGCTTCAGTAATCTTCAGGACAAGCTAAGTTTTTGATTTTCTTGTTCCACGTTTTGATTTATTTTTGTCTTGTCCAGCTTGCATATAATTGTTTCTTTGCTGCTGGTTGCTCTAGCGGGCTGTAATTGCTCCTCATGTTCCATGAGTTGGAACATGAGTTCAAGTAATTACAGGATGGTTTTTTGAAGGGTTTTTTGCTGACCGCGCAGTTTACTTTTGTATCCTCTGCTATCTAGTTTTAGCGGGCCTCATTTTGCTGAATCTGTTTTCATACTGTGTATGTGCCTTCCTCTCATTTCACCGTCATTATATGTGGGGGGCTGCTATTTCTGTGGGGTATTTCTCTGGAGGCAAGAGAGGTCTGTGTTTCTTCTAATAGGGGAAGTTAGATCTTCGGCTGGTGCGAGACGTCTAGGATCAACGTAGGCACGTTCCCCGGCTATTGTTATTTGTGTGTTCAGGTTTAGGGTCGCGGTCAGCTCAGGTTGCATCACCCTAGAGCTCGTTGGTGCTTGTCCTTTTGTGATTCCCTGCCATTGGAATCATGACATGTTCCTAAAATTCAGAAAACTAGATCTATCTCCAGAAAAAAACTCTGGGATAGGAATTCTAGGTTCAGACATAGGAGCATGTACAACAAAATCTTGTATATTTTGAACCTTAGCAGCAAGATTATTTAGGCTAGAAGCCAAACTCTGGACGTCCATGATAAACAGCTGAGGTCAGAGCCATTCAAGGATTAAGAGGAGGTAAGACGCAGCCAGGCTGCAATTAAGGCTAGGCAGCAAACTCTGAGGGGAGAAAAAAAAAAAGAAAAAACTTCCTCAGACTACTTTTCCTCCTACTTCAGCCAATACGATTACCACTTTTTTGGCCGGCTATACTGTCATGATCCCAATGGCAGGGGATCACAAAAGGACAAGCACAAAAAACAAAACGAGCTCTAGGGTGATGGAAACTGAGCTGACCGCGATCCTGAACCTAATTCACACAACTAGCAGTAGCCGGGGAACGTGCCTACGATGATTCCTAGACGTCTCGCGCCAGCCGAAGGACTAACTTCCCCTATTAGAAGAAACACAGACCTCTCTTGCCTCCAGAGAAACACCCCACAGAAATAGCAGCCCCCCACATGTAATGACGGTGAAATGAGAGGATAGCACATACGTAGTTATGAAAACAGATTCAGCAAAATGAGGCCCGCTAAAGCTAGATAGCAGAGGATACAAAAGTGAACTGCGCGGTCAGCGAAAAACCCTACAAAAAAACCATCCTGAAATTACTTGAACTCATGTGCCAACTCATGGAACATGAGGAGTAATATCAGCCCACTAGAGCAACCAGCAATAAGGAATCACATATCTGCAAGCTGGACTAAAACAAAAATAAAGCAAAACGTGGAACAGGAAAATCAAAAACTTAGCTTGTCCTGAAGATTACAGAAGCGGAAAGCAGAGGTAACAAGACACACTGATTACATTGATAGCCGGCGAGGAAATGACAAGAAAGCCAGGTTAAATAGGAAACTCCCATATCCTGATAGAACAGGTGGACACCAGAGACCGCAGAGAACACAAGTCACCCAGTACCATCTGTAACCACCAGAGGGAGCCCAAAAACAGAATCCACAACAATGGAGGTATTTATTCCTTGTATGTGGTATTATTCCATCACTATGTGGTGGTAATATGTCGTCTGGTCATGGTGTGATGATATTTGTCCCTTGTATGTGGTATTAATGGTCATTCTAAAAAATATATATGACTCATTCCCTTAAAGAAAAGTAAATAAAAATCTAGCTAAAATGAATATTGGATATTTTAAGAAATGTTTAATAGGTTACAGTAGAGTAGGGCCCGGCCAAAAGAGTCTACCTTGTCGTGGTGGTGGCTTAAAATTTCTTTTGGCCAAAACAAAAGCTGCTAGTTATGTATGTGATCTGGTGTCTGCTGGTAACTGTTAATATCAGATTGGTGAGGACGTGGTGCAGAAGATGAGTTTTTCCAAGACCGGGCGCTGGGACTGTGGAAGGTTTGAGATGTGAAGACAGAGCTGGGGTGGAGCCTGGGCGGAATCTCAAGGGGGGCAAAAAATGTTGCCAGTATGGGGCCCCGAAATTCCTAGTGGCAGCCCTGCTGGGGGGGTATCGCAATGGGGATTGGATCACTCACTGTGACTCTGCCAATTTCTCCACCAGATAGTTCTACCTGCTGTCTCTGTACCAGGGCTCTGATTTCCTTCTGCAAGACTCTTTACTCACTGGAACCAGCAGTTTCAGCCACCTGTTGTGATAAGACAATAACCTCGGCAAGACAATTTTCAATAACATTAGTACCAATGGTCATCATGGGGTTACATTCCCGTCAGTCAATATCAACAATCACCATTCCTTGGACCTTTAATTCCACCCGCCCCACTTCAATGGTGACCTCCTTGTATTCCACCTGCGGCAAAGGCTGACCATTACTGGCTACTATTGTTAGATCACTATCTGGACCACGGGTAATGTCTGTGTCATCCCAATAACGCTTATAAAGAATGTAAGGCATAGTTGTAACCTGAGAGCCGGGGTCCAACAAAGCGTTCATCGGGATGTCGTCGATCACAATGCGGAGAACTAGTCGTCCTATTCCTGGGGGTTGGCCCTCTTCCCCAGGGGTCGCTCGTTTAAATGACAGTACCTTGCAATGTGTCCTGCCTGGTTGCAGTGGCGGCAGATGGGTCGTCCATCCTGGTGATAGCGGTCGTTGTCTCTCCCTCTTGTTGGCGGGATCCTCTTCTGTCGTCGCCAGGGAACGTCCTCCGGTCTGGAAGCCAGCTTGATCTTCTCCTTAGGGGATTCCTGTAGATGCTGTATGGTCTGGGCTAATGCAGCAACACTTTTGGTCAGCTCTTGCACCTGGAGGTGTAGTCCTGTGGAAGAATCATCATCTAGGACCTGTGCATTGGCCTCAACAGGGACCTGTGGGTATGATGTCACCTCCTGGTGGTACGTGAGGGATGGATGCTTAGGAGGCACTGCACGGCTGGGTGGAGGTTCGTGCAGCACCCGGATGGCTCTGTCCGTAAATTATGCAAAGTCCAGGTCAGGGTTTTGCAAGGCCAGGATGCATAGCTGAGTCCTGTGGGTGCTGGACAGAAGTCCTTCAATGAACTGCTCTTTTAAGAGTTTATTTCCATCCTGTACGCTGTTAGGATCTACTTGGTTAACAGCCCGGAGTGCCTCCTGCAAATTAAGGGCATAGTCCCGTATGCTGTCCTGTGCTTTTTGCTTACACCCGAAGAACTTCATTTTTAGCTCTGCAGCGGTGCGGGTGTCAAAGGTGACTTTGAGTTTAGCAAATATCTACTGTACAGTCCTTTTGTGCACATCTTGCCAGGATTTTACCTCCCTTAGGGCCGCAACTATCAGTTGGCCAGTTAAGATGTTAATTTTCTGATGCTTTGTCAGGGAATAAAGTTCAAATAGGCTGCAGCCTCTCCTTAAAGTCATTTAGCATATGGGACTCTCCAGAATACTGCGGAGACCAAGCCGCCCCAGGTATATACGGCATGGACAGGGGCATGTTGGGCGTTGTAGATGCGGCGGTGTCCAGCCGGCTTGCTGGAGCTGCGGGCCCTGCAGGGCCTGGTAGCGGTCTGGGGCCTGTGGCTGTGTCCACCTCAGGGCCTGGGGGCATCCCTGGGCCTGCGGGTGCATCCGCTGCAGGGCCCGGGGGTACTATGGAGCCTGCGGCTGCGACCGCCGCCAATCCTTCCTCCGTGTCAGACATGGCTCATCCCCCTTGCTAACCTAGTGACAGCCGAGGTCTTCTCTCCGGAGTCTGCAGCGGTTCCTCCGGTGCATGGCTTGGCACTTTACAGCGTCTTCTGGCTTTGCTGTATGGCGTCTTCACCTCCAACGTTCCATGCAGCCCTGCACCCGTTTCGGGCTCTTTTCAGCTGGCTCCGCCCACGAAGGTATGTCTCCTCCTTCCCCTCACGCTCCACGTGGCGCGGCAATGGTGGTTTTTGGCGGAAAACTGTCACAGTCACTGGCACACAGTACCTGGCGATGCCAGGGCACGAAATCCTGTTTGTGACGCCAAAGTTGAGTTGCCCAGCCAGGGCAGTGGGGTACTCGGTACCGGGTCTGGTCTACAGGAAGGATATCATGGTGGCTGCGAACCGGTCCGTGGCCCTGGGGCTCAACGTTAAAGGGGAATGGTCTTTAACGGGGAAAATGTTCAAAGCCGGTTGTGACGCCACCTATGGTGTTTGGTCAGTAGTGGGACCGACACTGTATTGAAGAGGGTCTCCTAGGGAATGTTGCAGCAGCACTGGTGGTACACTTCCCACAGGTGAAGCTGGGTCCCCAAGGGGTCCTATGGTGTAAGGCGTGGATAGTATGTGCCGGTGAATAAATGAGGAGACAAGTTATAAGTCTTTACCTGGTTTACTGCAGATGGTAGGCCACATATCAAAGGAGGAGAATAAGGAGCATATCATGGACAATATATAATTAAATCTTTATTAATACATAAAAATGATTAAAACACGATCAGTAATAAGTCACAGCGTATAAGTTCCAATGAAAGGCCGAAAGAGGACAGTCCCTCCAAAATACCCCTAAACATATGACAAGGAAAGTCCCGCATATAATGGATAAAGCACACAATATGCTTACCAGGAGCACTATACAAGACAGGTAAGTATCAGGTAGAGCTCTGATCGTGTTTTAATCATTTTTATGTATTAATAAAGATTTAATTATATATTGTCCATGATATGCTCCTTATTCTCCTCCTTTGATATGTATTGTGTGGAGCGGACTTGTTTGTCGGGGGGTGTACTATTCTAGTACTCCCATACCCAGACTGTCACAATGGTTTTGGGATTTTGCATAATAACAGATGGTAAGCCACAGTCCAGGATACCGGCAACAGGTACATTAGGAGCCCAGGCAGTCTAGAGACAAGTGGAATCCCTTTGGCAAGTCAGGTTGGGTGCCTTCCACTCTGCACTTGCTGTGTCTGAGGTCCCTGCTGCCACTAAGTGCTCCCAACAAGGTCCTAGTTGCTTCACTTGTCCTGGGACAGGTGCCTGTATGGTAGGCAGCTTGAGCTGTCCCTTCTGGGGGTCTCCGCATGGTGACTCCAGGCTCCAGGGTGCTGCTGTACCACAGGTGCAAATGGGCAATGTCCATGTAATTCTATGCCCTCTGATTCTGCTCTGTGTCTTAGAGTTTCCACAAAAGCCTCGGGTTCATGGTACCCGGCTACTGCGCAGTGACTCCATGGAGACCTACTCATAGCCTACTTGAGTCCTGTATATCTCCCCTCTGCTCCCTTCCTGTCTGTCCTTGCTCACAGACTGTCTGTACAAACTGAACTGACTCCTTCTCCAAACCAGGATCTTTATCCAGGGAAACTGCCCTAAAACAGGGGTTTGAGCTCCCCCTCTTGGCCTGGATTTGGAAGGCGTTGTGTGTGTGTGATAACCTGCCAAAGGGAATCTCACTTGTCTCCAGGTATAGCACTACCCTCCCCGAGAGGAAGGGAACACTACTGTGGTAGCCCAACTCCCACACATCACCAGGGTAAATGTGCTCTGTACGGTGAATTTTGGGCACGGGGGCTGTGAAAGCACTATTTTATTTAGTAAAAACAGGACCCCACATTGGGGAATTGGGCATTACATTTGTGGCGCCCCAGGGTCCTGGGCAAGGAAGGATAACTGCATCCAGGTACCACAAACATGCAACACTTCACACTCTTGTCCACCAGGGGAAGCTTTTGAACCTAATTACTAGGTGACTCCCCATCTATATATATAATTGTCTAAGGGTTTTTCCGTCTGTCTGTCTTTCTGTCTGTCTGTCTGTCTTTCTGTCTGTCTGTCTGTCTTGGAAATCCCGCGTCTCTGATTGGTCGAGGCCACCAGGCCTCGACCAATCAGAGACCGGCACAGCATCGACGTAGAAATCCCGCGTCTCTGATTGGTCGAGGCTGCCAGGCCTCGACCAATCAGCAACGGGCACAGCGACGATGATGTCATAAAGGACGTAGAAATCCCGCGTCTCTGGCGGCCTCGACCCAATCAGCAACGGGCACAGCGATGATGATGTCATAAAGGACGTAGAAATCCCGCGTCTCTGGTGGCCTCGACCAATCAGCAACGGGCACAGCGACGATGATGTCATAATGGTTGCCATGGCGACGATGATGTCATAAAGGTTGCCTCGACCAATCAGCGACGGGCACAGTCTGCCGCGAATTCTGGAATCATCATTGTCCATATACTATGGGGACATGCATATTCTAGAATACCCGATGCGATAGAATCGGCCCACAATCTAGTCTATCTATATATATAATTGTCTAAGGGTTTTTCCGTCTGTCTGTCTGTCTGTCTGTCTGTCCTGGAAATCCCGCGTCTCTGATTGGTCGAGGCCATCGTCACCATGGCAACCATTATGACATCATCATCACCATGGCAACCGTTATGACATCATCATCGTCATGGCAACCATTATGACATCATCAGCACCATGGCAACCATTATGACATCATCATCACCATGGCAACCTTTATGACATCATCACAATTGCAACCATAATGACATAATCGCCATGGCAACCATTATGACATCATCACCATCGCAACCATTATGACATCATCATCACTATGGCAACCATTATGACATCATTATCACCATGGCAACCATTATGCCATCATCACCATGGCAACCTTTATGACATCATCATCACCATGGCAACCATTATAACATCATCGCCATGGCAACCATTATGACATTATCAACATGGCAACCATTATGACATAACTGTCACCATTGCAACCTATTATGACATCATCAACGCCTTGGCAACCATTATGACATAATCATCACCATGGCAACCATTATGACATCATCATCACCATGGCAACCATTATGACATTATCATCACCATGGCAACCTATTATGACATCTTCATCGCCATGGCAACCTTTATGACATAACCGCTACCATTGCAACCGTCAAGATGGCAACCATTATGACATCATCGCCATGGCAACAACTTTGACATCATCATCGCCATGGCAACAACTATGACATCATCATCGCCATGGCAACCATTATGACATCATCATCATCACCATTGCAACCTATTATGACATCATCATCCCCATGGCAACCATTATGACATCAACATCACAATGGAACCATTATGACATAATCATTGCCATAACAACCATCTATATATATAATTGTCTAAGGGTTTTTCCGTCTGTCTGTCTTTCTGTCTGTCTGTCCTGGAAATCCCGCGTCTCTGATTGGTCGAGGCCGCCAGGCCTCAACCAATCAGCGACGGGCACAGTATCGACGTAGACATCCCGCGTCTCTGATTGGTCGAGGCCACCAGGCCTCGACCAATCAGCGACAGGCACAGCGACGATGATGTCATAAAGGACGTAGAAATCCCACGTTTCTGATTCAGCGACGGGCACAGTATAGACGTAGATGTCATACTGGTTGCCATGGCGACGATGATGTCATAAAGGTTGCCTCGACCAATCAGCGACGGGCACAATCTGCCGCAAATTCTGGAATCTTCATTGTCCAATCAGCGACGGGCACAGCATGGCGACGATGATGTCATAAAGGTTGCCTCGACCAATCAGCGACGGGCACAGTCTGCCGCAAATTTGCCTCGACCAATCAGCGACGGGCACAGTATCGACGTAGGTGTCATAATGGTTGCCATGGCGATGATGATGTCATAAAGGTTGCCTCGACCAATCAGCGACGGGCACAGTCTGCCGCGAATTCTGGAATCATCATTGTCCATATTCTTCGGGGACATGCATATTCTAGAATACCCGATGCGTTAGAATCGGGCCACAATCTAGTATATATATATAACTGGTAGTCTGTAGGGAAAGTTAGTTAGTTCCAGACATCCGTCTGAGGAGGACAGAGTGTCCACGGAGCTGTGCATGGCTACAGAGCTGCAGCTCCCAGAGACATTTTGAAGGCCGAATTGTTTGCAGCGAGCGTGCAGGAGAAGGAGCACAGGAGAGGATATCAGAAGGGGACCAGCCCCGAGCAGGCTGCCTCCTTCTGAGGCGCAGAGACCGGTAGCCGGAACACCGAGGTTGTAAGGACCTTTATGACTTACATCAGAGACCGACAGGACAGCTAATTGCACGTTACCTGTCCGCACCTACACCCAGGAGGCACGGTGACCACCTTAGAGGCTGGGGCGTGCTAGAGTCCCTATAAACTGCCTCAAGTCACCAGTCATACGGGTATGTTCTATCCTATCCAGGGGACAGAGAGAGATAACATCTGTGAGGACCTTATGAGAAGCTTAGCAGTAAGGGACTACACCACCACGGCGCCAGAGGAAAGGCTTTTATTCTCCACCTGGACAAGGGGACGCTGGACTTGCCTCCAAACTGTCCGGACCCTGCCTGCCCTGTGGTCTGGTGCTCTGGACTGTGGATGCTGAAGTCTTCAGTAAAGGTAAAGAGACTGCAACCCTGTGTCCTCGTTCTTCTCTGCACCACTCACCATTCACCATCTATACACCGGGAAGCCCTGGTGATATACTTCACCTCTGGGAAGGTATACCATCTAGCTACCATAACATCACCCCAGCGGACCCCTTAAAGCAGCGTTGGTCACTTTGGCCGAATACCACAGGTGGCATTACGAACATAAACTTTATCCCTTTAAAGACCTTTCCCTTTTATACGGACATCCCAGGGCCACGGACCGGGTCAGCCACCGTGACATCCCCCTGTAAAGTACTGGACCCGGTACCGAGTACTCCACTGCCCTGATGGGGCGCTCCACATTACATTGGGCCTACGTCCATTAACTGACACTAGATCACCAGGGTGAACGTGCTCTGTACGGTGAATTTTGGTCAAGGGGGCTGTGATGGCACTATTTTATTTAGTAAAAACAAGACCACACATTGGGCAATTGGGCATTACATTACATTGGGCCTACTTCTTAAGTCTGTCTCCTGCAATGTCTCCTTTACCTGCAACTAGTTTGCCAGGGTGAACATGCTCTGTACTGTTATAGGCCGGTGAAGTTTGGGCAAGGGGGCTGCGATGGCACTAGTGTATTTTTAAAAAAGGTACCCCTATTGGGGAATTGTTTGGCAGATTATGCACTGCATTACAAGTCTCAGAGACACACATCACAACATTGGGCCTAATTCTTAACTCCGAATGTCTCCTGCAATATCTCTTCTTTAACTGCCACTAGATCACCAGGGTGAATGTGCTTTGTACTGTTATAGGCCAGTGAAGTTTGGGCAAGGGGGGCTGTGATGGCAATAGTATATTTTTAAAAAAGGTACCCCACATTGGTGAAACCACATCCTTGTTGGCAAAGACTTCATAACATTTGTGTACCTTAAAGAGCTCACTTAAAAAGCTCCTTTTTGTGTTGCCTGGTTGCTCACATTGAAAAAACAAAGAAACCAAAAGACTCTACTATAAGATGCACACCACCCAACATAATATAACAAAATACAAATTTTATTGGCACAAAGATTAAAACACAATTAAAAGCACTATGTTGCTTGCAATCCACTTGAATACATAGTATAAATTGCTACAAAACATCCATATTCCAGCCTGAGGCACAGATATAATTATATAACAATCTGTATACCAAATACGGTTCAAAAGTGCCCTGCCTAATGGCTCATGGGGAATCCAAATATATATGGACACTAGTAATCAGAACCATGCAAGGGTAAACAAAACGCAATAAACAGATACAAACCAGCGTTTGAAGAGAACAGGCTGGAGGATATCCGAGGATTTAACAAGCCATAGCCCCACGCGTATCGCCTCCCGAATGAGGTCAAACGCCGGTTTGTATCTGTTTATGGCGTTTTGTTTACCCTTGCATGGTTCTGATTACTAGTGTCCATATATATTTGGATTCCCCATGAGCAGGGGCTGACTGGCAAATTTTAGCCTGGGGGGCAAACACAAAGCACTGGCCCAGGAGTGGTGGTCCATCTTTATGTTAAGGAGTCTAAGGTCTCACATACCATTCAGCGTGAGTATTGCGCATCCGAGGTGCTACTGATAAGAAACCATTTCATACATACTAAACTTAAATGGCCTTTTTAGTAGAGTTGAGCGAATTTTTCAAAATTCAGTTCCGATTATGATCAGCGGCAAATATTGTATTTGCAATATTCTCCGACCGTCATTGGAGCCAATGGGCGTAGAAATAACCGAATATGTTGTACCACTATGCAGGGCTGGCCCTGAGCAGGCAGGGGGCCCACTCGCTGTCGGGGACCCCCCGCCTGCTCCGGGCCCCGACACTTGCAATACTTACCTCTCCTGGTTCCAGCGCTGCAGCGTCTTCCATCCTCTGTGACGTTCAGGTCAGAGGGCGCAATGACGTCACCAGTGCGCGCCCTCTGCCTGAGCAGTCGCTGTACAGAGAGCAGGAAGACGCCGACGCTGAGGAGTCCAGAGCAGAGCAGCGACAAGCAACGAGAGGTGAGTATTTCATTTTTTTTTTATATTTGGAGCAATATATGGGGACCATCAGAAGGGGCCCATATATGGAGCATTATATGGGGCTAATTCTATATGGAGCATCTTATGGGGCCAATAATATAGGGAGCATCTTATGAAGCCAATTCTATAGGCAGCATTATATGGGGCCAATAATATATGAAGCATCTTATGGGACTAATTATATATGGAGCATTTTATATGGCCAATAATATATGGAGCATTATATGGGGCCAATTATTTTTGGAGCATTATATGGGACCCATTCTGTATGGAGTATTATATGGGACCCATTCTGTAAGGAGTATTATATGGGCCCATTCTGTATGGAGCAATATATGGGACTCAGTATACTGTATGGGGCCGATAATATACTGTATGGAGCATTATATGAGGCCCATTATATATGGAGCAATAGATGGGGCCCATGAAATACTGTATGGAGAATTATATGTGGCTCACTATACTGTATGGAGTATTATACGGGGTCAATTCCGTATGGAGCAATATATGCGGCTCATTATGTATGGAGCACTCTGTGGTGCCCATTATACTGTATGGAGCATTATATAGTGAGCATGGTATCTTGGGCGTGCTCATAGATTATGTTTGTGTCCCCATAGCTGCATGATTTGCGGCTGTTAGACAACCTAAACACATGCAGGGGTTGCCTGTTTGTTAGGGAATCCCCACATGTATTCAGGCTGTCTAGCAGCGACAAAAAATGCAGCTACGTGGACACAAACATAATCTACGAGCATGCCCAAGATACTCAGAAACCACCCGAGCATGTTCGCTCATCACTACTCTCTAGCTATCTAATCTCTAAGGGTATGTTTCCACTGTCCAGATTTCTTCAGTTTTTGCTGCGGATTGGACGCTGCGTTCAGCAGCAGCGTCCAATCCGGAGTGTCCAGATGTTACAGCATAGTGGAGGGGATTTTATGAATGCGTGCAGGGCTGCATCCGGCGGCCCTGCATAACCGGTCATGCGGCGTGTCTTTATAGACCGCAGCATGTCTATTTATCTTGCGGAGACACTCAGTCTCCGCAAGATAAATAACACAGTCTATGAATACGATGAGGCGATTCCGCATTTGTTCAATGAACACATCCGGAATTACCGTGCGTACAACAGTGGGCGGCGCTTTGGGTGGAGTGGGGTCCCCGCTGCGACCAAAGGGCAGGGATTCCTGACTGCGCAAACATAGCCTGACTGCAGAAAAACACTTAACCTACAGCTATGGGAATTATCTGCATATTAATAGTGTTACTAATCTGCCCAGTGCCCACACTTAGGCTACTTTCACACATAAGTTTTTTGCCGTCAGGCACAATCCTGCGAATTTTGAAAAAAAAACGGATCTGGCAACAATTGCCACCGGATCAGGTTTTTTCTCATACACTTGTATTAGCGATGGATTGCGACGGATGGCTTAGGATGCCGGATCACCTAGAAGGATCCGGCAAAAAAACCAAACAGATCTGTCGCATCAGTTTTCACAATTTGCGACAGATCCATTTTTTTTCAACAGTTGACGTATTGTGCCTGAAAGCAAACACCTGATGTGTGAAAGTAGCCTCAGCCGAACACTGTGTGGGAGAAAATTATTTTTTTTCCCCTCCAGCGTTCGGGTTTCAGTCACAGGGTGGGAGAAGCGCCGGCGCGGGTTCAGTCACCGCTCTGAAAATACAGAGTGATGGCTCAGGTCACCACGTACACTCATACTCATGTCACAACGTATACACTCATACACACACAGGTCACCACGTACACTCATACACACTCAGGTCACCACGTACACACTCATGTCACAACGTACACACACAGATCAGCACGTACACACTCATGTCACAACGTACACACTCATACACACACTGGTCACCACGTACACACTCATACACACACAGGTCACCACGTACACACTCATGTCACAACGTACACACACAGGTCACCACGTACACACTCATGTCACAACGTACACACACAGGTCACAACGTATACACACACAGGTCACCACGTACACACTTATGTCACAACGTATACACTCATACACACACAGGTCACCACGTACACACTCATGTCACAACGTACACACACAGGTCACAACGTATACACACACAGGTCACCACGTACACACTCATGTCACAACGTATACACTCATACACACACAGGTCACCACGTACACACTCATGTCACAACGTACACACACAGGTCACAACGTATACACACACAGGTCACCACGTACACACTCATGTCACAACGTATACACTCATACACACACAGGTCACCACGTACACACTCATGTCACAACGTACACACACAGGTCACAACGTATACACACACAGGTCACCACGTACACACTCATGTCACAACGTACACACACAGGTCACAACGTATACACTCATACACACACAGGTCACCACGTACACACTCATGTCACATCGTACACACTCATACACACACAGGTCACCATGTACACACTCATGTCACAACGTACACATACAGATCACCACGTACACTCATACACACACAGGTCACCACGTACACACTCATGTCACAACGTACACACTCATACACACACAGGTCACCACGTACACACTCATATCACAACGTACACACACACAGATCACCACGTACACATACACACACAGGTCACCACGTACACACTCAGGTCACCACGTATACACTCATACACACACAGGTCACCACGTACCCACTCATACACACACAAGTCACCATGTACCCACTCATGTCACCATATATACACAGATACATATGTCACCACATACACACTCATGTCACTATGTACACACTCATACACACACAGGTCACCATGCACACACTCCGGTCACCGCATACACACAGGTCACCACGTACCCACTCATACACACACAGGTCACCATGTACACACACAGGTCACCATGTACACACACAGGTCACCATGCACACACTCATACATACGTCCCAACGTACACATTCACACCCACATCACCACATACACACTCATGTCACTATGTACACACTCATACACACAGGTCACCACGCACACATATCACCACGTACACGGTTGCGAATATACACAGTTCGCACACACAGACGCAAATGTACACATATCACCACATATACTCACACATTTTACCACATATACAGATACACACTTCACCAATAACACGCATGCACACATACACATGTCACCATGCACACAAACATACAAAGGAATACGCTGAATTGTGGACTTGAGACTGCATTTAATCACACAGAATGAGACATACAGAAAATTCCACTCCTGTTTCTGCCTGCCCCACAGATATGTACCCCAATAGCTCCCCTCGAGCTGAGTTTCAACCCTGCATCCCCCACACAACTAAGAATCAAAGAGACACCTTCCCAGAAGCCTCCATGATTGCCTGCAGCTACTCACACTTCTGCATGAAGGTTTTTACACATGGTGTGTGGGGCAGCAGGCGCCTCCTCAGCAGAGCTGCACGGTCTGCTTCCTGCTCTCCGATTGGTAAGGGAGCACACACTGAGGGAGCAGGAAAAATACAGTACAGCCTCTAGGGACGGCTTCTCCACCAATCAGAGAGCTGGAAGGACATTGCACCCTTGAGTGACCTCTGCTCCACCAATCAGCATGATGCTGCTTGTTGGGAAGAGCAAATAAAGGGACAGTGCGGCTTCTAGTAATATTTGGCTGAACGGCCCAAAGCTGCAACTAGGAGACCAGCCCAGGGGGCAATTGCCCCTCTGCCCCATGGCCCAGCCCGCCCCTGCCCATGAGCCATTAGGCAGGGCACTTTTGAACCGTATTTGGTATACAGATTGTTATATAATTGTATCTGTGCCTCAGGCTGGAATATGGATGTTTTGTAGCAATTTATACTATGTATTCAAGTGGATTGCAAGCAACATAGTGCTTTTAATTGTGTTTTAATCTTTGTGCCAATAAAATTTGTATTTTGTTATATTATGTTGGGTGGTGTGCATCTTATAATAGAGTCTTTTGTTTTCTTTGTTTTTTCATTCAGTTTTTTCTACTGCATTGCACCCCCTATATACATATTAGCTTTATGGCGGTGCACCGGTTGTTTTTTGTATAATACTGGTTGCTCACATTGGACACAATACACTTCATATAAATTTGATAAAGCAATGCTGTTAGTTTGGCTCAGTAGTTCAATAAAAATATAGCTTTGTCCACTATATTAGTTTCTCTCCTTAAGAGCCATAACTTTGGCTGCCTCAAATGTACAAATGGCGAATATACAAATGGCGATTTGTAAACAAGATTAAAATACTGGAAACAGGAACACATGGGCTACTTGCACAGTGAACAAGTCTGTATGATCATGTTCACACACCACCAAGAAACCTGAAGACACAAAAGAGAATAGTAAATCCAAAAACACTCAGTTTGAAAAAATGTTGCAGTAATCCGCAAGTGCTAGTAAAAGATGTAAAAAACAGGGTATTTGGTTGATACGTTTTTTGCAAAAAATGTATACTAAGCTGCTCTACCAATCTTCACGGTATACCCTTATCAGAGCAGTCCTAACTAATGTATGCAATCCCTATCTGATGTATTTAAAAACCTGATCATCTGTATATAACCTGTGTGAACAGGGTTCAGAGAGGAAAAATCCATGTGTGCATACAGGGTAGAACAGCTTTTGTGCAGATAGCCCAAGAGGAGTGGTGGAACTCCCCAGTCTTGTAGACACAAGAGAACAATTATGGAAACAGGAACACATGGGCTACTTGCACAGTGAACAAGTCTGTATGATCATGTTCACACACCACCAAGAAACCTGAAGACACAAAAGAGAATAGTAAAACCAAAAACACTCAGTTTGAAAAAATGTTGCAGTAATCCGCAAGTGCTAGTAAAAGATGTAAAAAACAGGGTATTTGGTTGATACGTTTTTTGCAAAAAATGTATACTAAGCTGCTCTACCAATCTTCACGGTATACCCTTATCAGAGCAGTCCTAACTAATGTATGCAATCCCTATCTGATGTATTTAAAAACCTGATCATCTGTATATAACCTGTGTGAACAGGGTTCAGAGAGGAAAAATCAATGTGTGCATACAGGGTAGAACAGCTTTTGTGCAGATAGCCCAAGAGGAGTGGTGGAACTCCCCAGTCTTGTAGACACAAGAGAACAATTATGGAAACAGGAACACATGGGCTACTTGCACAGTGAACAAGTCTGTATGATCATGTTCACACACCACCAAGAAACCTGAAGACACAAAAGAGAATAGTAAATCCAAAAACACTCAGTTTGAAAAAATGTTGCAGTAATCCGCAAGTGCTAGTAAAAGATGTAAAAAACAGGGTATTTGGTTGATACGTTTTTTGCAAAAAATGTATACTAAGCTGCTCTACCAATCTTCACGGTATACCCTTATCAGAGCAGTCCTAACTAATGTATGCAATCCCTATCTGATGTATTTAAAAACCTGATCATCTGTATATAACCTGTGTGAACAGGGTTCAGAGAGGAAAAATCCATGTGTGCATACAGGGTAGAACAGCTTTTGTGCAGATAGCCCAAGAGGAGTGGTGGAACTCCCCAGTCTTGTAGACACAAGAGAACAATTATGGAAACAGGAACACATGGGCTACTTGCACAGTGAACAAGTCTGTATGATCATGTTCACACACCACCAAGAAACCTGAAGACACAAAAGAGAATAGTAAAACCAAAAACACTCAGTTTGAAAAAATGTTGCAGTAATCCGCAAGTGCTAGTAAAAGATGTAAAAAACAGGGTATTTGGTTGATACGTTTTTTGCAAAAAATGTATACTAAGCTGCTCTACCAATCTTCACGGTATACCCTTATCAGAGCAGTCCTAACTAATGTATGCAATCCCTATCTGATGTATTTAAAAACCTGATCATCTGTATATAACCTGTGTGAACAGGGTTCAGAGAGGAAAAATCCATGTGTGCATACAGGGTAGAACAGCTTTTGTGCAGATAGCCCAAGAGGAGTGGTGGAACTCCCCAGTCTTGTAGACACAAGAGAACAATTATGGAAACAGGAACACATGGGCTACTTGCACAGTGAACAAGTCTGTATGATCATGTTCACACACCACCAAGAAACCTGAAGACACAAAAGAGAATAGTAAAACCAAAAACACTCAGTTTGAAAAAATGTTGCAGTAATCCGCAAGTGCTAGTAAAAGATGTAAAAAACAGGGTATTTGGTTGATACGTTTTTTGCAAAAAATGTATACTAAGCTGCTCTACCAATCTTCACGGTATACCCTTATCAGAGCAGTCCTAACTAATGTATGCAATCCCTATCTGATGTATTTAAAAACCTGATCATCTGTATATAACCTGTGTGAACAGGGTTCAGAGAGGAAAAATCCATGTGTGCATACAGGGTAGAACAGCTTTTGTGCAGATAGCCCAAGAGGAGTGGTGGAACTCCCCAGTCTTGTAGACACAAGAGAACAATTATGGAAACAGGAACACATGGGCTACTTGCACAGTGAACAAGTCTGTATGATCATGTTCACACACCACCAAGAAACCTGAAGACACAAAAGAGAATAGTAAAACCAAAAACACTCAGTTTGAAAAAATGTTGCAGTAATCCGCAAGTGCTAGTAAAAGATGTAAAAAACAGGGTATTTGGTTGATACGTTTTTTGCAAAAAATGTATACTAAGCTGCTCTACCAATCTTCACGGTATACCCTTATCAGAGCAGTCCTAACTAATGTATGCAATCCCTATCTGATGTATTTAAAAACCTGATCATCTGTATATAACCTGTGTGAACAGGGTTCAGAGAGGAAAAATCCATGTGTGCATACAGGGTAGAACAGCTTTTGTGCAGATAGCCCAAGAGGAGTGGTGGAACTCCCCAGTCTTGTAGACACAAGAGAACAATTATGGAAACAGGAACACATGGGCTACTTGCACAGTGAACAAGTCTGTATGATCATGTTCACACACCACCAAGAAACCTGAAGACACAAAAGAGAATAGTAAAACCAAAAACACTCAGTTTGAAAAAATGTTGCAGTAATCCGCAAGTGCTAGTAAAAGATGTAAAAAACAGGGTATTTGGTTGATACGTTTTTTGCAAAAAATGTATACTAAGCTGCTCTACCAATCTTCACGGTATACCCTTATCAGAGCAGTCCTAACTAATGTATGCAATCCCTATCTGATGTATTTAAAAACCTGATCATCTGTATATAACCTGTGTGAACAGGGTTCAGAGAGGAAAAATCCATGTGTGCATACAGGGTAGAACAGCTTTTGTGCAGATAGCCCAAGAGGAGTGGTGGAACTCCCCAGTCTTGTAGACACAAGAGAACAATTATGGAAACAGGAACACATGGGCTACTTGCACAGTGAACAAGTCTGTATGATCATGTTCACACACCACCAAGAAACCTGAAGACACAAAAGAGAATAGTAAAACCAAAAACACTCAGTTTGAAAAAATGTTGCAGTAATCCGCAAGTGCTAGTAAAAGATGTAAAAAACAGGGTATTTGGTTGATACGTTTTTTGCAAAAAATGTATACTAAGCTGCTCTACCAATCTTCACGGTATACCCTTATCAGAGCAGTCCTAACTAATGTATGCAATCCCTATCTGATGTATTTAAAAACCTGATCATCTGTATATAACCTGTGTGAACAGGGTTCAGAGAGGAAAAATCCATGTGTGCATACAGGGTAGAACAGCTTTTGTGCAGATAGCCCAAGAGGAGTGGTGGAACTCCCCAGTCTTGTAGACACAAGAGAACAATTATGGAAACAGGAACACATGGGCTACTTGCACAGTGAACAAGTCTGTATGATCATGTTCACACACCACCAAGAAACCTGAAGACACAAAAGAGAATAGTAAAACCAAAAACACTCAGTTTGGTTACTGCAACATTTTTTCAAACTGAGTGTTTTTGGTTTTACTATTCTCTTTTGTGTCTTCATGTTTCTTGGTGGTGTGTGAACATGATCATACAGACTTGTTCACTGTGCAAGTAGCCCATGTGTTCCTGTTTCCATAATTGTTCTCTTGTGTCTACAAGACTGGGGAGTTCCACCACTCCTCTTGGGCTATCTGCACAAAAGCTGTTCTACCCTGTATGCACACATGGATTTTTCCTCTCTGAACCCTGTTCACACAGGTTATATACAGATGATCAGGTTTTTAAATACATCAGATAGGGATTGCATACATTAGTTAGGACTGCTCTGATAAGGGTATACCGTGAAGATTGGTAGAGCAGCTTAGTATACATTTTTTGCAAAAAACGTATCAACCAAATACCCTGTTTTTTACATCTTTTACTAGCACTTGCGGATTACTGCAACATTTTTTCAAACTGAGTGTTTTTGGTTTTACTATTCTCTTTTGTGTCTTCAGGTTTCTTGGTGGTGTGTGAACATGATCATACAGACTTGTTCACTGTGCAAGTAGCCCATGTGTTCCTGTTTCCATAATTGTTCTCTTGTGTCTACAAGACTGGGGAGTTCCACCACTCCTCTTGGGCTATCTGCACAAAAGCTGTTCTACCCTGTATGCACACATGGATTTTTCCTCTCTGAACCCTGTTCACACAGGTTATATACAGATGATCAGGTTTTTAAATACATCAGATAGGGATTGCATACATTAGTTAGGACTGCTCTGATAAGGGTATACCGTGAAGATTGGTAGAGCAGCTTAGTATACATTTTTTGCAAAAAACGTATCAACCAAATACCCTGTTTTTTACATCTTTTACTAGCACTTGCGGATTACTGCAACATTTTTTCAAACTGAGTGTTTTTGGTTTTACTATTCTCTTTTGTGTCTTCAGGTTTCTTGGTGGTGTGTGAACATGATCATACAGACTTGTTCACTGTGCAAGTAGCCCATGTGTTCCTGTTTCCATAATTGTTCTCTTGTGTCTACAAGACTGGGGAGTTCCACCACTCCTCTTGGGCTATCTGCACAAAAGCTGTTCTACCCTGTATGCACACATGGATTTTTCCTCTCTGAACCCTGTTCACACAGGTTATATACAGATGATCAGGTTTTTAAATACATCAGATAGGGATTGCATACATTAGTTAGGACTGCTCTGATAAGGGTATACCGTGAAGATTGGTAGAGCAGCTTAGTATACATTTTTTGCAAAAAAACGTATCAACCAAATACCCTGTTTTTTACATCTTTTACTAGCACTTGCGGATTACTGCAACATTTTTTCAAACTGAGTGTTTTTGGTTTTACTATTCTCTTTTGTGTCTTCAGGTTTCTTGGTGGTGTGTGAACATGATCATACAGACTTGTTCACTGTGCAAGTAGCCCATGTGTTCCTGTTTTCATAATTGTTCTCTTGTGTCTACAAGACTGGGGAGTTCCACCACTCCTCTTGGGCTATCTGCACAAAAGCTGTTCTACCCTGTATGCACACATGGATTTTTCCTCTCTGAACCCTGTTCACACAGGTTATATACAGATGATCAGGTTTTTAAATACATCAGATAGGGATTGCATACATTAGTTAGGACTGCTCTGATAAGGGTATACTGTGAAGATTGGTAGAGCAGCTTAGTATACATTTTTTGCAAAAAACGTATCAACCAAATACCCTGTTTTTTACATCTTTTACTAGCACTTGCGGATTACTGCAACATTTTTTCAAACTGAGTGTTTTTGGTTTTACTATTCTCTTTTGTGTCTTAAGATTAAAATACTGTATACCGAATGCATTCAGACAATCACATAGCTGCATTTCTTGTAAAACATTTACAGATGTGACAGACAATGCTCATAGTGACACAATCTTGATAAATGTTTGTTTATTCACTTCACAAACAGTTCTAAGCCTCTATATGTTTGCTGTTTGTCATTGTAAAACATTAAAGGTACCTTCACACTGAACGATATCGCTAGCGATCCGTGACGTTGCAGCATCCTGGCTAGCGATATCGTTGAGTTTGACAGGCAGCAGCGATCAGGATCCTGCTGTGCCATCGTTGGTCGGAGCAGAAAGTCCAGAACTTTATTTTGTCGCTGGACTCCCGCTGACATCGCTGAGTCGGCGTGTGTGAAAGAGGCCTAAGAAAGCCTGAGAAAGACGTCTGCACGTCTGCATATCTTGGGTACTTTCACACTAGCGTTTTTTTCAATACGTCACAATGAGTCATTTATGGGAAAAAAGGCATCCTGCAAAGTTGTCTGCAGGATGCGTTTTTGTCTCATAGACTAACATTAGCGACGCATTGACACACGTCGTAACGCCGTGTTGTGGTGTTACATGTAACGTTTTTTGCAGCCGATGGTCCGCCATTTCCGACCGCACATACGCGGCTGGAACTCCGCCCCCACCTCCCCGCACCTTACAATGGGGCAGCGGATGCGCTGGAAAAATGCATCCGCTGCCCCATTGTGCGGCGCATTCACTGCTAGCGTCGGTACGTTGGCCCGACGCTCTGCGACGGGCCGAGTCCGATGCTAGTGTGAAAGTAGCCTAAGGGTTGTAACTGGTACTATGCTATGAATATATAACTGCTGCTCAAAAATGGGCAGAACACTATGAATTCGGAATAATTTACAATCTGTCTTGTGATCTTCCTTTCAGAAATCTACCAGTAAATTCCAATGTAATGATTGCTAACCTAAGATATAGACTTTAATAGGGTGGAGTCTGTAAATATGCTGCTTGGAGACAAGCATAAAAACATTTTAGTAACTATAGCCTAGTCATTGCATAATTCACATATATCACTGTTTGCTGAAATGTTCAAGATCATTCACTGGACAGTAACAATATTTATTAGACTGCATAAGTTATAGCCATCACGTGGATTTTGCGACAAAGAGGGGCCAGAAATCTGGTTACACGAACTCCTGCACTGATTAGAACTGCTTAACCATCCAATTAAACAGTGCAGGTTTTCCTTGCTCTGTCATTGCAAGGGTTAATTAGTTTAGTTGATCTCCTGGAGCTCTCCATCCTGAATAGTGTCAGCTGTTGTGTGTTCGCCATTCCCCTCTGGTATGTATGCTCGCCACTGGCACTTGGGAGTTGCCAGTGATAGTGTCACGCTTGGACACGGGTACGTCCGGCGGACGACAGAACATACACCAACGATGGGATTGAAAATCGAGAGAAAGGCACTAACAGTAGGGAGTGAGGTATGGGACACCTAACTCCAATCTGTGCTTGTCCCTAAGCTCCCCTAATGCCCTATGCAGGTCCTTCCCCCACCGCCATCATGTGCCTAGTCCCTGATTCACCTCACTAGACCCTGGCTAGTGCACTCTCCGGCAAGGACACTAGCCTTACAATGCTGATGGTAAAAACACAGGGAAATTGACAAACACGGGGCAAACAAAGATAAGGGAAACAACACTCAGCTACTGGCTCTGCTGCTATGCTCCACACAGCAGAGGATAGGGCACCAGGAATCCAAACTCCAAAGCAGCAGCAGCTCTCTGACACCAGAGAGCTTTTATCTCCAAGCTGGTCTGCAAAGAATAACTCTATTTCCGACAGTCAGCTGTTGAGTCATGTGATTATTTAACCCCTTCATGACCTTGGGATTTTTCATTTTTCCGTGTTCGTTTTTCACTCCCCTCCTTCCCTGAGCCATAACTTTTTTATTTTTCCGTGAATTTGGCCATGTGAGGGCTTATTTTTTGCGGAACGAGTTGTACTTTTGAACAACATCATTGGTTTTAGCATGTCGTGTACTAGAAAACAGGAAAAAAATTCCAAGTGCGGTGAAATTGCAAAAAAAGTGCAATCCCACACTTGTTTTTTGTTTGGCTTTTTTGCTAGGTTCACTAAATGCTAAAACTGACTTGACATTATGATTCTCCAGGTCATTACGAGTTCATAGACACCTAACATGACTAGGTTATTTTTTATCTAAGTAGTGAAAAAAAATTCCAAACTTTGCTAAATAAAAAATAAATAAAAATTGCGCCATTTTCCGATACTCGTAGCGTCTCCATTTTTTGTGATCTGGGGTCAGTCGAGGGCTTATTTTTTGCGTGCCGAGATGACGTTTTTAATGATAGCATTTTGGTGCAGATACGTTCTTTTGATCGCCCGTTATTGCATTTTAATTCAATGTCGCGGCGACCTAAAAAACGTAATTCTGGCATTTCGAATTTTTTTTCTCGCTACGCCGTTTAGCGATCAGGTTAATGCTTTTTTTTAATTGATAGATCGGGCGATTCTGAGCGCGGCGATACCAAATATGTGTAGATTTGATTTTTTTTTATTGATTTATTTTGATTGGGGCGAAAGGGGGGTGATTTAAACTTTTATATTTTTTTTATTTTTTTCACATTTTTTTTAACTTTTTTTTTTTACTTTTGCCATGCTTCAATAGCCTCCATGGGAGGCTAGAAGAAGGCATAGCACGATCGCCTCTGCTACATAGCAGCGATCTGCTGATCGCTGCTATGTAGCAGAAATGCAGGTGTGCTGTGAGCGCCGACCACAGGGTGGCGCTCACAGCCACCGGTCATCAGTAACCATAGAGGTCTCTATGACCTCTATGGTTACCATCCAGACGCATCGCCGTCCCCCGATCATGTGACGGGGGTTGGCGATGACGTCATTTCCGGCCGCCCGGCCGGATGCGGTAGTTAAATGCCGCTGTCTGCGATTGACAGCGGCATTTAACTAGTTAATAGGTGCGGGCAGATCGCGATTCTGCCCGCACCTATTGCGGGCACATGTCAGCTGTTCAAAACAGCTGACATGTCCCGGCTTTGATGCGGGCTCACCGCGGAGCCCTGCATCAAAGCAGGGGATCTGACCTCGGACGTACTATCCCATCCGAGGTCAGATAGGGGTTAAAGGATGATGGGAGTGGTCACCACCCAACAACAGCTGACCAGCCAAAGAGCAGCTGCCAGCAAGGATACTGACATTAACCTTTGCTGGGCCAAAAGGAAAAAGCAACATTTAAATTATAACAGAACCAGAGCTGCCATGAATCTAATAATAAATCGTATCAGTTGTTCTACTTTCTGGTTTGGGGTTGAAGGAGTATTTCAGTGTTTGGAGTAGACAGTTGGAGAGTTTCTCAGGAGATTTCTGCTTGGAGTTGGTTCATCTGTTTACACCATGTTCCAAATTATTATGCAAATTGGATTTAAGTGTCATAAAGATTTAATTGATTTGTTTTTCAAGTAAACTCATGGATGGTATTGTGTCTCAGGGCTCAATGGATCACTGAAATCAATCTTAAACACATGTGATAATTAGTTTTCCAGGTGATTCTAATTAAAGGAAAACTACTTAAAAATGATGTTCCACATTATTAAGCAGGCCACAGTTTTCAAGCAATATGGGAACTTAAAAGGATCTCTCTGCTGTCGAAAAGCGTTCAATAGTGCAATGCCTTGGTCAAGGGAAGAAAACATTAGATATTTCCCCAAAACTTAAGCGTGATCATCGTACTGTTAAGAGATTTGTGGCTGATTCTGAGCACATGTTCGTGCTGATAAAGGCAGAATGAGGAAGGTTTCTGCCAGGCAAGTTCATCGGACTAAGAGAGCAGCTGCTGAAAAGCCATTAGAAACCAGCAAACAGATATTTGAAGCTGCTGGTGCCTCTGGAGTCCCTCGAACCTCAAGGTGCTGAACCCTTCAAAGGCTTGCTGTGGTGCATAAACCTACTATTCGGCCACCCCTAAACAGTGTTCACAAGCAGAAATGATTGCAGTGGGTGCAGACATACATGAAGACTAATTTTCAAACAGTCTTGTTTACTGTTGAGTGTCGAGCAACCCTGGATGGTCCAGATGGATGGAGTAGTGGATGGTTGGTGGATGGGCACCATGTCCCAACAAGGCTGTGACATCAGCAAAGAGGTGGAGGAGTCATGTTTTGGGCCGGAATCTTCGGGAAACAGCTGGTAGGGCCCTTTAAGGTTCCTGAAGGTTTGAAAATGACCTTTGCAAAGTATATATTTTCTGACTGACAACTTTCTTCTATGGTATAAAAAGCAGAAATGTGCCTTCAGGAGCAAAATCATCTTCATGCATGACAATGCGCCATCTCATGCTGCAAAGAATACCTCTGTGTCATTGGCTGCAATGGGCATAACAGGAGATAAGCTCATGGTGTGGCCAACATCTTCACCTGACCTCAACCGTACAGAGAACCTTTGGAGTATCATCAAGCAAAAGATCTATGAGGGTGGGAGGCAGTTCACATCAAAACAGCAGCTCTGGGAGGCTATTCTGACTTGATGCAAAGAAATACAAGCAGAAACTCTCCAAAATTTCGCAAGTTCAATGAATGCAAGAATTGTGAAGGGGATATCAAAGTAGGGTTCCTTTGTTAACATGTAACTTGGCCTGTTAGGATGTTTTGAAGTTAAATAGCTTTTTTTCTTCAATGAATGTAACCTCCTAATGTTGTAAATTCCACAAATGACCATTTTCAGTTCTTTAAAACATATCAAATGTTTAGAAATTCTACTGCGCCTAATAATTTGGAACAGTGCATATTGAGTTTTTATTCATTTTGGAGATTATACTGTTATCATTGGGAGGTTTCTTCAATAAAATTTGATGTATACTCTAACGGGTGATGACTTTTATTAGACTGACTGTCATTTGCCCGACCATTTAGGAATATCCGAGAAAAATATCATTTGCATAATAATTTGGAACACGGTGTATAAGGGATGAGTGAGCACTAAAATGTTCAGGTGCTCATTGTTCGAACCTAGCAATTCCTAATACACGCATGCTTGCTTCGAGTAACAAGTATAATGGGAGTCAGTGGAAAAGTCGAGCTTTTTTCTGAGAGACCCTACAAAGAGGTCTGAGGAGCAGTGAAAATGTTCAAATGGATGGGAAAAGTGCTGAATGGAAGGAGAAGAGCATGGGGAAGAGACCCCCTGAAAGCATCTCTGACTCCCAGATTACTGCTGAGAACAATGGTGACATAATCCAAACCTGCGAGAAATTGCATTTTACAGGTAAAAAAAATGTTAATAAACTTTTTTTTCCTGTAAAAATGACATATATAAGGCAAAATATTTAAAAAGGATTTAAAAATATATACCTTAAGTAAACCAAAATTGATTTTTGTAATTAAAAAAGAGGAAATTTCAGTGTAATTTATGAAAGAAGCAAGAACTGCCAAAAATAAGTAAGTCTAGGTTCACATTGCGTTTGGGCGATCCGTTTAACTGATCCGTTACTTAGCGGCATTAACGCTATGATCCATTAACGCGCCCATAGACTTCCATTATCGTAACGCGTTGTGACAAAACACTCTGGGATCGCCTTTGCTGGGGTCAAAGGACACGTGGTTTGTGCATTGAATCTGAGGCGTACAGCAGGTTTCTGAGCAGGCTGACCTCAGGTCAGATTTATTAACGTGAAAGCAATACAAAAAACAAAACATAAAAATAAATCCTAGCCTGTCCGGCACTAACTAAACAAATACGTTGCTATCTCAACAACTGGGGGGGCTTCTCCCACCCAGCTAACATCACACAATTCTTGAGCAGAGCTCTTCACTCACGTTTGTCCCACACAGGCAGGCAATCTGTGTGCCCCAGGCAGACACTGGAAACACCCAGCTGGTCATATTTTATTCCTGCAATCACTAACCCATTAGCACCCTGAAGATACTGAGTGGCCTAATTCACATAGGACAAACACCTGGGCGATATATATCTGCCTCCAACTACCACACCAGCATGAGTCTTACATATCCCCCCCCCCTTGCTCAGACCACTCCGGTCGAGCAAGAACACTTTTGAAACAGTGCACTCGGGATAGGGCATCGGTGTTCCCCATCTGCACCCCAGGTCGGTGCTCCACCGTAAAAGAGTAAGCCTGCAGGGCAAGGAACCACCGGGTTACCCGACTATTACGGTCTTTGTGGAGGTGCATCCACTTGAGAGGGGCATGGTCTGTGACCAGCCTAAACTTCCTACCGGCTAGGTAATACTTGAGGGAGTCGAGAGCCCACTTAATGGCTAGGCACTCTTTTTCAACCACCGCATACCTCTGCTCATGTACATTCAGTTTCCGACTGAGATAGAGGACCAGGTGTTCGACTCCGTCCCTCACCTGGGAAAGTACAGCTCCGACACCAGTATCAGAGGCATCAGTTTGTACCACAAACTCGCTGCTGAAATCAGGAGTCACTAGTACGGGCTGAGAGCACAAAGCCCGTTTCAGGCCGTGGAAGGCCTCTTCAGCAACTGAGGTCCATTTTACCATGACGGAACCCTTCCCCTTGGTAAGATTCGTCAAGGGAGTAGCCACGGCTGCAAAATTGGGTATGAACCGGCGATAATAGCCGGCAATCCCCAGGAAAGCCTGCACTTGTTTCTTGTTCACCGGTTGTGGCCAGCCCTGAATTGCCTGTATTTTGTCGATCTGGGGTTTAACCACTCCTCGGCCAATCACGTAGCCCAAGTATCGGGCTTCTTCAAGCCCGATGTGGCATTTCTTGGGGTTTGCCGTTAAACCTGCATCTCGCAGGTCATCAATCACCGCTTGTACCTTTTGGAGATGAGTTTCCCAGTCCATGCTGTAAATTACGATGTCATCCAGGTAGGCAGAAGCGTACTGTCTGTGAGGCCTCAAGACTCGATCCATCAATCTCTGGAACGTTGCGGGAGCTCCGTGAAGTCCAAACGGCATATAGACATACTGGAACAGACCTTCCGGTGTAGCAAAGGCCGTCTTCTCTCTGGCCGCCTCGGCCAGAGGAATCTGCCAGTACCCCTTTGTTAAATCCAGGGTCGTAATGTATCGGGCTTTACCAAGCCGGTCGATCAACTCATCGACCCGGGGCATAGGGTACGCATCAAATTTAGAAACTGCATTCAGTTTCCTAAAGTCATTACAAAACCGGATGGAGCCATCCGGTTTAGGTATCAACACAATTGGACTGGACCAGGCGCTGTGTGACTCCTCAATGACTCCTAAGTCCAACATTGCCATCACTTCCCGGGAGACGGCTTCACGGCGGGCTTCCGGAATCCGGTAGGGCTTCACATGAACAGTGACGCCAGGCTCTGTGACAATCTCATGTTTCACCAACTTAGTCCGGCCAGGTTTTTCGGAGAAAAACTGTCGGTTCTGTAACAAAAATTGCTTAACCTCAGATTTTTGTCGTTCTGAGAGAGTCTCAGCAACCTGCACCTCTGGTACAGTAGGTGAACAAACCGGACGGGGCAGATCCGCCGTTAGGGCAGAGCGGTCTTTCCAGGATTTTATCAGATTCACATGATAAATCTGTTCCGGTTTTCTCTTACCCGGCTGGTACACTTTATAGTTCACTTCACCAACTCTTTCTCGGACCTCAAATGGGCCCTGCCATTTCGCCAGGAATTTACTATCCACCGTAGGGATTAGGACCAACACCCTATCGCCGGGTGCAAATGTACGTACCTTAGCGCCTCTATCATAACTTTGCCTCTGGGCTCCCTGGGCCTGTAACATATGGTCCCTAACAATGGGCATGACAGCGGCAATACGATCCTGCATTTGTGTTACATGGTCGATCACCGTTTTAAAGGGAGTGACTTGACCTTCCCAGGTTTCTTTTGCGACGTCCAGCAGTCCCCGGGGACGACGGGCGTACAACAGTTCGAAAGGCGAAAACCCCGTGGAAGACTGGGGAACTTCCCTAATGGCAAACAGCAAATAGGGTAACAAGTAACCCCAGTTCTTCCCATCTTTGTCTATCGCCCATCTGTTTGAGGGTGATAGACAGACGTACGCAATGGGTCTATTTGTAAGAGCCTGCAGAGCTCCTTCATTACCCTCGACATAAAGGGAGTCCCCTGGTCGGTGAGTATCTGTTTTGGAATTCCCACCCGACTAAACACTTGTACCAATTCCTTGGCGATCGTCTTGGTAGCTGTGTTACGCAAAGGGACGGCTTCCGGGTAACGAGTGGCATAGTCCATGATGACGAGGATATGTTGGTGCCCACGTGCGGATCGGGGAAGGGGCCCAACCAAATCCATCCCAATTCTCTCAAAAGGGACCCCGATGATAGGAAGGGGTACCAAAGGGCTACGGAACTGAGATTTAGGGGCCGCGATTTGGCACTCTGGACAGGACTCACAATAGTTACGCACATCACAATGTATTCCAGGCCACACAAAACAATGCAATATCCTTTCTGTGGTTTTCTGTACCCCCAGATGTCCCCCCATTATATGTCCGTGGGCCAAATCCAGTACCTTCCGCCGATAAGGTTTGGGTGCCACTAACCGTTGCACTGTGTCTTCCCCTTTTTTTTCTACCTGGTAGAGCAAATAATTTTCAAGAACCATATACGGGTACGCTAGCCTAGTGTCAGGTTCTACGGGTACCCCATCTATCATTTTTACATTTTTCCTAGCCGGAGTTAGGGTAGGATCTTTCATTTGCTCGCTGTGGAAGTCATCCACCTGGACTCCCAAATCTGGCAGGCAGGGTGCCGGATGGCTGTCTGCCTCCGCCTCTCGCTGAGGTTCCTCAGTTTCCTCTGTTTCCCCCGCCATGACGGAGAAGGGGTATTGAAGGTTAGATTCACCAACCTCCCCAGCAACATCTTCCTGTGGGGTCTCCTCTAGGGACTCGGGACCTCCAGATGGCATGGGAGAAGATTCACGGGTACAGCTACCGTGAAGGAGCAACTGATTCTCCCACAACTGCCAGAAATAGGGAAAATCCCTGCCCAGGATTACATCCTGTAACAATGCGGGGACGAGTCCCACTTTGTGCTGCACTGACCCATAGGGAGTAGAAATCCATATGACCGCTGTTAAGTACGAGCGGGTGTCACCATGCACACACGTCACAGAAAACTTGTCAGACGGACCAGACGGAAGTGCCACCAGACTAGCTTTCACCAGAGTCACCACACTTCCAGAGTCTAGTAATGCCACAACATTTTTCCCATCAACAGATAATTCACACAGGTGTTTCACTGTATCATTTTGACCCGCATTCACACTCACTAGCTGTGTAACCAAAGACATGCGTTTTCTAGAGTCTATAACGTCGCACTGCATGGGTTCAGCGGTAACAGGACAGTTCGCAGAAACATGACCCTTCTCATGGCAGCGGAAACACCTAACAGGTCCCCTACTGAGACCACCGTCCAATACTCTTGGTCTCGGAGTGCGAGCAGTCCCGGACTCCTCCCCCACAGTTTTAAGCGATTTTCCTTCACCCGTGGTCCCTGGAACAGTCTTACCGGTTCCACGAGGAGGAGGCACAGACCGGGGGTTGGCGGTGTCGTCGGGAAGTCCTTCTGCCACGGAATAACGCTCGACCAACTCCACAAGTTGATCCGCTGTCGTGGGATTTCCTTGGCTTACCCACCTTTTCAGCGCTGGGGGTAGTACTCTCAGGTACTTGTCCAGGACAACCCGCTGGATTATTTCGGGTATTGTCAGTACCTCGGGTTGCAGCCATTTCTTTGTCAAGTAGATCAGGTCGAACATCTGAGACCGCGCCGGTTTATCTTGCTGGTATGTCCACTGATGTACCCTCTGTGCACGGACAGCCGTCGTCACACCCAGCCGGGCCAGGATCTCAGCTTTCAGCTTCTCAAAGTCCTGAGCGACCTCCGGGTCCAAATCATGGTAAGCTTTTTGGGCCTCGCCTGAGAGAAACGGGGCAATCAAATCGGCCCATCGTGCCTTCGGCCACTTCTCTCTCAATGCCGTCCGCTCAAACGTTGTCAGGTATGCCTCGACGTCATCTTCTGCAGTCAGCTTTTGCCAGTATCGACTCACATGGATCCTTCTGGACTCTGCTTCCGGGTCAGCGTCAGGCATGCTCACCAGGCGCTGCGCCACCTGTTGGAGAAGTTGGCGGTCTGCAACCGTCATGTCCAGTAACTCCTTCAGCTGTGCGGCCATCAAGCGATTAGCTTCGTGCTGTGCGGCAGTGGCCTGCTGCTGTACGGCAGTGGACTGTACTAAGGCTTTCACCACGTCTTCCATGCTGTCGCCTGTGCCACGGTATGCCCGCATTCTCCACCACAATGTGACAAAACACTCTGGGATCGCCTTTGCTGGGGTCAAAGGACACGTGGTTTGTGCATTGAATCTGACGCGTACAGCAGGTTTCTGAGCAGGCTGACCTCAGGTCAGATTTATTAACGTGAAAGCAATACAAAAAACAAAACATAAAAATAAATCCAGCCTGTCCGGCACTAACTAAACAAATACGTTGCTATCTCAACAACTGGGGGGGCTTCTCCCACCCAGCTAACATCACACAATTCTTGAGCAGAGCTCTTCACTCACGTTTGTCCCACACAGGCAGGCAATCTGTGTGCCCCAGGCAGACACTGGAAACACCCAGCTGGTCATCTTTTATTCCTGCAATCATTAACCCATTAGCACCCTGAAGATACTGAGTGGCCTAATTCACATAGGACAAACACCTGGGCGATATATATCTGCCTCCAACTACCACACCAGCATGAGTCTTACAGCGTCCTAACGCATGTCAAAATCGGCATGCGTTAGCGATGATGCGTTACTTTGTGATGCACCCTCGAACGCGGTCTACCGCGTTTTCAGGTACGTTACGTCTAACGCAGAGTGAACGGACGTGTTCGCTGTGCATAGACCTCTATTGCTAACGAATGCCAATGCAATGGTACCGTGCGTTAGCACGTTTGTAGTAAAAAAGAGATTTTGTGCATCAGCATTAGCGCATCCGTTTAACGGATGTGAACCTACCCTCACTCATATACACTCTGTACTAGACATAAAGGAGGGCCTCATGCACTTTCTGTCCATATCTATAATATAACGGTGGGAGCGCCACTCTGTCCGAAGCCTTTATAGACTGAGCAAACGCGACGCACCGCACCTGCGCAGTCTGGACAAGAGTGACGCAGCCGAACTTACTTATCCCCCCCAGTATACTGGCCATGGGGGCTCCACACACCCGTGTATCCCCCATAATATAGCGGCCATTGGGGCTCCGTGCTCTGCAGCTCCGGTCAGGGTAGATGTAGAGCCCAGCGAAGCTCCAGGACCTTCGATGATGTCACCAGCATGTGACCAGTGATGCAAGTGGGCGGAGTCAGCCCTCGCTGTGCTTGCTGCAGGGGTGCTGTATCCATTATAGCCAGCGCCGCACTCAGGCAGTAAGTACAGCCGCACTCACGCAGTACAGCCGCGCTCAGTATAGCTGCACTCAGACAGTACAGCCGCGCTCAGTATAGCCGCACTCAGGCAGCACAGCCGCACTCAGCACAGCCGCACTCGGCACAGCCGCACTCGGCACAGCCGCACTCAGCACAGCCGCACTCGGGCAGCACAGCCGGAGAGAGAAAGATGTGAGCAACATATGGCAGAATGGAAACAGGAACAGGCAGAATGGGTGCAGCACATTACAACAGAATGGGGGCACAGGATGGGAGCAGAACATGACAGAATGGTTGCGCAGGATGGGAGCACCACATGACAAAATGGGGACGCAGGATGGGAACAGCACATGACAGAATGGTTGCGCACGATGGGAGCACCACATGACAGGATGGGGGCAGGATGGGAGCAGCACATGACAAGACGGGGCACAGGATGGGAGCACATGACAGGATGGGGACGCAGGATGGAGCAGCAAATGACAGGATGGGGGCGCAGGATGGAGCAAAACATGACAGGATGTGGACGCAGGATGGTGCAGCACATGACAGGATGGGGGAACAAGATGGGAGCAGCACATACCAGGATGGAGACCATATACCAATATAAATGCTCGCCACCTGGGCGTAGAACGGGTTCAATAGCTAGTTGTAATATATTGGTAATCTGAGACTCAAAGGCTACGCAATTTTGAGGGTTATATACCAAGGAAATTAACTCCAGACCGGAATAGTCTATGGGTGTGCAAAAAAATTCCGATAAGGGTATGCGCACACGTTGAGTAAAGTTTCTGCACCATTTCTGTATCTCTTGGCAGGAAAATGCAGCTGCAAAAACGTGCGTTTATGACGCATTTTTGGTGCATTTTTGCCTGCATTTTTTCTGCACCAAATCTGCAAGTCACAAAAAAAATCAATGCATGCATGATACGTCAGGTTTCTCGTTCAATTTGCTTGGATCAGGTTTTGTCACAAATCCGTCCAGAAAAAATATTTTGAACAATTATTTTTGAGCCTTTTATACCAATGAAATGGACTCCAGACTCCGTGGGTGAGCAATATAAGACCAAAACAATTTTAAACAAGCTTTTTGATTGTTATATACAGTGGTGACCAAAAGTTTTGCATATAATTTAAAGTGTAATTACTTCTCCCTGGTTTTTGTGATCAGGGGCGGATTATAATAGAGTCAATCTGGCCCAGGGCCCAGTGGTGTGGGGGGGGGGCCCTGGGCTACCGCTCAGATTGCCCTCCGCCATCAGGGCATTACTGTCCTGACTGGCGTATGGGCCCGGTGGGCAGAGGGGGCCCCCATTGGGCCCCGTCTCATCTGCTCACCAGGCCCCTACCGGCGCTGCGGCAGTTAAACGCCCGCACGTCAATAGTTAACAGCCGCCAGCCAATCAGAGGCTGGCAGCTGACATCAGCCACAGCGCGCACGTCACCAGCATCTGATGTCATTGTCAGTCGCAGGCGAGTGCGCGCTTCAGCTGCGAGGAGAGAGCTTCGCCGCTGGAGCGCGGACAGGTGAGGAGAACTTTTTTTTTTATTATTGCGAACGGCAATCCGGAGGTCCCGGGCCAGTATGCTGAACACTGAGGTCAATATGCTGGAGACACTGGGGCAGATTGCTGGACCCACCGGGGACAATATGCTGGACACACTGGGGGCAGGATGCTGGACACACTGGGGGCAATATGCTGGAGACACTGAGGCAGATTGCTGGACACACTGGGGGCAATATGCTGGACACACTGGGGACAGGATTCTGGACACACTTGGGGCAGAATGCTGGACACACTGGGGGCAGAGATGGTGGACACACTGGGGCAGAATGCTGGACACACAGGGGGAAATATGCTGAAGATACTGAGGGCAATATGCTGGAGATACTGGGGCAGATTGCTGGACACACTGGGGGCAATATGCTGGAGAAACTGGGGCAGATTTCTGGACACACTGGGGGCAATATGCTGGACACACTGGGGGCAATATGCTGGAGACACTGGGGCAGATTGCTGGACAAACTGGGGGCAATATGCTGGACACACTGGGGGCAATCTTCTGGAGACACTGGGGCAGGATGCTGGACAAACTGGGGGCAATATTCTGGACACACTGGGGCAATATGCTGGACACACTGGGGGCAGGATGCTGTAGACACTGGGGGCAGAATGCTGGGCAAACTGGGGGCAATATGCTGGACACTGGAGGCAGAGATTCTGGACACTGGAGGCAGAGATGCTGGACACATTGGAGGCAGAGATGCTGGACACTGGGGGTAGAGATGCTGGACACTGGGGGCAGAGATGCTGGACACTGGGGCAGAGATGCTGGACACATTGGGGGCAGAGATGCTGGACACATTGGGGGCAGAGATGCTGGACACTGGGGGCAGAGATGCTGGACACACTGGGGGCAGAACTGGAGACAGATGGGGCAGGATTGGAGACATGGGCAGAATGTAGATACGGGGCATGATTGGAGACACGGGGCATAATGAAAGACATGAGGCAGGATTGGAGACAGGTCGTGCAGGATCATGGGGCAGGATGGATATGATGGAGACTGATGGGGCAGGATGGGGAGACCATATGGGGCAGAATGAATACTCATGAGGGCAGGATGAGAGAACATATGGCTGGAGCCAGGAATGAGATACACGGGGCCAGGATGAGGGATATTATTATTACCATAGGGGCTAAATAAGGGATATTATTACTGCAGTGATGTATTTATTTTCTTTTTTGAGGACACTGTTTTAAATGGGGGGGCGGTCCTGTTACTGTGTAGAGTGACACTATGTTGCCTCTTTTTAGAATATAAGACATATTTTCACTTGTTTCACACTTTTTTGTTAAGTATATAATTCCACATGTGTTAATTCATAGTTTTGATGCCTTCAGTGTGAATGTACAATTTTCATAGTCATGAAAATACAGAAACATCTTTAAATGAGAAGGTGTGTCTAAACTTTTGGTCTGTACTGTATATATATACTGTATTTTTCAGACCCTCTTTTACCCATTTATTAAGATCTCTCGCTGTCATGCAGATGACAGCATGGGAAACACTGGATTTTTGGGCCTCCTATTCATTTGAATGGGGTCCAGGTTCGGGTTCGAGTTCGGGTACTGTTCTGGTATTCTAGCCAAAAAAATTTTTTCAAGTTTGGTCGGACCCGATGGACCCAAACATCCATGGGTCCGCCCTTCACTACTCTTTGGTCCACAGTACTTGTTTCCAAAATGCATCAGCCTTGTTTAGATCTTTTACATATGTCTGATGCTGAATTTTATGGGAAGAATGCAGGAGAGCTTTTCTTCTTATAACTCTTCCATGAAGGCCATATTTAGGCAAGTGTCTCTAAACAGCAGAACAATGTATGACAATTCCAAAGTCTCCTAATTCTTTCGGAAGGTCTTTTGCAGTCAAGCAGTTGTCCTGATTTGCCTCTTTGGCACTCCTATGAGCAGCTCTTACTGAAACTTAGCTTGGTCTTGCAGACCTTATCTTGACTTCTACTGTTCCGGTTAACTGCCATTTCTTAACTACATTTCGAACTGAGGAAATGGCAACTTGAAAATGCTTTGCTAACTTCTTATAGCCTTCTCCTGCTTTGTGAACCTCCACCATTTTCATTTTCAGAGTGCTAGGCAGCTGCTTAGAAGAACCCATGGCTGCTGTATTTGGGAACAGTGTTAGAGGAGGCTGGATTTTTATAAAGCTGGAAAATTTGCATTACCTGACCTTTACTAACAATGATAGTGACTAAGCCATAGCCCTAACAGGCATACTTTTGCATCAGCCAGTTTCCTTTTTGTAATTTTTAAAATGTTAAAAATGACAATATATACAGTGGGGGGAAAAGGATTTAGTCTGCCACCAACTGTGCAAGTTCTCCCACTTAAAAAGATGAGAGAGGCCTGTAATTGATTATGAGAGTCAAAATGAGAAAGCAAATTTAGAAAATCACCTTGTCTGATTTGGCAAGATTTATTTTGCAAATTATGGTGGAAAATAAGTATTTGGTCACTTAAAAATATGCAAGATTTCTGGCTCTCACAGACCGGTAACTTTTTTTAAGAGGCTCCTCTGTCCTCCACTCATTACCTGTAGTAATGGCACCTGTTTGAACTTGTTATCAGTATAAAAGACACCTGTCCACAACCTCAAACAGTCACACTCCAATCTCCACTATGGTGAAGACCAAATAGCTATCGACGGACACCAGAAACAAAATTGTATCTACCAATCTTGGAAATCCACAGTTGATAATACCCCCACTAAAGCCCCCGTCACACACAGCGAGATCGCTAGCGAGATCGCTGCTGAGTCACAAGTTTTGTGACGCAACAGCGATCTCAGTAGCGATCTCGCTATGTGTGACACGTAGCAGCGATCAGGCCCCTGCTGTGAGATCGCTGGTCATGTCGGAATGGCCTGGGCCATTTTTTGATCGTTGAGGTCCCGCTGGGTAGCACACATCGCTGTGTTTGACACCTTACCAACGACCTCGCTGACAGGATGTCCCATTGAATCATCATGAAATAGCATCGTTCTACAGGTCGCTACAGGTCGCTACAGTTCGCCACATCGCTGCTGCGTCGTTGGGGAGATCGCACTGTGTGACATCTCACCAGCGACCACATAGCGACGCTTGAGCGATCCCTGACAGATCGTATCGTTGTCGGAATCGCTCAAGCGTCGCTATGTGTGACGGGGCCTTAACTCTCATTCCCATCACTCACCACCTGTTATGATCTGGTGAATAAGGAGCGACATGCGTCTAGCTCTGAGCAGGTGGCAACTATACTGATCGCAGTCCCTAAGCTCAACACAACACTAGAAGTAGCCGTGGAATGCTCCTAACTCTGCCTAGGCATCTCGTCACAGCCTAAGAGCTAACTACCCCTAAAGATAGAAGCAGGAAAACTATCTTGCCTCAGAGAAAATCCCCAAAGGATAGATTAGCCCCCCACAAATAATGACTGTGAGAGGAGAAGGAAATGACATATGTAGTATGAAACAAGATTTAGCACAGAAGGCCACTTCTAGCTAGATAGAAAACAGTACAGGACAGAACGCTGTGTGGTCAGTAATAAAAACTAGAAAAAGACCACCGCAGAGAAATGCAAAAATCTCCACACCTGACTAAAGGTGTGGAGGGCAAACTCTGCTGCCCAGAGCTTCCAGCTTAGCTGAATAGATCCATACTGAAAAGCTGGAAAAATGAACAAAAACAAAGAAAGTGCTGAACAACAAAGTCCACAACAAGAGAACCGCAAAAGGACAAGCATGGACTTAGCTTTGATGAACTGGTCAGAGTGTCAGGAAAGTCCTAAGAGCAATGACTCCAGGCAGGAACAATTGACAACTGGCATTGAATGAGGGATAAGGCCAGACTAATATAGCCGAGCCAGAAAGACGATCAGTGAAAACAGCTGCTGAAGCTAAATCCAAGAAGCAGCCATACCACTCAAAACCACAGGAGGGAGCCAAAGAGCAGAACTCACAAAAATGCTACTTACAACCACCGGAGGGAGCCCAAGAGCGGAATTCACAACACCACCAACCTAAACCGTATTCCTTTGACCCCCAGTCTGCCACACCCTTTCTTTTGAGCACTTTGAAACGCCCGCTCCACGTCACCCACAACCTCTTTACCTCACGCATTTTATCTGGGCCTAATCGAAACATGGCTGCACCCTCCAAACTCCTCTCGCTTGCTTCATCCTTTGGTCTTTCCCAGTGGTCCTCTGCAACCACCCACACAGATGGGCATACACAAGACCCTATCTTCACCTGCCTATGCTCTGTCTAGCTCAGAACCATACCTCTTCCCCTATCTCACTACCATCTACTAATTTTCACATCCCTGTCCTCCTCATCTGCCCCGTCTCCAGCATCTAGCGCATACCAGTAGAAACCTCGCACACCTACACATAAACACGCTCTCTGACTCTATTGTACCACTCTCCTCCATATCTTCACTCCACGACACAGACAGTGCAACCGTTTCTACAATGCCACACTTGCATCAGCTATTTACTTGGTTGCCCCTCTCATGCATGACATAGTGCGATGAATCAATAGACAACCCTAGTAGAACAACCTCACAAAAAATCTTCATCCAGCGTCCAAGGTTGCGAAGTGGCGCTGGAAGACAACGCACTCACAGGCAGACTTCTTCACATTTAGCCATGCAACTTTCATATTCAAGTCGGGTCCCTCACCTCTGATAAACAAGATTACTTCACCACCTTTGCATCTTCTTTGTCCCACAACCCCAAACAGCTATTCAACATCTTTAACTTCCTCCATTACCTCCACTGACCACCTCATCTCTGCAGAAGACTTTGCAGCACATTTCAAAAATAACATTGTTCAAACAAGGCAAATCTCTACTGCCCATCCACCAAAACCCCTATGTATTTAAGGCCACTGCCCTCCCCATAATCTTCCGCCCCATCATTACTGAAGGAGAGCTTACTCGTCTCCTCTCAAAAGCGCACCTCAATACTTGTGCACCCGACACCCATCCCACCTCCTCATCAACCTCACCACCATGCTTCTTCTGGCCCTAACCTACCTCTTCAACCTACTGCTAACTACTGCTACCGCCCTTCTACCTTCAAACATGCCACGATCACACCGATCCTGAAGAATTCATCCCTCAACCCGACCTCTGCGTCCAGCTATCACTGCATATCGCTGCTCCCTTTCACCTACAAACTCCTTGAACCGCATGTTCATGCTCAACTTTCCTCCCATTTCTGATTTAACTCACTCTTTGATGACCTACATTTCCTCATACTACTACAAATACTCTCTTCCCTTGGCATCAAAGACCTTGCCTTCTCCTGGATCTCCTCATACCTTTCCAACCTCATATTTAGAGTTTCCCATGCCCACACTACCTCCTCATCGAGCCCTCGCTCTGTTGGTGTCCCTCAAGGCTCTGTACTGGGAACCCTACTCATCTCATTCTATACCTTTGGTCTGGGACAACTCATAAAGTCCCATGGCTTCCTATATCATGTATACACTGATAATATTCAGATCTGCCTCCCTGACCCAGATGTCATCTCTCTGTTGTCCAGAATCCCAGAGTGTCTATAAGCCATAGCCTCCTTCCTCTCCTCTTGCTTCCTAAAGCTCAATCTGGGCGAAACTGAACTCATAATCTTTCCTCCGTCTCACCTAACCTCCTTACCCAATCTGTCTATTAAAAATGACATCATGCTTTTCCCTGTAATGGAAATTATCTGCCTCTGAGTAACCCTTGGCTCTATCATGTCCTTCAAACCACATATCCAAGCTCTCGCCTCTTCATGTCATCTCCAATTTCCAGAATCCGTCCTTTCTTCAAACCTCAATCTACTAAAATGTTACTGCATGCCCTCTCCCGCTCTCTAACCACGACCTTCTTTCATTCTCTACCAAGAACTGCCATCCCACTCAGGTTACCCCCACTTTCCACACATATAGAAACATACAGGTCACTAACACCCAGAAACTTATGAAGAACTTGCAGTCCTCATTGGCCCCTATCTCCTCCCTCTAGTGTCCTGATTCAGCACTGAAGCATTACAATGAAACCCTGCAAAGTGCCCTGGATGAAATTGCACCTCCTATACATAGAACAACTCCGCACAGACGGCGCCAACTGTGGCACACGATGCAAACACGTTTCCTGCAGCGGTGCTCCAGGTGCGCCGAACGCCTGTGGAGAAAATCTAATCTACCCGTTGATTTTATCCATTCTAAGTTTATGCTTAATACATACAACTCTGCCCTTCACCTCTCCAAACAAACGTATTTCAACACCCTCATCACCTCACTGTCCAATAACCCTAAACGTCTCTTTGACAATTTTAATTCCCTATTCAACTCAAGAGTGCAGGCCCCAACCATGGATCTCCATGTTGACAATCTGGCCAATTATTTCAAAGAAAAAAATGGCCATATTTGACAGGAAATGATCTTCCAATCTCCTCATATCATGCACTGCCCTCTCTCCCCCACTGCATCTAGCTCACTCTCTGACTTTGAACCAGTCACAGAAGAAGTAATCAGGCTCCTTGCATCTTCTTGCCCGACCACTTGCACCAGTGTCCCCATTCCTTTGCATCTCCTCCATTCCCTTTCCCCTGCTGTCACCTCTCACCTAACAAAAATATTTAATCTCTCTCTTCCGGTATCTTTCCCTCCTCATTTAAGCATGCCATCATACATCCATTAACTATAGACCTGTCTCTAATCTTCCCTTCATCTCTAAACTTTTCGAACGCCTGATCCACTCCCGTCTTATCCGCTGTCTCTCAGATAACTCTCTTCTCGGCCCTCTTCAATCTGGTTTCCACTCTTTACACTCTACTTAAACTGACCTCACTCAAGTCTCTAATGATTTACTAACTGCTAAATCTAATGGTCACTACTCCATGCTAATTCTCTTGATCTCTCCGCAGCATTCGACACTGTGGATCATCAGCTCCTCCTCACTATGCTCAGCTCTATCGGCCTTAAGGACACTGTTCTCTCCTGGATCTCCTCCCATCTCTCCGACCGCTCTTTCACTCTATCTTTTGCTGGTTCCTCCTCCTCTCATCTTTCCCTTAGTGTTGGGGTTCCGCTAGGATCAGTCCTAGGCCCCCTCCTCTTCTCTTTGTATACCACCCCTATTGGACAAACAATCAGTAGATTTGGGTTCCAGTACCATCTCTATGCTGATGACACCCAATTATACACTTCTCCTGATATCATGCCTGCCTTTTTAGAAAACACCAGTGATTTTCTTACTGCTATCTGTAACATCATGTCCTCCCTCTATCTGAAACGGAACCTGTCAAAAACTGAACGTCTCATGTTTTCTCCCTCTACTAACTGACATTGCCATCTCCGAGTGTGGTTCCACCATTACTCCCAAGCAACATGCCCACTGCCATGGGGTCATGCTTGATTCTGAGCGTTCATTCACCCCCCACATCCGATCACTGGCTCGCTCTTGTTATCTGCACCTCAAAAACATTTCTAGAACTCGACCTTTTCTTACTTTCGACTCTGCAAAAACTTACTGTTTCTCTTATTCATTCTCGTCTGGACTATTGTAACTCTCTATTAATCGGCCTCCCTCTTACCAAACTCTCCCCACTCTAATCTGTCTTGAATGCTGCAGCCAGGATCATATTCCTCACCAACCGTTACTCCGATTCCTCTACCTTGTGCCAGTCGTTACACTGGTTAGCCATCTGCAGCACCCCAGAGACCTGGTCATTGCAGTATGGCACTCTGCCGCTAAGGGGAGTAGCGGTACGTCTGATGGCACTAAGAAGTTCTCCTGACCAGGTATCACCAGAACACATTACACTTCACACTCCGGCCACTAGGGGGAGAAAAAGGCTTTATTTATTGGGCCACTCCTCACACTGGTAAAACTAGGGGCTGGGGAGGAAGTTAGTCAGAAGCTGACTGGGTTGGATTCAGGCAACATCCCGTGGCAGGGGGTGTTGCAGGGAGAAGGCACAGGGGGGCCCCTGTCGGGCGTGGGAACCTGGCAGGTGCCTAGCGAACAGAACAGAACGGAACGGAACCGCGCCTGCACACCTTGCGGCGGTATCCTAAGAAAGAGACATGAAGGGAAGAATATAGTGGAACCGTGTAAACGAGATCAAGCACAAAGGAGAGCCAGTAAGAGTCGTGCCGAGAGAGAGAGAGGCAACATCTTACTGAGGTGCGTAGTCGGTGGCCGGAACACCGTAGGAGTAACTGACTTCAGACCTTACTTCAAACTCCGCTGGACAGTTAATCATAGGTTGGCTGTCTACCTTACTATACCTACGAAGACATAGGGGGCAACATTGGGAGAGGGGCATCTCTAGGGTCCCGGAAGACCTTCAAGCCTTCCCGTCACACGGGTGGCGTCCTAGCCATAACATACCTGGGGGATGTTAGAAACTAGTAACATCTGGAACCAAAGAACGAGAGAGAGAGCTGTAGAGAACGAACGAACGAGAACAGCAGTTGTGAGGACTATTCCGAATGCTCAGCAGGGTAGGACTACAACACACAGGCGCTAGTGGTAGGCAACGATTTCCATCTGCGAAGGAAACTCTGGATGTGCCCATCGGACCGGCCGGTCTCTGAGAGCCCTGTTAAACGTACTCTGGATTGAGGATCCTGAAGCCTTCAGTAAAGAAGTAAAGAGACTACAACCTTGTGTCCTCGTTATTGACTGTACCTCTCACCATCACCATCCACCTTACTGGGAAGCCCTGGGGACATACTTCACCTGTGGGAAGGTATACCATCCAGCTGCCATTCCATCACCCCAGTGGACCCCATAGCAGCGTCGGTCACCCTGACCGAACACCACAGGTGGCGTCACGAACCCCTGAAAGACTGCTTTACTACTTTCATTGGACACCCCTTAGCAGGGTCGCAGACCGGGTCTAGCCACCGTGACAGCCTCAGAACCGAACCAGAGAGGCCCGGTACCGAAACGCGTGGCCCTGTGTCTGGGGGCGCTCCACATCCACTCCAGAATCCAGTACAAACTTATTACCCTTATCCACAAAGCTCTCCATGGCTCAGCACCACCCTACATCTCCTCCCTGGTCTCAGCCTACCACCCTACCCGTGCACTCCGTTCTGCTAATGACCTGAGGTTAGCATCCTCAATAATCACAACCTCCCCACTCCTGTCTCCGAGACTTTTCAAATGCTGCACCAATTCTTTGGAGTGCACTACCCAGGTTAATACAATTAATCCCCAATCCCCACAGTTTTAAGCATGCCCTAAAAACGCATTTGTTTAGACTGGCCTACTGCCTCAACGCATTAACCTAAGTATCCCTGTGTTGCCCATTGAAAAAACTTAAACCATAATCAGGTTCCCCGCATCATGTTCTCATACGCTATATGCATTTAACCCTCCGTCAGGGGCAACTGATCTGACAGGCGCAGCGCACTTTGTTTCATTTCTCTATTTTCAGTGGTTTGTCTGGGAAACACCATCCTCCCAGTACCTTCATAACTTTAAAGGCTGTGTGAAACCTGAGAAGCCTCTTGTGCTGCAGAGCTGCAGGAGATCAGATATCAGTGTTTTGGCTTCTCAGGCTCATTGCCCCTGAATGCGTCACACCTTTGACGATTAGAATTTGCTGTTTTTATTCATCCCAATATTTTTTTTAGCTTGTTTTATGAATAGCTAGTGCTAAATTTGTGGATTTGTCATAGAAGCTTTTATTAGAAATAAGAGTGTGCTTCTCAGGCACATTGCGCCCTAACACATATTCTCTCTCTTGCTTCTGCTTTTCTTATGAAATAGCGAGGAGAATATTTGACTTGTCCAATGCCCTTCATGTTGAGCAAGTGCAAAATATACTGCTTGATGATGAGACAGACCCCTTACAGCTAGAAGATTTAGGGGAAGAAAGTGACATTGATTCAGAAGATGATGTGGAAGAATGTACAGATGTGTCTGATACAGATCAAGATGGAGAGAGTGAGGAGGATGCTCAAGACTAGGGTTGAGCGACCTTGACCTTTTTAGAGTGGAGTTGGGTTTCGCGAAACCCGACTATCTCAAAAGTCGAGTCGAGTGGAATCGGCCGATTATCGCGAAAAGTCGGGGATCGACCGAAACACGAAACCCAATGCAAGTCAATGGGGGAGCATAGTCGGCAGTGAGTAGAGGCCAGGAAAACATGTACAGAGCCCATTTTAATGGCAAAAACATCTATTCTTGTTACTGAAGCTTGTCAATCTTAATTTAGCTTATAATAATTGTAAGGCATTTGAAATTGGGGGTCATTTGGCTAAAGTTGTGGGGGGTAGGGCTGGTTCAAGTAATTAGTGGGCCCAGTAAATCTGGACAGCGTCACGGCAGTGGAGCAGGGAGAGATAAGTATTTCAACTTTGCAAGTGCTGTGATCCTGAGCAAGCAGGGGGGGCCCCCTCGTTGGCATTGGCACTGGCACAGGGCCCCTCAAAGTACAGCGGTGTGTTTGCACGGCGGGGGCGCCTCCCACCGGCAGCAACACTTTTGCGTACTATGAGGGGCCCTGTGCCAGTGTCGTCGCCAAAGAGTATTCTTCCCCCCACCTGATGAAGGAACCTGCACCTTCATCTGCACCTTCCTCTTTGTCCCCGTGTAAGGTGGTATGGTATGCGGGAAGGGGGACCTGACTTTCAGCAGGGTCACAATCTTGCAGTGTAGCGTGCACGGGGAATGTTGCGTTATGGGTCAATGTACCAGCAGACTCATCTATCACTGGCTGGGCAATGGGCAGGATGAAGAGGAAACACAGATATAGGCCCAAAGAATAAAGTGGGCTAAATGCAGTTCAAAATTGGTAACAGGACTAACCAGGGGGCATTGTTTTGTTCAGTGGACGACAACTGGAATGAGAGGCTGACACAGAGAGTAGGCCCAAATCTGTAAGTAGTCTAAATGCAGTTCAAAATTGGCAAGAGTAGTAAACAGGCGGCACAGCTTTGTTCACTGTAGGAGAACAGCATGGAGCGGCAGACACAGATAGAAGGCCCCAACCCAACTAGTAGGCCCACTGCAGTTTTAAAATTCCGATAGGCTGAAAACCAGATAATTGTAGGTCATTTTTTGTAAAGAGGATAGCTGTATTGAGTGGCGCAGCCAGACACTACAAGTAGGCCTTAAACCACAAAGTTGGCTCGACGCTGGTTTAAAAAAGGTTACATGGGTACACGTTCTGCATTGTTGTGCTCAGTGGAGGACAATTGAAAGGAGGGACCGCAGAAAGACTTTGTAGGCGTAAAATTACAAAATAGGCTCTATGCAGCTTCGATTATGTGGCAACCTGGAGAACACCTTGGAGCGGCAGACACCGTCTCTACGACCCAGACCCAACTTGTAGGCCTAATGTAGTGTTGTTTCAACAACTACTTAAGACGAGCATGATGATTGAAGCAATGGAGAGGAAACCTGGAGAACACCTTGGAGTGGAAGACACCGTCTCTACAACCCAGACCCAACTTGTAGGCCTAATGCAGTGTTGTTTTCAACAACTACTAAACAAGAGCTTTAAGATTGAAGCAATGGAGAGGCAACCTGGGGAACACCTTGGAGTGGAACACACCGTCTCTACACCACAGACCCAACTTGTAGGCCGAATGCAATGTTGTTTTCAACAACTACTAAACGAGAGCCGGAAGATTGAAGCAATGGAGAGGCAACCTGGGGAACACCTTGGAGTGGAACACACCGTCTCTACACCCCAGACCCAACTTGTAGGCCGAATGCAGTGTTGTTTTCAACAACTACTAAACGAGAGCTTTAAGATTCAAGCAATGGAGAGGAAACCTGGAGAACACCTTGGAGCAGAAGACACCGTCTCTACAACCCAGACCCAACTTGTAGGCCTAATGCAGTGTTGTTTTCAACAACTACTAAACGAGAGCCGGAAGATTCAAGCAATGGAGAGGAAACCTGGAGAACACCTTGGAGCGGAAGACACCGCCTCTACAACCCAGACCCAACTTGTAGGCCTAATGCAGTGTTGTTTTCAACAACTACTAAACGAGAGCTTTAAGATTCAAGCAATGGAGAGGAAACCTGGAGAACACCTTGGAGCGGAAGACACCGTCTCTACAACCCAGACCCAACTTGTAGGCCTAATGCAGTGTTGTTTTCAACAACTACTAAACGAGAGCTTTAAAGGGAACCTGTCACCTGAATTTGGCGGGACTGGTTTTGGGTCATATGGGCGGAGTTTTCGGGTGTTTGATTCACCCTTTTCTTACCCGCTGGCTGCATGCTGGCTGCAATATTGGATTGAAGTTCATTCTCTGTCCTCCGTAGTACATGCCTGCACAAGGCAAGATTGCTTTGCGCAGGCGTGTACTATGGAGGACAGAGAATGAACTTCAATCCAATATTGCAGCCAGCATGCAGCCAGCGGGTAAAGAAAGGGTGAATCAAACACCCGAAAATTCCGCCCATATGACCCAAAACCAGTCCCGCCAAATTCAGGTGACAGAGTCCCTTTAAGATTCAAGCAATGGAGAGGAAACCTGGAGAACACCTTGGAGCGGAAGACACCGCCTCTACAACCCAGACCCAACTTGTAGGCCTAATGCAGTGTTGTTTTCAACAACTACTAAACGAGAGCTTTAAGATTCAAGCAATGGAGAGGAAACCTGGAGAACACCTTGGAGCGGAAGACACCGTCTCTACAACCCAGACCCAACTTGTAGGCCTAATGCAGTGTTGTTTTCAACAACTACTAAACGAGAGCTTTAAGATTCAAGCAATGGAGAGGAAACCTGGAGAACCTGGGGCTGACTGTATTACATTCTATGGGGGCTCTACTGCATTACATTCTATGGGGGCTGTGCTGCATTACATTCTATGGGGGCTGGCTGCATTACATTCTATGGGGGCTGCGCTGCATTACATTCTATGGAGGCTGTGCTGTATTACATTCTATGGGGGCTGTGCTGTATTACATTCTATGGGGGCTGTGCTGCATTACATTCTATGGAGGCTGTGCTGCATTACATTCTATGGGGGCTGGCTGCATTACATTCTATGGGGGCTGTGCTGCATTACATTCTATGGGGGCTCTGCTGTATTACATTCTATGGGAGCTGTGCTGTATTACATTCTATGGGGGCTGTGCTGCATTACATTCTATGGGGGCTGTGCTCATTACATTCTATGGGGGCTGTGCTGCATTACATTCTATGGGGGCTGTGCTGCATTACATTCTATGGGGGGGCTGTGCTGCATTACATTCTACGGGGGCTCTGCTGCATTACATTCTATGGGGGCTGTGCTGCCTTACATTCTATGGGGGCTGCCTGCATTACATTCTATAGGGGAGCTGTATTACATTCTATTGGGGAGGGCTGTATTACATTCTATGGGGGAGGGCTGTATTACATTCTATGTGGGAGGGCTGTATTACATTCTATCGGGGGCTGTATTACATTCTATGGAGGGTCTATGCTGCATTATGCTCTATCAGGGGCTACCATATATTATATATGCAGGGGCTGCATTATACTATATGAGGGGGCTGCATTATATTCTCTGGGGGGTTACATTATACTCGGGGGGCTGCAATATATTCTGTGGGGTGGCTGCATTATACTCTGGCGTGGCATGATTATACTATATATGGGCTGCATTATACGGTATCCAGGACTATGGGGAATACATTATACTATATGAAGAACTATGGGTGCATTGTGAATTGTACTACATGGATGATGGAGGACTATGTGATTAACCATAATACTGTATGGACGACTATGAGGTGCCCGTAATACTGTATGGCGCACTGTGTGGTGTTGTTACGTCCGTACATACTTACCTGCCTTCTCCTATCCCTCGGTGCACTCACGACCCTGTCCCTCGCCGCTCTGCTTCTTCCTTTGCTGGGTCGCGGCGTCTGGTTTCTTTGCGCATGCGCGGTCGTGTCTCCTGCGTCGCTGAGCCTTCTGGGAGGTCGCGACCCAATGGCCCCGCCCCAACATGGCGGCGCCCATCGGGTATTTCTTCCCGGCGTCTTCTGTTATGAACTGGTGATTCAGAACCACAATGGACCTGGTGGTTAAGAGCACACAAAGTGACCTGATAGTTACTAATAACATAGGACGAGCTCTGAGACGTGGGAACTCTGCTGACCGCAATCCCTAATCCTATCACACCACACTAGAGGTAGCCGTGGAGCGCTCCTGACCAGACCTAGGCGCCTCGGGCACAGCCTGAGAAACTAGCTAGCCCTGAAGATAGAAAAATAAGCATACCTTGCCTCAGAGAAATTCCCCAAAGGAAAAGGCAGCCCCCCACATATAATGACTGTGAGTAAAGATGAAAATACAAACACAGAGATGAAATAGATTTTAGCAAAGTGAGGCCCGACTTACTGAATAGACCGAGGATAGGAAAGATAGCTTTGCAGTCAGCACAAAAACCTACAAACAACCACGCAGAGGGCGCAAAAAGACCCTCCGCACCGACTAACGGTACGGAGGTGCTTCCTCTGCATCCCAGAGCTTCCAGCAAGCAAGACAAACCAAAATAGCAAGCTGATAACCAAGAAACACAAGCAGAACTTAGCTTAGGCTGGCCACAAGGACGATCCAGGAGAGAGCAAGACCAATACTGGAACATTGACTGGAGGCCAGGAACAAAGAACTAGGTGGAGTTAAATAGAGCAGCACCTAACGACTTAACTTCGTCACCTGAGGAAGGAAACTCAGAAGCCGCAGCCCCACTCACATCCACCAGAGGAAGCTTATGGACAGAACCAGCCGAAGTACCACTCATGACCACAGGAGGGAGCTTGACCACAGAATTCACAACAGTACCCCCCCTTGAGGAGGGGTCACCGAACCCTCACCAGAGCCCCCAGGCCGACCAGGATGAGCCAAATGAAAGGCACGAACCAGATCGGCAGCATGAGCATCAGAGGCAAAGACCCAGGAATTATCTTCCTGACCAGAACCCTTCCACTTAACCAGGTACTGGAGTTTCCGTCTCGAAATACGAGAATCCAAAATCTTCTCCACTATATACTCCAACTCCCCCTCAACCAAAACCGGGGCAGGAGGATCAACAGATGGAACCACAGGTGCCACGTATCTCCTCAACAATGACCTATGGAATACATTATGGATGGAAAAAGAAGCTGGAAGGGTCAAACGAAAAGACACAGGATTAAGAACCTCAGAAATCCTATACGGACCAATGAAACGAGGCTTAAACTTAGGAGAGGAAACTTTCATAGGAATATAACGAGACGACAACCAAACCAAATCCCCAACACGAAGTCGGGGACCCACACAGCGCCTGCGGTTAGCGAAACGTTGAGCCTTCTCCGGGGAAAATGTCAAATTGTCCACTACATGAGTCCAAATCTGCTGCAACCTATCCACCACAGTATCCACACCAGGACAGTCCGAAGACTCAACCTGCCCTGAAGAGAAACGAGGATGGAAACCAGAATTGCAGAAAAACGGCGAAACCAAAGTAGCCGAGCTGGCCCGATTATTAAGGGCGAACTCAGCCAAAGGCAAAAAGGACACCCAATCATCCTGATCAGCAGAAACAAAACATCTCAGATATGTTTCCAAGGTCTGATTGGTTCGTTCAGTTTGGCCATTTGTCTGAGGATGGAAAGCCGAGGAAAAAGACAAATCAATGCCCATCCTAGCACAAAAGGCTCGCCAAAACCTCGAAACAAACTGGGAACCTCTGTCAGAAACGATGTTCTCCGGAATGCCATGTAAACGAACCACATGTTGGAAAAACAATGGCACCAAATCAGAGGAGGAAGGCAATTTAGACAAGGGTACCAAATGGACCATCTTAGAGAAGCGATCACAAACCACCCAAATGACCGACATCTTTTGAGATGCAAGTAAAGAAGCTGCGGAGACACCATCACGTGTTTCTCGACGCAAGCAGTGAATAGCCAGGCCTTTCCCCGGGAAGGAACAACCACGTGAAGGGCAGCATCCTATGAAGGAAAGCCACCTATGCCAAGCATGGTATCCATCCACAGACAGCTGTTTCGGGGTTTTTGCCCCTCATCAGTGTGGAGTAGGAATCTGGCTATTAGGAGCAGTGCCTAGTAAAAAGGCTATAAAGGCACAGATGATTGGCCTCGGGGAGACCAAAACATCCAACACCGCGGAGACACCATCACGTGTTTCTCAACGCAGTGATTCCAGAACACTGCCCCCATCCCTTATGGGAAATATGCAGATGCAAGTAAAGAAGCTGCGGAGACACCATCACGTGTTTCTCGACGCAAGCAGTGAATAGCCAGGCCTTTCCCCGGGAAGGAACAACCACGGGAAGGGCAGCATCCTATGAAGGAAAGCCACCTATGCCAAGCATGGTATCCATCCACAGACAGCTGTTTCGGGGTTTTTGCCCCTCATCAGTGTGGAGTAGGAATCTGGCTATTAGGAGCAGTGCCTAGTAAAAAGGCTATAAAGGCACAGATGATTGGCCTCGGGGAGACCAAAACATCCAACACCGCGGAGACACCATCACGTGTTTCTCAACGCAGTGATTCCAGAACACTGCCCCCATCCCTTATGGGAAATATGCAGATGCAAGTAAAGAAGCTGCGGAGACACCATCACGTGTTTCTCGACGCAAGCAGTGAATAGCCAGGCCTTTCCCCGGGAAGGAACAACCACGGGAAGGGCAGCATCCTATGAAGGAAAGCCACCTATGCCAAGCATGGTATCCATCCACAGACAGCTGTTTCGGGGTTTCTGCCCCTCATCAGTGTGGAGTAGGAATCTGGCTATTAGGAGCAGTGCCTAGTAAAAAGGCTATAAAGGCACAGATGATTGGCCTCGGGGAGACCAAAACATCCAACACCGCGGAGACACCATCACGTGTTTCTCAACGCAGTGATTCCAGAACACTGCCCCCATCCCTTATGGGAAATATGCAGATGCAAGTAAAGAAGCTGCGGAGACACCATCACGTGTTTCTCGACGCAAGCAGTGAATAGCCAGGCCTTTCCCCGGGAAGGAACAACCACGGGAAGGGCAGCATCCTATGAAGGAAAGCCACCTATGCCAAGCATGGTATCCATCCACAGACAGCTGTTTCGGGGTTTTTGCCCCTCATCAGTGTGGAGTAGGAATCTGGCTATTAGGAGAAGTGCCTAGTAAAAAGGCTATAAAGGCACAGATGATTGGCCTCGGAAACAGCTGTCTGTGGATGGATACCATGCTTGGCATAGGTGGCTTTCCTTCATAGGATGCTGCCCTTCCCGTGGTTGTTCCTTCCCGGGGAAAGGCCTGGCTATTCACTGCTTGCGTCGAGAAACACGTGATGGTGTCTCCGCAGCTTCTTTACTTGCATCTGCATATTTCCCATAAGGGATGGGGGCAGTGTTCTGGAATCACTGCGTTGAGAAACACGTGATGGTGTCTCCGCGGTGTTGGATGTTTTGGTCTCCCCGAGGCCAATCATCTGTGCCTTTATAGCCTTTTTACTAGGCACTGCTCCTAATAGCCAGATTCCTACTCCACACTGATGAGGGGCAAAAACCCCGAAACAGCTGTCTGTGGATGGATACCATGCTTGGCATAGGTGGCTTTCCTTCATAGGATGCTGCCCTTCCCGTGGTTGTTCCTTCCCGGGGAAAGGCCTGGCTATTCACTGCTTGCGTCGAGAAACACGTGATGGTGTCTCCGCAGCTTCTTTACTTGCATCTGCATATTTCCCATAAGGGATGGGGGCAGTGTTCTGGAATCACTGCGTTGAGAAACACGTGATGGTGTCTCCGCGGTGTTGGATGTTTTGGTCTCCCCGAGGCCAATCATCTGTGCCTTTATATACGACATCTTTTGAGAGATGGGGATATCCGAAATAAAATCCATAGAGATATGTGTCCAGGGCCTCTTCGGGACCGGCAAGGGCAAAAGCAACCCACTGGCACGAGAACAGCAGGGCTTAGCCCGAGCACAAATCCCACAGGACTGCACAAACGAACACACATCCCGCGACAGAGACGGCCACCAAAAGGATCTAGCCACCAAATCTCTGGTACCAAAGATTCCAGGATGACCAGCCAACACCGAACAATGAACCTCAGAGATAAATCTACTCGTCCATTTATCAGGGACAAACAGTTTCTCCGCTGGGCAACGGTCAGGTCTATTAGCCTGAAATTTTTGCAGCACCCGCCGCAAATCAGGGGAGATGGCAGACAAAATTACCCTCTCTTTGAGAATACCCGCCAGCTCAGGCAAACCCGGAGAGTCGGGCACAAAACTCCTAGAAAGGGCATCCGCCTTCACATTCTTAGAGCCCGGAAGGTACGAAACCACAAAGTCAAAACGGGAGAAAAACAGCGACCAACGAGCCTGTCTAGGATTCAACCGTTTGGCAGACTCGAGATAAGTCAAGTTCTTGTGATCAGTCAAGACCACCACGCGATGCTTAGCTCCTTCAAGCCAATGACGCCACTCCTCGAATGCCCACTTCATGGCCAGCAACTCTCGATTGCCAACATCATAATTACGCTCAGCAGGCGAAAACTTCCTGGAAAAGAAGGCACATGGTTTCATCACCGAGCCATCAGAACTTCTTTGCGACAAAACAGCCCCTGCTCCAATCTCAGAAGCATCAACCTCGACCTGGAACGGGAGCGAAACATCTGGCTGGCACAACACAGGGGCAGAAGAAAAACGACGCTTCAACTCCTGAAAAGCTTCCACAGCAGCAGAAGACCAATTGACCACATCAGCACCCTTCTTGGTTAAATCAGTCAATGGTTTAGCAATACTAGAAAAATTATTGATGAAGCGACGATAAAAATTAGCAAAGCCCAGGAACTTTTGCAGACTCTTCAGAGATGTTGGCTGAGTCCACTCATAAATGGCCTGAACTTTAACAGGGTCCATCTCGATAGTAGAAGGGGAAAAAATGAAACCCAAAAATGAAACCTTCTGAACACCAAAGAGACACTTTGACCCCTTCACAAAGAAAGAATTAGCACGAAGGACCTGGAACACCATTCTAACCTGCTTCACGTGAGACTCCCAATCATCCGAGAAGACCAAAATATCATCCAAGTATACAATCAGGAATTTATCCAGGTACTCTCGGAAGATGTCATGCATAAAGGACTGAAATACTGATGGAGCATTGGAAAGCCCGAATGGCATAACCAGGTACTCAAAATGGCCCTCGGGCGTATTAAATGCTGTTTTCCATTCATCGCCCTGTTTAATACGCACAAGATTATACGCACCACGAAGATCTATCTTGGTGAACCAACTAGCCCCCTTAATCCGAGCAAACAAATCAGACAGCAGCGGCAAGGGGTACTGAAATTTGACTGTGATTTTATTTAGAAGGCGGTAATCAATACAAGGTCTCAACGAACCATCCTTCTTGGCCACAAATAGAACCCTGCTCCCAATGGCGACGACGACAGGCGAATATGACCCTTCTCCAAGGATTCCTTTACGTAACTCCGCATAGCGGCGTGCTCAGGCACAGACAAATTAAACAGTCGACCTTTAGGAAACTTACTACCAGGAATCAAATCGATAGCACAATCGCAATCCCTATGCGGAGGTAGGGCACTGGACTTGGGCTCATCAAATACATCCCAGTAATCCGACAAGAACTCTGGGACCTCAGAAGGGGTGGATGATGAAATAGACAGAACTGGAACATCACCATGTACCCCCTGACAACCCCAGCTGGACACAGACATAGATTTCCAATCCAATACTGGGTTATGGACTTGTAGCCATGGCAACCCCAACACGACCACATCATGCAGATTATGCAACACCAAAAAGCGAATATCCTCCTGATGCGCAGGAGCCATGCACATGGTCAGTTGGGTCCAGTACTGAGGCTTATTCTTGGCCAAAGGCGTAGCATCAATTCCTCTCAGTGGAATAGGATACTGCAAGGGCTCCAAGAAAAACCCACAGCGCCTAGCATACTCCAAGTCCATCAAATTCAGGGCAGCGCCTGAATCCACAAATGCCATGACAGAATAGGATGACAAAGAGCAGATCAAAGTAACGGACAAAAGAAATTTCGACTATACCGTACCAATGGTGGTAGACCTAGCGAAACGCCTGGTGCGCTTAGGACAATCGGAGATAGCATGAGTGGAATCACCACAGTAAAAACACAGCCCATTCCGACGTCTGTGTTCTTGCCGTTCAGCTCTGGTCAAAGTCCTATCACATTGCATAGGCTCAGGTTTATGCTCAGATAATACCGCCAAATGGTGCACAGTTTTACGCTCACGTAAGCGTCGATCGATCTGAATGGCCAAAGACATAGATTCATTCAGACCAGCAGGCATAGGAAATCCCACCATGACATCCTTAAGGGCTTCAGAGAGACCCTTTCTGAAAATTGCTGCCAGCGCACATTCATTCCATTGAGTGAGCACAGACCACTTCCTAAACTTCTGACAATATATCTCTACCTCATCCTGACCCTGACACAGAGCCAGCAAATTTTTCTCTGCCTGATCCACTGAATTAGGTTCATCATAAAGCAATCCGAGCGCCAGAAAAAACGCATCAATATCACATAATGCAGGATCTCCTGGCGCAAGGGAAAATGCCCAGTCTTGAGGGTCGCCACGTAATGAAGAAATAATGATCTTAACTTGTTGAACTGGGTCACCAGAGGAGCAGGGTTTCAAAGCCAGAAATAGTTTACAATTATTTTTAAAATTCAGAAACTTAGCTCTATCTCCAGAAAACAACTCAGGAATAGGAATTTTAGGTTCTAACATAGGATTCTGAACTACTAAATCTTGAATGTTCTGTACACTTATAGTGAGATTATCCATCAAAGAGGACAGACCTTGAATGTCCATGTCCACACCCGTGTTCTGATCCACCCAGATGTAAAGGGGAAAAGAAAGACAAAACTGTTGTGAATTCTTTGGTCAAGCTCCCTCCTGTGGTCATGAGTGGTACTTCGGCTGGTTCTGTCTATGAGCTTCCTCTGGTAGATATGAGTGGGGCTGCGGCTTCTGAGTTTCCTTCCTCAGGTGACGAGGTTAAGTCGTTAGGTGCTGCTCTATTTAACTCCACCTAGTTCTTTGTTCCTGGCCTCCAGTCAATGTTCCAGTGTTGGTCTTGCTCTTTCCTGGATCGTTCTTGTGGCCTGTCTACCCTGCATAAGCTAAGTTTTGCTGGTGTTACTTTTGTTTGCTATTTTTTCTGTCCAGCTTGCTATATTGGTTTTTCTTGCTTGCTGGAAGCTCTGAGACGCAGAGGGAGCACCTCCGTACCGTTAGTCGGTGCGGAGGGTCTTTTTGCGCCCTCTGCGTGGTTGTTTGTAGGTTTTTGTGCTGACTGCAAAGCTATCTTTCCTATCCTCGGTCTATTCAGTAAGTTGGGCCTCACTTTGCTAAAATCTATTTCATCTCTGTGTTTGTATTTTCATCTTCACTCACAGTCATTATATGTGGGGGGCTGCCTTTTCCTTTGGGGAATTTCTCTGAGACATGGTAGGCTTATCTTTCTATCTTCAGGGCTAGCTAGTTTCTCAGGCTGTGCCCGAGGCGCCTATGTCTGGTCAGGAGCGCTCCACGGCTACCTCTAGTGTGGTATGATAGGATTAGGGATGTAACGCTCGCGCCGAGACTGGTTGGCGCGGGCACCTGGGGGTGTGGCCCCACTGGACCACAGACCGAACTTCCCTGGCAGGGGCGTAACTAAGTAGCTTCCTAGGTGTTCGCTGGAGCCTCTGATGGTGAGGTCAGACTTGTGCAATAGGAAGCTATCAGGTACCACTCTAGGGTGGAGTCGGACTGTGGATGCTGATCCCACCGGGGACAAGACACGGGCAGGCAGGCACGGCTGTGACACTGGCTGACAGACGGGTATGGCAGAGGCCCTGACAGGCGACTGGCTTGACAGAGATACAGGCAGACACTGGCAGACAGGACTGATACACTGGTAGGAACTGGTATTCAGATGGATGTGTGGAAACAGGTAAGAACCTGTTCAGACTGGAGAATATAAAGGAACAGGTAGAGACCTGTAGGGAAAGTTGCAGAATTAAGATAGAGCAAGAGTGGAAGAAAAGCTGAATCGCAGGAGGCGGAGTACGAGTAGAAGGTGGAGCTATGAGCAGAGAAGGAGAAGGTAGAGCAGAGAGTAGAGAAGGAGAAGGCAGAGCCAAGGACGGAGCCGCAGGAGGCGGAGCCAAGAGCGGAGACGCTGGAGGCGGAGCCAAGAGCGGAGACGCTGGAGGCGGAGCCAAGAGCGGAGACGCTGGAGGCGGAGCCAAGAGCGGAGACGCTGGAGGCGGAGCCTAGAGCGGAGACGCTGGAGGCGGAGCCTAGAGCGGAGACGCTGGAGGTGGAGCCTAGAGCGGAGACGCTGGAGGCGGAGCCAAGAGCGGAGACGCTGGAGGCGGAGCCAAGAGCGGAGACGCTGGAGGCGGAGCCTAGAGCGGAGACGCTGGAGGCGAAGCCAAGAGCTGAGACGCTGGAGGCGGAGCCAAGAGCTGAGATGCTGGAGGCGGAGCCAAGAGCTGAGACGCTGGAGGCGGAGCCAAGAGCTGAGACGCTGGAGGCGGAGCCAAGAGCTGAGATGCTGGAGGCGGAGCCAAGAGCGGAGACGCTGGAGGCAGAGCCAAGAGCTAAAGACATAGAACCGCAAGGAGCGGTGCCAGGTGGAACCGCAAGGAGCGGAGCCGTAGAGCAAAGCCACAGAGAGCGGAGCAAGGTCAGAGAGCAGAGCTGAGAGAAAAGCTGAGAGACACAGAGCCACAGGTTGTGGTAGAACTGAGCAGAGAAAAGCAGAGCCACAGACAGTGGCGAACAGAGCAGAAAGATAAGGCAGAGGTACACACAGCTGAGTGGGAAATGACTAATGACAAAGAAGGAGCAGGGACAGACATAGACCTGAGTACAGACAGGAACGGACACGGATACACAAACAGAACACAGATGAAGGCCTGCAATAGTGCAGCCCTCAGAGACAGGAAACACACGACCTGGCAGCTCAGTAGCAAATGCTAACTGAGGGGAATAGTTTGCTCAGGCATCCTCCAATGGGTGAGGATGCCTAAAGTATCAGAGGCCTCAAGGCTATTGGCCAGAAGCACCTTAGGGAGGTGCACACAGTCTCAATAAGAATCTGGAGTGGCTGGTGCCGCCCCCCTATGCACACAGCCAGGAAGTGTACACAGAGCAGGCCGCCATGAAGCACATGGCATGGAACCAGCAGCAGACAGATCTCACAGCATGGCACTGGGTGAGTGAGTAGATGTAACAGGCAGGTGGGGAATGGAAGGCCATGCAGTGATGCCGGCAGGGTTGTCACAAGGGATTGCGGTCAGCAGAGTTCCCACGTCTCAGAGCTCGTCCTATGTTATTAGTAACTATCAGGTCACCTTGTGTGCTCTTAACCACTAGGTCCATTGTGGTTCTGAATCACCAGTTCATAACAGTACTGGAGGCCCAAAGTACTAATGCTTCTCAATAGAGGGAAAAGAGAAGTTCTGAGACCATTTTTTTTCTCTGCACTGTGTTTTGTCTTTCTTTTCCCCTAGACATTTGGGTGGTTCAGGACACAGGTGTAGTGATGGACATTAAAGGTCTGTCTTCTTGTGTGGATCATCTCACTGCAAGAGTACAAAATATTCAAGACCTTGTGGTTCAGAATTCTATGTTAGAACCAAGAATTCCTATTCCTGATTTGTTTTCTGGAGATAGAGCTAAGTTTCTGAGTTTTAAAAATAATTGTAAACTGTTTCTGGCTTTAAAACCCCGCTCCTCTGGTGACCCAGTTCAACAAGTTAAGATCATTATTTCTTTATTACGTGGCGACCCTCAAGACTGGGCATTTTCCCTTGCGCCAGGAGATCCTGCATTATGTAATATTGATGCGTTTTTTCTGGCGCTCGGATTGCTTTATGATGAACCTAATTCAGTGGATCAGGCAGAGAAAAATTTGCTGGCTCTATGTCAGGGTCAGGATGAGGTAGAGATATATTGTCAGAAGTTTAGGAAGTGGTCTGTGCTCACTCAATGGAATGAATGTGCGCTGGCAGCAATTTTCAGAAAGGGTCTCTCTGAAGCCCTTAAGGATGTCATGGTGGGATTTCCTATGCCTGCTGGTCTGAATGAGTCTATGTCTTTGGCCATTCAGATCGGTCGACGCTTGCGTGAGCGTAAAACTGTGCACCATTTGGCTGTATTATCTGAGCATAAACCTGAGCCTACGCCGTGCGATAGTACTTTGACCAGAGCTGAACGGCAAGAACACAGACGTAAGAATGGGCTGTGTTTCTACTGTGGTGATTCCACTCATGCTATCTCCGATTGTCCTAAGCGCACTAAGCGGTTCGCTAGGTCTGCCACCATTGGTACGGTACAGTCGAAATTTCTTTTGTCCGTTACTTTGATCTGCTCTTTGTCATCCTATTCTGTCATGGCATTTGTGGATTCAGGCGCTGCCCTGAATTTGATGGACTTGGAGTATGCTAGGCGCTGTGGGTTTTTCTTGGAGTCCGTGCAGTATACTATTCCATTGAGAGGAATTGATGCTACGCCTTTGGCCAAGAATAAGCCTCAGTACTGGACCCAGCTGACTATGTGCATGGCTCCTGCGCATCAGGAGGATATTCGCTTTTTGGTGTTACTTAATCTGCATGATGTGGTCGTGTTGGGGTTGCCATGGCTACAAGTCCATAAACCAGTATTGGATTGGAAATCAATGTCTGTGTCCAGCTGGGGTTGTCAGGGGGTACATTGTGATGTTCCATTTCTGTCTATTTCATCATCCACCCCTTCTGAGGTCCCAAAGTTCTTGTCGGATTACCGGGATGTATTTGATGAGCCCAAGTCTAGTGCCCTACCTCCGCATAGGGATTGTGATTGTGCTATCGATTTGATTCCTGGTAGTAAGTTTCCTAAAGGTCGACTGTTTAATTTGTCTGTGCCTGAGCACGCCGCTATGCGGAGTTACGTAAGGGAATCCTTGGAGAAAGGGTCATATTCGCCCGTCGTCGTCGCCATTGGGAGCAGGGTTCTTTTTTGTGGCCAAGAAGGATGGTTCGCTGAGACCTTGTATTGACTACCGCCTTCTAAATAAAATCACAGTCAAATTTCAGTACCCCTTGCCGCTGCTGTCTGATTTGTTTGCTCGGATTAAGGGGGCTAGTTGGTTCACCAAGATAGATCTTCGTGGTGCGTATAATCTTGTGCGTATTAAACGGGGCGATGAATGGAAAACAGCATTTAATACGCCCGAGGGCCATTTTGAGTACCTGGTTATGCCATTCGGGCTTTCTAATGCTCCATCAGTGTTTCAGTCTTTTATGCATGGCATCTTCCGAGAGTACCTGGATAAATTCCTGATTGTATACTTGGATGATATTTTGGTCTTCTCGGATGATTGGCAGTCTCACATGAAGCAGGTCAGAATGGTGTTCCAGGTCCTGCGTGCGAATTCTTTGTTTGTGAAGGGGTCAAAGTGTCTCTTTGGTGTTCAGAAGGTTTCATTTTTGGGTTTCATTTTTTCCCCTTCTACTATCGAGATGGACCCTGTTAAAGTTCAGGCCATTTATGATTGGACTCAGCCGACATCTCTGAAGAGTCTGCAAAATTTCAGGCTAATAGACCTGACCGTTGCCCAGCGGAGAAACTGTTTGTCCCTGATAAATGGACGAGTAGAGTTATCTCTGAGGTTCATTGTTCAGTGTTGGCTGGTCATCCTGGAATCTTTGGTACCAGAGATTTGGTGGCTAGATCCTTTTGGTGGCCGTCTCTGTCGCGGGATGTGCGTTCGTTTGTGCAGTCCTGTGGGATTTGTGCTCGGACTAAGCCCTGCTGTTCTCGTGCCAGTGGGTTGCTTTTGCCCTTGCCAGTCCCGAAGAGGCCCTGGACACATATCTCTATGGATTTTATTTCGGATCTCCCCGTCTCTCAAAAAATGTCGGTCATTTGGGTGGTTTGTGATCGCTTCTCTAAGATGGTCCATTTGGTACCCTTGTCTAAATTGCCTTCCTCCTCTGATTTGGTGCCATTGTTCTTCCAGCATGTGGTTCGTTTACATGGCATTCCAGAGAACATTGTTTCTGACAGAGGTTCCCAGTTTGTTTCGAGGTTTTGGCGAGCCTTTTGTGCTAGGATGGGCATTGATTTGTCTTTTTCCTCGGCTTTCCATCCTCAGACAAATGGTCAGACTGAACGAACCAATCAGACCTTGGAAACATATCTGAGATGTTTTGTTTCTGCTGATCAGGATGATTGGGTGTCCTTTTTGCCTTTGGCTGAGTTTGCCCTTAATAATCGGGCCAGCTCGGCTACTTTTGTTTCGCCGTTTTTCTGCAATTCTGGTTTCCATCCTCGTTTCTCTTCAGGGCAGGTTGAGTCTTCGGACTGTCCTGGTGTGGATACTGTGGTGGATAGGTTGCAGCAGATTTGGACTTATGTGGTGGGCAATTTGACATTGTCCCAGGAGAAGGCTCAACGTTTCGCTAACCGCAGGCGCTGTGTGGGTCCCCGACTTCGTGTTGGGGATTTGGTTTGGTTGTCATCTCGTTATATTCCTATGAAAGTTTCCTCTCCTAAGTTTAAGCCTCGTTTCATTGGTCCGTATAGGATTTCTGAGGTTCTTAATCCTGTGTCTTTTCGTTTGACCCTTCCAGCTTCTTTTTCCATCCATAACGTATTCCATAGGTCATTGTTGCGGAGATACGTGGCACCTGTGGTTCCTTCCGTTGATCCTCCTGCCACAGTTTTGGTTGAGGGGGAGTTGGAGTATATAGTGGAGAAGATTTTGGATTCTCGTATTTCGAGACGGAAACTCCAGTACCTGGTTAAGTGGAAGGTTTATGGTCAGGAAGATAATTCCTGGGTCTTTGCCTCTGATGTTCATGCTGCCGATCTGGTTCGTGCCTTTCATTTGGCTCATCCTGGTCGGCCTGGGGGCTCTGGTGAGGGTTCGGTGACCCCTCCTCAAGGGGGGGTACTGTTGTGAATTCTGTGGTCAAGCTCCCTCCTGTGGTCATGAGTGGTACTTCGGCTGGTTCTGTCTATGAGCTTCCTCTGGTAGATATGAGTGGGGCTGCGGCTTCTGAGTTTCCTTCCTCAGGTGACGAAGTTAAGTCGTTAGGTGCTGCTCTATTTAACTCCACCTAGTTCTTTGTTCCTGGCCTCCAGTCAATGTTCCAGTGTTGGTCTTGCTCTTTCCTGGATCGTTCTTGTGGCCTGTCTACCCTGCATAAGCTAAGTTTTGCTGGTGTTACTTTTGTTTGCTATTTTTTCTGACCAGCTTGCTATATTGGTTTTTCTTGCTTGCTGGAAGCTCTGAGACGCAGAGGGAGCACCTCCGTACCGTTAGTCGGTGCGGAGGGTCTTTTTGCGCCCTCTGCGTGGTTGTTTGTAGGTTTTTGTGCTGACTGCAAAGCTATCTTTCCTATCCTCGGTCTATTCAGTAAGTCGGGCCTCACTTTGCTAAAATCTATTTCATCTCTGTGTTTGTATTTTCATCTTCACTGACAGTCATTATATGTGGGGGGCTGCCTTTTCCTTTGGGGAATTTCTCTGAGGCAAGGTAGGCTTATCTTTCTATCTTCAGGGCTAGCTAGTTTCTCAGGCTGTGCCCGAGGCGCCTAGGTCTGGTCAGGAGCGCTCCACGGCTACCTCTAGTGTGGTATGATAGGATTAGGGATTGCGGTCAGCAGAGTTCCCACGTCTCAGAGCTCGTCCTATGTTATTAGTAACTATCAGGTCACCTTGTGTGCTCTTAACCACTAGGTCCATTGTGGTTCTGAATCAACAGTTCATAACACAAAACACAGTGCAAAAAAAAAAATGGTCTCAGAACTTCTCTTTTCCCTCTATTGAGAAGCATTAGTACTTGGTGCCTCCAGTACTGTTATGAACTGGTGATTCAGAACCACAATGAACCTGGTGGTTAAGAGCACAGAAAGTGACCTGATAGTTACTAATAACATAGGACGAGCTCTGAGACGTGGGAACTCTGCTGACCGCAATCCCTAATCCTATCACACCACACTAGAGGTAGCTGTGGAGCGTTCCTTACCAGACCTAGGCGCCTCGGGCACAGCCTGAGAAACTAGCTAGCCCTGAAGATAGAAAAATAAGCCTACCTTGCCTCAGAGAAATTCCCCAAAGGAAAAGGCAGCCCCCCACATATAATGACTGTGAGTAAAGATGAAAATACAAACACAGAGATGAAATAGATTTTAGCAAAGTGAGGCCCGACTTACAGAATAGACCGAGGATAGGAAAGATAGCTTTGCAGTCAGCACAAAAACCTACAAACAACCACGCAGAGGGCGCAAAAAGACCCTCCGCACCGACTAACGGTACGTAGGTGCTTCCTCTGCGTCCCAGAGCTTCCAGCAAGCAAGACAAACCAAAATAGCAAGCTGGACAGAAAAAAATAGCAAACCAAGAAACACAAGCAGAACTTAGCTTATGCAGGCCACAAGGACGATCCAGGAGAGAGCAAGACCAATACTGGAACATTGACTGGAGGCCAGGAACAAAGAACTAGGTGGAGTTAATCAGAGCAGCACCTAACGACTTAACCTCGTCACCTGAGGAAGGAAACTCAGAAGCCGCAGCCCCACTCACATCCACCAGAGGAAGCTTATGGACAGAACCAGCCGAAGTACCACTCATGACCACAGGAGGGAGCTTGACCACAGAATTCACAACAGTCTTCCCAGGTAAGACGCCTTTGCTTTGTAGGTTCTCTGTCTTTTGTCAGCGTTCCTATGCCCTAGGCTCCCTAGTCTCTGTATTATTCTCTACGTTTTTCACTCTGTGTCTCCGCTTAGTCTGCCCTTTTGTTCCAGCCGTCTCTGCTCTGCGTACCAGCTTAGTCCTGCCAAGTCCCGTGTTCCTGCCGTATCCTGCTAAAGTCCTGTGTTCCTGCCGTGTCCTGCCAAGTCCTGTGTTCCTGCCGTATCCAGCTAAGTCCTGTGTTCCTGCCGTGTCCTGCCAAGTCCTGTGTTCCTGCCGTATCCAGCTAAGTCCTGTGTTCCTGTAGTGTCCTGCCAGTCCTGTGTTCCAGCCGTGTCCTGCCAAGTCCCGTGTTCCTGCCGTATCCTGCTAAAGTCCTGTGTTCCAGCCGTGTCCTGCTAAGTCCTGTGTTCTTGCCGTGTCCTGCCAAGTCCTGTGTTCCTGCCGTATCCTGCCTAGTCCCGTGTTCCTGCCGTATCCAGCTAAGTCCTGTGTTCCTGTCGTTCCCAGCCAGTCCTAAAGCTCCGTTGTCTCTCTCTTTCTCTCTTTTGGGTCGTCCCTTTGGCTCTAGCTGTTGTGTCTCCATTCCCCCAAGGTCCTGCTCCTAACGCTCCCTGTATAGGGGGTGGTTCCATCAGGTCCGCTCGTCCTCGGGGGCTCTAGAGTCTCGACCCAGAGGGTCCACTCTCGGATTCTACTCCGAATCCTTACAGTAGCAAAGGCCATGGACCCCGCTGGAGCCTCAGCTGCACAAAAGGAGCTAGTCTATTTGCGGGAGAACCAGTCCCGTATCATGTCCTTCATGAAGGCAATGGATTCTCATCTTTCTGCGCTCCAGCCCTCTGATCCTGGCAGCGCTTCCCTACTCGCTGGCTTACAGCAAGAGTTGGCTCAACAACGTGATACCCAGGCTCATATCCTAAGTTACATGTCCTCGATAGACGATCGGCTGCTTTCTTTACAAACAGCCGCTTCTACCTCTGCTTCTGCTCCCCACCCTCCTCCCTGTTTGGCTAAACCACCTCGGTACAATGGTGATCCCAAATTATGCCGGGGTTTCTTAAATCCATGTCATCTTCATTTTGAGCTTCAGCCCCAGCATTACCCCACTGATCGGGCCAAGATAGCTTTTCTGATTTCCCATCTGGAGGGTGACACCTTGGCATGGGTAAATCCTCTCTGGGAGCGAGACGATCCCCTAGTCTCCCGGTTGTCCGAATTTTTGGAGACTTTTCGTCTTGTTTTTGATGAACCTGGTCATCTGGCCTCTACGACTGAGGCTCTTTTTTCTCTCCATCAGGGATCCTTATCTGTGGGCCAATACGCTATCCAGTTTCGTACTCTCTCCTCCGATTTAGGCTGGAATAATGAGGCGTTAGTGGGTGCCTTCTGGCGAGGTCTCTCCGGGTGCATTAAGGACGAGTTAGCTGGTCGGGACACTCCTACGGTTTTGGAGGATTTGATTTCCTTAGCTACCTGTATTGATCTTCGTTTCCAGGAACGCGCTCGAGAGCGGAGATCTCTTCGGCCTTCCCCTGCCACCCGTAAGCCACTCAGTCCGCAGCCTGGAACTTCCTCCCTGGCGTCCGCACCTGAGCCGATGCAAGTGGACTGTCTCAAAATGTCTGAACAACGACGTAAGGGGAGGCGTACTCAAGGTTTATGTTTCTACTGCGGGAGTGCCTCTCATCTGTTGCGGTCCTGCCCTGAACGTCCGGAAAACTTCTCCGCCTAGCAAAGGTAAGAGAGGCCTCCCTTGGTGTTTGTGATACCTCTCAACCCCTCACATTGTCTGTCCTATTGCATATTTCTGGCAGGGGCATTTCTTTGGATGCCTATGTGGACTCGGGCACAGCAGGAAATTTTATCAGACTAGAAGAGGTTTTGAAATTTTCTGTTCCAGTCAAAACCATAGAGAGCCCTTTAATTCTTGCATCCGTGGATGGTAAACATTTACAGGAGACCATTACGCAAGTTACACTTGAGGTGGAACTTCGAGTTGGGGCTCTGCATAGGGAGAAAATTGCATTTTACGTTTCAGCGAGTCTGTCTCATCCTGTGCTTTTAGGTCTCCCTTGGTTACGGAGTCATGAGCCCATTTTGGATTGGCGCAATGGCAATATCTTGCGCTGGGGAGAACTTTGTCGGGAACGTTGTCTGCTGCCGGTGCGTCCTGTGGGTGTCTGTTCTTCTTCTTCCTTCTCTGCTTTACCCTATGTCTACAGTTCTTTCTCTGATGTCTTCGACAAGAAGGAGGCTGAGGGTCTACCTCCTCACCGACCCTATGATTGTCCCATAGATCTCGTGCCTGGGGCTATCCCGCCTAGGGGGAGAATCTACCCTCTCTCTCCTATCGAGACGCAAGCTCTGTCTGAATATATTCAAGAAAATCTTGCTAAGGGATTAATTCGCAAGTCTTCTTCTCCTGCCGGGGCAGGCTTCTTTTTCGTGAAGAAGAAAGATGGCTCACTTCGTCCCTGCAATGATTATCGAGGCCTAAACAACATCACGGTGAAGAACAAATATCCTCTGCCACTCATTCCAGAACTCTTCGATCGTCTCAGAGGAGCGCAAATTTTTACCAAACTGGATCTGCGTGGCGCATACAATCTGGTTCGAATTCGTGCAGGAGATGAGTGGAAGACCGCCTTCAATACTCGTGACGGTCACTATGAGTATTTGGTTATGCCATTTGGCCTCTGCAACGCTCCGGCAGTTTTCCAGGAATTTGTGAACAATGTATTTCGGGATTTTCTCTACTCCAGTAAGAGAAGAAGGAGCAGCATCCATACCAGGTGAATAGTGTCCAAAACGGTCTTTATTCAGCCATAAGAAAAAATACAACGTTTCGGCCAAGTTGGCCTTTGTCAAGTATACAAAACATCAACAGTGGCCATCTTAAATAGTGTGGAACCTATACAGGGACCAATCACTACCAAGGGGCGGCCTTTATTAAATCCCATTAAAATCACATAATATATACTCATATTGTACGCAGCATTAAAGAATAAGACAATCAGCAACTAATCACCGTCATATTACATAAATATTAGCAATGATAACAAAGAAAAACACATAAGGAACATTACATCTGATCGATAGCCCAATCAAGTGTCTCATCTTCTCTCCGGATCTTTCCACTCATAGACGAGATGTCCGCCGTGTTCTGCAACGGCTAAGGGAGAATCATCTGTTTGCAAAGATTGAGAAATGCGTCTTCGAGCAATCCTCTCTACCCTTCCTTGGATACATTGTCTCGAAGTCAGGTCTGGAGATGGATCCCGAGAAGGTTTCTGCTGTCCTTGACTGGCCTCGTCCTTTTGGAATAAAATCAATCCAACGTTTTCTTGGCTTTGCCAACTACTATAGGCAATTTATTCCTCATTTCTCTTCGATTACTAAGCCTATCTCAGCCCTTGTCCGCAAGGGAGTCAACTCCAGTCTTTGGACCTCTGAGGCTGAAGAGGCCTTTCTGTCGCTTAAGCAGAAATTCGCTGCAGCTCCTGTGCTTCACCGTCCTGATGCAAATAGAATGTTTGTCCTTGAAGTCGACGCGTCATCTGTCAGAGTCGGAGCAGTACTTTTGCAAAGATCCTCTTCCGGACATTTGGTTACCTGTGGTTTTTTCTCCAAAGCCTTTTCTGCTCCAGAACGGAACTACTCCATTGGAGATAAGGAACTATTGGCTATCAAGTTAGCCTTAGAGGAGTGGCGCTATCTCCTTGAGGGGGCTGTTCATCCGTTCACCATTTACACAGACCACAAGAATTTGGCCTATGTTCAGTTTGCTCAAAGACTTAATCCACGACAAGCCAGATGGTCTTTATTCTTTGGACGATTTGACTTCGAACTTCATTTCCGACCCGGAAAGAAGAACGTCAAAGCGGATGCCCTCTCAAGATCCTTTCAGCCTTTGGACATAGAGGACTCTCCGGCTCACATCATTGATCCAGCAAGAATCGTCACCCTTGCTCCTCTTAGAGTGGTTTCAGCTCCTCCTGGCAAGACTCTTGTGTCGAATCAAGACAAGGAGAGAGTTTTACGTTGGGGTCACTCCTCCAAGATTGCAGGACATGTAGGAGTCAAGAAAAACTTTCCCTTATCTCTCGGCACTACTGGTGGCCATCTCTCCGACAAGACATCACCGAATTCATAGCTTCTTGTTCTTCTTGTGCCAAAAATAAAGTTCCCAGGCAGCTTCCATCCGGTCTCCTGCATCCTCTGCCTGTGCCTTCCGTCCCTTGGAGCCATATCGCCATGGACTTCATCACCGATCTGCCTTGTTCTTCGGATTGCTCTGTCATCCTAGTTATTATGGATCGGTTCTCTAAGATGGCTCACTTCATTGCGTTGCCTGGTCTGCCTTCCGCTCCAGAGTTGGCAAAAATCTTTTTACACCAAGTCTTCCGTCTTCATGGCTTCCCACAACATACGTATTGTCTCCGACCGTGGAGTTCAATTTACCTCACGTTTTTTGGAGAGCCCTCTGCAGTCTATTAAAGATTAACCTGGATTTCTCTTCCGCATATCACCCTCAATCCAACGGTCAAGTGGAGCGAGTTAATCAGGTTTTGACTACATACCTGCGACATTTTTCCAATGCACACCAAGATGACTGGGTCTCTCTTCTCCCTTGGGCTGATTTCTCTTATAACAACCTTCCCAGAGAAGCTTCCTCCAAATCTCCCTTCTTTGTGGTCTATGGTCAACATCCAAGCATTCCTCTTCCTGTTTCTCTCACCTCGGGGGTACCGGCAGCGGATTTCTTGTCCCGGGAGTTCTCTAAGATTTGGAGTGAGACCAAAGAGGCTCTTGAGAGAGCTAGCCATAGTATGAAGAGGTTTGCTGATAAGAAGCGTTTGGATGCTCCTCCATATTCTCCCGGCGATAGAGTTTGGCTCTCCTCTCACTATATCAAGCTTAAAATTCCCTCTTACAAACTGGGTCCTCGCAATATTGGTCCTTTTCCTATCTTAAGTCGCATTAATGATGTTTCCTACAAATTGAAGCTACCTGCCTCCTTACGTATTCCCAATGCTTTCCATGTATCTCTTCTCAAGCCCGCGGTGTTCAATCGTTTTCACTCTGCTTCCTCTCACTCTCCTCAACTCTGTACTTCTGATGGAATCTTTAATGTTAAAGATATCCTTGCCAAAAAGGTAGTTAGGGGCAAAACCTATTTTTTGATTGATTGGGAGGGATTTGGTCCTGAGGAGAGGTCCTGGGAGCCCCAAGAGAACATCAATGCTCCTCTTATCATGAAAAGATTCCTCTCTAGCATTAAAAAGAGGGGGACTAAGGAGGGGGGTACTGTTACGTCCGCACATACTTACCTGCCTTCTCCTATCCCTCGGTGCACTCACGACCCTGTCCCTTGCCGCTCTGCTTCTTCCTTTGCTGGGTCTGGTTTCTTTGCGCATGCATGGTCGCGTCTCCTGCGTCGCTGAGCCTTCTGGGAGGTCGCGACCTGATGGCCCCGCCCCAACATGGCGGCGCCCATCGGGTATTTCTTCCCGGCGTCTTCCCAGGTAAGACACCTTTGCTTTGAAGGTTCTCTGTCTTTTGTCAGCGTTCCTATGCCCTAGGCTCCCTAGTCTCTGTATTATTCTCTACGTTTTTCACTCTGTGTCTCCGCTTAGTCTGCCCTTTGTTCCAGCCATCTCTGCTCTGCGTACCAGCTTAGTCCTGCCAAGTCCCGTGTTCCCGCCATATCCTGCTAAGGTCCTGTGTTCCTGCCGTGTCCTGCCAAGTCCTGTGTTCCTGCCGTATCCAGCTAAGTCCTGTGTTCCTGTCGTGTCCTGCCAGTCCTGTGTTCCTGCCGTATCCTGCTAAAGTCCTGTGTTCCAGCCGTGTCCTGCTAAGTCCTGTGTTCCAGCCTTGTCCTGCCAAGTCCTGTGTTCCTGCCGTGTCCTGCCTAGTCCCGTGTTCCTGCCGTATCCAGCTAAGTCCTGTGTTCCTGTCGTTCCCAGCCAGTCCTAAAGCTCCGTTGTCTCTCTCTTTCTCTCTTTTGGGTCATCCCTTTGACTCTAGCTGTTGTGTCTCCATTCCCCCAAGATCCTGCTCCTAACGATCCCTGTATAGGGGGTGGTTCCATCAGGTCCGCTCGTCCTCGGGGGCTATAGAGTCACGACCCAGAGGGTCCACTCTCGGATTCTACTCCGAATCCTTACAGGTGCCTATATTTTGTACTATATCTGTTTTTTTATCTGTGCATCAGAAATCGTGGCATGAGTTAACGGGGCCCATGAAAACCTGGAGCCGACCCTGGCGACAACGCACATCAAGATGAATACCGGCTGCTACTGTGACAGGGCGCTCTGCTCTGTGACAGGCCATGTGTTGAAGTCACATAGCAGTTTTGTTAAATGACTCCTGCAGCCTTTGATAGGCCGGCGGCCTTTCAATGTTACTGCTATGTGACATCAGCGCGCGGCCTGTCACAGAGCAGAGCGCCCTGTCACAGCTGCAGTCGGCAGCCATTGTAACGACCACGCCGAATATGAAGCCAAAAGAGGATGCCGGGGAGCGCAAGAAGGTGAGAAGAATCCCCCCTCTGTAGTTGGGCAAGGTAGTGGCCATAGGGACAGACATAGGGGCCCAGGGAGGGTACATTAAATAAAGGGGCCCAGGATGAGGACATTATTACTGGAAGGGGCCCAGGATAGGGACCTTATTAAGGTGGACATTGGGGTCCAAGATGGAGACATTAAATAAAGGGGCCAAGGATCTGGCAGCTTATTAAATAAATGGGTGACATAATTACTGTATTGAGGTCAGGATGAGGAAGATACATTATTGGTTTATGGTGGCAAATGGGGACATAATTGCTGTAGGGGCCAATCAGGGGACATTATTACCGCTGTAATTTACTTTTGATCTTACTGTCTTCCATGGAGAGAACAAAAGGGTCCTTCTACTGTGCAGGGTGGCACTGTCTTTTTTTTCTTCATCTGACATAGTGTAGAAGTCGAGGAAAATAGTGGGGAATGTGCTCTGGAAACGATCAGCTATAGCTAACTGTGTTATTTTCTGCAGAGACGAGTCTTTGCTGGAAGAAGTAATGGCGGTCTGCACTGGATGAAGAAAAAAATACCTCAACTACAGATGTCACCGGTGAGTCAGTGTGTTGCTTGTACACTTACACTATATACTGTGTACAGAGCTCCTTTGTATAATGTCACTGGCGATCACTGTATTATGTGTACACTGACACTATATACAGAGCTCCTGTGTGTACTGTCACTGGTGGTCACTGGTCACTGTATCACCTGTACACTATATACTGTATACAGAGCTCCTGTGTATAATGTCACTGGTGATCATTGTATTACCTGTACACTGACACTATATACAGAGGTACTGTGTACATTGTCACTGGTGGTAATAGTGTTGTTAGTATTGTGGTTGATATTCATAATCATTATTGTAGTATTCGGGCACTATGTGTTGGTAATTTGTGGTCTGGTCACGGCGTGGCAGTATTTCTCTTGTATGTGGTATCATTTGGTGCCTATATGCTGGTAATATTTATTTTTACTCATTTATATAGCGCTATTAATTTCACAGCGCTTTACAGACATTATTGCCACTGTCCACGATGGGGCTCACAATCTAGATTCCCTAGCATTATGTCTTTGTAAATGTGGGAGGAAACCAGAGACTCCAGAGGAAACTCACGTAAACACTGGGAGAACATACAAACTCATAGTAACATAGTAACATAGTAACATAGTTAGTAAGGCCGAAAAAAGACATTTGTCCATCCAGTTCAGCCTATATTCCATCATAATAAATCCCCAGATCTACGTCCTTCTACAGAACCTAATAATTGTATGATACAATATTGTTCTGCTCCAGGAAGACATCCAGGCCTCTCTTGAACCCCTCGACTGAGTTCGCCATCACCACCTCCTCAGGCAAGCAATTCCAGATTCTCACTGCCCTAACAGTAAAGAATCCTCTTCTATGTTGGTGGAAAAACCTTCTCTTCTCCAGACGCAAAGAATGCCCCCTTGTGCCCGTCACCTTCCTTGGTATAAACAGATCCTCAGCGAGATATTTGTATTGTCCCCTTATATACTTATACATGGTTATTAGATCGCCCCTCAGTCGTCTTTTTTCTAGACTAAATAATCCTAATTTCGCTAATCTATCTGGGTATTGTAGTTCTCCCATCCCCTTTATTAATTTTGTTGCCCTCCTTTGTACTCTCTCTAGTTCCATTATATCCTTCCTGAGCACCGGTGCCCAAAACTGGACACAGTACTCCATGTGCGGTCTAACTAGGGATTTGTACAGAGGCAGTATAATGCTCTCATCATGTGTATCCAGACCTCTTTTAATGCACCCCATGATCCTGTTTGCCTTGGCAGCTGCTGCCTGGCACTGGCTGCTCCAGGTAAGTTTATCATTAACTAGGATCCCCAAGTCCTTCTCCCTGTCAGATTTACCCAGTGGTTTCCCATTCAGTGTGTAATGGTGATATTGATTCCTTCTTCCCATGTGTATAACCTTACATTTATCATTGTTAAACCTCATCTGCCACCTTTCAGCCCAAGTTTCCAACTTATCCAGATCCATCTGTAGCAGAATACTATCTTCTCTTGTATTAACTGCTTTACATAGTTTTGTATCATCTGCAAATATCGATATTTTACTGTGTAAACCTTCTACCAGATCATTAATGAATATGTTGAAGAGAACAGGTCCCAATACTGACCCCTGCGGTACCCCACTGGTCACAGCGACCCAGTTAGAGACTATACCATTTATAACCACCCTCTGCTTTCTATCACTAAGCCAGTTACTAACCCAGTTACACACATTTTCCCCCAGACCAAGCATTCTCATTTTGTGTACCAACCTCTTGTGCGGCACGGTATCAAACGCTTTGGAAAAATCGAGATATACCACGTCCAATGACTCACCGTGGTCCAGCCTATAGCTTACCTCTTCATAAAAACTGATTAGATTGGTTTGACAGGAGCGATTTCTCATAAACCCATGCTGATATGGAGTTAAACAGTTATTCTCATTGAGATAATCCAGAATAACATCCCTCAGAAACCCTTCAAATATTTTACCAACAATAGAGGTTAGACTTACTGGCCTATAATTTCCAGGTTCACTTTTAGAGCCCTTTTTGAATATTGGCACCACATTTGCTATGCGCCAGTCCTGCGGAACAGATCCTGTCGCTATAGAGTCCCTAAAAATAAGAAATAATGGTTTATCTATTACATTACTTAGTTCCCTTAGTACTCGTGGGTGTATGCCATCCGGACCCGGAGATTTATCTATTTTAATCTTATTTAGCCGATTTCGCACCTCTTCTTGGGTTAGATTGGTGACCCTTAATATAGGGTTTTCATTGTTTCTTGGGATTTCACCTAGCATTTCATTTTCCACCGTGAATACCGTGGAGAAGAAGGTGTTTAATATGTTAGCTTTTTCCTCGTCATCTACAACCATTCTTTCCTCACTATTTTTTAAGGGGCCTACATTTTCAGTTTTTATTCTTTTACTATTGATATAGTTGAAGAACAGTTTGGGATTAGTTTTACTCTCCTTAGCAATGTGCTTCTCTGTTTCCTTTTTGGCAGCTTTAATTAGTTTTTTAGATAAAGTATTTTTCTCCCTATAGTTTTTTAGAGCTTCAATGGTGCCATCCTGCTTTAGTAGTGCAAATGCTTTCTTTTTACTGTTAATTGCCTGTCTTACTTCTTTGTTTAGCCACATTGGGTTTTTCCTATTTCTAGTCCTTTTATTCCCACAAGGTATAAACCGCTTACACTGCCTATTTAGGATGTTCTTAAATATTTCCCATTCATTATCTGTATTCTTATTTCTGTGGATATTGTCCCAGTCTACCAGATTAAGGGCATCTCTAAGCTGGTTAAACTTTGCCTTCCTAAAGTTCAGTGTTTTTGTGACTCCCTGACAAGTCCCCCTAGTGAAAGACAGGTGAAACTGTACAATATTGTGGTCGCTATTTCCTAGATGCCCGACCACCTGCAGATTTGTTATTCTGTCAGGTCTATTATATAGTATTAGGTCTAAAAGTGCTGCTCCTCTGGTTGGATTCTGCACCAATTGTGAAAGATAATTTTTCTTGGTTATTAGCAGAAACCTGTTGCCTTTATGGGTTTCACAGGTTTCTGTTTCCCAGTTAATATCCGGGTAGTTAAAGTCCCCCATAACCAGGACCTCATTATGGGTTGCAGCTTCATCTATCTGCTTTAGAAGTAGACTTTCCATGGTTTCTGTTATATTTGGGGGTTTGTAACAGACCCCAATGAGAATTTTGTTACCATTTTTCCCTCCATGAATTTCGACCCATATGGACTCGACATCCTCATTTCCTTCGCTAATATCCTCCCTTAAAGTGGACTTTAGACAAGACTTTACATAGAGACAAACCCCTCCTCCTCTCCGATTTTTACGATCATTTCTAAACAGACTGTAACCCTGTAAGTTAACTGCCCAGTCATAGCTTTCATCTAACCATGTCTCGGTTATTCCCACTATGTCAAAGTTACCTGTAGATATTTCTGCTTCTAGTTCTTCCATCTTGTTTGTCAGGCTTCTGGCGTTTGCGAGCATGCAGTTTAGAGGATTTTGTTTTTGTTCTTACCTCCCATCTGAGTATGTTTTCCTGGGTCTTCTTTGTTCAAGTCTAATGTTTTTCTTCCCGTCCCCTCTTCTTCTAGTTTAACGCCCTCCTGATGAGTGTAGCGAGTCTTCTGGCGAATGTGTGTTTCCCAGGTTTGTTGAGGTGTAGTCCATCTCTGGCGAGGAGTCCATCGTACCAGTAATTCACACCGTGGTCCAGGAATCCGAATCCTTGTTGTCTGCACCATCGTCTTAGCCAGTTGTTTGCATCAAGGATCCTGTTCCATCTCCTGGTGCCATGCCCGTCTACTGGAAGGATAGAAGAAAAAACTACCTGTGCATCCAGTTCCTTTACTTTCTTCCCCAACTCTTCAAAGTCTTTGCAGATTGTCGGTAGGTCCTTCCTTGCCGTGTCATTGGTGCCAACATGTATCAGAAGAAATGGGTGGACGTCCTTGGAGCTGAAGAGCTTTGGTATCCTATCGGTCACATCCTTGATCATCGCACCTGGAAGGCAGCATACTTCTCTTGCAGTTATGTCCGGTCTGCAGATGGCTGCTTCTGTGCCTCTCAGTAGTGAGTCTCCCACCACCACCACTCTTCGTTGCTTCTTGGCTGTACTTTTTGCTGTCACTTGTTGCTGTGTGCCCTTTTCTTTTTTGCTTGCTGGTATTGCTTCATCCTTAGGTGTGCCATCTTCATCCTCTACAAAGATTTGATATCGGTTCTTCAGTTGTGTGGTTGGTGATTTCTCCATGGTCTTCTTGCTTCTTTTGGTCACATGCTTCCACTCATCTGCTTTTGGAGGTTCTCTGACACTTTTTTCACCTTCTGTGACCAGTAGAGATGCTTCTGTTCTGTCTAGAAAGTCTTCATTCTCTTTGATGAGTTTCAAAGTTGCTATTCTTTCTTCCAGACCCCGCACCTTTTCTTCTAAAAGGGCCACTAGTCTACACTTCTGACAGGTGAAATTTGATTCTTCTTCTGGTCGGTCTGTGAACATGTAGCACATGCTGCAGCTCACCATGTAGGTTGTCACATCTGCCATGTTGCTCCTAGATCCTGCTGACTTGCTGTGTGTTTTCCTTCTTGTGTAATCTACTCAGCCAAGCTCTCTTGCAATAATATCCTACAGGCAAAAATTCGCTTTTCCCAGAAGGCACCTGGAATATGCAAATTAGCCTCCTCAAGCTTGAATCCCTGGTTTGGTGATGCTTTCCAAGCAGCTGGTCCCGGCTGTACCCAACGATCTTCTAGCTTAGGGAGACTTCGCTTTTCCAAGAAGGCACCTGGAATATGCAAATTAGCCTCCTCAAGCTTGAATCCCTGGTTTGGCGATGCTTTCCAAGCAGCTGGTCCCGGCTGTACCCAACGATCTTCTAGCTTAGGGAGACTTCGCTTTTCCCAGAAGGCACCTGGAATATGCAAATTAGCCTCCTCAAGCTTGAATCCCTGGTTTGGCGATGCTTTCCAAGCAGCTGGTCCCGGCTGTACCCAACGATCTTCTAGCTTAGGGAGACTTCGCTTTTCCCAGAAGGCACCTGGAATATGCAAATTAGCCTCCTCAAGCTTGAATCCCTGGTTCACTCATTGCAGATGTTGTCCTTGGTGGGATTTGAACCCAGGACTCCAGCGCTGCAAAGCTGCAGTGCTAACCTCTGAACCGTGCTGCCCTAATATGTCATAATATTCGGTCACTGTGTGGTGGTAATATGTGATCTGTTCACGGTGTGGTGGTATTTGTCCCTTGTATGTAGTATTATTCGGTCACTATGTGGTCTGGTCATGGTGTGGTGGTATTTCTTCCTGTATGTGGTAATATTGGTCTTGGTATAGTGGATTGTGTTGTGTATGGTGGTCATTTGTTCTCTCTGATATTAATTAGGAGAAGATTCTTTATTTCCATTAGAGTTTTAATGCTTTGTACACAGGGGCGGAGATGCACTTACAGGGGGTTTCCTGTGGAAAAAAACAATCACCTCTCCACAGGATAAGTGATAACGTATTGATTGGTGGGGGTCTGACTACTTGGACCCATTCAGCAAAATGTGGAACTTTTTATCCCCATTAGACTGGAGTGGCATGTCCGACTAGATCACTGATCCATTCATTCACTCTGTGGCTGCACTTGTTTTTTTCTGGAAGCCCCAAAGAGAATGAATGGAGCTGCGGTCAGACATCCCACCTGCCGCTGCATTTTAAAATAGTGATAAAAGTGTCCTGTCAGGGATAAAACTTCCCCATTCTTCCGATCGGTGCAGTTTCTAATGGTTGGACCTAAGCGATCACCTATCCTGTGGAGTCCATGGATCGGTGATAACTTGTTTTAACCAAGAACCCCATTGGGACACATGGTAGATGTGCATCAGCCGCCGGTGTTTTACAGCCGATGCACCACTATAATGACAGATATTTGCATATAGCTGTAGGGTGGGCCCCTAGAGTCCATTCCCCTGGTGGGCCCCAAACACCCCAGTCCGACGTTGGTTACCATCCACCTCTCGTGTCTCCCCTTTTTCCTCATAATTTGTAAGCTTGCAAGCAGGGCCCTCATTCCTCTTGGTATCTGTTTTGATCTGTGTTTATAGTTATGCTGTAATGTCTATTGTCTGTACAAATCCCCTCTATAATGTTAAATGCTGCGGAATATGTTGGCGCTATATACAGTACAGACCAAAATTTTGGACACACCTTCTCATTTAAAGATTTTTCTGTATTTTCAGAACTATGAAAATTGTACATTCACACTAAAGGCATCAAAACTATGGATTACAACATATGGAATTATATACTTAACAAAAAAGTGTGAAACAACTGAAATATGTAAGGCATTTAGTTAATACAGTATCTTGTTTAATGATAGGCCAATATTTCCCCAATGTCTCCCTAAAGATCGAGGAGTTACTGGAGAAGGTAGAGACAAGTCTCACCTGATGTGCTGTGTGTGATTTCTTTTTGGTCTTCAGAAGATCCCCTCTGTCATCATGGGAAGCTTTTCTCATACATCTCCTGACCACTCTTCCCGAATAGCCACGATCCCTGAAACGATTCGAGATTTCATCTGCCTGTTTTTGATGGGAAGTATCTTCACAGCAAATCTGTTTTGCCCTAAGGAACTGACCGTATGGTATGTTGTTCTTGAGATGTTTTGGATGGGCAGAAGAAGCATGGAGTAAGCTGTTAACTGATGTTTCTTTTCTATGAAGATCACTCTGTAGCAGTCCATTTTCACCCCTCCGGATATGCACATCTAGGAAATCCACACTGTCCCGGCTGTAATGGCAGGTAAGTCTGATATTAGATTCATTGTTATTAAGTTGTTCCACAAATCTTAGAAGGTCACTCAGTGCCCTGCCAAATTGCAAAGATGTCATCGATATAACGTGTCCTCATTAATATGTTAGATGACAGTGGGGTTGCGTCCGAGATGAAAATCATCCTCTCCCACAACCCCAGGAACAGACATGCACAGACATGCATAGGACGGCGCGAAGGCCACCCCCATGGCTGTACCCTGGAGCTGCAGGTAGAGTGCCTCCTTAAAAATAAAGAAGTTATGTGTAAATGCGAATTCTAATAAGGACAGCAATAACTGAACGTAGTGATCATCCATGCCTGTCATACCCATAAAGAAATTGGCCGCTTCTAACCGATCGGCATGTCTTATAGAAGTGTAGAGGGATTCTATGTCTAATGTTACTAACAACATGTCGGACTCCAGACAGATGTTCTTGATTTTAGACAAATGTCTCCCTTATCCCTCAAAAACGAAGGTAAAGTTTCAACCACTGAGTGGTTTAAGATAGAGACAATGGGTCATCCTGGTGGACATGATAGATTCATATGGATTTTGGGCAGCAGATATAGGTACGGTGTTCGTGGTGCGGCAGGAATCAGACTTTCCTTAAGATCTTTTGCTATCAGCCGATCTAAAAACGCCTCTTCGAGGATATCGGTCAGTTCAACCTTGAAAGTAAATGTAGGGTTAAAACTCAATCTTCTGTATTTATCCTCACCTCTCAATTGACGATACAACTCTTTTTCATACATTTCAGTAGGCCATAGCGCGACATTGCCTCCTTTGTCTGCTGGCTTTATTCACACGTCCTTTATGCGTCTCAATTCAGTCAGTGCCCGCCTCTGTTCCCTTGTCAAGTTTTCATGCTTAATATCTTGTGGAATCTTCTTAAGATATTCCGTTACTACTTTGACAAATAATTCAATTTCAGGGAACAGATACAAAGGAGGAAAACATTTTGATTTAGATACCTCGAACTTACCCATGGATGTTGTAGGATGAGATTCCTCATAGAGTTCATTCAGTGTTGCAATAGCCTCCTGTTCCTCAACAGTCCATTGTGTATCTTTAGAGTTCTTTTTTTTATGTAGTTTATGAAGTACCAGCTTCCTTGCAAATAAATGAAGGTCTTTCACTGCTGTGAAAAAATTGAATGGTGAGGTAGGAGAAAAAGATAACCCAAGACTCAATACCTTCATTTGTACATCAGTTAAGGCCATGGATGAAAAATTAACTACCTGTAGTTTTGCAGTCCCAGCAGCACCGGTGTAGGTGCGCTTGGAAGAATTATTCTTCCGATTGTAGTTGGTACCCTTACGTTTATTCCTGCCATTGGAGGAAAAACGCTGTACATCCTGAGTCTCTGTATTGCCTTCAACAGAGGAAATAGATGATGACCGTATTGATGACCGTGGTTTATACCACTTGTATACAGAGTTGGTTTTGAAATCTTGTACATCACGTAAAAACTTCTTGGTCTTAACTTCTTGAATTTCTTTTTCCCAAATTATAAATTGCTTATCAAGATCACTCTTAAAGGCATCCATATCTGATGGATTTGAGTCCATAAGCTTTTTCTGTAAGGACTCTATTTCACCTTCCATCGTTTCCAGACTTTTTTTGTTCATACCGATTAAGAGCTCTATAAGAGAACGTGAGCAGATATTGCATGCCTCCTCCCATCTTGTGCAGAAGAAAGAATCCTCAACAGGAAATGACGGCAAAATTCTTACTCGCAGACCCTTTGGAATCATATTCTTGGATAGGTAATTCTCAAGAGAGGCCTTGTTCCACCAGATTCGTATTCGTTTTTTTAAAAGAAATTTCAAAGAGTTTTTAAATTCCAAAGTTGTCCCATTTTCAGTTTCACCACTAGGTGTCGCCTCACGCTTAAAAATTGTGTATATATGTGCCAGCCAGGATTGATCCCGTGCTTTAAGATCCATAGCCCACTAAAGAGTGCTGAAAAACAAAAAAATAATCAATAGACCAAAAAACGGGGCAAATAACGTATGAGCTCCGCCATACAATAGTTACAGAAACCCAAGAGAAAAATGGACACTAGAGCTGATAAAATATTAGAAAGTTTATTAGAAATATTCTAAAAGTTATATGTAAACAACAGTCATAAATTTATTAGTTAGATTAGGACGCAATTAAAAAGAAATAGACAACCACCTAGTACCACGTACAGGAAGAGCAAAATGCAGGAATGAAAGCCACTTCATATTTCATATAAGTTACACAAATGAGTATATGGATAGTCTCAGAATTATACTTCTAACAAGTTGTAGGAATAAATGGCAGAATTCTATGTGTAGATTAAGGGTTCAAAATATCACATCGAATCCATACATAAGACCAGATAGTGGAAAAACATATAAAGTGCCAGTAGTGCAATACATGTGGTCTCCAATGAAAGCCACAATAGCTGCTATAGTAAATCAATACCTCTCTGGGGGCACACAATGTAAAATACAATTTCCATACACTGAAATTAAATAGCAAGTCTCATTTCATAATACTCTATAGTTATCCTCTAGTAAATGTATATATGGGCAAAAAAATAAATCCAAAGGCCTAAGTGTAAGATTATGATATATAAAATATCTAAATAAGGCATATAGGAATTAGAGATACTATAAGAAACCAGTAGAGAGAAGACCTGCAGTGAAGAGAAGAGATGAGACCCGATATATTGAAGGGGACCGATATGAAAGATGAAGCAACCTGCTCCTGGATGTGGGAAGGAGAACCCCAACGCGCGTTTCGCACTTTTGCTTCCTTGAGGGGCGTTATGACAGGGTAGAAAATGACCAACTTAAATACCCGATAATGTATTGAGTTTAGGGCGGATGAGTCGGCGCTGCCCATGGCACCGCTATGACCGGAAACACAGGAGTCGGCGTCCCACGTCACAGGTTCACGTTCTCCACTGACGCGTCAATGAGGCAGGCCTGAAGTGCGACGCATAGAGGACGCGTATCCATAGCAACCAGGCCACGCTGGCCAGGAGAAGCGCACTCCGCTGGAAAGTGTAAGTAGCATAAGAAGGAGAATACATAGTGAAACAAAGAATGGGATAATCAGTTGTAAAAGCATAGAACTGGAATATACTTAAGCTAACGTGCACATACCTGAAAGGGTGATGAAAGGAAAATGTAATAAGGAAAAGTGAACCATGCACAATGGGACTGAAAAGAAAAAAATAAACAGAATAAAGTGAAAGAGTAGGAAAAAAAGATATTCCATAAGTGAAAATACATATACTAATCAAGATGCATATGCTAATAAAAAGTGCATATAAATATAAATCTAACCATAACTATAGTGTGACATAGTTGAGAGTGGTAAAGTAAGCCAAAAAGAAAAACAATATATATAATATCGGTAAAAATACATACAACAAATATAAATGCCTATGTATGTGAAAAAATGCATATAGATATACATATGAACATGTCTTTATGTTAGACATAAACAAGAGCATAATCAGAGTAACTATTTATGTGAATAAAAATACTATGTAAATAAACATAAATATACAAAACATAAAACAAAATAGTGAATAGAGAATGCACATGTGCGCACCAGTGTATTACACGTATACAGTTCTTTTTCTTGTAAAGCCCATTCATGTTTCATTTTCTAAAGGCATCAAAACTATGAATGAACACATGTGGAATTATATACGTAACATAAAAGTGTGAAACAACTGAAATTAGGTCTTATATTCTAGGTTCTTCAAAGTAGCCACCTTTTGCTTTGACTGCTTTGCACACTCTTGGCATTCTCTTGATGAGCTTCAAGAGGTAGTCACCGGGAATGGTTTTCACTTCACAGGTAATGCAGCCCCCTCATAAAATATAATGCAGCCCTCATACAGTATAATGCAGCCGCCGCATAGAATATAATGCAGCCCTCCTCATAGAATATAATGTAGCCCCCTCATATAATAAAACGTAACCCCACTCATAACCCTCTCCACCACCTCTGTCATCAGGAGTGGATTAAGGTGTGACGGGGTGTACGGCAGAGCAAGAAGGGACAACAGGCCGAGGGATGATTCAACAGATTTATTATCAAGAACGCTGGAACAACACATGCAGGTAGATCTACAGAGTCCACAATTAGTCCAACGGAACAGATTCGGGGGCACCTCCCGATAATTCTTGTGCCAGCTAACAAAGCAATAGTCCACACGAGTCCAAGGGATCCCAAAACAATCCCACGAACGACGAGATATGTCCTCAGCTCAAGTCTCGCCCCGTTCGCTTCCGCAGTCACAGATGGACATGGGGTCTTGCCTCAGCTAAGAATCCCCACTCCTTCTCCTTCAAGGATCAACTCACATCTGATCTCAAAATAAGAATGGATTGTCTGAGCTCCTGGGATCCGCCCATGAAGGGGTAGGGGTTACACCTTCTATTCAATGGTTGGGTCCACCAGAAGATTCTAGACTGGTGGGCTCCAGGCAGTCTATGTAATATATATATTTGACTAGCCACCTGCTGTGAGGAAGAATGGCTATTCCTCCACTAGTGATATTGACAAAGCTTAATTACATTAGAGCTTAGGGCTGCAAGTATTGGGGGAAGGAGACATTGTTACAGGTGAACTCCCAGCCAAGAAAATACATAAATTACAGCTAATAGAAACCAGAGAACAGTTACATACATCAAATGGCATATTATTCAAATACAGAACAGGGCAAAAGTACATATCATGACATAAGGGTAGCCAGGGCCCCAGGCTGTTCAGACACTGTGGGGCCCCCGGTCATGTGACGGGGTCATGTGATGGGGTCATGAGATGGGGTCATGCAACGGGGTCATCATATACCTGAACCAGATTATTCCAGAAAAATAGTTGCAGTGTGAAACTAAAATCTGCCAAACAACCATTGATATAGTTAATTTACCCTTCAGTTAGGAAGAAAAAAGCAAAAACACAATACTATCACCATAAGTGCCAGTATTCACAGGAGATCTGTACTTAGTATTCAGTGTCTGTGTAGAGGTAATACAGTGATCACTGGTGACATTGTACACAGGACCTCTGTATATAGTGGTATGGTGTACAGTGTATGGTGTTAGTGTATAGGTAACACTGACTCACCAGTGACGTCTCTAGGTGAAGTCCTTCATCTTTCATCCAGCACAGACCGCCATCACTTAGGGAGGGCGTTAAACTAGAAGAAGAGGGGACGGGAAGAAAAACATTAGACTTGAACAAAGAAGACCCAGGAAAACATACTCAGAAGGGAGGTAAGAACATTTCTAAAACAATCCACAGTGAGGAGATTGGAACAAAACAAAATCCTCTAAACTGCATGCTCGCAAACGCCAGAAGCCTGACAAACAAGATGGAAGAACTAGAAGCAGAAATATCTACAGGTAACTTTGACATAGTGGGAATAACCGAGACATGGTTAGATGAAAGCTATGACTGGGCAGTTAACTTACAGGGTTACAGTCTGTTTAGAAAGGATCGTAAAAATCGGAGAGGAGGAGGGGTTTGTCTCTATGTAAAGTCTTGTCTAAAGTCCACTTTAAGGGAGGATATTAGCGAAGGAAATGAGGATGTCGAGTCCATATGGGTCGAAATTCATGGAGGGAAAAATGGTAACAAAATTCTCATTGGGGTCTGTTACAAACCCCCAAATATAACAGAAACCATGGAAAGTCTACTTCTAAAGCAGATAGATGAAGCTGCAACCCATAATGAGGTCCTGGTTATGGGGGACTTTAACTACCCGGATATTAACTGGGAAACAGAAACCTGTGAAACCCATAAAGGCAACAGGTTTCTGCTAATAACCAAGAAAAATTATCTTTCACAATTGGTGCAGAATCCAACCAGAGGAGGAGCACTTTTAGACCTAATACTATCTAATAGACCTGACAGAATAACAAATCTGCAGGTGGTTGGGCATCTAGGAAATAGCGACCACAATATTGTACAGTTTCACCTGTCTTTCACTAGGGGGACTTGTCAGGGAGCCACAAAAACACTGAACTTTAGGAAGGCAAAGTTTGACCAGCTTAGAGATGCCCTTAATCTGGTAGACTGGGACAATATCCTCAGAAATAAGAATACAGATAATAAATGGGAAATGTTTAAGAACATCCTAAATAGGCAGTGTAAGCGGTTTATACCTTGTGGGAATAAAAGGACTAGAAATAGGAAAAACCCAATGTGGCTAAACAAAGAAATAAGACAGGCAATTAACAGTAAAAAGAAAGCATTTGCACTACTAAAGCAGGATGGCACCATTGAAGCTCTAAAAAACTATAGGGAGAAAAATACTTTATCTAAAAAACTAATTAAAGCTGCCAAAAAGGAAACAGAGAAGCACATTGCTAAGGAGAGTAAAACTAATCCCAAACTGTTCTTCAACTATATCAATAGTAAAAGAATAAAAACTGAAAATGTAGGCCCCTTAAAAAATAGTGAGGAAAGAATGGTTGTAGATGACGAGGAAAAAGCTAACATATTAAACACCTTCTTCTCCACGTTATTCACGATGGAAAATGAAATGCTAGGTGAAATCCCAAGAAACAATGAAAACCCTATATTAAGGGTCACCAATCTTACCCAAGAAGAGGTGCGAAACCGGCTAAATAAGATTAAAATAGATAAATCTCTGGGTCCGGATGGCATACACCCACGAGTACTAAGAGAACTAAGTAATGTAATAGATAAACCATTATTTCTTATTTTTAGGGACTCTATAGCGACAGGGTCTGTTCCGCAAGACTGGCGCATAGCAAATGTGGTGCCAATATTCAAAAAGGGCTCTAAAAGTGAACCTGGAAATTATAGGCCAGTAAGTCTAACCTCTATTGTTGGTAAAATATTTGAAGGGTTTCTGAGGGATGTTATTCTGGATTATCTCAATGAGAATAACTGTTTAACTCCATATCAGCATGGGTTTATGAGAAATCGCTCCTGTCAAACCAATCTAATCAGTTTTTATGAAGAGGTAAGCTATAGGCTGGACCACGGTGAGTCATTGGACGTGGTATATCTCGATTTTTCCAAAGCGTTTGATACCGTGCCGCACAAGAGGCACAAAATGAGAATGCTTGGTCTGGGGGAAAATGTGTGTAAATGGGTTAGAAACTGGCTAAGTGATAGAAAGCAGAGGGTGGTTATAAATGGTATGGTCTCTAACTGGGTCGCTGTGACCAGTGGGGTACCGCAGGGGTCAGTATTGGGACCTGTTCTCTTCAACATATTCATTAATGATCTGGTAGAAGGTTTACACAGTAAAATATCGATATTTGCAGATGATACAAAACTATGTAAAGCAGTTAATACAAGAGAAGAGAGTATTCTGCTACAGATGGATCTGGATAAGTTGGAAACTTGGGCTGAAAGGTGGCAGATGAGGTTTAACAATGATAAATGTAAGGTTATACACATGGGAAGAAGGAATCAATATCACCATTACACACTGAATGGGAAACCACTGGGTAAATCTGACAGGGAGAAGGACTTGGGGATCCTAGTTAATGATAAACTTACCTGGAGCAGCCAGTGCCAGGCAGCAGCTGCCAAGGCAAACAGGATCATGGGGTACATTAAAAGAGGTCTGGATACACATGATGAGAGCATTATACTGCCTCTGTACAAATCCCTAGTTAGACCGCACATGGAGTACTGTGTCCAGTTTTGGGCACCGGTGCTCAGGAAGGATATAATGGAACTAGAGAGAGTACAAAGGAGGGCAACAAAATTAATAAAGGGGATGGGAGAACTACAATACTCAGATAGATTAGCGAAATTAGGATTATTTAGCCTAGAAAAAAGACGACTGAGGGGCGATCTAATAACCATGTATAAGTATATAAGGGGACAATACAAATATCTCGCTGAGGATCTGTTTATACCAAGGAAGGTGACGGGCACAAGGGGGCATTCTTTGCGTCTGGAGGAGAGAAGGTTTTTCCACCAACATAGAAGAGGATTCTTTACTGTTAGGGCAGTGAGAATCTGGAATTGCTTGCCTGAGGAGGTGGTGATGGCGAACTCAGTCGAGGGGTTCAAGAGAGGCCTGGATGTCTTCCTGGAGCAGAACAATATTGTATCATACAATTATTAGGTTCTGTAGAAGGACGTAGATCTGGGGATTTATTATGATGGAATATAGGCTGAACTGGATGGACAAATGTCTTTTTTCGGCCTTACTAACTATGTTACTATGTTACTATGTTCATTCAGCCAGGACACGTCTCTGCAAGAAATAACACAGTTATCTCGAGCTCCGCTTGCAGAACACATTACTTCATTTTTCCCAACTTCTACATTACCACACATGAAGAAAAAGAGGCAACATAGTGTCACTCTACACAGTAACAGGACCGCCCCCCCCATTTAAAACAGTGTCCTCAAAAAATAAAATATATACATCACTGCAGTAATAATATCCCTTAGTTAGCCCCTATAGTAATAACAATATCCCCCATTCTGCCCCATATGATTTCCCCATCCTGCCCCATCAGTCTCCATGGTATCCATCCTGCCCCATGATCCTGCACGATCTGTCTCCAATCCTGCCACATGTCTTTCATTCTTCCCCGTGTCTCCAATCATGCCCCGTATCTACATTCTGCCCATGTCTCCAATCCTGCCCCATCTGTCTCCAGTCCTGCCCCAAGTGTGTCCAGCATCTCTGCCACCACTGTCCAGCATCTCTGCCCCAGTGTCCAGCATCTCTGCATCTCTGCCCCCAATGTGTCCAGCGTCTATGCCTCCATTCTCCAGCATCTCTGCCCCTAGTGTCCAGCATTGCTGCCCCCAGTGTCCAGCATCTCTGCCCCCAGTGTCCAGCATCTCTGCTCCCAGTGTCCAGCATCTCTTCCCCCAATGTCCAGCATCCTGCCCCCAGTGTTTCCAGCATCCTGCCCCCAATGACCAGCATCTCTGCCCCAATGTCCAGCATCTCTGCCCCCAATGTGTCCAGCATCTAGCCCCCAATGTCCAGCATCTCTGCCCCCAATGTCCAGCATATCTGCCTTTAATGTCCAGCATCTCTGCCCCCAGTGTGTCCAGAAATCTGCCCCAGTGTCTCCAGCATATTGCCTCAGTGTGTCCAGCATCCTGCCCCCAGTGTCCAGCATCCTGCTCCCAATGTGCAGCATCTCTGCCCCCAGTGTCCAGCATCCTGCCCCCAGTGTGTCCAACATCCTGCTCCCAATGTCCAGCATATCTGCCCCAATGTCCAGCATCTCTGCCCCCAGTGTCCAGCATCTCTGCCCCCAGTGTCCAGCATCTCTACCCCCAATGTGTCCAGCATCTCTGCCCCCAATGTGTCCAGCATCCTGCCCCCAGTGTGTCCAACATCTTGCTCCCAATGTCCAGCATATCTTCCCCCAATGTGTCCAGCATCCTGCCCCCAGTGTGTCCAACATCCTGCTCCCAATGTCCAGCATATCTGCCCCAATGTCCAGCATCTCTGCCCCCAGTGTCCAGCATCTCTGCCCCCAGTGTCCAGCATCTCTACCTCCAATGTGTCCAGCATCTCTGCCCCCAATGTGTCCAGCATCCTGCCCCCAGTGTGTCCAACATCTTGCTCCCAATGTCCAGCATATCTTCCCCCAATGTGTCCAGCATCTCTGCCCCAATGTGTCCAGCATCTCTGCCCCAATGTGTCCAGCATCTCTGCCTCCAGTGTCCAGCATCTCTGCCCCCAGTGTCCAGCATTGCTGCCCCCAGTGTCCAGCATCTCTGCCCCCAGTGTCCAGCATCTCTGCCCCCAGTGTCCAGCATCTCTGCCCCAGTGTCCAGCATCCTGCCCCCAGTGTCCAGCATCCTGCTCCCAATGTGCAGCATCTCTGCCCCCAGTGTCCAGCATCCTGCCCCCAGTGTGTCCAACATCCTGCTCCCAATGTCCAGCATCTCTGCCCAGTGTGTCCAGCATCATGGCCAGTGTGTCCAGCATCTCTGCCCCCAGTGTGTCCAGCATTCTGCCCCCAGTGTGTCCAGCATCCTGTCCCCCGTGTGTCCAGCATCCTGTCCCCCGTGTGTCCAGCATATTGCCCCAGTGTCTCCAGCATATTGCCCCCAGTGTCTCCAGCATCCTGTCCCCAGTGTGTCCAGCATATTGCCCCCAGTGTGTCCAGCAATCTGCCCCAGTGTCTCCAGCATATTGCCCCCAGTGTCCTCCGGATTGCCGTTCGCAATAAAAAAAAGTTCTCTTCACCTGTCCGCGCTCCAGCGGCGAAGCTCTCTCCTCGCAGCTGATGTGTGCACTCGCCGGCGACTGACAATGAAATCAGACGCCGGCGGCGTGCGTGCTGTAGCTGATGTCAGCAGCTGTTAACTATTGACGTGCGGGCGCATGCCCGCACATCAATAGTGTTTAACTGCCACAGCGCCGGTAGGGGCCCGGTGAGCAGATGAGACAGGGCCCGATGCGGGCCCCCTCTGCCCAATGGGCCCATATGCCAGTCAGGGCAGTAATGCCCTGATGGCGGTGGGCAATCTGAGCGGTAGCCCTGGGCCCCCCACACCACTGGGCCCTGGGCTACCGCCCAGATTGACCCTATTATAATCTGCCTCTCTCTGTCATTGTTCTCCCCCTCCACCCCTTCATTGTCCTCATCATCACCTCCATCATTGCATCTCACCCACCACCCCATGAATGCCCTTTTCACCAGCTACATCATTGCCTTCTCTCCAACTACCCCCATCATTGCCCTTTCCACCACCTCCATCACTGCCTTCTCCCCACCACCCTATCATTGTCCTTTCCACCACAGCTATCATTGCTTTCTCCCCCACCATTCCCATCATTGTCCTCTCCATCATTGCCTTCTCCCCACCACTCCATCATTGCCCTTTCCACCACCTCTATGATTCTATTCTCCCCCACTACCCACATCATTGCCCATTCCACCACCCCCATTATTGCCTCCTGCCCCACCACCCCATTGTCCTTTCCACCACCACCATCATTGCCTTCTCCTCCACCACCCCATCATTGATTTTTCCCCCACCACTCCCATCATTACCCTCTCCATCTCCTCCATCATTGCCTTCCCTGCCACCACCCCATCATTGCCCTTTCCACTACTTAATGTCACCTTACAATAGGAATGTGACATTAACCCCCCATTACCCCACTTGCCACTGCTACAGGGCAAGTGGGAAGAACCCGGCAAAGCTCCAAAATTGGCGCATCTAATGCGCCTTTTCTGGGCAGCTGCGGGCTGCTGTTTTTAGGCTGAGGGGGCCCATATCCATGGCCCCTTACAAGCCTGAGAATAGCAGCCTGAGCCTGTGAGTTTTTCCAGGTTGGTTTAAAAACATAGGTGGACCCCACGTTGGGTTTTTCATTAATTCATTCTCCCCTGCTCACGCTGCTCACCGGCAGAGCAGGGGAGAATGGATGACAGCCCCTTCAGCACTAGCTGCCGAGGAACAGCGCTTACATCCAAGCCTCCCAGCAAAACAGGGTTTCGGGCTTATGCGCCGACAGGGCCATTGACTAAAATTGTGCAGATGGAGTCCACATGCGCTCTGTCGTGCATCATTTTCGGTAGTATAAGCCTACTGGAAGCGGACACCCAGACAAAGCCCACTACATCTGAGCATCTGCCACCAGTAGGCTTATACTAACATAACATAGTAACATAGTAACATAGTTAGTAAGGCCGAAAAAAGACATTTGTCCATCCAGTTCAGCCTATATTCCATCATAATAAATCCCCAGATCTACGTCCTTCTACAGAACCTAATGTATGATACAATATTGTTCTGCTCCAGGAAGACATCCAGGCCTCTCTTGAACCCCTCGACTGAGTTCGCCATCACCACCTCCTCAGGCAAGCAATTCCAGATTCTCACTGCCCTAACAGTAAAGAATCCTCTTCTATGTTGGTGGAAAAACCTTCTCTCCTCCAGACGCAAAGAATGCCCCCTTGTGCCCGTCACCTTCCTTGGTATAAACAGATCCTCAGCGAGATATTTGTATTGTCCCCTTATATACTTATACATGGTTATTAGATCGCCCCTCAGTCGTCTTTTTTCTAGACTAAATAATCCTAATTTCGCTAATCTATCTGGGTATTGTAGTTCTCCCATCCCCTTTATTAATTTTGTTGCCCTCCTTTGTACTCTCTCTAGTTCCATTATATCCTTCCTGAGCACCGGTGCCCAAAACTGGACACAGTACTCCATGTGCGGTCTAACTAGGGATTTGTACAGAGGCAGTATAATGCTCTCATCATGTGTATCCAGACCTCTTTTAATGCACCCCATGATCCTGTTTGCCTTGGCAGCTGCTGCCTGGCACTGGCTGCTCCAGGTAAGTTTATCATTAACTAGGATCCCCAAGTCCTTCTCCCTGTCAGATTTACCCAGTGGTTTCCCGTTCAGTGTGTAATGGTGATATTGATTCCCTCTTCCCATGTGTATAACCTTACATTTATCATTGTTAAACCTCATCTGCCACCTTTCAGCCCAAGTTTCCAACTTATCCAGATCCATCTGTAGCAGAATACTATCTTCTCTTGTATTAACTGCTTTACATAGTTTTGTATCATCTGCAAATATCGATATTTTACTGTGTAAACCTTCTACCAGATCATTAATGAATATGTTGAAGAGAACAGGTCCCAATACTGACCCCTGCGGTACCCCACTGGTCACAGCGACCCAGTTAGAGACTATACCATTTATAACCACCCTCTGCTTTCTATCACTAAGCCAGTTACTAACCCATTTACACACATTTTCCCCCAGACCAAGCATTCTCATTTTGTGTACCAACCTCTTGTGCGGCACGGTATCAAACGCTTTGGAAAAATCGAGATATACCACGTCCAATGACTCACCGTGGTCCAGTCTATAGCTTACCTCTTCATAAAAACTGATTAGATTGGTTTGACAGGAGCGATTTCTCATAAACCCATGCTGATATGGAGTTAAACAGTTATTCTCATTGAGATAATCCAGAATAACATCCCTCAGAAACCCTTCAAATATTTTACCAACAATAGAGGTTAGACTTACTGGCCTATAATTTCCAGGTTCACTTTTAGAGCCCTTTTTGAATATTGGCACCACATTTGCTATGCGCCAGTCCTGCGGAACAGACCCTGTCGCTATAGAGTCACTAAAAATAAGAAATAATGGTTTATCTATTACATTACTTAGTTCTCTTAGTACTCGTGGGTGTATGCCATCCGGACCCGGAGATTTATCTATTTTAATCTTATTTAGCCGGTTTCGCACCTCTTCTTGGGTTAGATTGGTGACTCTTAATATAGGGTTTTCATTGTTTCTTGGGATTTCACCTAGCATTTCATTTTCCACCGTGAATACCGTGGAGAAGAAGGTGTTTAATATGTTAGCTTTTTCCTCGTCATCTACAACCATTCTTTCCTCACTATTTTTTAAGGGGCCTACATTTTCAGTTTTTATTCTTTTACTATTGATATAGTTGAAGAACAGTTTGGGATTAGTTTTACTCTCCTTAGCAATGTGCTTCTCTGTTTCCTTTTTGGCAGCTTTAATTAGTTTTTTAGATAACGTATTTTTCTCCCTATAGTTTTTTAGAGCTTCAATGGTGCCATCCTGCTTTAGTAGTGCAAATGCTTTCTTTTTACTGTTAATTGCCTGTCTTACTTCTTTGTTTAGCCACATTGGGTTTTTCCTATTTCTAGTCCTTTTATTCCCACAAGGTATAAACCGCTTACACTGCCTATTTAGGATGTTCTTAAACATTTCCCATTTATCATCTGTATTCTCATTTCTGAGGATATTGTCCCAGTCTACCAGATTAAGGGCATCTCTACTAAAAATGATGCACGGCAGCATGCACATTTACTCTCCCGAATCCCATTTTGCGGGAGGGGGATTCGGACGCAAGCCCTGATGCGAGCCAGTGAATGTAGGCAAGATTGCAAATTGAAATTACCCTAAAAGTAAATATACATAGTGCAAAAATGTGTATTACATGTGGGTACTCATTGGTACAGGTAACTATACTAATTTTGGTTAACTCTAATTTATGAAAATTTCCCCACAGTGTTTAAAGCCCCCCTATTTATATATGGCACCATAGTAGTCAGTTTAAAAGGATTCTGTTACCTGATCTATGCGGCTTAAACCGCCTATGGCGGGGCAGCACGGTGGCACAGTGGTTAGCACTGCAGCCTTGCAGCGCTGGGGTCCTGGGTTCCAATCCCACCCAGGACAACATCCGCAAAGAGTTTGTATGTTCTCTCCGTGCTTGCGTGGGTTTCCTCCGGGTACTCCGGCCTCCTCCCACATTCCAAAGACATACTGATAGGGAATCTAGATTGTGAGCCCCATCAGGGACAGTGATGATAATGTGTGCAAACTGTAAAGCGCTGCGGAATATGTTAGCCCGCTGCAGAATATGTTAGTGCTATATAAAAAATAAAGATTATTATTATTACAGCATTTATCAGTGTCTTGCAGCAGAATTGCTGCAAGATATTTTTCTGTAAAATACCCCAGCATTTCAGCGAAAATTTGGATAAAAGATCCAGCCGGGGACAAAAGGGAGAGATGAAACTAGTACTGTGCTACCCTTGACAGGCCAAGAGGTGATTGACAGGTCTCTTCCATACCAAGGATTTTCTAACTATATTTTCTCTGAAATGCCGGAGTGTTTCAGAAATGAAATATATCGGGCTGAAATCGTGCTGCTAAACTCTGACTTGTGCTGCCCGCAGTTTGTGCAGCATAAGGCCGGTTTCACACGTCAGTGGCTCCGGTACGTGAGGTGACAGTTTCCTCACGTACCGGAGACACTGACTCACGTAGACACATTAAAATCAATGTGTCTCTGCACATGTCAGCGTGTTTTCACGAACCGTGTGTCCGTTTGGAAAACACGGAGACATGTCAGTGTTCGTGGGAGCGCACGTATTACACGGACCCATTAAAGTCAATGGGTCCGTGTAAAACACGTACCGCACACGGATGTTGTCCGTGTGCAGTCCGTGTGCCGTGCAGGAGACAGCGCCACAGTAAGCACTGTCCCCCCAGCGTGGTGCTGAAGCTGCTATTCATTGCTTCTCTCCAGCATCGTTCGCTGGAGAGAAGATATGAAAAATCTTTTTTTTGGGGGGGGGTGTTTAAAATAAAGATCCCTGTTCCCCCCCCCCCCCCCCCCCCCCCCCCGCTGTTAATAAAATACTTACCCGGCTCCCTCACTGGCGCTGCTTCCTGTCCTCGCCGCAGCTTCTCCTGTATGAGCGGTCACTTGGTGCCGCCCATTACAGTGATGAATATGCGGCTCCACCCCCAGCGGCAGACGGAAGTGATCAGTTGCAGAACAACTACACAGCTCCATCAGCTGTACAGTGGTCACAGCAGTGTACTGCAGGTCCACTCCTATTCATTTCAGAACAGCTGATTGGTGGGATGCCAGTTGTCACACCCCTACCAATCTGATATTGATGACTTACTCCAAGGATAGACCAGCAATATGAAGTACCACACAACCCCTTTTCAGTGCCTTAAAAAAATATTCATACTATGTGAACTTTTCCACATTTTTTAACATTACATCTACAAACTTAAATGTATTTTATATGGGTTTTTTGTGACATACCAGTACAATATAGCAAATATTTATGAAGTATAATGGAAATAATACTGTATATTGTTTTCTAATTATTTTATAAATATACCAGTGCTTCTCACTAAATTAGAGTATCATCACAAAATTAATTTATTTCGGTTCTTCAACACAAAAAGTGAAACTCAAATGTTATGTAGAGTCATTACAAACAGAGTGATCTATTTCAAGTTTTTATTTCTGTTAATGTCTATGATTATGGCTTACAGCCAATGAAAACTCCAAAGTCATTATCTCAGTAAATTAGAATAATAAACAAATAGCACCTGCAGCAAATACTTACTAAGGGTTTAAAAAGGTCCCTTAATCTGTTTCGTTAAGTTCCACAATCATGGGGAAGACTGCGGACTTGACAGATGTCCATAAGGCAGTCATTGACACACTCCACGTGGAGGATAAGCCACAAAAGGTCATTGCTAAAGAAGCTGGCTGTATCAAAGCATATTAGGTAAGTTGAGTGGAAAGAAAAAGTATGGAATAAAACATTGGTGGTAAGTAGTGATGAGCGAGTGTACTCCTTGCTCGGGTTTTCCCGAGCACACTCTGGTGGTCTCCGAGTATTTATGACTGCTCGGAAATTAAGCTTTCATCACCTCAGCAGCATGATTTACAGCTATTAGCCAACTTTATTATATGTGGGGATTACCCAGCAACCAGGCAACCCCCACATGTACTCAGCCTGGCTAATAGCTGTAAATCGCTCAGCGGCCGTGATGAAAACTAAATCTCCGAACACTAACAAATACTCGGAGGTCACCTGAGCGTGCCCGGGAAAACCTGAGCAAGGAGTACACTAGCTCATCACTAGTGGTAAGTTCTCCAGACCAGTGGAGCTGAAGACAGAGAAGATTTAGTGTAAAGGGAGGAGACCATGGGCGGACATACCGCCGGTTCAACCGGTGCAGCTGCACCGGGGCCCAGAGGCTCTGGGGGGCCCCTGCAGGGCGGCCAGGGATGCTGCTACCATTAGGCGATTTGACTATCAGGCGGCAGAAGAGAGGGCGGCAGACTCTATAGTAAGTGAATTTGCGCTGCTAGTTTTTTTTTTTCTTTTTTTAAAACTCCGGGGTCAAGTGCCCGCCCCCCCTCCTCCCTCCCTCCTTCCCGCCCCCCTCCCTGAAGACGTAATACTCACCTTCCTCCAGCGGTGGCTGCAACTGCGTCCCAGCGCCGGCAGCGCGTCCTGTCTTCAGCGGTCACATGGTACCGCTAATTTAAGGTCATGAATATGCGCATATTCATGACCTTAATTAGCGCTATCATGTGACCGCTGAAGACAGGAAGGAAGATGCTGCAGAAGAGATGCCAGGAAGGAAGTTCTGTTCTGTGCTGCGCGGTGAGAGGTAAGTATGACAGGGAAAAAGGATTTGGAGCCATGCACGCAGGGAAAAAGGATGTGGAGCCATGCACGCAGGGAAAAAGGATGTGGAGCCATGCACGCAAGGAAAAAGGATGTGGAGCCATGCACGCAGGGAAAAAGGATGTGGAGCCATGCACGCAGGGAAAAAGGATGTGGAGCCATGCACGCAGGGAAAAAGGATGTGGAGCCATGCACGCAGGGAAAAAGGATGTGGAGCCATGCACGCAGGGAAAAAGGATGTGGAGCCATGCACGCAGGGAAAAATGATGTGGAGCCATGCACGCAGGGAAAAAGGATGTGGAGCCATGCACGCAGGGAAAAAGGATGTGGAGCCATGCACGCAGGGAAAAAGGATGTGGAGCCATGCACGCAGGGAAAAAGGATGGGGAGCCATGCACGCAGGGAAAAAGGATGGGGAGCCATGCACGCAGGGAAAAAGGATGTGGAGCCATGCACGCAGGGAAAAAGGATGTGGAGCCATGCACGCAGGGAAAAAGGATGTGGAGCCATGCACGCAGGGAAAAAGGATGTGGAGCCATGCACACAGGGGAGAAGAATGGGGGAGCCATGCACGCAGGGTGGGAGGATAGGGGAGGCATGCACGCAGGGGAGAAGGATGGGGGAGCCGTGAACGCAGGGGAGAAGAATGGGGGAGCCGTGAACGCAGGGGAGAAGGATGGGGGAGCTGTGAACACAGGGGAGAAGGATGGGGGAGCCCAGCACGCAGGAGAGAAGGATGGGGGAGCCGTGAACGCAGGGGAGAAGGATGGGGGAGCCCAGCACGCAGGGGAGAAGGATGGGGGAGCCGTGAACGCAGGGGAGAAGGATGGGGGAGCCGTGAACGCAGGGGAGAAGGATGGCGGAGCCGTGAACGCAGGGGAGAAGGAATTACGGGAGCCGTGAATGCAGGGGAGAAGGATGGGGGAGCCGTGAACGCAGGGGAGAAGGATGGGGGAGCCCAGCACGCAGGGGAGAAGGATGGGGGAGCCGTGAACGCAGGGGAGAAGGATGGGGGAGCCGTGAACGCAGGGGAGAAGGATGGCGGAGCCGTGAACGCAGGGGAGAAGGAATTACGGGAGCCCAGCACGCAGGGGAGAAGGATGGGGGAGCCGTGAACGCAGGGGAGAAGGATGGGGGAGCCCAGCACGCAGGGGAGAAGGATGGGGGAGCCGTGAACGCAGGGGAGAAGGATGGGGGAGCCGTGAACGCAGGGGAGAAGGATGGCGGAGCCGTGAACGCAGGGGAGAAGGAATTACGGGAGCCGTGAACGCAGGGGAGAAGGATGGGGGAGCCATGCACACAGGGTGGGAGGATGGAGTATAAATATGGAGTATAAATATTGGGCCCTATAGGGGGCACTCAGTGTGAGTGGACAGTGTGAAGAGGGGGCCGGTATAGAAAGGAGAGATCAGTGTGAAGAGCATGTACCATAAGAGGGACAGTGTGGGGGTCATATTTTGTGCAGACAATATAGTGAGGGGCAATTTTTTATTCCGGAGCATTATAATGACACTTGTATCTTTAAGGGCATCTTGTGGAGACTTTCTGCAAAAGAGCGGAAAAGATGGAAGTCTGCAGAGACGGCTGTGGATGAGAAAACTCATCATGGGATCTGGACAAGATGAAGAAAAGAAGAACAGCTCCAGAGACGACGTTATCTATAAGGTACCTGGATGTAAATGTTATTTGTGATACTAACTAATTCTCATGTTTTTATTTATGTTAGGAGCCATTTTTCCGTTCGCCTCAGGCAGCAGAGAGGCTAGGTTCACCCCTGAGGGCGGCTAATATAGAGGGCAATCTGGCCAGCCTATACGGCCCCGAGGCTCCGGGTGCCCCCTGGCCAGATTGCCCTCATGTGCGGCAGACATGGAGCAATCTCTGCAGCTCCGCTGCCTGCAAGAGAAAATGGCAATGGATCTGCAGGGATTGGATGCTTCCTGCTTCCTTTCTCACACAGACAGCAGCGGCTCAGCTGAATGACATCATCATTCCGCGCTGCGGCTGTGCGAGACAGGAAGCTGCCTCACACTGGCTTCTGCACACTCATGCCTGGAAGGAAGCTGCAGCTGTGCAGGACCTCAATCACCCCCTGAACAGGAGGTAAAGAACGGTCTGAATGTGACGGATTGTTTGCAGAGTAAAGAGGGGAGACAGGGGCAGCAGTCAGAGACTAGAAGCAGTGATTTACTGACTGTGACCCCCGGAGCTTTGTGTTCTCTGGTCAGTGCAGGATTTTCATCCACACACAGCAGGGACCAGAGAGTTCAGAGCTCAGGAACACAGTCACTAAATCACTGGGTCTATTCTCTGACGGGACTCCAGTCATCACTGCAGTATCAGATCCAGGCTGGGACTGACCCCTGAGCCCATCCCCCAGTGAAGACTTTTTCACATATACTGTATCTGTTGCATTAAACACACATATAAGGGTATGTTTCCACTGTCAGTAAACTCTGCGGATTGGACGCTGTGTACATCCGCAGCATCCAGTCCGCAGCTCCTGATGTAACAGCATAGTGCATGAGATTTCAAGGAATCCAATGTCCACTATGTATGCAGCGGCACCCGCAGCTTCCCTGCAGAGACGGACATGCGGCACATCTTTCTAGACCGTAGCATGTCTATTTATCTTGCGGAGACGCTCAGTCTCCACAAGATAAATATCACAGTCCAATGTATAGGATGCGGTGATTCCGCATGTGTTCAATGAACATATGCGGAAGCATCACTCGTACAAAAGCCGGCAGCGCTTTGGACCGAGCGGACATGTGCTGCATCCAAAGCGCTGCCGATTCCTGACCGTGGAACCATACCCTTATACATTAATGTATACTATGTCACATATGCAGTAGACACAGGTGTTTATTATACATGGGCATATTCTACAGTATATATATATATATATATATATATATATATATTTATTTATTTATTAGCTTTGTCGCCTTTAAAGAAGGGGGGGCCCAAACACATTTCCTGCACAGGGGCCCCAAGCTGTCTGTGTCCGCCCCTGGAGGAGACATAGTGTGTGGGAGATTTACTGTGGGGAGATTTACTGTGTGTGGAAGATTTAGGCTATGTTCACACGTTGCATTCTTGCTGAGGTGTTTATGCAAATGTATGCAAATTAAAAGCTGCATTTCACAGTACCAGCAAACATTGTTTTTTTCTCGACAAATGGAAAACTGCCGCATTTTTGAAGACTGCAGCATTTCACTTCTTTCAGCATTTTTGTACTTGTAGAAAGCAATGAGTAAGTGCAAAAATGCAGGTATCAGGTTTTGCTGTGTTTTTATGAAAAAAGCAGGTACAGCAGTATGTGAGACAGATATATTTTTGTGATTTACATCAAGTTAAAACAATGTCTTTGTGTTCTCACCTGAGATAGCAGTTAGGATTAGTACAGTGTAATTAAATTAGTCAATTAGTGATGCGTGCAAAGTAAGCATTGGCTGACTAAGTTGTGAAATTGAACAATACCTGATCAACCTCAAGGGCCGACCAAAATTTGAAAGTATGTAAGGAAACAGTATGCTTAGCAGGGGCATGTGAAAGGAGACACTATGAGGAGGGAGGGGGAAATGTGAGGAGACTATTGAGGGTACTAGTGTGAGCATATTGTGTGGAGGAGAAAAGTGTGGGCACAGAATAAAGACTGAGTAGTGTTGGGGGGACAATGTAAGGGCACAGCCAGGAGGGGACAGTATGCCAAGGAGGGAGAGTGTGATGAGAAGCCACCGTGTGCAGGGAATTTAGGGGGGGAATTATTCAGGGGCTCAGTGTAGGGCAGATATTTTTATTGAGGAGCATTATAATAACACTGCTATTTTTAAGGGCATTGCGTCAGGATGTGCTGCAGAAGACTATAGAAGATTGAAGTCTTCAGAGACAGGCTGTGGATAAGAAAAGTCATAATGGAGTTTGGACAAGATGAAGAAAAGAAAGAGAATGACTCCAATCAGGGACAACTTCATCTATAAGGTAAGTATATGTAAGTGTTTTTTGTGATACCGACTAATTTTCATATTTTTATTTATGTTTTGAGCATTAAAGGGGTTGTACAAGTTTGTGATGCGTCTTCTGCAGTCATTCTATGTGACTGCAGATTTCTGAATTCACACAGTTCGCACTGCACGCTGTCTGGATGCTCTGGTGCCAGCGATTTGCATACATGTGGTCACGTGCTGACTAGACATGCGTTCAATGAAAATGAATTGAGCGAGGCCAGACACCTCTAGTCGGAATGTGGCCAGAAGTATGCAAATATCATACTTGGGCTCACATGACCGTCCACCAAAAATCAAATAAGAATTACAGTACAAACTTCCTGCTAGATCGTCACACTAAGCTCACTGACATATTCTCAGTTAACTCATTCTGCAGCCAGCAATACACAGTGCAAGATAGAAGCTATGGAAGGCAAATTGTGCAACATTTTTAATGAAACCCAATTGCAAAATAAAATACAACGCAATCTTATTACTTTATTTTAATGTTTCTCTATGTCATGTGCAGAAAATATTATATAATACTGCTTGCTTTGCGGATCTGTATATACATGTATAAATAGGTAGAATTTTTTTTGTCTCTAGTCCTGACGGGAGATGAATGATATCTTTTACTGTCAGTGTGACCCATATTAACCTCCAGTTCATGTATAAGTAGACCGCTGAGCTCCTGGAGATTTCCCTTTCTTCACAAAACATTCTTCATTTTGCCTTTATCTGGAGAGAAAGCTGTGTCTTCCATTGGCTGCTTTCATATATACTCAGCACTATGGTTCATGATGTATGGTTGCTGTCTGCAGTCTCCATAGTAACTACTTTATCTGTTTCCACAGCAACAAGAGCTCTCTCTAGGTTAGCAAAATGAGCGTGAGGTGATTGTAGCCTGCTGTAGCGCCAACCTGGCACCTTGTGTCACCTCGTTTCTCGTAACAAAAACTGGAAATAATAATGTCCCAGTGTTAGCGGTTTTGCGGTTATTAACCCCTTTACCCCCAAGGGTGGTTTGCACGTTAATGACCAGGCCAATTTTTACAATTCTGACCACTGTCCCTTTATGAGGTTATAACTCCGAAACGCTTCAACGGATCCTGGTGATTCTGACATTGTTTTCTCGTGACATATTGTACTTCATGATAGTGGTAAAATTTCTTTGATAGTACCTGCGTTTATTTGTGAAAAAAACGGAAATTTGGCGAAAATTTTGAAAATTTCGCAATTTTCAAACGTTGAATTTTTATGCAATTAAATCACAGAGATATGTCACACAAAATACTTAATAAGTAACATTTCCCACATGTCTCCTTTACATCAGCATAATTTTGGAACCAATTTTTTGTTAGGGAGTTATAAGGGTTAAAAGTTGACCAGCAATTTCTCATTTTTACAACACCATTTTTTTTTAGGGACCACGTCTCATTTGAAGTCATTTTGAGGGGTCTATATGATAGAAAATGCCCAAGTGTGACACCATTCTAAAAACTGCACCCCTCAAGGTGCTCAAAACCACATTCAAGAAGTTTATTAACCCTTCAGGTGTTTAATAGGAATTTTTGGAATGTTTAAATAAAAATGAACATTTAACTTTTTTACACAAAAAATTTACTTCAGCTCCAATTTGTTTTATTTTACCAAGGGTAACAGGAGAAATTGGACCCAAAAAGTTGTTGTACAATTTGTCCTGAGTACGCTGATACCCCATATGTGGCAGTAAACCACTGTTTGGGCGCATGGGAGAGCTCGGAAGGGAAGGAGCGCTATTTGACTTTTCAATGCAAAATTGACAGGAATTGAGATGGGACGCCATGTTGCGTTTGGAGAGCCACTGATGTGCCTAAACATTGAAACCCCCCACAAGTGACACCATTTTGGAAAGTAGACCCCCTAAGGAACTTATCTGGATGTGTGGTGAGCACTTTGACCCACCAAGTGCTTCACAGAAGTTTATAATGCAGAACCGTAAAAATAAAAAATCATATTTTTTCACAAAAATTATATTTTTGCCCCCAATTTTTTATTTTTCTAAGGGTAAGAGAAGAAATTGGACCTCAAAAGTTGTTGTCCAATTTGTCCTGAGTACGCTGATACCCCATATGTGGCAGTAAACCACTGTTTGGGCGCATGGGAGAGCTCGGAAGGGAAGGAGCGCAGTTTGACTTTTCAATGCAAAATTGACAGAAATTGAGATGGGACGCCATGTTGCGTTTGGAGAGCCACTGATGTGCCTAAACATTGAAACCCCCCACAAGTGACACCATTTTGGAAAGTAGACCCCCTAAGGAACTTATCTAGATGTGTGGTGAGCACTTTGACCCACCAAGTGCTTCACAGAAGTTTATAATGCAGAACCGTAAAAATAAAAAATCATATTTTTTCACAAAAATTATATTTTTGCCCCCAATTTTTTATTTTTCCAAGGGTAAGAGAAGAAATTGGACCTCAAAAGTTGTTGTCCAATTTGTCCCGAGTACGCTGATACCCCATATGTGGCAGTAAACCACTGTTTGGGCGCATGGGAGAGCTCGGAAGGGAAGGAGCGCCGTTTGACTTTTCAATGCAAAATTGACAGGAATTGAGATGGGACGCCATGTTGCGTTTGGAGAGCCACTGATGTGCCTAAACATTGAAACCCCCCACAAGTGACACCATTTTGGAAAGTAGACCCCCTAAGGAACTTATCTGGATGTGTGGTGAGCACTTTGACCCACCAAGGGCTTCACAGAAGTTTATAATGCAGAGCCATAAAAATAAAACAAAATTTTTTTCCCACAAAAATTATTTTTTAGCCCCCAGTTTTGTATTTTCCCTAGGGTAACAGGAGAAATTGGACCCCAAAAGTTGTTGTCCAATTTGTCCTGAGTACGCTGATACCCCATATGTGGGGGGGAACCACCGTTTGGGCGCATGGGAGGGTTCGGAAGGGAAGGAGCGCCATTTGGAATGCAGACTTAGATGGAATGGTCTGCAGGCGTCACATTGCGTTTGCAGAGCCCCTAATGTACCTAAACAGTAGAAACCCCCCACAAGTGACACCATTTTGGAAAGTAGACCCCCTAAGGAACTCATCTTGATGTGTTGTGAGAGCTTTGAACCCCCAAGTATTTCACTACAGTTTATAACGCAGAGCCATGCAAATAAAAAATATTTTTTTTCCACAAAAATTATATTTTAGCCCCCAGTTTTGTATTTTTCCAAGGTTAGCAGGAGAAATTGGACCCTAAATGTTGTTGTCCAATTTGTCCTGAGTACGCTGATACCCGATATGTGGGGGGGAACCACCGTTTGGGCGCATGGGAGGGCTCGGAAGGGAAGGAGCATCATTTGGAATGCAGACTTAGATGGATTGGTCTGCAGGCGTCACATTGCGTTTGCAGAGCCCCTAATGTACCTAAACAGTAGAAACCCCCCACAAGTGACCCCATATTGGAAACTAGACCCCTCAATGAACTTATCTAGATGTGTTGTGAGAACTTTGAACCCCCAAGTGTTTCACTACAGTTTATAACGCAGAGCCGTGAAAATAAAAAATCTTTTTGTTTTCCCACAAAAATTATTTTTTAGCCCCCAGTTTTGTATTTTCCCAAGGGTAACAGGAGAAATTGGTCCACAAAAGTTGTTGTCCAATTTGTCCTGAGTACGCTGATACCCCATATGTTGGGGTAAACCCCTGTTTGGGCACACAGGAGAGCTCGGAAGGGAAGGAGCACTGTTTTACTTTTTCAACGCAGAATTGGCTGGAATTGAGATCGGACGCCATGTCGTGTTTGGAGAGCCCCTGATGTGCCGAAACAGTGGAAACCCCCCAATTATAACTGAAACCCTAATCTAAACACACCCCTAACCCTAATTCCAACGGTAACCCTAACCACACCTCTAACCCTGACACACCCCTAACCCTAATCCCAACCCTATTCCCAACTGTAAATGTAATCTAAACCCTAACCCTAACTTTAGCCCCAACCCTAACTGTAGCCCCAACCCTAACCCTAACCCTAGCCCTAACCCTAACCCTAGCCCTAACCCTAGCCCTAACCCTAGCCCTAACCCTAACCCTAGCCCTAACCCTAGCCCTAACCCTAGCCCTAGCCCTAACCCTAGCCCTAACCCTAGCCCTAACCCTAGCCCTAGCCCTAACCCTAGCCCTAACCCTAGCCCTAACCCTAGCCCTAGCCCTAACCCTAGCCCTAACCCTAGCCCTAATGGGAAAATGGAAATAAATACATTTTTTTTTATTTTTCCCTAACTAAGGGGGTGATGAAGGGGGGTTTGATTTACTTTTATAGTGAGTTTTTTAGCGGATTTTTATGATTGGCAGCCGTCACACACTGAAAGACCCTTTTTATTGCAAAAAATATTTTTTGCAATACCACATTTTGAGAGCTATAATTTTTCCATATTTTGGTCCACAGAGTCATGTGAGGTCTTGTTTTTTGCGGGACGAGTTGACGTTTTTATTGAAAACATTTTTGGGCACGTGACTTTTTTTATCGCTTTTTATTCCGATTTTTGTGAGGAAGAATGACCAAAAGCCAGCTATTCATGAATTTCTATTGGGGGAGGCGTTTATACCGTTCCGCGTTTGGTAAAATTGATAAATCAGTTTTATTCTTCGGGTCAGTACGATTACAGCGATACCTCATTTATATCATTTTTTTATGGTTTGGTGCTTTTATACGATAAAAACTATTTTACAGAAAAAATAATTATTTTTGCATCGCTTTATTCTCAGGACTATAACTTTTTTATTTTTTTGCTGATGATGCTGTATGGCGGCTCTTTTTTTGCGGGACAATATGACGCTTTCAGCGGTACCATGGTTATTTATATCTGTCCTTTTGATCACGTGTTATTCCACTTTTTGTTCGGCGGTATGATAATAAAGCGTTGTTTTTTGCCTCGTTTTTTTTTTTTTTTTCTTACGGTGTTTACTGAAGGGGTTAACTAGTGGGACAGTTTTATAGGTCGGGTCGTTACGGACGCGGCGATACTAAATATGTGTACTTTTATTGGTTTTTTTTTTTTATTTAGATGAAGAAATGTATTTATGGGAATAATATTTTTTTTTTTTTTTCATTATTTTGGAATATTTTTTTTAATTTTTTTTACACATTTGGAAAAATTTTTTTTTACTTTTTTACTTTGTCCCAGGGGGGGACATCACAGATCAGTGATCTGACAGTTTGCACAGCACTCTGTCAGATCACTGATCTGACATGCAGCGCTGCAGGCTTCACAGTGCCTGCTCTGAGCAGGCTCTGTGAAGCCACCTCCCTCCCTGCAGGACCCGGATCCGCGGCCATCTTGGATCCGGGGCTGGAGGGAGCAGGGAGGGAGGTGAGACCCTCGCAGCAACGCGATCACATCGCGTTGCTCCGGGGGTCTCAGGGAAGCCCGCAGGGAGCCCCCTCCCTGCGCGGTGCTTCCCTGCACCGCCGGCACATCGCGATCATCTTTGATCGCGGTGTGCCAGGGGTTAATGTGCCGGGGGCGGTCCGTGACCGCTCCTGGCACATAGTGCCGGATGTCAGCTGCGATAAGCAGCTGACACCCGGCCGCGATCGGCCGCGCTCCCCCCGTGAGCGCGGCCGATCGGCTATGACGTACTATCCCGTCCAGGGTCAGATAAGCCCAGGGCACCTCGACGGGATAGTACGTCTAAGGTCACAGAGGGGTTAAAATCAAGTGCCAATAACAGAGGGCTCTCATGTTATCCAGTATCTTATTACCGGGTATTAATGCTGTACTCACTGCTACACTAAAGAATACGATCATTCAAATAGCTATTATCCAGCTAAATGGTCTGGGTTTCCAATAATTGCGCCTTTTGTCTTTAACCCCTTTCTGACATCGGACGTACTATCCCGTCGAGGTGGGGTGGGCCCCCATGACCACGGACGGGATAGTACGTCCAGCGCGATCGGCGGCGCTCACGGGGGGAGCGCAGCCGATCGCGGCCGGGTGTCAGCTGCCTATCGCAGCTGACATCCGGCACTATGTGCCAGGAGGCACACCGCGATCAAAGATGATCGCGATGTGCCGGCGGTGCAGGGAAGCATCGCGCAGGGAGGGGGCTCCCTGCGGGCTTCCCTGAGCCCCCCGCAGCAACGCGATGTGATCGCGTTGCTGCGAGGGTCTTACCTCCCTCCCTGCTTGTTCCAGGCCCGGATCCAAGATGGCCGCGGATCCGGGTCCTGCAGGGAGGGAGGTGGCTTCACAGTGCCTGCTCAGAGCAGGCACTGTGAAGCCTGCAGTCCTGTAAGTGAGATCAGTGATCTGACAGAGTGCTGTGCACACTGTCAGATCACTGATCTGTGATGTCCCCCCCTGGGACAAAGTAAAAAAGTTAAAAAAAAATTTTCAAAATGTGTAAAAAAAAATAAAAAAAATATTCCTAAATAATGAAAAAAAATATATATTATTCCCATAAATACATTTCTTTATCTAAATAAATTAAAAAAAACAATAAAAGTACATATATTTAGTATCGCCGCGTCCGTAACGGCCCGACCTATAAAACTGGCCCACTAGTTAACCCCTTCAGTAAACACCGTAAGAAAAAAAAAAAAAAAAAAAAACGAGGCAAAAAACGACGCTTTATTATCATACCGCCGAACAAAAAGTGGAATAACACGCGATCAAAAGGACAGATATAAATAACCATGGTACCGCTGAAAGTGACATCTTGTCCCGCAAAAAACGAGCCGCCATACAGCATCATCAGCAAAAAAATAAAAAAGTTATAGTCCTGAGAATAAAGCAATGCCAAAATAATTATTTTTTTCTATAAAATAGTTTTTATCGTATAAAAGCGCCAAAACATAAAAAAATGATATAAATGAGGTGTCGCTGTAATCGTACTGACCCGAAGAATAAAACTGCTTTATCAATTTTACCAAAAGCGGAACGGTATAAACGCCTCCCCCAAAAGAAATTCATGAATAGCTGGTTTTTGGTCATTCTGTCTCACAAAAATCGAAATAAAAAGCGATCAAAAAATGTCACGTGCCCGAAAATGTTACCAATAAAAACGTCAACTCGTCCCGCAAAAAACAAGACCTCACATGACTCTGTGGACCAAAATATGGAAAAATTATAGCTCTCAAAATGTGGTAACGCAAACAATATTTTTTGCAATAAAAAGCGTCTTTCAGTGTGTGACGGCTGCCAATCATAAAAATCCGCTAAAAAACCCACTATAAAAGTAAATCAAACCCCCCTTCATCACCCCCTTAGTTAGGGAAAAATTAAAAAAATGTATTTATTTCCATTTTCCCATTAGGGCTAGGGCTAGGGTTAGGGCTAGGGTTAGGGCTAGGGTTAGGGTTAGGGCTAGGGTTAGGGCTAGGGTTAGGGCTAGGGTTAGGGCTAGGGTTAGAGCTAGGGTTAGGGCTAGGGTTAGGGCTAGGGCTACAGTTTGGGTTGGGGCTAAAGTTACAGTTAGGGTTTAGATTACATTTACAGTTGGGAATAGGGTTGGGATTAGGGTTAGGGGTGTGTCAGGGTTAGAGGTGTGGTTAGGGTTACCGTTGGAATTAGGGTTAGGGGAGTGTTTGGATTAGGGTTTCAGTTATAATTGGGGGGGTTTCCACTGTTTAGGCACATCAGGGGCTCTCCAAAAGCGACATGGCGTCCGATCTCAATTCCAGCCAATTCTGCGGTGAAAAAGTAAAACAGTGCTTCTTCCCTTCCGAGCTCGCCCGTGTGCCCAAACAGGGGTTTACCCCAATATATGGGGTATCAGCGTACTCAGGACAAATAGTACAACAACTGTTGGGGTCCAATTTCTCCTGTTACCCTTGGGAAAATACAAAACTGGGGGCTAAAAAATAATTTTTGTGGGAAAAATAAGATTTTTATTTTTACGGCTCTGCGTTATAAACTGTAGTGAAACACTTGGGGGTTCAAAGTTCTCACAACACATCTAGATAAGTTCCCTGGGGGGTCAAGTTTCCAATATGGGGTCACTTGTGGGGGGTTTCTACTGTTTAGGTACATTAGGGGTTCTGCAAACGCAATGTGACGCCTGCAGACCATTCCATCTAAGTCTGCATTCCAAATGGCACTCCTTCCCTTCCGAGCCCTCCCATGCGCCCAAACGGTGGTTCCCCCCAACATATGGGGTATCAGCGTACTCAGGACAAATTGGACAACAACTTTTGGGGTCGAATTTCTCCTCTTACCCTCGGGAAAATACAAAACTGGGGGCTAAAAAATAATTTTGGGGGGAAAGATTTTTTTTTTAAATTTTCACGGCTCTGCGTTACAAACTGTAGTGAAACACTTGGGGGTTCAAAGCTCTCACAACACATCTAGATGAGTTCCTTAGGGGGTCTAGTTTCCAAAATGGTGTCACTTGTGGGGGGTTTCTACTGTTTAGGTACATTAGGGGTTCTGCAAACGCAATGTGACGCCTGCAGACCATTCCATCTAAGTCTGCATTCCAAATGGAGCTCCTTCCCTTCCGAGCCCTCCCATGCGCCCAAACAGTGGTTCCCACCCACATATGGGGAATCAGCGCACTTAGGACAAATTGGACAACAAATTTTGGGGTCCAATTTCTCCTGTTACCCTCGGGAAAATACAAAACTGGGGGCTAAAAAATAATTTTTGTGGGAAAAAAATTTTTGTTTTATTTTTACGGCTCTCCATTATAAACTTCTGTGAAGCCCTTGGTGGGTCAAAGCGCTCACCACACATCTAGATAAGTTCCTTAGGCGGTCTACTTTCCAAAATGGTGTCATTTGTGGGGGGTTTCTACTGTTTAGGTACATTAGGGGCTCTGCAAACGCAATGTGACACCTGCAGACCATTCCATCTAAGTCTGCATTCAAATGGCACTCCTTCCCTTCCGAGCCCTCCCATGCGCCCAAACAGTGGTTTCCCCCCACATATGGGGTATCAGCGCACTCAGGACAAATTGGACAACAAATTTTGGGGTCCAATGTCTCCTGTTACCCTCGGGAAAATACAAAACTGGGGGCTAAAAAATAATTTTTGTGGGAAAAAATTTTTGTTTTATTTTTACGGCTCTCCATTATAAACTTCTGTGAAGCCCTTGGTGGGTCAAAGCGCTCACCACACATCTAGATAAGTTCCTTAGGGGGTCTACTTTCCAAAATGGTGTCACTTGTGAGGGGTTTCTACTATTTAGGTACATTAGGGGCTCTGCAAACGCAACATGGCGTCTCATCTCAATTCCTGTCAATTTTGCATTGAAAAGTCAAACGGCGCTCCTTCCTTTCCGAGCTCTCCCATCCGCCCAAACAGTGGTTTACCCCCACATATGGGGTATCAGCGTACTCGGGACAAATTGTACAACAACTTTTGGGGTCCAATTTCTTCTCTTACCCTTGGAAAAATAAAAAATTGGGGGCGAAAAGATAATTTTTGTGAAAAAATATGATTTTTTATTTTTACGGTTCTGCATTATAAACTTCTGTGAAGCACTGGGTGGGTCAAAGTGCTCACCACACCTCTAGATAAGTTCCTTAGGGGTCTACTTTCCAAAATGGTGTCACTTGTGGGGGGTTTCAATGTTTAGGCACATCAGTGGCTCTCCAAATGCAACATGGCGTCCCATCTCAATTCCTGTCAATTTTGCATTGAAAAGTCAAACGGCGCTCCTTCCCTTCCGAGCTCTCTCATCCGCCCACACAGTGGTTTACACCCACGTATGGGGTATCAGCGTACTCAGGACAAATTGTACAACAACTTTTGGGGTCCAATTTCTTCTCTTACCCTTGGAAAAATAAAAAATTGGGGGCGAAAAGATAATTTGTGAAAAAATATGATTTTTTATTTTTACGGTTCTACATTATAAACTTCTGTGAAGCACTTGGTGGGTCAAAGAGCTCACCACACCTCTAGATAAGTTCCTTAAGGGGTCTACTTTCCAAAATGGTGTCACTTGTGGGGGGTTTCAATGTTTAGGCACATCAGGGGCTCTCCAAACGAAACATGGCGTCCCATCTCAATTCCAGTCAATTTTGCATTGAGAAGTCAAATGGCGCTCCTTCGCTTCCGAGCTCTGCCATGCGCCCAAACAATGGTTTACCCCCACATGTGGGGTATTGGCGTACTCAGGACAAATTGTACAACAATGTTTGGGGTCCATTTTCTCCTGTTACCCTTGGTAAAATAAAACAAATTGGAGCTGAATTAAATTTTTTTGTGAAAAAAAGTTAAATGTTCATTTTTATTTAAACATTCAAAAAATTCCTGTGAAGCACCAGAAGGGTTAATAAACTTCTTGAATGTGGTTTTGAGCACCTTGAGGGGTGTAGATTTTTAGAATGGTGTCACACTTTGGTATTTTCTATCATATAGAGCCCTCAAAATGACTTCAAATGAGATGTGGTCCCTAAAAAAAAATGGTGTTGTAGAAATGAGAAATTGCTGGTCAACTTTTCACCCTTATAACTCCCTAACAAAAAAAAATTTTGGTTCCAAAATTGTGCTGATGTAAAGTAGACATGTGGGAAATGTTACTTATTAAGTATTTTGTGTGACGTATCTCTGTGATTTAATTGCATAAAAATTCAAAGTTGGAAAATTGCGAAATTTTCATAATTTTCGCCAAATTTCCGTTTTTTTCACAAATAGACGCAGGTACTATCAAAGAATTTTTACCATTGTCATGAAGTACAATATGTCACGAGAAAAAATGTCAGATTCACTGGGATCCGTTGAAGCGTTCCAGAATTATAACCTCATAAAGTGACAGTGGTCAGAATTGTAAAAATTAGCCCGGTCATTAACGTGCAAACCACCCTTGGGGGTAAAGGGGTTAAAGATGAATCCTACTCAAAAGATACATATAATCCTTCTTAGGGCAGTTTCACATTTGCAGCTTATCATCCGCACAGATTCGCATGCATCATGCGTACCTATCTTTATCATGGCATACGCAGCGACATGCGTTTGCATGCATTCGCATTTTTTGAGGCATCATCAGCATGCGGATTACTGCGGATGGAGTGTGTCAAAACAACGCATTACTGTCTATGGGAAGGCAAATGTACGCAAGGACATGCGTTCGATACGCATGCGCACTTCATAATGAGAAGGTCCAGGAAATGGTTTCAGCCACTCCCAAAACAAATGTATATAAAAAGAGGGTGTGGGCACTGCAAGGCCATTACTATATGGACTCTGGACGAGAGCACACTGGCTATGTAAGTATAGAACCTTTGAAAATGTCTCTCTCACTGCAGTATGGACTTTGTACTAATTTTTTTGTCTTTTTAGACTGGTCGACTCTGGTGCTGTGGTTCTCTCCTGGTGCAACGGTTGTCTCCTGGTGCAGCGGTTCTCTCCTGGTTCTGCAGGTGTCTGCTGGTGCTGTTGGCTGTCCTGGTGAGGACAACACAGTCTACGTAAGTATAGAACGTTAGAAAATGTCTGTCTCCCTGCTTTTTCTGTTACTTGTAGACTGGTCGACTCTGCCGGTGCTGCGGTTGTCTCCTGATGCTGCGGTTGTCTCCTGGTGCTGTGGTTGTCTCCTGGTGCTGCCGCCTGTCCCTGGCCTGTGCTGACTGATGTGCTGTTCGACTACTGCCTGTAATGTAAGTATTGGTGTCCATTTTTTTTTTGCCAACATATTGTTTGGCTCTTAACAACTTTAATTTTTCTTCTCTGTTCTTTTCTCCAGTGTTTCACTTGACTGCTGCCAGCTATTACAAGATGTCCTCCACTGAAGCTTCCAAAGGCGGACATGACGCTGATTATGTAATCACATTTGATTACTGATTGGTATGTATTGACTGGCAATACTATACATGTGGTAAATCATGTATTTTCTTTACAGGTACCTTCCAGTGGGGATGAGCTGGAGTAGTCAAGTGAAAATGAAGCTTCCAGAGGTCGGGCCTGTGTGTCTCAGGAGGAAAGACTGGGTGTAAGTAGTCTTTTCAGCAGAGCTGTAATAGAATTTGTTTTCAGTTTTACTTAAAATTTATTTTTGTTCTATTTGATCTATAGGTTCCACAATGGGAAGAAGCCAATCAAGATATTGACAATGAGAAACTCATCAGCCTTGTCCAAGAGCGAGTACCGTTGTGGGACACCCTTGACCATTGTGCCAGCACTCCAACAATGTGGTGATTTGACTGAGTCGCCTGCCTGGGCCGTGGGGTACTCAGTACCGAGTCTGGTACTTAAAGGGGATGTCACGGTGGCTGCGACACGGTCCGTGGCCCTGGGCGCCCAATTAAAAGGGTAAAAGTCTGTCAAATCTCACAAGTCCACTCTGTTACAGGCTGTGGGTCCTCTCTTGCAGAAAACAGCACAAAGTTCTCTCTGCAGCAGCTTCAGCTCACACAGGCTGTTCAGGCTCCACCTCCACCCTCTGCACAGTCCAGCTCATTCACACAGCCTCTTGCAGGGGAGAAGCAGAACATTCCATCACACCAGACAAGGGGGTGCAGTCTCTTAAAGTGACAGCATGTTCCTTACTGTCCATAACAGCACCCTCTTACAAAAGCGATGCCACTGTGACTCCATGACCCTGGGGCATCACATGATGACTCTGGGAATAAGTGGCAACATCGCTGCTGGCTGATTGGGACCATGCTACGCCACGCGCTAGAAATGATTTTGGTAAGTATTGCAATTTGGTCTGACGTGGCAGTGAAAATGTTAATGTATTTTTTTTCTTATTAATTTTTTCCTTTTTTTTCCAATCACAGTGAAGAGAATCAAAATCCGGTGGCGTTCGATGAAGGACCGCTTCAACAAGGACATGAGAGAGGAGAATCAGGCTAAAAGTGGTGCTGCACCAAGGTTACGAGAATACAAATCCACAAGAACCTTGCTTTCCTGAGGCCTGCTTTCCTGAGGCCTGCACTTCCTCAGCAAACGTAACTATATATATTCAGACGAAAGAAAATAATGAAGAGCACTCACCGTCCTTAAAATTCCAATCCTTTATTATGACTTCCTCTCTTGCAGAAAGCAGCACAAAGTTATATCTGCAGCTGCTTCAGCTCACACAGGCTGCTCAGGCTTCACCCCCACCCTCTGCACAGTCCAGCTCATGCACACAGCCTCTTGCAGGGGAGAAGCAGAACATTCCATCACACCAGACAAGGGGGTGCAGTCTCTTAAAGTGACAGCATGTTCCTTACTGTCCATAACAGCACCACCCTCTTACATGCCTCCCTTCTTAATGATGGTCATCCTTGGCCATCACAGCCTCAAGGTCAAAGTGTAATGAAGGAACGTGTAATGCAGAAACAGCACCTATAGAGGAGGCGACAAAGTTGGAAAAACAGACAGAGCATACTGTTCTACATATCGGACTGGTGGAACCCCTGCATTAGACCTCTGGGATCTCCAGAGCTCTTGGCTGTCAGGCAAAGCTTGACTATCTTCCAGAGGAACACTTGCTGCAGGAGGACCCCCTACTGTGTCAGGGACGGTCCACCACTCGTCATCAATTTCACTATCAGGCATGACAGATTCAGGAAGTGGAGTAGTGCCTTCAGGCAACAATGGCGTAGAACAGATCTCAGACCGGCAGGGTCACAGCATATTTCTGTGAAGTACTCTAGGGGCAGACGCCCCACTCTCAATCTACACCTTGTAGACGGATTGAAAGCAAGGCAAACACAACAGGCAATAATACGAATGTCTAATCATGTTATCATTGGGAAACGTCCCATATAGTGAGCCTGTAACTAAAAAAGGGTGGGACACACTAATGCTCGCATAAAGCTAAACCACTAAACAGGAAATAGTGCCATAGTCCAAGTATATAGAAATTCATAGAAAATTGTATTCAATAAATATAAGACAAAGAATTGGGGGATATGTGGCAACACACAGCATCGAAACAAGGAGCACAGTAGCAATCCCCATGTATAAACACGGTATATAATGGCACATAAAGCACATAGGGCTTAGTGTACAGAGAGTTCCACATCCGTAGTAGTGTAGCAATGTCACATTTTAGGTTAGGAACATGCTGTGTACAGATAGAAATGTAAACATACCAGTGATACTCAAGGGATTGCGCTGGCTCCAAACCCACCCCGCGTCAGGGTGGGTTTGGAGCCGGCGCGATCCCCTGATTGTAATCAGCGGCCCCACGTGACCGCTCATACAGTACAAGGTGCGGCCAGGACATTTTTTCTTCTTCCCGCTGCAGCCTAGAGAAAAATTTGGCGCGAAGGTGTCCGGCGCTAGCAGTCTCGCCGTAGATGTCTTCCAAGAACTTCACTAGCTTCTTCAGGGTTCTGCGGGTGAGTTCTGGTTGTAGGCAGACGTTTCTACGGGCTTCTCCCTCTAGGACAGTTAAAGCAATGTCCGCTTCAAGGTCTGGGCTGATGTTATAAATCTTCTTGCTTTGCAGCTGGGACAGACAGTGGCATATTATTGCTGTCAAACTCTGGTAGCACGCTAAATATAGTGCCCATAGGGAGTGTCCTTGCAGGGGTTCCACCAATGCCCACAGCATCTCCATTAACATTAGCATTCCCGCCGTTGCTGTCTCCTGCCTCCATTTTGGTGACAGTTCCCTGCTTGCAGGGCTACTTGAAGCGATGGCCGGGGGACCACCACGGTGCAGGAAGACTACCGTACACAAGATGAGGTGCAAACAACAAAGGGTAGATTTATTGGAAGGCAAGGAATCAAGTGGATGAGGAAGATGCAAACAGGGGTATGCAATGGTAAAACATAATTTACAAGAGTTATATTCTTTAGCTTTTCCGTAAAATAGCACACTGCTCCAACTGTTACAGAATCAACATACGTCACACAAGTAAATGCAAACAATAAACAAATAATGATGCTACTCTGTATATATCCTACCTGGCCTTTACTAAGCCGGCATGACGGCTGCCGTGTTCTGACTATTGAAGCCTATACTAGGCCCTGACACTTGCACAAAACAGGAACAAACTCACGGTGATGTTGGGGACTCAGATCCAGTCCCGGGGGGCCCCCAACAGTCCAATATGGTGGTGCGCATGGCTTTCTGCCAGCTCCGTGAAGCATGGTCTGATTTTTGCTTCTGGGTCCTGGAGGTGCTCCTGGAAACTGTAAATCCCTTTCTCTGTATTTTCGTGGCTTCTCAAACTCACACAGGACAGCCACTATCGCTGCACCCGTAAAAGTCTGTCAAATCTCACAAGTCCACTCTGTTACAGGCTGTGGGTCCTCTCTTGCAGAAAACAGCACAAAGTTCTCTCTGCAGCAGCTTCAGCTCACACAGGCTGTTCAGTCTCCACCTCCACCCTCTGCACAGTCCAGCTCATTCACACAGCCTCTTGCAGGGGAGAAGCAGAACATTCCATCACACCAGACAAGGGGGTGCAGTCTCTTAAAGTGACAGCATGTTCCTTACTGTCCATAACAGCACCCTCTTACAAAAGCGATGCCACTGTGACTCCATGACCCTGGGGCGTCACACGATGACTCTGGGAATAAGTGGCAACATCGCTGCTGGCTGATTGGGACCATGCTACGCCACGCGCTAGAAATGATTTTGGTAAGTATTGCAATTTGGTCTGATGTGGCAGTGAAAATGTTAATACTTTTTTTCTAATTAAATTTTTCCTTTTTTTTCTCATCACAGTGAAGAGAATCAAAATCTGGTGGCGTTCGATGAAGGACCGCTTCAACAAGGACATGAGAGAGGAGAATCAGGCTAAAAGTGGTGCTGCACCAAGGTTACGAAAATCCAAATCCACAAGAACCTTGCTTTCCTGAGGCCTGCGCTTGCTCAGCAAACGTAACTATATATATCCAGACGAAAGAGAATAATGAAGAGCACTCACCGTCCTTAAAATTCCAATCCTTTATTATGACATACGAGTCAGTAGCAGGGAAACAAGGGAGAACGTGAACTGCAAATGTTCACGTATATAACGTACTAGGTACTAGCTGTACTACCCGGCTTCGCCCCGGGTTAATAACTGCTGTTAGCAAAATAGAATGTGTTAACAAAAATTTATTCTGCACACAAAAACCACAACACAAATAGATAGAAATGTAATTATTAAAAGGCTAAAACTAAGCTAATAGAAGCATTTCACAACATATATTTTAACACCAGATATATTCCACACAGATTTAACTAAATTTGCCAAGTAATGTGAAGTAATCTTCTACTACTTATTCGAGAGCCTTTGTAAACATGTCTGCAAGCCTCGCTTCCCTCTTCTCAGAAAGTTAGTTGGCTCTTGAGGAAGCAGCTCTTGTTTTCATGTCTGCAAGCCTCGCTTCCCTCTCCTCAGAAAGTTCATTGGTTCTTGAGGAAGCAGCTCTTGTTTTCATGTCTGCAAGCCTCGCTTTGCTCTCCTCAGAAAGTTCATTGGCCCTTGAGGAAGCAGCTCTTGTTCTCTTGTCTGCAAACCTCGATTCCCTCTAGTCAGAAAGTTCTGCTGTTCTCATGTGTGTCAGTCTTGTTTCTCGGTCTTCACGTTTTTGATTGTCCCGTAATGCAGCTTTTCTTTTCGCATCAGCTGACATTCATGCCATGGAATTCTTCTTCTTTATGAGTAATTATTGTGGTAAAAATAGTCTGTAACTGGCAGTTTCTATATCCTCTCACATAGAGGTAATGTGACTGACATCAGCCTTTCCACCAACTGACTACTTTCCACTTTCCACGAACTGACATGCTATTACCTCACACAAGCTTTGTTATACTGAGAATGTCCTTTTTTGCCTATATTAACAAATCAGAGCTCAGATTAATTAACTGTAGCAAATTAGAAGCTGAGCTGTGATTGGTTGCTATTGGCAGCCTAATAAATCCCCAGCCAACAGGATGCCCTCCCCCTGGCAGTATATATTAGCTCACACATAAACATAATAGACAGGTCATGTGACTGACAGCTGCCGTATTTCCTATATGGTACATTTGTTGCTCTTGTAGTTTGTCTGCTTATTAATCAGATTTTTATTTTTGAAGGATTATACCAGACTTGTGTTTCATGTATCAAGTTGTGTGTGTTGAGTTGCGTGTGGCGACATGCATGTAGCGACTTTTGTGAGATGAGTTTTGTGTGGCGACATGTGTGTAGCAACTTTTTGTGTGTCAAGTTGCATGTGACAGGTAGTGTAGCAAGTTGTGTGCAGCAAGTTTGGCGCATGGCGAGTTTTGTGCATGGCGAGTTTTATGTGTGGTGCGTTTTGAGTATGTGCAAGTTTTGTGTGAGGCAACTTTTGCATGTGTTGCAACTTTTGTGCATGTGGCAATTTTTCCGCGTGTGCAAGTTTTGCGTGTGGCGAGTTTTCCATGAGGTGAGTTTTGCACATGTGGCAAGTTTTGCGTGAGCTTAGTTTTGCATGTGGCGAATTTTGCACGTGGCGAGTTTTGAGTGGCGATTTTTGTGTTTTGACTTTTATGTGGCGAGGTTGGTGTATGTGTGGTGAAATGTGTGCTGAGGGTGGTATATGTGTTCAAGCACGTAGTAGTGTGTGGCGCATTTTGTGTGTGTGTTAATATCCCCGTGTGTGGTGAGTATCCCATGTCGGGGCCCCACCTTAGCAACTGTACGGTATATACTCTTTGGCACATCGCTCTCATTCTTTAAGTCCCCCTTGTTCACATCTGGCAGTTGTCAATTTTCCTCCCAACACTTTTCCTTTCACTTTTTCCCCATTATGTAGATAGGGGCAAAATTGTTTCGTGAATTGGAACGCCTCACAACATATCCAATGACGCTCTCGGTTCCCAGACGTGTGACTGTGCAAACTTTTGTGGCTGTAGCTGCGATGGTGCAGATGCCAATCCCAGACATACACACATACACACACACACACACACACACACATTCAGCTTTATATATTAGATATATTTTTTTTTTTAAATGTTTGATTTTCTTTTCCACACAGAACCTGGAGCAGCACAACACAGCACAATATGTAAATACATGTTTTTACCAATATGTTTTTTTTTCTTTTCCACACAGAACCTGGTGCAGCATAACACAATCTGGATCATCCTCTGTTGAAGCGACCCCTCATCGACCAGCCACCGAACCGCAGTCCCAATCATCCACCAGCGATGGAGCAACCTGGCAGGCTTCACAGGCTGGGGAAAAGGCAGCCAGTCCATCTAGTTTTCCCCTCTTCCAGCCCTCTTCCTCTGCTGGGTCTTCTCGTCAGCAGCAGAGGGCCTGGGAGAGGATATGCATGCCCGAGTTTATCCACTTAAGCTCGGTCTTCCAGGATGGAAATAGGGTGCTTGGTGATAGACTGAAGAGTGGGTTCACCCATGTGAACACACTTTTACAGGATGTCAACAAACACCTCGACCGCCTGAAAGCCGACTTGGAGAGACCAGCGCAACATTTTTTTCAGCCTTTGAGCGGAGCGTGTCAGAAAATCTTACGCCTCAACTCCAGCTGGACGTCATGCAGTCCTGCCAGGCTGCTTATAGCTACGCATTTCAGCAACAGCAGTCCCAAAGCTTCAATCTACAGGCTGGAGGATATTATCAGCAGATGATCATCTTTCCAACTTCCACAGCACCGAACTCTCCTCCTCTACCACCACCGCCTCCAGTTCACCAATCCACCACGCTGCCGAATCCAGCACTCCTTCCCACTCCTGCACCCCTGCACACTCCAGCACCCATGCCCACTCCAGCACCCCTGTCAGCACCCTTGCCAACTCTAGCACCATGGCCAATGACTTTGACAGAGGCAACCACTCCCACTGGGCCAACAAAAAAGAGGACCAAAAGGCATCATCTTAGGACCAGGACAAAGACCCGGAGCCCGAAATCCCTCCCAAAATTGGACCCACCACCTCCACCCTCACCTACAAATGTTTCACAATCTTGCTTCCCCAATGTGTCCACTTCCATCACTGATCCAATCCTTCAATTTGTTTCCCCTTCCCCTGTAACCCCTTCCTCAACTACCACCCAATCCTCACAGCTCCAAACCTCCACGGTGCACCCCATTTCACCCTCTGATACACCCTGACCGTAAACCCAATCACCACCCCGAACCTTACCATCCTTTTTTTTGTTATTATTGTAAATAAAATTTGTATTTTTTTCCACAATATCTTGTGTTTTCTTTGATTTTTGCGCTGCCGCTGCAAACACGTGCCGTGTATACTCGAGTATAAGCCGAGATTTTCAGCCCATTTTTTTAGGCTGAAAGTGCCCTTCTCGGCTTATACTAGAATCATTATCCCAGGGGGTCGAGCGGCAAGAGTGGCGGCAGTAACATCATACTCACCCCTCCCGATGCGGTCTCTGCTTCTCAGATGGTCTCGACGCCGGCAGCTCTTCCTGTGTTCAGCCGTCACGTGGTACCGCTCATTAAAGTAATGAATATGTACGCGACTCCACTCCCATAGGTGTGTAGCGCATATTCATTACTTTAGTGAGCGGTACCATGTGACCGCTTAGCACTGGAAGGAGCTGCAGACCCCGGGATGAATCAGGGAAGTGCAAACACCGCGCCAGGAGGGTGAGTATACCGGGGGAGGTTGAGCCATGTGATATTCACCTGTCCCAGTTCCACAGGCGCACTGTGTCTTCCGCGTCCTCTGGCTGTGATGTTCAGGTCAGAGGGTGTGATGACGTGTTTAGTTCGTGCCCTCTGCCTGAACAGTCACTGCAGAGACTCGGAAGACACAACGCCGCACGGCGGTGGAACGGGGACAGGTGAATATCTCAAGTGCCGGGGGCCTGAGCCAGCAGCGACTCCGGCATGATTATGTCATTTTTTTTTATTGTAGCAGCAGCATACGGGGCATATTATTCTATGGAGCATCTTATGGGGCATATTATTCTATGGAGCATCTTATGGGGCATATTATTCTATGGAGCATCTTATGGGGCCATCAACCTTTATGGAGCAGCATATGGGGCATATTATTTTATGGAACATCGTATGGGGCCATCATTAACCTTTTATGCAGCATTATATGGGGCATATTTTAATATGGAGCATCTTATGGGGCCATTATTAACCTTTGTGCAGCATAATGTGGGGCATATTTTTGTATGGAGCATCTTATGGGGCCCATCAAGAACTTTATGGAGCATTATATGTGGCGTATTTTGTATGGAGCATCTTATGGGGCCCATGATGAACTGTATGGAGCATTTTATGGGACATATTTTTGTATGGAGAATCTTATGGGGCCATCATTAACCTTTATGCAGCATTATATGGGGCGTATTTTTATATGGAGCATCTTATGGAGTTCATCATGAACTTTATGGAGCACCTTATGGGTCCCATCATGAACTTTATGGAGCATTATATGAGGTGTATTTTGTATGGAGCATCTTATGGAGCTCCTGATTCAATATGGATATTCAAAAACATTTAACCTACTGATGTCTCAATGAATTTTACTTTTATTGGTGTCTATTTTTATTTTTGAAATTTACCAGTAGCTGCTGCATTTCCCACCCTAGGCTTATACTTGAGGCAATAAGTTTTCCCAGTTTTTTGTGGCAAAATTAGGGGTCTCGGCTTATACTCAGGTCGGCTTATACTCGAGTATATACTGTACATGTGTCTATTGTATTTTTGAGTGAACTTATAAGTTTTAATGGAACATTTTAGTATAACAGGTTCATTTGAATAGAACAGGTAAATTTTAATATAACAGGTACATTTTAAAATTACATGTACATTTTAGCATAACATGTACATTTTAACATAACATGTACAATATCAATTTACAGATACATTTTAAAATTACAGGTAAATTTAACTTAGCTGCTTAAACCATTCGGTCTTGCCATTCCACACGTCCATTATGAGACACAAAGTAAGCAGCAAACTTATCTCTAATCTGGGCAACTTCCACAGTAGTCCTCAGAGGGTGACTTTGGTAATCATGCAATGTAACAGGTTCCTCAGTTTCTAAGTTGGGCCGCTCTTTTGCCATGATGTAGTTGTTTAGAAGAACATATGCTTTCACAACCTTATCAGTAGTTTCAATTTTTAGATTAATAGATGTTCCCAAAATGCGCCATTTACATAAAAAACAATCCAAAGGCACACTCCACAGTTCTTCGTGTCCTTGTCAGTTGGTACTTGTAAAAAAATTTTTGTGTGATTTAAGTCCCGACTTGAATAAGGTTTTAGGAGGTTGGCACAAATTTGGAAGGTCTCATCCCCAACCACAACAAATGGCATTGGTGGTCCTTCATTGTTGGAAAGAGGTTGTGGCTGTGGGAAATTAAAATAATTACCATACAATCGATGGCCCATATCCAAGTCTTTGAAAGTTTGTGAGTCATTTCCTTGTCCAAATGAGCCAATGTCTACGGCGACAAATCTACACTCAGCATCGGCAATCGCCATTAGAAGAATGGAATAGTATTTTTTATAATTGAAGTACTCAGTTCTACTACCGGAAGGTTTCATAATCCTAATGTGTTTGCCATCCACAGCCCCCAAGCAGTTAGGAAAATTAACAGCCCCCAAGCAGTTAGAAAAATTACACATTTCCTGGAATTTGGCAGCATTTTGCAACCAAATTTCAGTTGTGGGTTGGGGGAGGAATTCTAGATGCAGAACTTCACCTAAAGCACGGCAGGTGTCTCCAATAATCCCAGACAGACAGTATGGAGACTCCAATCCTGATTTGAAAATGGAGGGATGATATGTATCTCCAGTAGCCAGGAATCTGTGGAACAGAAAATGAGAAAAAAAATTAAAAAAAAAAAAAAAAAAAGGCTTTTGGGAAAAAAATCAGTACATGGCTTTTATTACAGTAATACAAATGACAGGTGTTTGTTTTTCAAAATTACGTTCCTCAGGGTGGAATTGCTCGACGGAGCTGTGTGTCCTGCCTGGCGATTGATCCTTGGACACGTTGCAACAAAGCTCTATTCTGTCATCCTCGTATAGTCTAAAAACTTCTCTGGGTTTTGCCGCAGCTCTGTGTACAAGAGTGGTATGCTCCACGGCTCTCTCGGAGTTCAAGGATGGATTGTTGCCAATAGCGAGGACAAAGTCTTCTCCGTCGTTCACTTCTTCTTTGTTCTTGACAAGCAAAAGCAAAGGCATCAGCCAATTTCAATTGTAAATCCAGATCTTCATAGAAGCTGTCCATGTCAAGATCCATCTTGCAGCTTGGTACAGCAGCCAAAGACTATGGTTTCATCAGTACAGTGTGCCTATATATATATAAAAATTCCATGAGACACGCCCATTGGGTGTCTGATGTCAATGAAAGCTACTGGAAAACACTGGAAACATCGAACGCATGAGCATAAACAACGCAAACGCATGCAAAAACGCATGCAAGCGCATGCACATGCAGCGTTTTTTTGGTGTCGTGCGTAAGATGATGCGGATCAAAAACGCTGCGTAAGCATGCGTTTGCAAGCATTTTTGCATGCGTTTGCGCATGCAGATGATACGCTGCACACAAATACGCAAATGTGAACTTACCCTTACTTGTACAAATGTAAGAAAAAAGAAAGTCTGGTCTGATCTTTTTAGTTAGGTTGCTATAAGGGCAGCACTTCTCTTGCAACAAGGAGGGGGTAAGGTCAGGGGACTACATAAAAATCATGGGGCCCCATAGGAGAAGTCCTAATTGGGCCACCTGTCCATCTTCCATCAAAAAAATGTTTGATGGGGTCATAGAAGAGCACACCTTGCATCTTTGCAGCCCTTACTAAATAATTTTGCTCCTATTGAAGCCCCTTAGTTTTCCCACACATTAAGATTCCTCTTTCATGGCCCCCATAATGTGCTATGCCAGGAAAAGTTTCCCCAAACACAGTACGATACCCTCATAGTGAATTCCTCCACAATACCCTCCACAGGCACAGTATGATGACCCTACAGTACCCCCCCACAAAGTATGAAAACCCCAAAGAGATGCTAACGGTGATCCCCACAACACAGTATGATGGCCTCACAGTCCCACACACACACAGTATGACCCCCACCGTTCCCCACACACAGGATGGCCCCAAAACAGTCCCCCCTCAGTATGAGACCCCACAGCCCTCCACAGAATATGATGGCTCCCACACAGCCCTCCATACAGTTTAATGGCTTCCACACAGTATTATGGCCTCCACTCAACCCTCCACACTGTATAATGGCCCCCATATAGCCCTCCAAACAGTTTAATCCCCCCACATAGCCCCGCAAACGGTATGATGGCCCCCACATAGCCAATCACACTGTATAATGGGCCACAAATAGCTTGTCAAACAGTAAAATTGCCCCCACATAATCCATCACACAGTATAATGGCCCCACATAGTCTTTTAAATAATAAATTGGCCCCCACATATTCCTTCAAACAGTAAAATGGCCCCACATAGCAATCCAAACAGTATAATAGCTCCCCACATAGACCTCAAAACTGTGTAATAACCCCTACATAGCCCTCCAACATAGCCCTTTTAATCAATGAGTACAATGTGGAGGCCATTATAAAATTTAGAGGGCTATGTGGGGGTCATTATATTGCTTGGAGGGCTATGTGGAGGCCAATTTTACTGTTTGGAGGGCTATGTTGGAACTATTATACTGTTGGGAGGGCTATGGGGTGTGCCATTATACTGTTTGGAAGGTTATGCTGATAGCCTTCTGTAGTGGAATATGTATATGTATGGATGTATGACCAGCAGTATCTTAGCATCTGTCTTAGGCTGCAGCTCTTCACAAAGGTCATGACGTACTGTATGTTATCCTGAGAAAAAGGCAGTCGTTCTAGTCTTACCCCAGGGGGGGATATCCTGAACACACACAAGTGGAAACATTTCACACCTTCTGACTCTTTTGAACAGACACGCCAATTGCAGCATGACACTATTTACTATGAGAAAGGTCACTCAAATAGGTTCAAAGAAAAATGATATATTCAATGGTAAAATAGCCAGGATCCAGTCACAAACTAAGGGTTAGAATATTAACCTGAGAGGCTGGTCTAGAAATCTGACCTCCCGGGCTGACTCTATAAATTAGGCCTCTACACATAGAAAGATGTTCACAGATTGACGGGCTGTCAAACTGATGTGAGCCATTCCATATTCACCCCCCCCCCCCTCAGGGAGCAGAATGCCAGACTGCAAAGTTTAGATATTTCTGTAAGTTTTCTCCCTTTATTTTTAACTGTTTTGCATATTTGTATGTCACTTTTTATTTCCATATTTTATATCCTGCTATTGTAAGCACTGTTACCTTTTCTATTAAAGCTTACAACGTTAATAAGTTTGAACCTTGTATGCTCTATAGCAGAGGTCCCCAACTCCAGTCCTCAAGGCCCACCAACATGTCATGTTTTCAGGATTTCCTTAGTCTTGCCCAGGTAATAATTGCATCACCTGTGCAATGCAAAGGAAATCCTGAAAACATGACCTGTTGGTGGGCCTTGAGGACTGGAGTTGGGGACCTCTGCTCTATAGAATCCATAGCCTTAGAGTGTGTGCTCCTGGTGATTGGCATATAGTGGTAGAATTTCCGGGACTCATCGCCCGTGTGTTCGGTGAGTGGTGGCAGCGTGTATGAAGCGGGGTGGATGGTCTGTGTCGGGGTGTGACTTATGCTCCCATTACAGCATATGACAGAGGTTGAATGCTGGACTGAGTGAAGGGAGATAGATTGACCCTTGCAGGTTCAACCCCAATTCATGTGCAGAGAAGGAGGTAAGTGACGCCTTCCAAACAGTATAATATCTCCCCACATAGCCCTCCAAACAGTATAACTGGCCTCCACATAGCCCTCCAAACTACGTAATGACCCCCACATACAGTAGTCCTGTAAATATTATAATGGCCTCCACAGTGTACTCATTGATTAAAAAAAACACCTCACCCTGTTCCCCCGGTCTCTGCAGCACGTGGACTGAAGCACTGCAGAGCAGTTGCAATGTAGTGATGTCATCATGCCTGCTGCGCTGAGGATGCAGATACAGTTGAAAGTGTCATACTGGGCAGTGTGGAGCTTTGTGTCAGCCCTGACTCACGGGCCCCATAGCAAGCATGCGATCTGCCACTTTTAGTACCTCACTAAGTAAGATTTCAGACCTTATTTACACATCCATTCTTGACACAGGTGGCATGTTAGAACACTAACACATTAACTCCAATTAATAGATTCACTAATGGTCGGAAACACACTGTCACGTACACACTTCTCAGTACGTGAAGTGGGGTGCACCTGCAAGGGTTAATTTATCTCCTCTCACTCAATACAAAACTCAACCTCTGCTCTAGACTGTAAAGTGAGCATAAATCACACCCTGACACATTTCAGCACATCCCAATTTCTTAACACACTGCCACCACTTAATAAACACAGGGTGATGAGTCCCCAAAATATGTTACTGTCAAAAGGTCACACACTCTCTGAAATGGTATGGATTTTTTAGAGCATAGAAGGGTCAAACTTATTAGAGATTTTAAGCTTTAATATAAAAATATACAGTGCTTGCACAAATACTGTATGCAAAACAGTTATAAAATAATAAGGGAGAAACAAGGGAGATATCTATATGTTACTGTTTACAGTTATCTTCTGTTTCCTTGAGGGAAAGAGGAATGAATTATGGATCACACCAGCATCCTAGGCAACCCCCACATGTAAACAACTTCTTTTGTGCCATCCAACTTTTTATAGTGAAGACCATAGGTTCATATTTCAAGGATGACCCAGATTATCCCATTTAAAAGTTACTGCTTGTGACTGGACGATGGGCTAATTTATTTTCTTGCATTTCAAATACCGTATATACTCGAGTATAAGCCGACCCGAGTATAAGCCGACCCCCCTAATTTTGCCACAAAAAACTGGGAAAACTTATTGACTCGAGTATAAGCCTAGGGTAGGAAATGCAGCAGCTACTGGTAAATTTCAAAAATAAAAATAGATGCTCCATACCGTTCATTATTGCCCCATAGATGCTCCATATACAACTGTGCTATATACAATGTTCTGCACCGTTCATTATGGCCCCATAGATGCTCCACATAAAGCTGTGCCATATGGAATGCTCTATACCGTTCATTATGGCCCCATAGATGCTCCATAGAAAGCTGTGCCATATATATATTGCTCTGCACCGTTGATTATGGCCCCATAGATGCTCCTTATAAAGCTGTGCCCCATATATATTGCTCTGCACCGTTGATTATGGCCCCATAGATGCTCCTTATAAAGCTGTGCCCCATATATATATATGCTCTGCACCTTTGATTATGGCCCCATAGATGCTCCTTATAAAGCTGTGCCCCATATATATATGCTCTGCACCGTTGATTATGGCCCCGTAGATGCTCCTTATAAAGCTGTGCCCCATATATATATATGCTCTGCACCTTTGATTAATGCCCCATAGATGCTCCTTATAAAGTTGTGCCCCATATATATATATATATATGCTCTGCACCGTTGATTATTGCCCCATAGATGCTCCTTATAAAGTTGTGCCCCATATATATATATATATATGCTCTGCACCTTTGATTATGGCCCCATAGATGCTCCTTATAAAGCTGTGCCCCATATATATATATATATATATGCTCTGCACCGTTGATTATTGCCCCATAGATGCTCCATATTTAATGCTGTGCCATATAGAATGCTGCTGGTGCTGCAATAAAAAAAAAAATCACATACTCACCTCTCTTTGCTCAGGACTCCGGCGCTTTCAATATTTACCTGCTCCTCGTGCGGCTCCGTCTCCAGCACTGACGCTCAACAGAGGGCGCGCACTGACTACGTCACAGCGCCCTCTAACCTGAGCGTCACAGCTAGAGGACGCTGCAGACGGAGCCGCACCAGAGCGAGGAGCAGGTAAATATAGCGCAGCGCTGCGCTCCCCGTATACTAACCTGCTCCTGGCGCGGTCCCTGCAGTCCCTGGCTTCCCCGGCGCTGCAGCTTCTTCCTGTAATTGAGCGGTCACAGTTACTGATCATTTACAGCAATGAATATGCGGCTCCTCCTCTATGGGAGGTGGAGCCTCCTATTCATTTCTGTAATGAGTGGTGCCATGTGACCACTCAGTACAGGAAGAATCTGCAGCGCCGGGGAAGCCAGGGACTGCAGGGACCGCGCCGCAGCAGGTAAGTATAATTACACAGCCCCCGCTCCCCCTCCCCTGCCGACCTCCCGGTATATGACTCAAGTATAAGCCGAGAGGGGGACTTTCAGCCCCAAAAAATGGGCTGAAAATCTCGGCTTATACTCGAGTATATACGGTATCTTGTTGCTCCCAGGGTCACTGCTGCTGGAAGCTTCTGAGTTGGATGATGGCTGTGGGCCCCAGGCTGGTATGAAGAGGTATTCGGCAGTGCGGGGGCTCCGACGACATTTTGTGAAGGCCCGGAGCCCCACACGTCCCATACTCTATGCGGTGGACTCCGGGAAAATAGCTGCCAGAGGTGGCGCATGCGCAAATTGAGCTCTCGGCACCAAGATCTCATCTGTCGAGATCTCGGCTCCTGAGATCTCAATTGCACATGCGCCTCCTCTGGCAGCCATTTTCCCGGAGTCCACTGCATTAGAAAGTATGGAAGGTGCAAGGCTCCGGGCTTTCACAAAATGTTGTCAGAGCCTCCGCACTGCCAACAGACCCCCACACCACTGTACACGTCGTTGCACCAGCCTGGGGCCCACAGCAATGGCCCAACACCGACCGCCGTCAAATTTCCAGTTCTAACAGCCTGGAGCCAGCAGCATCTCCTGCCTCCACCAGCAGCGACCCTGCTACCTGGGACTCCGCTCTACCACCGCTGCTCCCCAGGTCAGCTACCGCAAAAGCGGATTATAACATGCACCCACCTTTTTATAAAAAAATTATTTTTTTCTTATTTTCCTACCCTGCGTCCTATAAACCGGTGCATCTTAGGCTGCCGTCACACTAGCAGTATTTGGTCAGTATTTTACATCAGTATTTGTAAGCCAAAACCAGGAGTGGAACAAATAGAGGAAAAGTATAATAGAAACACGTCACCACTTCTGCATTTATCACCCACTCCTGGTTTTGGCTTACAAATACTGATGTAAAATACTGACCAAATACTGCTAGTGTGAAGGCAGCCTTATATTGATACAATTTGCAGAAAAGAGTCATTCATTCAAGTTAATGGGTTTGTGAAAAAAAAACTATAATAATTGGATGCCATCTGTGTGTCATTCAAGAGTTTTGGAAAACCTCAATTTTTTTTTCATGTGAGAAAAGCAGATGACATACAGATTGTGAAAATTAAGACACACACCAAAAATGAATACAGCATAAGGGTATGTGCACATGTCCGGATTTCTTGCAGAAATTTCCTGAAGAAAACCGGAAATTTTCTGCAAGAAATCCGCATTTTTTTTTTGCGTTTTTTTCGCATTTTTCTTAGCATTTCTTAGCGAAATTAGCTTGCAGAATGCAAAAGTTTTCAAAGCGATCTGTAGCATCGCTTGGAAAACTGACTGACAGGTTGGTCACACTTGTCAAACATAGTGTTTGACAAGTGTGACCAACTTTTTACTATAGATCCTGCCTATGCCGCATCTATAGTACAAGATAGAATGTTTAAAAATAATTAAAAAAAATTAAAAAATTGGTTATACTCACCCTGCAGACAGCCGATCTCCTCAGTGGCGTCCATTCCTATAGATGCTGTGTGTGTGCAAGACCTTCGATGACGTCGCGGTCATGTGAGTGGTCACATGAGCGGTCACGCGACCAATCACAGGACCGCGACGTCATCGTAGGTCCTTCACACAGAGCATCTATAGGAACAGAAGCGGCAGCATGCAGCGCAGAGAGGCGGTAAGACACCGGGGCCATCAGAGGGTAAGTATATGACTATTTTTTATTTTAATTCTTTTTTTTTACCAATTATATGGTGCCCAGTCCGTGGAGGAGAGTCTCCTCTCCTCCACCCTGGGTACCAACCGCACATAATCTGCTTACTTCCCGCATGGTGTGCACAGCCCCATGCGGAAAGTAAGCAGATCAGTGCACTCCTAGGTGTGCGGAATCCCCGCAATTCCGCATTTTTAATGAACATGTTGCTTTTTTTTCCGCAATGCGATTTTTTCGCGGAAAAAAAGCAACATTTGCACTAGAAATGCGGAATACACTGTAATTAATAGGAGGCATATGTAAGCAGTTTTTTCGCGTTTTTATGGCGAAAAAACGCAAAAAAAATGCGAAAAATCCTGAACGTGTGCACATGGCCTAACAAAAATAAAACGGTCAGGTTTTTTTTTTACGTATACGAAAAATATAGCTGTGTGAATCAAGCCAATGTCTCACCGGAAATGTAGAGTTTAGAAGCAATTTTTCCCCACTTTGCCACATGGAGCTCTGTTTTAGTACCGATGTCATCAGTGATTTGGATCAGTGTGCTATCCATATGTCTGTTTTTACCATCACTGTGTCATCATTGATTTTCAGGGAGGATAAATAAATGACAAAGCTTCTCCTATACGTTGCAATGTTAAAAATGCAGAGCACATGGATGGTCGTTTTTTCATGAACAAATAGACTTGTATTGGCTCTTTTCATCCATGATGCCGGAAAAAAATGGATATGTCTCCGTGAGTTTTGCATAGACACATGGTCTGTGAAAAAAACAGGAACATGTGAATAGTACCACAGATTATAATGGGTGCATATCTATCTGTGAAAAAAATGGAGAGAACACAAATGTGTGAATGAGGCCTTACATTGAGCAGATTCAGCTAGATCTTAGAGTTAACTTGCTGTACCTCTCTATACAAAATAGGTTTTTTTTTTGCAAACAAAAATAAAATAAATCAAATTTAATCATAGAAAGCTATGGGAACCTTTCTTTTCAATCTGAGCCAAAGCAATTATATTGATCCTACATACCGTATATACTCGAGTATAAGCCGACCCGAGTATAAGCCGACCCCCCTAATTTTGCCACAAAAAACTGGGAAAACTTATTGACTCGAGTATAAGCCTAGGGTGGAAATGCAGCATTTACCGGTGAATTTAAAAAATAAAAATAGATCATTATTTCCCCATAGCTGTGCCGTATAGTGCTCCGCACCGTTCATTATTGCCCCATAGCTGTGCCATATAGTGCTCTGCACCGTTCATATTTCCCCATAGCTGTGCCCCATACAGTGCTCTGCACCGTTCATTTTGTCCCATAGCTGTGCCCCATATAGTGCTCTGCACCGTTCATTATTGCCCCATATCTGTGCCCCATATACAATGCTCGGCACCGTTCATTTTGTCCCATAGCTGTGCCCCATACTGTGCTCGGCACCGTTCATTTTGTCCCATAGCTGTGCCCCATATACAATGCTCTGCACCGTTCATTTTGTCCCATAGCTGTGCCCCATACTGTGCTCGGCACCGTTCATTATTGCCCCATATCTGTGCCCTATATACAATGCTCTGCACCGTTCATTTTGTCCCATAGCTGTGCCCCATACTGTGCTCGGCACCGTTCATTATTGCCCCATATCTGTGCCCCATATACAATGCTCTGCACCGTTCATTTTGTCCCATAGCTCTGCCCCATATAGTGCTCTGCACCGTTCATTTTGTCCCATAGATGCTCCACATAAATGTGTGCCGCCGCTGCTGCTGCAATAAAATTAAAAAAAAAACACATACTCACCTCTCTTGCTTGCAGCTCCCGGCGTCCGGTCCCAGCGTCTCTGCGCACTGACTGATCAGGCAGAGGGCGCCGCGCACACTATATGCGTCATCGCGCCCTCTGACCTGAACAGTCAGAGCGCAGACGCCGGGAAGATGGAGGCGCCGGGAAGATGGAGCGGCGGCTGGAACGCGGACAGGTGAATATAAAATACTTACCTAGTCCCAGCGATCCTGACGCTCACTCTGCCTGTCACAGCTGGTCTTCGGTGCCGCAGCCTCTTTCTCTATCAGCGGTCACCGTTACCGCTGATTAGAGAAATGAATACGCGGCTCCACCCCTATGGGAGGTGGAACCGCCTATTCATTTTTCTAATGAGCGGTCCCACGTGACCGCTGAAGAGGGGAAGAACTGCAGCACCGAAGACCGTGGGACGGCAGGGACAGCGCCAGGATCGCTGGGACTAGGTAAGTATACCTCAGCGCCCTCTCCCCCTCACCCGCCGCCAATGCCACCCACCTTGACTCAAGTATAAGCCGAGAGGGGCACTTTCAGCCCAAAATTTTGGGCTGAAAATCTCGGCTTATACTCGAGTATATACGGTAGATGGAAAATATGTTCAAATCAATGTGTAAACTGGCCCCGAGCAGTAGTCGTGTGAATGGACCACCATTTGTATGTTGGGGCCAGCTACAGAAAATTTAGTGCTGTTATTGGGTGTGTGACATTGTACTTGGATCTGCTGCTTCCTTTGTTGGTCCCACTGCAAATAATGGAGTCCCGCTCCTGTTAACTATTTTATTCAATAAGTCAGACCAGTTCTTTTAAACAACGTCCTCTTTATACTCAGCAAAACTTGTGAACAGGGGATAACAGGTTATACAGGGTCATTATTACAAACAGAGTGATCTATTTCAAGTGTTTATTTCTGCTAATGATGAGTATGGCTTACAGCCAATGAAAACCCAAAAGTCATTATCTCAGTAAATTAGAATAATTAACAAAAAACACTTGCACAGGCTACCTAAGCGTTTAAAAAGGTCCGTTTCAAGAGGCTCCACAATAATGGAGAAGAGTGCTGACTTGACAGCTGTCCAGAAAGTCGTTATTGACACACTCCACAAGGAGGGTAAGGGTACCATCACACAGTGGCATTTTGATCGCTACGACGGCACGATCCGTGACGCTCCAGCATCGTAACAATATCGCTCCAGCGTCGTAGACTGCTGTCAGACTTTGCAATGTACGACGCTGGAGCGATAATTTCATGACGTATGTGCGATGTAGAAGCCGTTGGTTACTATGCGCACATCGTATACAATATCGTGCACACCTTTGTTACACCATGCGATCATGCCGCCACAGCGGGACACTAGACGACGAAAGAAAGTTTCAAACGATCTGCTACGACGTACGATTCTCAGCGGGGTCCCTGATCGCAGGAGCGTGTCAGACACTGCGAGATCGTAACTATATCGCTGGAACGTCATGAATCGTGCCATCGTAGCGATCAAAATGCCACTGTGTGATGGTACACCCACACAAGGTCATTGCTAAAGAAGCTGGTTGTTCAGAGTGCTGTATCCGAGCATATTAATGGAAAGTTGAGTGGAAGGAAAAAGTGTGGTAGAAAAAGGTGCACAAGCAACCGGGATAACGGCAGCCTTGAAAGGATTGTTAAGAAAAGGCCATTCAAAAATTTGGGGGAGATTCGCAAGGAGTGGACTGCTGCTGGAGTCATTGCTTCAAGAGCTACCACACACAGATGTATCCAGGACATTAGTTACGAGTGTTACATTCCTTGTGTTGAGCCATTCATGACCAATAAACAAAGCCAGAAGTGTCTTACCTTTGCCAAGGAGAAAATGAACTGGACTGTTGCTCAGTGGTCCAAGGTGTTGTTTTCAGATTAAAGTAAATTTTGCATTTCATTTGGAAAATCAAGGTCCCAGAGTCTGGAGGAAGAGTGGAGTGGCACACAATCCAAGCTGCTTGAGGTCTAGTGTGAAGTTTCCACAATCAGTGATGGTTTGGGAGCCATGTCATCTGCTGGTGTAGGTCCACTCTGTTTTATCAAGACCAAAGTCAGCGCAGCCATCTACCAAGAAATGTTAGAGCACTTCATGCTTCCATCTGCCAGCAAACTTTTGAAGATGGAAATTCTTCAGCAGATCTTGGCACCTGTCCACACTGCCAAAAGTAGAAATACTTGGTTTAGAAACAACTGTATCACTGTGCTTGATTGGTCAGCAAACTCGCCTGACCCCATAAGAATCTATGGAGTATTGTCAAGATGAAGATGAGAGATACCAGACCCAACAATGCAGACGAGCTGAAGGCTGCTATCAAAGCAACCTGGGCTTCCATAACATCTCAGCAGTGCCACAGGCTGATCACCTCCATGCATTTACAACATACATTTCAGTGGGTCAACATTTCAGATTTTAAAATCATTTTTCAAGCTGGAGTTATAAAGTATTCTAATTTACTGAGATAATGACTTTTGGGTTTTCATTGGCTGTAAGCCATAGCAAGGATTTTTTGTTCACTAATAGCACTTTATTTTTTGCACTGTTTTGCACTTTGTATGTCTGTGTCTCTCACCCTGTCAATTTTTTGAGCCCAGCATCATTATGGGCTATATCGGCTGTTTTTTCATTTTTACCCAATCATTTCCTGTTGAGTAATTGGAGGCCCAAATGTGACACATGTGTTTAGGGCATCAACAGGAGCATTAGGGCTAGCCGACGTCCGAGCGGGGGCGCCAATCTCGATTGTGTTTAGGGTGCCAACCTCCGCAGATAGGCAGTGGTCATTTAGGGCCCATTATTAGGGCTACGTAGAGAGCACGGTTGTCTGTAGTATTATGTTCGTGGTTGTTTCATGGATTCATGTAATTAATAAAATAGGTATTGTTATATATATTTTAAGAGTATAGGTAATTGTGTCTTACTAATTTTCTCGGACCTATAACCAGTATAAGTTTTTGGATTTCACTGTAAGCCATAGTCATCAACATTAACAGAAATAAACACTTGAAATAGATCACTCTGTTTGTAATGACTCTATATAATATATGAGTTTCACGTTTTGTATTGAAGAACTGAAATAAATTAACTTTTTGATGATATTCTAATTTTGTGAGAAGCACTTGTACATTCTCCATCTCCATTTTTCACACAATACACTGGCTCCATTCCCAGAGTCACAGATTGCATTTTGTTCCCTGCAGCAGGTACTGCAGGGGGAATGGGGAGATGATGAACTTGTCTGCATTTTCTTAAGGATAGGGGCATACGGGTTCAACGCTATGACACCCGGAGTCTTAGCTAAGAGAGTCCCAGCGGCCGATCGCTGAGACTAAGCTCCCTGTTTTAGTCCTCACAACAGGGGGCTAACTTTTCCTAAGGTCCCCCTTTTTCACTAGATCTCATGTTTTCCAAACTTCTAAGCTTTCCTTTCTGCAGGGGTCCCCAGTTGCCAGTGATCTCCTGCCGCCTCTGTAACTAGCTTCTTTACATGCTGAGCCTTGTAGTTCCACACCCGATTAACCTGTCCTCCTTCTGTCACCTCCTCTCCAGCGAGCACACCACCTACTCCTCACTCTGTCCACTGAACACTGACTAGTTACTTCCAATATCCCTTTAGCCTTCCCACATAGTTCCCCTTTTAGGGCTGCCCTGCTACATTCCCTGGTGACGAAGGTGCAGTTTAACGCTACAGAAACTTGACACATACACAGATCAGCCATAGGGATAAAATACTTTTCTTTATATATGCATAAACTTTAAACACAACACACTTGCGAGAACGTCTTCTTGAGGGGGACGGGACTCATTTTCCACCCTCTTACCAATGCAACATAAAATCTCTACAAGACTAAACATTTTAAGGCCGGTTTCACACGTCAGTGGCTCCGGTACGTGAGGTGTCAGTTTCCTCACGTACTGGAGCCACTGACACACGTAGACACATTAAAATCAATGCATCTGTGCGGACCGTGTCTCCGTGTGCCAAACACGGAGACATGTCAGTGTTCGTGGGAGCGCACGGATTACACAGACCCATTAAAGTCAATGGGTCCGTGTAAAACACATCCCGCACACTGACGTTGTCCGTGTGCTGTCCATGTGCCGTGCAGGAGACAGCGCTACATTAAGCGCTGTCCCCCCACTGGTGCTGAAACCCCATTCATATCTTCCCTGCAGCAGCGTACGGATTACACAGACCCATTAAAGTCAATGGGTCCGTGTAAAACACATCCCGCACACTGACGTTGTCCGTGTGCTGTCCATGTGCCGTGCAGGAGACAGCGCTACATTAAGCGCTGTCCCCCCACTGGTGCTGAAACCCCATTCATATCTTCCCTGCAGCAGCGTTTGCTCTAGAGAAGATATGAATAATTGTGTGTAAAATCAAGATTCAGGTCCCCAACCCCCTCCCACCCCCTGTGCGCCCCCCGCTGTGATTAAAATACTCACCCGGCTCCATCGCAGCGTCCTGTCCTGGCCGCACCTTCTACTGTATGAGCGGTCACGTGGGGCCGCTCATTTATTTATTAGCCGCATATTCATGATTGTAATCGGCGGCCCCACGTGACCGCTCATACAGTACAAGGTGCGGCCAGGACAGGAAGCAGCGCCAGCCAGCGAGGGAGCTGGGTATTTTAATCACAGCGGGGGGGGGGTACAGGGGGTGGGAGGGGATGGGGACCTGGATCTTGATTTTACACACAATTATTCATATCTTCTCTACAGCAAACGCTGCTGCAGGGAAGATATGAATGGGGCTTCAGCACCAGATGCAGGGGACAGCGCTAAACTTTAGCGCGGTCTCCGGCACGGTGCGTGTGGTACCCAGCACGGTGCTTGTGGTACCCAGTGGGCACACGGGTGGCACACGTGTGCCACACTGATGTGCCACAGAAACGCACCGGCACATGGACACGGATAATTCCGGTACCGATTTTTCCGATACCGGAATTATCTGGACGTGTGAGACTGGCCTAAAATAGTGGAACTTTCCTTTAATTTGCAGTAACTTTGACGCTCTATATTAGAGTGATCTGTGTTACTGTGATGGAGGCTGCAAGAATTCAATATATTTGCATACTGGCCACTCGGACTATGATCTTCATACCCAAAGCTGTGGTCTTATAATGAGGCTCCAATTACAAGTGGTCATAAAATTAGCTGTAGCCTCTTAATTGTTTGGTTTAACTCCAACTAAGAGCTGCACTTTAAAAAACAAACAAACAGTATACCTTGTTTTACACTCCAAAAATGAATTATTCTGTGCATAAAGTTACATGGGGATAAGTGCAGTAATCGCTGGCTTCCGTAATGCAGGAAGTTGCCTCCTTTCCTATTGTAGGCGCCAGGATTGCTGTGTAAATTGACACTAGCACTTGATAAACCAAAACAGTGCACTTCCTGCAATGATGGCAGTGATACCAGCAGCACTGAGCTGAAGTATTTTGGGAGATTTTATTATTGGCCGTATGAATCTACTTCCTCCACTTGTTTTCCATTGACTGTATTTTTGTTTGAACAGGCAAAGTAATATCACAGGGAACGTAAAGGTTAACACCGAGTGTAGAAAATGTAGAAAATGAAGGGCTCCTACATTCTCCCTTGCATCGTCTGATCTTACCTGACGCATCCCCAAACACTGATACATCTCATTCACACGTCAGTGATTACACACATATGTAAGAAAAGCAGCGAGGTGGATCAGTGGTTAGTACTGCAGCCTTGCAGTGCTGGGGTCCTGGATTCAAATCCTTCCAAGGCCAAAATCTGTAAGGCGTTCTTCCCCTTGTTTGCATGCGTTTCCTCTGGGTTCTCCGGATGTCCCCCACATGCCAAAGACATACTGATAGGGAATCTAGATTGTAAGTTCCAATGGGCACAGTGATGATAATGTGTGTAAAGTGCTGTTGAATTAATGGTGCTATATAAGTGAGTAAAAAAATGATACCTGTGTCAGTAGTGTACAGACCATGTGTGTTTCTGTCATCAGTGATTTTTCACATACTGTATTGAAAAATAAATTAGGAAGCTTCTCTTATACTTAGCAATGTTAAATACGTACAGCACACGAATGACATCTGTATGTTGTACATGTTTTTATGGACCCATAGAGTTGTTTTGGCCCTTGCTATCCGTAATTGAGGGGAAAAATTGACATATCTCTGAGTTTTGTATAGACTCACCTGATACACGAACATGTGAATAGCATCATAAATTATCATGGGTATGTGTTTTATCTGTGGAAAAAGCAGATAAACAGGTATATACAACATAGAAGTCTGAATGAGACCTTAACCTGCAGATTTATAAAGTTCCAAAGCTCCCTGGCCACAGAACTGAAAGTTATCGGGAGGAAATGAACTTTGCTCCTCCCTGGCAGCCTCTGGCTTTTAGTCCTAGAGGTGCGACTGGCACATCTTCAGTCAGTGTTCAGTACATAGTGAGAGGCGGCCATAACCACTAGTGATGGGTCATTAGTGAACTCCCTACTGTGAATGTACATATGCTTAACAAGCAGGGTGTCATAGGAAACTTTTGGTCTTGGTTTACAACCAGGAAGAGACAATGGGGGGAATTAATAATTCCTTTACTTAAAAGTCTCAAAAATGTCACAGAGTGTTCATGCACTAAAATTTTCTATCCTTTTTTCTCCTTCTTTGAAAGCTTTCTAAAAAGTGAGTGCAGCGCCCCAGAGTCCTGGTTCGTTGCAGTAATGTTATTCTTCCACCAGGGGGAGTGATGTTACATCTGAAGGCAATGAAGGAGATCTTCTGTCCAGGTATCACTGCCACACACACACTTCACACTCCAGTCCACCAGGGGGAGCAAAGGTTCTATCTATTAGGCCACTCCTCACACAGGGTAAAACTGGTGGGTTGGTTAGGAAGTTAGTCAGAATGAGGAGAGGAGGAGAGAGTTCCTGGCTGGGGACTGATGAAGGAAAGGTCTCCAGGTCGAGCTGGCTGGAGTGATCTCCAGTCAGATACAGACTATGGTCTGAGGAGGGAGAAGGACACGGAACTGCGCCTGCAACCCATGCGGCAGCATCCTAGGAAAGGACACGAAAGGAATTGTGCTGTAGTGAGTGAGAAAAGAAGTCATAGCAACAGGAGTGAAACATCAGTGGCAGACCAGCTAGAAGCAGGCTGCCTACATCTGAAGCGCAGATCCGGTGGCCAGAACACCGAGGGAGTAAAGAGCTCTATGCCATTACTTCAGAGACTGGCAGGACAGTTAATTCCATGTTAGCTGCCCGACCTTTAATACCTAAGAAGACACAGTGGCAACTTGTGGGGGCCGGGGCGTCCCTAGGGTCCCTGTAAAAAGCCTCAGACCATCAGTCATACGGGTTTGTTCTATCCGACTACGGGGAACAGTGAGAGGAGTAACAACAGTGAGGACCTTATTGGAGCTTATGCAAGTAGGGACCTACTGAGTTACTGTGCGCTAGGGGAAGGCTATTGAATTCCTCCTGGATAAGGGGACTCTGGATTTGCCTTCAGACCGGCCGGACTCTGCCCACCCTGTGGTCCCTACCCTGGACTGTGGATGCTGAAGCCTTCAGTAAAGGTAAAGAGACTGCACCCTTGTGTCCTCGTTATTCACTGCGCCTTGCACCATCCACCATCTACACACTGGGAAGCCCTGGGGACATACTTCACCTGTGGGAACGTACACCATCTAGCTGCCATCACATCCCCCCAGTGGACCCCTAAGCAGCGTCGGTCACCCTGACCGAATACCACAGGTGGAGTCACGAACACTATATCATAAACTGTTGTCCTTTATTGGATGCCCCTCAAAGAGCCACGGACCGGGTCCAGCCACCGTGGCATCCCCACTGACTACAGAAGGGGGCCTGGTTCCGATTACCCCATTGCCCTGACGTGGGGGCGCTCCATGAACATAGCTTATCAAAAGAGTAAATGGACAACCAACCATTAATCTAACGGTGATATTGTTGCTGAATTCTATGCCAATTCTTAACAGCCCAAATTTGCAACTGGCTTTAACTACCGGCCTTAAATGAATGAACACCTTCACAGAACACACTTGCTGTGGACTGCAAATCTTGTTACCAGAGTATGACCATACAATTGAAACCAGAAGTTTACATACACTATATAAAAAGACACATATGCATGTTTTTCTCAATATCTGACATGAAATCAGAATAAACCTTCCACAAGCTTCTCAGAATAGTTGGTCGGAATTTGGGCCCATTCCTCCTGACAAAACTGGTGTAACTGATCCAGGTTTGTAGGTAGCATTGCTTGACTTGCCTTTTCAGATTTGTCCATAAATATTCAATAGGATTGAGATCATGGAGTTTTGATGGCCTCTCCAAAACATTGACTTTGTTATTCTTAAGCCACTGTTGCCATTTTGTCAGTATGCTTCTGGTCGTTGTCCATTTGGAAGACCCATTTCTGCCCAAGCTTTAACTTCATGACTGATGTCTTGAAATGTTGCTTTAGTATTGCCACATAATCTTCTTTTCTGATGATGCCATCTATTTTGTAAAGTGCGCCAGTCAATCCTGTAGAAAAACAACCCCACAACATGATGCTGCCACCCGCGTGTTTCACAGTTGGGATGGTGTTCTTAGGCTTCCAAGCTTCTCCCTTTTTAGTCCAAATGTAACGATGATCCTTATGCCCAAAAAGTTACATTTTAGTTTCATCAGACCACAGAACATGTCTCCAAAAATTAAGGTATTTGTTCCTGTGTGCATTTGCAAACATTCATCTGGTTTTTTTTTGTTTCTTTTCGAGTAATGGCTTTTTCCTGGCACAGTGGCCTTTAAGCCCATTTTGATACAGTACTTGTTTCACTGTGGATATTGACAGAATCTTACCAGCTTCTGCCATCGTCTTCACAACGTCTTTTGATTTTGTCCTTGGGTTGATATGCACATGTCGGACCAAAGCACGTTCATCTCAGAGACACAGAACCTGCCTCCTTCCTAAGCAGTATGATGGCTGGACATTCCCATCTTGTTTGTACTTGCATATAATTGTTTGTATAGATGAACGAGGCACCTTCAGGTATCTTGAAATTATACTCAGGGATGAGCCAGACTTTTGCATGTCCACAATTCTCTTCCTGATATCTTGGCTGATTTCTTTAGACTTTCCCATGATGCTACACAAAGAAGCAGTGTGTTTCAGGCGTGCATTAAAATACATCCACAGGTGTGTCTCTAAGGCCGGCGTCACACTTGCGAGTTTTACGGACGTAAGAGCGCAGAATCTACGTCCGTAAAACTCGCAAAAAATACGGCACAATTATTCTCTATGCCCCTGCTCCTATTTGCCGTATTTTACTGATCAGTATTATACGGCTTTCTACGGCCGTACAAAATCGCAGCATGCTGCGTTTGTCACCGTACTGCGCAAGAAATACGCCAATGAAAGTCTATGGAAGCGTGAAAAATACGGATTACACACGGACAAGCAGTGTGACTTGCGAGAAATACGCAGCGCTGTTAGAGAGAAAAGCCGGCAATTCAGTGCGGTGTACAGTAAAATCACACTGACAGCTTACAGTCCAATAGGTAGAATAAATGTGTACACATAGAATAGGTATATATATATATATATATGTCAGTGAGACACATATATGTATATATATTAATATTTATTCCAGCGCTATACAGCTTGAAAGCCGGTAATTCCAATACCGGCTTTTTCTTTCTCCTTCCTAAAACCCGACATGATTTGAGACATGGTTTACATACAGTAAACCATGTCTTCTCTCCATTTTTTTTGCAGATTCCACACTACTAATGTCAGTAGTGTGTATCTGCAAAATTTGGCCGTTCTAGCTCTTAAAATAAAGGGTTAAATGGCGGAAAAAATTGGCGTGGGCTCCCGCGCAATTTTCTCCGCCAGAGTAGTAAAGCCAGTGACTGAGGGCAGATATTAATAGCCTGGAGAGGGTCCACGGTTATTGGCCCCCCCCTGGCTAAAAATATCTGCCCCCAGCCACCCCAGAAAAGGCACATCTGGAAGATGCGCCTATTCTGGCACTTGGCCACTCTCTTCCCATTCCCGTGTAGCGGTGGGATATGGGGTAATGAAGGGTTAATGCCACCTTGCTATTGTAAGGTGACATTAAGCCTAATTAATAATGGAGAGGCGTCAATTATGACACCTATCCATTATTAATCCAATTGTAGTAAAGGGTTAAATAAAACACAAACACATTATTTAAAATTATTTTAATGAAATAAAAACAATGGTTGTTGCAGTATTTTATTCAACGCCCAATCCAGTCACTGAAGACCCTCGTTCTGTGAGTAAAAAAACATAATAAACCAACAATATACTTACCCTCCGCAGATCTGTAACGTCCAACGATGTAAATCCTTCTGAAGGGGTTAAAACATTTTGCAGCAAGGAGCTGTGCTAATGCAGGCTGCTCCTCGCTGCAAAACCCCAGGGAATGAGGCTAAAAATAGATCAAGGATCTATATTTAGCTTTATTTGCGGTGAGGCGCCCTCTGCTGGCTGTTCATAGATCGTGGGAAATTACCTAGAAAGCCAGGGAGCTTTCTAGGTAATTTCCCACGATCTATGAACAGCCAGCAGAGGGCGCCTCACCGCAAATAAAGCTAAATATAGATCCTTGATCTATTTTTAGCCTCATTCCCTGGGGTTTTGCAGCGAGGAGCAGCCTGCATTAGCACAGCTCCTTGCTGCAAAATGTTTTAACCCCTTCAGAAGGATTTACATCGTTGGACGTTACAGATCTGCGGAGGGTAAGTATAGGAGCTAAGGGAGCCAGGGAGCTTTCTAGGTAATTTCCCACGATCTATGAACAGCCAGCAGAGGGCGCCTCACCGCAAATAAAGCTAAATATAGATCCTTGATCTATTTTTAGCCTCATTCCCTGGGGTTTTGCAGCGAGGAGCAGCCTGCATTAGCACAGCTCCTTGCTGCAAAATGTTTTAACCCCTTCAGAAGGATTTACATCGTTGGACGTTACAGATCTGCGGAGGGTAAGTATATTGTTGGTTTATTATGTTTTTTTACTCACAGAACGAGGGTCTTCAGTGACTGGATTGGGCGTTGAATAAAATACTGCAACAACCATTGTTTTTATTTCATTAAAATAATTTTAAATAATGTGTTTGTGTTTTATTTAACCCTTTACTACAATTGGATTAATAATGGATAGGTGTCATAATTGACGCCTCTCCATTATTAATTAGGCTTAATGTCACCTTACAATAGCAAGGTGGCATTAACCCTTCATTACCCCATATCCCACCGCTACACGGGAATGGGAAGAGAGTGGCCAAGTGCCAGAATAGGCGCATCTTCCAGATGTGCCTTTTCTGGGGTGGCTGGGGGCAGATATTTTTAGCCAGGGGGGGGCCAATAACCGTGGACCCTCTCCAGGCTATTAATATCTGCCCTCAGTCACTGGCTTTACTACTCTGGCGGAGAAAATTGCGCGGGAGCCCACGCCAATTTTTTCCGCCATTTAACCCTTTATTTTAAGAGCTAGAACGGCCAAATTTTGCAGATACACACTACTGACATTAGTAGTGTGGAATCTGCAAAAAAAATGGAGAGAAGACATGGTTTACTGTATGTAAACCATGTCTCAAATCATGTCGGGTTTTAGGAAGGAGAAGGAAAAAGCCGGTAATTGAATTACCGGCTTTCAAGCTGTCTAGCGCTGGAATAAATATTAATATATATACATATATGTGTCTCACTGACATATATATATATATATATATATATACCTATTCTATGTGTACACATTTATTCTACCTATTCTACTGTAAGCTGTCAGTGTGATTTTACTGTACACCGCACTGAATTACCGGCTTTTCTCTCTAATATATGTGTCTACTGACACACACATATATATATATATATATATATATATATATATATATATATATATAGACAGCATATATATATATTTTCTTTTCTTTTTGGGACACATGGATCATTTCTATAGCGGTATGTTGGTTTTGCTAGCCTGCGAGAAAACCACGCAGTACGGATGCCATACGGATTACATACGGAGGATGCCATGCGCAAAAAACGCTGACACACCCTGCCTACGGAGGAGCTACGGACCACTTTTTTCGGGACTTTTCAGCGTATTACGGCCGTAATATACGGACCGTATTGTTTTACGCTGTGTGTGACGCCGGCCTAACTCAGATGTTGCCAAAAAACTTTGAATTTGCAGTAAATAATAAAAATGCCTTAAATCATTCTCTTTCTCTTATGATTCTGGAATTTGTCAAATATTAATAAATATTGTAATCCTAATTGACCTAAAACAGGAAAGGATTATTCTGATTTCATGTCAGATATTGAGAAAAACATGCATATATGTCTTTTTATATAGTGTATGTAAACTTCTGGTTTCAATTATATATACTCGAGTATAAACCGACTCGAGTATAAGCTGAGACACCTAATTTTGCCACAAAAATCTGGGAAAACGTAATGACTCGAGTAAGTATAAGCCTAGGGTGGAAAATGCAGCAGCTACCGGTAAATGTCAAAAATAAAAATAGATACCAATAAAAGTAAAATTCATTGAGATATCAGTAGGTTAAGTGTTTTTGAATATCAATATTGAATCAGGAGCCCCATATAATGCTCCATACAGTTTATGATGGGCCCCATAAGATGCTCCATATTAAAATATGCCCAATATAATGCTGCACAAATGTTGATTATGGCCCCATAAGATGCTTCATACAGATATTTGCCTCATATAATGCTGCACAAATGTTCATTATGGCCCCATAAGATGCTCCATACAGCTATTTGCCCCATATAATGCTGCACATGACCCCATACAGATATTTGCCCCATATAATGCTGCACATGGCCCCATACAGATATTTGCCCCATATAATGCTGCACATGGCCCCATAGATATATTTGCCCCATATAACGTTGCACATGGCCCCATAAGATGCTCCATACAGACATTTGCCCCATATGCTGTTGCTGCGATAAAAAAAAAATGACACTCACCTCTCGTCGCTCAGGCCCCCGGCACTTGCTATATTCACCGGTCTGTGTTCCACCGACGGCTGCCACTGTGTCTTCCCCGTCCTCTGCACTGACGATCAGGCAGAGGGCGGCGCGCACACTCATCGTGTCACTGCGCCCTCTGACCTGAGCGTCACTGCAGAGGATGGGGAAGATGCAGCGGCGGCCGTCAGAGGAACGGGGAACAGGTGAATTTCGCGCACTGCGTTATACTCACTTGCTCCTTGCGCGGTACAGTCCCTGGTCCTCCAGGCACTGACAGCTTCTTCCTGTATTGAGCGGTCACATGGTACCGCTCATTACAGTAATGAATATGCGGCTCCACCCCTATGGGAGTCCATATTCATTACTGTAATGAGCGGTACCATGTGACCACTCACTACAGGAAGAAGCTGCCGGCGCCGGAGAACCAGGAACATGCAGGGACCGCGCCAGGAGCAGGTGAATATTATTAGACAGCTGCCGCTCCCCCTCCCCTGCCGACCCCTGGGTATGACTCGAGTATAAGCAGAGAGGGGCAATTTCAGCCTAAAAAAATGGGCTGAAATTCTCGGCTTATACTCGAGTATATACGGTAAATAAAAGTTGACCAGCGATTTCTCATTTTTGCAACAACATTTTCAAAACCTTTTTTTATATTTTTTTAGAGACTATGTCAGATTTTAAGTGACTTTGAGAGGTCTATATGACCAAAAATACCCAAAAGTGACAGCATTCTACAAGCTGCACCCCTTAAGGTGCTCAGAAGCTCATTCAAGAATTGTATTAACCCTACAGATGCTTCACAAGAACTTGAAGCAATGTGGAAGGAAAAAAATAAACTAACTTTTTTTCACAAAAATGTTACTTAGGACCCAATTTTTTTTATTTTCACAAGGGTATAAGGAGAAAATAGACAGCAATATTTGTTGTGCAATTTCTCCTGATTATGGCGATACCCCATATATGTGGGGAAAACCACTGTTTGGTCACACGGCGCAGCTCGGAAGGGAAGAAGCACTATTTGACTTTTTGAACACAAAATTGTCTGGAATCGAGAGAGGACGCCATGTCGGCTTTGGAGAGCCCCTGATGTGCCTAAACAGTGGAAACCCTCCCACTAGTGACCCCATTTTTGGAAACTAGACCCCTCAAGGAACTTATCTAGATGTGTGCTGAGCAACCTGACCCCCAGGTGCTTCGTAGAAGTTTACAATGCATAGCCAAAAAAAAAAAACATTTTTATTTTCACAAGGGTAACAGGAGAAAACGGATCCCAAACCGTGTTGTGCATTTTCTCCTGACTATGCCAAGACCCCATGTGAGGGGAAAACTACTTTTGAGGCACAGTGCAAAGCTCAGAAGGGAAGGAGCAGCATATTGGAGTTCAGATTTTGCTGTAATGGTTTGAGGGTGCCATGTCACATTGTCAAAACCCCTGAAGTGCCAGAACAGCAGAAACCCCCAATAAGTGATGTCATTTTACAAACTACACCGCTCAATGAATTCATCTAGGGGTGCAGTGATCATATTGACACCACATGTACCTCACAGAATTTTATACCTTTGGACAATGAAGAAAGAATAATTACCGGTAGGTAGTTCCGCACTTACACCTGAAGTGTCTATATGCACACATATGGAATATCAGAAGGCTGTAAACCCATAAATTTACATCAAATACAATGCTTTCACATATTTAGATTTGGGATAAAGGAATCCATTTGTCTTATGTCCTTACCCCCATCTCCAGATGAGTTCATGATGCTCAGCCTGACTTCTGTGCAGTTGGGCGGCAAGCCTTTTGTTCCCCCTACAAATCAAAAATAGTCCAATATACATGATTGAAGCAGGCCAGGACACACATGTTTGTGTTCACTGTTGGCCGAATATGAGTTCTGATTGCCCCGCAACCCCTCTTTCTAAATGGATGTCTGGGTGGAGAAGGTGGTGTGGTGGAGTACATTGTTTACTCACTGTTACTTCAGGAGCCCTCGTTACCTACCCATTCATGGGACCGCTTTAGTCTACAAACAAGACAGAAGACCTTGAGTCCGGGTTAGTAGGTTTGACTTTACTGTGCAATTCATTGACACATGGCTGCAGCATACAGATTAGGACAAAGTTTCTTTTTAGTTTAGTTTAATTTTAGTTATTCCCTTGGTTTTGTGAATCATCAGTCCTTGTTCCCATCCTGTCCCGAGACCCATTATCTTCACTTTACTCTAGGACCCGGCTGACATCTTCCTCGTGTGGGAGACAGAGGCATTACTCTCTATACATCTTCCTGAACCTTAGGTTCAAAACTGTTCCGGCATCCAGACGTGACCAAAACTGTGTCCTCATTCTTCTAGGAAACTTATACTGACCGGACCCGTACTCTTCTGCTGCCCTTAGCTGCACTAGAACCTGCTAATTCTGCTATGTGTATCCTTGCTCTCCACCCCACTTAGAACTTGCACTTAATAAGTCTCAGACTCTGACTAGACTGTCTGTCTGACTGTCTCTAACTAACTGTCTGTAACCGGAAAACATTTTCTATAAAACTTTATCTAACCCCTCCCAAACTGTGGGCTAATCCCAACACTAATAACTATTTAATCCATAGTGTAGTGCAAACTGTATCCCTATCTACTGTATGGTGTATGGTTCCCCTAGTGGACAGACCTCCTGCATTTCCAGGGACGGCCATAGGCATAGTCAGTAGGAGAACCGAACATGCCACCACCGGCCATAGGGATAAAATATAACATAACATGTATCACTCATTAATATATCAAACTCAACAGCATCGTCATAGCACTCCTGTTGCCACGACATGTTCTTTATCCCAGCTTCCCCCCTGCATGATTACGATCAGGAGGAAATGACAGAAAGAGGTAGTTTTGGGGATCTTCTGGAGTCTCACAGAGTTATCTGGGCGAAGGTCAAATCTTGTCAGTGATAGCTGTTCTTCCTTTTTGCTCTGATCCATTGATATGAGTCGCCCGCCAGAGCCGTGGGGTACCGGGTCCAGTACTTAAGGGGACGTGTCATGGCGGTGACCCGATCCGTGGCCCCGGGTGCCCATGTAAAAGGGATATTGCTTAAAGTTTCTGTTCGTGACGCCACCTGTGGTATTCGGTCAGTAGGGACCAACATTGCTTAAAGGGGTCCTCTGGGGTTATGTTATGGCAGCTAGATGGTATAACTTTCCACAGGTGAAGTAGGTCCCCAGGGCTTCCGGTGTGGGTTTTTCTTCAGGTCTCTGTAAACAAATTTAAACTTTAAGGCAAACGTGAATGCACAGTCCCTTTTAGAGTTCTATGTAAAACCAGTAGGAAGCACCTTAAGAAGTGACAACTAGTTACAATAAAGTTTGTGAATCATTCACTGTCCATGATCCAAATGTCCTTTAAACAAATGAACTGTTAACAGTAACCTGGCCAGGTTAAGGAGAACGTTCCAAATTGAACAACAAAGATATAACCCAACAGGGTTAATTTATCTTTCAACAGTCATATTTAAATTTTTGCAGTTTCAGTTCTTCTTTTTCCAGGGTAGCACTTGCACATGACAGTCTTCTAGCCGGTAGTTCAAACGTATGATATGTACAACATGAAGTTCGTCAGTACCCACAATGGGAGTTTGAGTGAACCTTGAATTCTGTTCCATTTCAGTTTTGGTAGCTCTGGTACACATGGTGATTTGTACTTTGCTGGGGGCAGGTGCAGAGTTTACCTTGCCAGGCAATGGTGCTGATGACCTAGGAGTGGTTACTGGCTGTGGCTCTGAGTCACTTGCAGGTGACCTGGGTACTTTTGGGACACATTTGTGTATGTGCAGGGCATACCACCCCTTATCTCCCTAGTACCTGGTGTAGGTGATGTGGTCTCCTGGGTAGAGGTCCCTGTCTGGGTGTCCCTCCATTAGATGGGGTTATACATCACGCCTGGTGATGAATATCTCCTCTTGAACGCCAAGTTCTTTAATGAATCCCCAGCCGGTTTTAATGTGGAATGCCACTACAGTTCCATATCTCCGGGGGCCCCTGTCCTCATGGCTTGCCCTCCTGACCTGCGCTTTAGCCTGCAGACCTCTTTCCTCTGCAGCCCTGCATTGGAGATCCTGCTCCCTGTCCTCCTGCACCTGTTTGAGCGCCTGCTGCCGGCGGTACTCCTTCTTTCTGATTATCTCCAGATGTTCTCTCTCAGCCTGGGCCTCTCCTGGGAACTCTATCAGATTGGTACCGGGGTTCTCCCACCGGAAGGTCACCCATTCTCCGTGCACTTCCTCAGCCTCCCTTATCGGGCTTCGGAGGTATGTATAGTCTCCCAGGGCTGCTCCCACTCAATCAGTCTGCACACCCGGCCGGGTGGTAGGGGTGGCGTCTACGGCCCTATCACGATGTCCTACTGGGGCAGGGTCAGTGTTCTTACCTGCCGCTGTGGCATCTCTGGTCCTGGGCTCCTCCGTCGCAGGCTGGGATTCTGGAAGCTGACTCCGCTGCTGCTCCCACGCTCTTGCGGCTGCGCAGAACCAGGTCTGCTGGAGCTGACAGCCCAGCTCCTCTACTTCTGCACTGAGAACCTCTGGGTTCATCGGTGACGGCGGGGCCTTTTCTTCCTCCCATTGGCTGGGGCCGCTGCTTGCTTCTTCCCCCTCCTCCGGGTGACCTCCGCTCTCCATGTTGCCAACCAGGTTCTCGGCGGTGTCTTCCTGCTGTTCTCTCTCCGCCTCCTTCCGTGGGCGGTTCCTTCTCTCCTCGTCCCCGTCATCCCAGATCAGGAGGCGGACTTCTCTTGGGGATGGACAGATCTCTCGGACGTAATAATATCTGTGAGGGGCAGCCATTACTTTTGCACCGTTTTTCCAAGCTCCGCCCATGACAACACACCCCACTCCTCCTGCACGCTTCATGGTGCTGTAATGGCGGCTGTTTTGGCGGTAATTCACAGTTCATAAGTCACCCAGTTAGGCACAGTCTCTTAGGCACACATAACCCAATTCTATGGATCGGTCCATCCTGTTTGTGATGCCAAAAATAAATCGCCCGCCAGGGCCTTGGGGTACTGGGTATCGGGTCCAGTACTTAAGGGAACGTGTCAGGGCGGTGACCCGGTCTGTGGCCCTGGGTGCTCATGTAAAAGAGATATTGATTAAAGTTTGTGTTCGTGATGCCACTTGTGGTATTCGGTCAGTTGGGACCGACGCTGCTAACAGGGGTCCTCTGGGGTGATGTTATGGCAGCTAGATGATTTAACTTCCCACAGGTGAAGTTGGGTCCCCAGGGCTCCCGGTGTGTAGATGGAAGATGGTGAGTAGTGCCATAAGAAATGGAGGACACAGGTTTTCAGTCTCTTTACCTGGTTTACTGAAGCTTCAGGCAGCCGCTGTCCAGGGCACCAGATCACAGGTACAGGCAGGGTCCGGCCGACTTGGAAGCAAATCCAGAGTCCCCTTTACCAGGTGGAGATGAAAGTGTTCCTCAATGCGCGGTGGTGTTGTACTCCCTTACTGCCTATGGCTTCTAATAAGGTCCTCACAGTTCCTCTCTGTCCCCATATAGATTAGGACACAAACCCGTATGACAGGTGACTCGAGCCTTTTTACAGGGTCTCTATCACGACCCGGGCCCTGTGCGTCACTGTGCTTCCTGGGTATAAAGGTGGACAGGTAGCCTAAAGTTTAGCTGTTCTTCCGGTTTTAGCTATGCCTTCTAGAGTCCGACACGGCCTCGGTCTTCCGGCTACAGGAATCTGCGCTAGCCAGGGAGGTAGCCAAATCACTGCTCTGCTCCCCTGGTGTCACTCTCCTGTGCGTTCTCTCCTGCACACTTTCCACAAGCTGTTCTTTCCTTCTCTGTTCTCCTTCCCCAGGAGCTGTAGTACCTCTGACTATGGCCCCTTCAGTCTTTCTGACACACAATGTCCGACTGTCTTCTCCTCTGTCCTCTGACAGACTGACTCAAAAACTCTAGTTTCCCTCAAGACCAGAATCTATTTATAGGGGAGTTCACCCTAAACCAGGTTTAGAGCTCCCCCATCTGGCCTTGAGTGTGAACATGTTGTGTGTATGTGATTACCTGGTGAAAGGTATCCTTCATCACTTCCAAGCATGACATTACTCTCCCCGTGAGGAGAGCAATGCCACTGTGATGACCAGGACCCTGGGCCGTCACAGATACCTAAAATGAACTAAAGGGAACAATACGCTCCTGGGAGTTCTCTCGGTATAGTTAATCAACAAACTATATTTTAAACTAACATTGGGTTGACCTTCAACTCACAAGGCCCTTGGTAAACTACCACTAATGCTAGAGTAGCAAGTCCTTACTATTCTGGCACTGGATAACCTCCCTTACTTTATGTTTCCCTGTCCCACCAAACTCACTCATTCTTTATGCTGTTCCTTCAGGGTGCCCTCCCCCTGTTAACCTTCCCTAAGGTGACTAGCAAGTTTCTATTGCATAGCTTATGCTTTGACTTACTGGACCCCAACAAAATAAATGCAATTTTGCTTTAGTCCATTCCTAGTTCATTGCTACTGTTTCCTATACAGACACCCATTCCAGTTTTTCACAATTCTCAAGAGTTGAATACAACCCTCGCAGCTACTTACTTTCCTGTGCATAGCTTCAATTCGACTACAAAGAGACAAAGGCTCATCATCAGAGGCGTAGCTAGGGTTTCAGCTTTGGGGGGGGCGAAACATCTGAGTGGGCCCCTAACCAGCTAACCCTGATTACAGCTATGGTTGCACACTCTAATTGTGACTATAGTGGAACCTCAGAATATGACCGCGCTGTTATTGAAAATAAATCTATATACAAAAACGAACATTGATTTTACCGCCATATTGTGACCATATGCAACTTTGATGGTCACAATACTCTGAGTGCCCCTATAACAATGATGCTTAAGTGCCCACTTAACATTTAATAATGTCCCCTAAGTTCCCCCATGTACTGCTCCGTTATACACAGTATGGTGAGCTCAAAGCTTCCATATACACAGTATAAGGCCCCCACAGCTCCCCTATACCCAGTATGATTCTATATCTCTCCTATACACCGTATGATGTTCCCACTGCTCCCCTTTACACAGTATGATCCCACTGCTCCCCTATAGATAGTATGAGCCCAATGCTCCCCTATACACAGTATAATGCTGACAGAACTCCACTATAGAAAGTATAATGCCCCCTAGAGCTCCCCTATATACAGTGTAATGGGCCAACAGCTCCCATATGCACAATATGCCTTCACAGCTCCCTATACACAGTATGATGGGCCTGCAGCTCCTGTCAAACAGTATGATGTCCCCCACAGTTTCCTATACACAGTATAATGGGCCCACAGCTTCCTTATACACAGTATGATGGGCCCACAGCTTCCTTATACACAGTATGATGGGCCCACAGCTCTTTTATACACAGTATGATGGGGCCACAGCTCCCTTATACACAGTATGATGGGCCCGCAGCTCCCTCATACACAGTATGATGGGCCCGCAGCTTCCTTATACACAGTATGATGAGCCCACACCTCCTTTATACACAGTATGATGGGCCCACAGCTTCCTTATACACAGTATGATGGGGCCACAGCTTCCTTATACACAGTATGATGGGGCCACATCTCCTTTATACACAGTATGATGGGGCTACAGCTTCCTTATACACAGTATGATGAGCCCACATCTCCTTTATACACAGTATGATGGGCCCACAGCTTCCTTATACACAGTATGATGGGGCCACAGCTCCCTTATACACAGTATGATGAGCCCGCAGCTCCCTTATACACAGTATGATTGGCCCACAGCTTGCTTAAACACAGTATGATGGGCCCACAGCTTCCTTATACACAGTATGATGGGCACACAGCTCCCTTATACACAGTATGATGGGCCCGCAGCTCCCTTATACACAGTGTGATGGACTCACAACTCCCTTATACACAGTATGATGGGCCCACAGCTCCCTTATACACAGTATGATGGACTCCCAGCTCCCTTATACACAGTATGATGGGCCCGCAGCTCCCTTATACACAGTATGATGGGCCCGCAGCTCCCTTATACACAGTGTGATGGACTCACAGCTCCCTGTCATGATTTGGATGTCCCGGTCATTTACTTATCCTCTGGCGTATTCAGTATTTTGTGGCACTGCTGCAATGCCGCTGCTCAAAATTATGAGCGCAGCTTCTGACAGGCCAGAAGTTACAAGCGATGTCACAAGAGCTCAATGTAAGACTATGAGGCTATGTGCACTTGTTGCGGATTCATGTGCGGAATTACCGTGGATTTCCTGTGTTTTTTGTGCAGATTTCACCTGCGTTTTACCACCTGCGGATTCCTATAGAGTAGCAGGTATAAAACGCTGCAGAATCTACACAAAGAATTGACATGCTACGGAAAATACAACGCAGCATTTCCGTGTGGTATTTTCCGCAGCATGTGCACTGCGGATTTGGTTTTCCATAGGTTTACATGGCACTGTAAACCAGACGGAAAACTGCTGCGAATCCGCAGCCGCTAATCCGCAACGTGTGCACATAGCCTGAGTGTGAGAAAGAGGCCAGAACGAGGCTCCCATAGACTCACATTGATTAGTGACCTCTGCGCTGCTCCATGAAACACTGGGGCAGCGGACAGGTCACAAACTGCAGGCAACGGAGCCGAGCGGAGACAAAAACAGATGAAAACGCAAGAAGGTGAGTATCAGACAGAGGGTAGAGGACGTGGATTTTCAGCACCGCTTCAGCAATGAAATAAAAAATAATGCCGGAGTGGTGCTGTAAATGTGATGCAGCTCTTGGTTACTGTATGCGGGCTCCTTATACTAATACTCATAAAAGACCCAGGTGGTACGCATCAAACGCCCCCCAACCCCCCCATCCCCAGACAGCAAATATTACATGTGATGGAGCACATATAATATCATAACAAAACATAATATTCAGCCCCCAGTGACCTCCTCCACTTCAGCCCTAATACCCCCATCATCTCACATCCACCACTCAGTACCCTGTCCCACCTCACCCACCTTCTGCCCTCACAACCCCCAAATGGTCTCACATTCACCCCCCAGTACCCTGTTCCCCCCTCACTCACTTTCAGCCCCCACAATACCCCAACGGTCCCACAGTGACATACCAAAATGTAATAAATAAGTTCCATCTCCACTTACTGATAAAGTTTGCAGGCAGGACCAGAAAGTGAAATGCAGGATGGGCACTAGGACCCAGCGTGCCTGAGCCAATCCCAGCCTGCACATAGTGAAGAAACTGCAGCCTGGAAAAGCTTCAGGCTATGTTCACACTTTGCGGATTTTGCTGCGGATCCGCAGCGGATTTGACCGCTGCGGATCTGCAGCAGTTTCCCATGAGTTTACAGTACAATGTAAACCTATGGGAAACAAAAAACGCTGTACACATGCTGCAGAAAAAACCGTGCGGAAACGCAGTGGATTACATTCCGCAGCATGTCACTTCTTTTCTGCGGATTTTCACCTGCTCCAATAGGAAACTGCAGATGAAAATCCGCAGAAGAAACCGCAGTAAAAACCGCGACGGGTTTTCACTGCGGATTTTGGAATTCTGCTGCGGAAAAATCCGCAGTGGAATCTGCAAAGTGTGAACATAGCCTCATGATCAGGTCAGACACAGACAGGAGAAACCATTCACTGCAGGAAGGGAGACTGCAGCCGGCCACTGTGCTAGCAGCGTGCAGACATCAGAAGGGAGCAGAGCAGACATTATACTGCTCTGCTCCTATGCGGTGTTCTGCCTACTCACAGAAGTGGCCCTGGCTCTCAGTGGGCCCCTTCATGCGACAGGGCCCGGTGTGATGGCCCCCTCTGCCCCCCCAGTAGCTACACTACTGCTCATCATGTATAGTTGACTTAAAATACGTCAGGATTTCTGGACAGAGGAGTAGATATGGTTTTGGTTCAGGGGGGTGAAACTTCTCAGTGGGCCCCTAACCAGGTAACCTTGATTACAACTATGGTGACGCATCCTAGTAGTGGAGGAGAACCTCAACAGATGAGCGTGCTGTTGCTAAAAATAATCTCTATATAAAGATCAACACTGATATTACCGCCATATGGTCAGTGGCAGATACCAGTCCTACAGAACATGTAAGAGATTACAATACAGTTATAGATGGTGACTTACAGAGGATGTTCTTTCTGATTGAATCATTCACTTTTCCCAGTTTTTCCATCTGGCCCAGACCAACATGACTGATCTGCAGAGATCAAAACAAAGACACATTTCACTTCTCATATTCCAGCCATCACCATCTTATCCCAACCTACACAGACTCCTCATCCTGCGGATACCCCAATACTGAGCCGCTGCTGCCGTATGTGTCCCTATTACTGCATCTGCTATGTGGAGCAGTGTGCCTCTAGATAGTAAAAAAAAAAAAAAACTCTAGAAAAAAGTAATGCTGGGTGCAAGTGCCCTAGAAAACAGTGCCCACATTTTATCCCCCTAGTCAAGCCTAGTTTTGTCACAGTAACTTGACTTTCCCTATAACAATAAGTGCCCACTTTACATTTAATAATGTTCTGAGTCTTCCCCCTGTACAGCTCCCTTATACACAGTATAATGACCCCTCGCTGTATAGTACCACACACACAGTATACTGACCGCTTAGTAGCCACCAAACTGTTTACTGGCTCCAAAACTGAATGATGGCCCCTCACTGTAATCTCTACACTACATGATGACCCCCTAGATAGCCTCCATATAGTATAATGCACCAGATAGTTCTCAATATAGTATACTCCTATATAGAACTCCTTGTAGGCCTCTATAGCATAATGCACTCCCCATAGGCCTCCATACAGTATAATGCATTCCCCATGGGCATACTCTATTTAGTATAATGCACTCCCCATAGACAGACTCTTAAGTATGATGCACCCCCCATAGGCAGACTCTATAGTATAATGCACCCCCCCCCACATAGGCAGGCTCTATAATATACTGCACTCCCCATATAGTATAATGTACCCCCATAGGCAGACTCTATAGTATAATGCACCCCCCTGGGCAGACTCTATAGTATAATGCACCCTCCATAGGCAGACTCTATAGCATAATGCACCCCCATAGGCAGATTCTATAGTATAATGCATCCCGCCCCCATAGGCAGACTCTATAGTATAATGCATCCCCCATAGGCAGACTCAATAGTATACTGCACACACCCTCCCCATAGGCAGACTCTATAGTATACTGCACACTTCCCCTCCCCATAGGCAGACTCTATAGCATATTGCACACACCCCCTCCTCATAGGCAGACTCTATAGCATACTGCACACACACCCTCCCCATAGGCAGACTCTACAGTATAGCATATTGCACACACACCCTCCTCATAGGCACATTGTATAGTATACTGCACACACACCCTCCCCATAGGCAGACCCTATGGTATATTGCACACACAGACCCATAGGCAGACCTTATAGTATACTGCACACACACCCTCCTCAAAGGCAGACAGTCAGACTCTATATAATATAAAGCACCCCATAAAAACAATAAATCCAATACTCGCCTCTCTTCCTCCTGGTTCCTCCACTGCTCTGAGCGCCCGCACACCTCAGGACAGTGGGCGCCGAGCAGTGACGTCATCGCGCCCACTGCCACTGTCGGCGTCAGTGACGTCAGACGCTGACAGGGGATGATGGGAGAGGGAGCGTAACACTCCTCTCAATAATGCAATCAGCTGTATTGGATAGATGCCGATACACTTGAACCTGCGATGACAGGTGGGGGGGCCCACTGCTGGCATTGGGCCCCCCACCTGCTCAGGGGCCCCATAACGGCCGGGTGGCAGTGCAGGGAGATTCTCCCTGCTCTGCCACAGAATGTAACTGTATCAGATTGATGTGCACGCCAATGCAGTTACAGTAGCGTAGCTCCGGGTGGGCCCCCAAAGAGCCCGGGGTGACCGCTCCCCCTGCCCGCCCGGTAGCTATGCTACTGTTTCTGGAGTAACATCCCAGGGCCCTGCTACCAGTCTCATGTGTGAGATGTGTGTCAGCACACCAGAATGGTATAATTGTGTATACCTGTATCTATGCCAATATACAGTAACACCATACCTGGTGTAAACAGATTTTCTTTTCTACAGTAATAAAACAGTAATCAAAAAGCACAATTTCTGTATTAAGAGCATATTAGAGTGTAGCTCTCCCAACATATGAAAGGGGTATAATAACACAAGTGGAGTGCTCCCAGTAATGTTGCAAGACTAAGATGAAAGCGGAGTAAGCCATAAATCACCAAAAAGTAGTATAAACTGAATAAATTTTATTAAGGCAAAATATGCAAACATTTTAAAACAGAAAAAACATAACAAACAATAATAAAGACATATCGAGGAGACATGAAGGTAGGCAAGGGGAGAGGAGAGGTCAGAATAAGACCTGGGGAAGCAGAGCTGCAGAGTCACTAGAGCGAATATAGATGCAGCACCAGGTGATAAATCTAGCTAGTTATAAAGTGCATAATGTGTGCCAACAATGTGAGCTGCGATAAGGGATCACTCCTGCTTACCCTTGGTAGGTGTGGATGCCTGTAACCCTCCCTGTAGTCCCTGACGCGCGTTTCGTGTACCTGCTTTATCGAAGGGGTAGATAGGATGTCCTGCCTCAAGGGTTTAAATATGTGCCGATAGAAAGGGCCAATGTTGTTGTTATTCGGTCACGAGATGTCACTGTTGCCTAAGCATTGCTGAAAGACTGAGATGCTTGTAAAATGTCAGAGGTAGGACTACAATGTGACTGATATGGAACACAGGAAGAGGAAGTGCGACCATCTTAAGGGCAGTCTGGAGCTAATGATACTAGGAAGAGGATTTGCTGGAAAGGAATCCAATAACATCCTCTTGTGGAATCACCTCACCGAGACTACAGCAGCGGCAGATTGGAGCTGATCTTGTCCATGACCAGAACCTTTCTAGATGTGAGGACATTTCTGTCAGGAACGCTGCTAAGAGACAGAAAAGGCTGGGACCAAGTGTGAGAGGTGTTGGAAATGCTGAGGAACTAATCCACAAGCATGAATGGTACCGCTCACCTGTTGGAGGAGGAATGCATCCGTCCGTATGCATAGATTGTTTGTCCAAAGCAGACCAGAGTCAGTAAGAACATTAAGGCCCACTGCGCCGCACACAGCACACTACATTCTGGTGCCAAAAGACATAATAAGGTAGAACATGTAGTTAGATAGTTAGGCATAATGACTGTTCTGGACACGATTACTACCAATATAAGAACTTTCAGATTTGTTGCCATATTTCTTGTTTGTTTGGATGTACTGAGCTTAACCCCTTTACCCAGTGGCGTAACTACAAAGTTAGGGGCCCCGGTGCGAACTTCCAAATGGGGCCCCCCCCCCCCTGCAGCCCTGCCATACAACTCAATGTAACCCCCATAGAATAATGGCTACACAATACTGTATAACGGCCACCACACATGATGCTGCATACTGTATAATGGCCACACATGATGCTGCATACTGTATAATGGCCACACATGATGCTCCATAGTGTATAATGGCCACACATGATGCTCCATAGTGTATAATGGCCACACATTGCTCCATACTGTATAATGGCCAGACAGTGCTCCATACTGTATAATGACCACCCACACATAGTGCTCCATAGTGTATAACGGCCACACAGTTCTCCATACTGTATAATGATCCCACATAATGCTCAATACTGTATAATGACCACAAATGATGCTCCATACTGTATAACGGCCACACATGATGCTCAATACTGTATAATGACCCCCCTCCTGTATGCATGGCTCATCTCCCTCCTATCCCATATACATAGCTCATATTACCCCTCCTGCATGCATGACTCATATCTCCCCATGTATGCATGGCTCATATTCCCCCCCCGTATGCATGGCTCATATTCCGCCCCTGTATGCATGGCTCATATTCCGCCCCTGTATGCATGGCTTATATTCCCCCCTGTATGCGTGGCTCATATTCCCCCCCCCCCTGTATGCATGGCCTATATTCCCCCCTGCATGGCTTATATTCCCCCCTGCATGGCTTATATTCCCCCCTGCATGGCTCATATTCCCCCCTGCATGGCTCATATTCCCCCCTGCATGGCTCATATTCCCCCCTGCATGGCTCATATTCCCCCCTGCATGGCTCATATTCCCCCCTGCATGGCTCATATTCCCCCCTGCATGGCTCATATCCCCCCCTGCATGGCTTATATTCCCCCCTGCATGGCTCATATCCCCCCCTGCATGGCTCATATTCCCCCCTGCATGGCTTATATTCCCCCCTGTATGCAGGCTTATCTCTCCGCTCCTGCTCGGCGCGCCGGCTTATGTCCTCCTTCATCCCCCGTCCCCCCGGCCCTCATACTCACCTGTCTTCCCACTGCACGGCCGTGCCGACATCCCTCGCGCTCTGTCCCGACTCCAGGCGGCGGCGCCGGCGCAGCACCTTCTTCCTGCTTGAGCGGTCATGTGACACCGTTCATTAAGATCATGAATATGCGCATATTCATGATCTTAATGAGCGGTGTCACGTGACCGCTCAAGCAGGAACGAGCTGCAGTGCAGACGCCGAGACCATCGCTGGAGCAGGGTGAGTATTCAAGGCAGCGGCAGCGGCGGCGGCGGGGGGGACCCTGGAGCGGGGGGAGGCACTGCCAGTCCGAGCCTGCCTGCCGGGCCCGGGCCCCTGACCTGCCGGGCCCGGTCGCAATGGCGACCGCTGCGACCGTGGTAGTTACGCCACTGCCTTTACCCCCAAGGGTGGTTTGCACGTTAATGACCGGGCCAATTTTTACAATTCTGACCACTGTCCCTTTGTGAGGTTATAACTCTAGAACGCTTCAACGGATCCCAGTGATTCTGACATTGTTTTCTCGTGACATATTGTACTTCATGACAATGGTAAAATTTCTTTGATATTACCTGCGTTTATCTGTGAAAAAAACGGAAATATGGCGAAAATTTTGAAAATTTCGCAATTTTCCAACTTTGAATTTTTATGCAATTAAATCACAGAGATATGTCACACAAAATACTTAATAAGTAACATTTCCCACATGTCTACTTTACATCAGCACAATTTTGGAACCAAATTTTTTTTTTGTTAGGGAGTTATAAGGGTTAAAAGTTGACCAGCAATTTCTCATTTCTACAACACCATTTTATTTTAGGGACCACATCTCATTTGAAGTCATTTTGAGGGGTCTATATGATAGAAAATACCCAAGTGTGACACCTTTCTAAAAACTACACCCCTCAAGGTCCTCAAAACCATATTCAAGAAGTTTATTAACCCTTCTGGTGCTTCACAGGAATTTTTTGAATGTTTAAATAAAAATGAACATTTAACTTTTTTTCACAAAAAATTTAATTCAGATCCAATTTGTTTAATTTTACCAAGGGTAACAGGAGAAAATAGACCCCAAACATTGTTGTACAATTTGTCCTGAGCACGACAATACCCCACATGTGGGGGTAAACCACTGTTTGGGCGCATGGCAGAGCTCGGAAGCGAAGGAGCGCCATTTGACTTTTCAATGCAAAATTGACTGGAATTGAGATGGGACGCCATGTTGCGTTTGGAGAGCCCCTGATGTGCCTAAACATTGAAACCCCCCACAAGTGACACCATTTTGGAAAGTAGACCCCTTAAGGAACTTATCTAGATGTGTGGTGAGCACTTTGACCCACCAAGTGCTTCACAGAAGTTTATAATGTAGAACCATAAAAATAAAAAATCATATTTTTTTACAAAAATTAAATTTCCGCCCCCAATTTTTTATTTTCCCAAGGGTAAGAGAAGAAATTGGACCCCAAAAGTTGTTGTACAATTTGTCCTGAGTACGCTGATACCCCATATGTGGGGGTAAACCACTGTTTGGGCGGATGGGAGAGCTCGGAAGGGAAGGAGCGCCGTTTGACTTTTCAATGCAAAATTGACAGGAATTGAGATGGGACGCCATGTTGCGTTTGGAGAGCCACTGATGTGCCTAAACATTGAAACCCCCCACAAGTGACACCATTTTGGAAAGTAGACCCCCTAAGGAACTTATCTAGATGTGTGGTGAGCACTTTGACCCACCAAGTGCTTCACAGAAGTTTATAATGCAGAGCCGTAAAAATAAAACAAAAAATTTTTCCCACAAAAATTATTTTTTTAGCCCCCAGTTTTGTATTTTCCCGAGGGTAACAGGAGAAAGTGGACCCCAAAATTTGTTGCCCAATTTGTCCTGAGTGCGATGATACACCATATGTGGGGGGAACCACTGTTTGGGCGCATGGGAGGGTTCGGAAGGGAAGGAGTGCCATTTGAATGCAGACTTAGATGGAATGGTCTGCAGGTGTCACATTGCGTTTGCAGAGCCCCTAATGTACCTAAACAGTAGAAACCCCCCACAAGTGACACCATTTTGGAAAGTAGACCCCCTAAGGAACTTATCTACATGTGTGGTGAGCACTTTGACCCACCAAGGGCTTCACAGAAGTTTATAATGGAGAGCCGTAAAAATAAAACAAAAATTTTTTCCCACAAAAATTATTTTTTAGCCCCCAGTTTTGTATTTTCCCGAGGGTAACAGGAGAAATTGGACCCCAAAATTTGTTGTCCAATTTGTTCTGAGTGCGCTGATACCCCATATGTGGGGGGGAACCACTGTTTGGGCGCATGGGAGGGCTCGGAAGGGAAGGAGCTCCATTTGGAATGCAGGCTTAGATGGAATGGTCTGCAGGTGTCACATTGCATTTGCAGAGCCCCTAATGTACCGAAACAGTAGAAACCCCCCACAAGTGACACCATTTTGGAAACTAGACCCCCTAAGGAACTCATCTAGATGTGTTGTGAGAGCTTTGAACCCCCAAGTGTTTCACTACAGTTTGTAGCGCAGAGCCGTGAAAATTTAAAAAAAAAATCTTTCCCCCAAAAATTATTTTTTAGCCCCCAGTTTTGTATTTTCCCAAGGGTAAGAGGAGAAATTTGACCCCAAAAGTTGTTGTCCAATTTGTCCTGAGTACGCGGATACCCCATATGTTGGGGGGAACCACCGTTTGGGCGCATGGGAGGGCTCGGAAGGGAAGGAGTGCCATTTGGAATGCAGACTTAGATGGAATGGTCTGCAGGCGTCACATTGCGTTTGCAGAACCCCTAATGTACCTAAACAGTAGAAATCCCCCACAAGTGACCCCATATTGGAAACTAGACCCCCATGGAACTTATCTAGATGTGTTGTGAGAACTTTGAACCCCCAAGTGTTTCACTACAGTTTATAACGCAGAGCCGTGAAAATAAAAAATCTTTTTTTTTCCCACAAAAATTATTTTTTAGCCCCCAGTTTTGTATTTTCCCAAGGGTAACAGGAGAAATTGGACCCCAAAAGTTGTTGTCCTATTTGTCCTGAGTATGCTGATACCCCATATGTTGGGGTAAACCCCTGTTTGGGTACACGGGAGAGCTCGGAAGGGAAGGAGCGCTGTTTTACTTTTTCAACGCAGAATTGGCTGGAATTGAGATCGGACGCCATGTCGCGTTTGGAGAGCCCCTGATGTGCCTAAACAGTGGAAACCCCGCAATTATAACTGAAACCCTAATCCAAACACACCCCTAACCCTAATCCCAACAGTAACCCTAACCACACCTCTAACCCTGACACACACCTAACCCTAATCCCAACCCTATTCCCAACTGTAAATGTAATCTAAACCCTAACCGTAACTTTAGCCCCAACCCTAACTGTAGCCTTAACCCTAGCCCCAACCCTAACTTTAGCCCCAACCCAAACTGTAGCCCTAACCCTAGCCCTAACCATAGCCCTAACCCTAACTTTAGCTCCAACCCTAACTGTAGCCTTAACCCTAGCCCTAACCCTAGCCCTAACCCTAACATAGTAACATAGTAACATAGTTAGTAAGGCCGAAAAAAGACATTTGTCCATCCAGTTCAGCCTATATTCCATCATAATAAATCCCCAGATCTACGTCCTTCTACAGAACCTAATAATTGTATGATACAATATTGTTCTGCTCCAGGAAGACATCCAGGCCTCTCTTGAACCCCTCGACTGAGTTCGCCATCACCACCTCCTCAGGCAAGCAATTCCAGATTCTCACTGCCCTAACAGTAAAGAATCCTCTTCTATGTTGGTGGAAAAACCTTCTCTCCTCCAGACGCAAAGAATGCCCCCTTGTGCCCGTCACCTTCCTTGGTATAAACAGATCCTCAGCGAGATATTTGTATTGTCCCCTTATATACTTATACATGGTTATTAGATCGCCCCTCAGTCGTCTTTTTTCTAGACTAAATAATCCTAATTTCGCTAATCTATCTGGGTATTGTAGTTCTCCCATCCCCTTTATTAATTTTGTTGCCCTCCTTTGTACTCTCTCTAGTTCCATTATATCCTTCCTGAGCACCGGTGCCCAAAACTGGACACAGTACTCCATGTGCGGTCTAACTAGGGATTTGTACAGAGGCAGTATAATGCTCTCATCATGTGTATCCAGACCTCTTTTAATGCACCCCATGATCCTGTTTGCCTTGGCAGCTGCTGCCTGGCACTGCCTGCTCCAGGTAAGTTTATCATTAACTAGGATCCCCAAGTCCTTCTCCCTGTCAGATTTACCCAGTGGTTTCCCATTCAGTGTGTAATGGTGATATTGATTCCTTCTTCCCATGTGTATAACCTTACATTTATCATTGTTAAACCTCATCTGCCACCTTTCAGCCCAAGTTTCCAACTTATCCAGATCCATCTGTAGCAGAATACTATCTTCTCTTGTATTAACTGCTTTACATAGTTTTGTATCATCTGCAAATATCGATATTTTACTGTGTAAACCTTCTACCAGATCATTAATGAATATGTTGAAGAGAACAGGTCCCAATACTGACCCCTGCGGTACCCCACTGGTCACAGCGACCCAGTTAGAGACTATACCATTTATAATCACCCTCTGCTTTCTATCACTAAGCCAGTTACTAACCCATTTACACACATTTTCCCCCAGACCAAGCATTCTCATTTTGTGTACCAACCTCTTGTGCGGCACGGTATCAAACGCTTTGGAAAAATCGAGATATACCACGTCCAATGACTCACCGTGGTCCAGCCTATAGCTTACCTCTTCATAAAAACTGATAAGATTGGTTTGACAGGAGCGATTTCTCATAAACCCATGCTGATATGGAGTTAAACAGTTATTCTCATTGAGATAATCCAGAATAACATCCCTCAGAAACCCTTCAAATATTTTACCAACAATAGAGGTTAGACTTACTGGCCTATAATTTCCAGGTTCACTTTTAGAGCCCTTTTTAAATATTGGCACCACATTTGCTATGCGCCAATCATGCGGAACAGACCCTGTCGCTATAGAGTCCCTAAAAATAAGAAATAATGGTTTATCTATTACATTACTTAGTTCTCTTAGTACTCGTGGGTGTATGCCATCCGGACCCGGAGATTTATCTATTTTAATCTTATTTAGCCGGTTTCGCACCTCTTCTTGGGTTAGATTGGTGACCCTTAATATAGGGTTTTCATTGTTTCTTGGGATTTCACCTAGCATTTCATTTTCCACCGTGAATACCGTGGAGAAGAAGGTGTTTAATATGTTAGCTTTTTCCTCGTCATCTACAACCATTCTTTCCTCACTATTTTTTAAGGGGCCTACATTATCAGTTTTTATTCTTTTACTATTGATATAGTTGAAGAACAGTTTGGGATTAGTTTTACTCTCCTTAGCAATGTGCTTCTCTGTTTCCTTTTTGGCAGCTTTAATTAGTTTTTTAGATAAAGTATTTTTCTCCCTATAGTTTTTTAGAGCTTCAATGGTGCCATCCTGCTTTAGTAGTGCAAATGCTTTCTTTTTACTGTTAATTGCCTGTCTTACTTCTTTGTTTAGCCACATTGGGTTTTTCCTATTTCTAGTCTTTTTATTCCCACAAGGTATAAACCGCTTACACTGCCTATTTAGGATGTTCTTAAACATTTTCCATTTATTATCCGTATTCTTATTTCTGAGGATATTGTCCCAGTCTAGCCCTAACCCTAGCCCTAACCCTAACCCTAGCCCTAACCCTAGCCCTAACCCTAGCCCAAACCCTAACCCTAGCCCTAGCCCTAACCCTAGCCCTAATGGAAAAATGGAAATAAATACATTTTTTAAATTTTTCCCTAACTAAGGGGGTGATGAAGGGGGGTTTGATTTACTTTTATAGCGGGTTTTTTAGCGGATTTTTATGATTGGCAGCCGTCACACACTGAAAGACGCTTTTTATTGCAAAAAATATTTCTTGCGTTACCACATTTTGAGAGCTATAATTTTTCCATATTTTGGTTCATAGAGTCATGTGAGGTCTTGTTTTTTGCGGGACGAGTTGACGTTTTTATTGGTAACATTTTCGGGCACGTTACATTTTTTGATCGCTTTTTATTCCGATTTTTGCGAGGCAGAATGACCAAAAACCAGCTATTCATGAATTTCTTTTGGGGGAGGCGTTTATACCGTTCCGCGTTTGGTAAAATGTATAAAGCAGTTTTATTCTTCGGGTCAGTACGATTACAGCGACACCTCATTTATATCATTTTTTTATGTTTTGGCGCTTTTATACGATAAAAACTATTTTATAGAAAAAATAATTATTTTTGCATCGCTTTATTCTCAGGACTATACCTTTTTTTTTTTTTTGCTGATGATGCTGTATGGCGACTCGTTTATTGCGGGACAAGATGACGCTTTCAGTGGTATCATGGTTATTTATATCTGTCTTTTTGATCGCGTGTTATTCCACTTTTTGTGCGGCGGTATGATAATAAAGCGTTGTTTTTTGCCTCGTTTTTTTTTTTTTTTCTTACGGTGTTTACTGAAGGGGTTAACTAGTGGGCCAGTTTTATAGGTCGGGCCGTTACGGACGCGGCGATACTAAATATGTGCACTTTTATTGTTTTTTTTTTATTTAGATAAAGAAATGTATTTAGGGAATAATATTTTTTTTTTTTTAATTATTTAGGAATATTTTTTTTATTTTTTTTTACACATTTTGAAATTTTTTTTTTAACTTTTTTACATTGTCCCAGGGGGGGACATCACAGATCAGTGATCTGACAGTGTGCACAGCACTCTGTCAGATCACTGATCTGACATGCAGCGCTGCAGCCTTCACAGTGCCTGCTCTGAGCAGGCTCTGTGAAGCCACCTCCCTCCCTGCAGGACCCGGATCCGCGGCCATCTTGGATCCGGGGCTGGAGGAAGCAGGGAGGGAGGTGAGACCCTCGCAGCAACGCGATCACATCGCGTTGCTGCGGGGGGCTCAGGGAAGCCTGCAGGGAGCCCCCTCCCTGCGGGAAGCTTCCCTATACAGCCGGCACATCGTGATCATCTTTGATCGCGGTGTGCCAGGGGTTAATGTGCCGGGGGCGGTCCGTGACCGCTCCTGGCACATAGTGCCGGATGTCAGCTGCGATAAACAGCTGACACCCGGCCGCGATCGGCGGCGCTCCCCCCGTGAGCGCCGCCGATCGCGCTGGACGTACTATCCCGTCCGTGGTCATGGGGGCCCACCCCACCTCGACGGGATAGTACGTCCCATGTCAGAAAGGGGTTAAAGTGAACCTGTCATCATGATTTTGTTAAGTAACCTAAAGGCATTATCAGGCTGTTACACTGATAAAAATGATACCTGGGTTGAAGAAATCCGTCCTGTGTCTCTTGTTTAAAGGGAAACTGTTACCCCAAAATTCTTCTATAAGCTAAGGCCACCGGCGTCAGCATTCTGTAATGCTGTAGATAAGCCCCTGATGTAACCTGAAAGATAAGAAAAACAAGTTAGATTATACTCACCCAGGGCCGATCCCAATGCGTTCCGGTTCGATGGGCGCCTCCCATCTTTATACGATGACATCATGTTCTTTGCTTCCTGCCGTGGCTCCTGCGCAGGCGTACTTTATCTGCCCTGTTGAGGGCAGAGCAAAGTACTGCAGTGCACAGGCGCCGGGCCTCTTTGACCTTTCCCGGCACCTGTGCACTGCAGTACTTTGCACTGCCATGTCTTACAGTCCCTTCGGAGAGTCTTCGAACGGTGGCACCGGTGTCGCTAGAGCAGGTTCCTCCAGGCAAGTCCTATGTTCTACCTGACATGCTGCCAGAGGTTCTCTAATGGGCACACACTTCCAAATTGGGAGGTCATTTCGTCTTCAAGAGGACTACTGGTGAGGTCTTATTGGTGGCCTCGGATGGCGCAAGATGTGAGGGATTATGTGAAAGCCTGTGTCTCGTGTGCCAGGAGTCAGCTTTCCAGGCACAGACCTGCGGGCTTGCTCTATCCTCTGCCAGTGGCAGATAGACCCTGGGAGATGGTCAAGATGGACTTTAATGTGGAGCTGCCTAAGTCTCGTAATAATAAAAATAGTCGGGTTGTCACCAAACATTTTTCTAAAATAGTGCATTTGATTTCTCTTCCACGCATACCATCTGCAGGGGCTTTGGCGATATTATTCATCAAGCACATTTTCCGCCTTCATGGGATGCCTGACAAGATTGTCAGTGACCGGGGTCCCTAGTTCATGTCTCGGTTCTGGAAGGGAGCTTTGTTGCCTGCTCAGCATTGAGCTCAATCTGTCCTCTGGATACCATCCTGAAACTAATGGGCTAGTGGAGAGGACCAATCAGACTCTGTTACGTATTTATAACATTCTGTGTCTGCCAGGCATCCCTGCTGCCATGGGCGGAGTTTGTCTTAAATAATGCCATCTTGATTCCATGGGGCAGACTCCTTTTCTCCTAAATTACGGTCAGCATCCACGTGTTCCTATGCCCATGCCCGTCTCGTCTTCCAATCCAAGGGTGGTGGACTGGGCAGTGGAGGCTCCTGACATCTGGGACCGCATGCAGGATGCAATTAAACTTTCTATGGAGAGAATGAGGGCTTCCACCCGAATGCATCGCCGTTTTGCTCCAGTTTTTGCTCCTGGTGATTTAGTGTGGCTGTCAGCTCGTAACATCAGTCCACTAAATTTGCTCCTCACTACCTAGTGCCTTTCAAGGTCCTTGAGCATGTGAATCCTGTAGTCTATCGCCTCAGCCTTCCACCGCATTTGAACATCACTGCCACCTTTCATGTGTCTCTGTTTAAAACCTGTGTTTTGATGCGGTTTTCTGGGACTCCTGCACAGAGTTTGGATACGTCCTCGGACGATTTTGAAGTTAATGTCGGGTCCAAGGTGGTGCGTGGCAAAAAAATTTTGGGGGTCGACTGAAAGGGTCATGGACCTGGGAACCTATTGAGCACATTTATCTCCCCCAGCTTATTGCGGCCTTTGAGAGTGGCGAATGTCACCAGGGGGGTGTTTGCTAGCAGGGTGGGGGGAATGTTAGGCGTCAGGATTTTCCCGCTGCGCTAGATAGATCCCAAACATTATCTGCTCCTGTGGTCTCCCATTCAGGGCCAGCCGAGATGGGTGCTGCTCAGCACAGACGTTGGTTCCAGCGTCTTGCTTAGGTTCACGGTATTCGTTTGGTTACTACTGACTTTCCAGTTAAACCTATGGTAACCAGCGATAGGCAGGCGCAGCCTGAGGCACAGGAGTCTAAGTCCAGAGATTACCCTACTGAGCATGTCTGTGATGTGGCATCTGCTCATTGGTGGTTGGACGGTTGCTGCACCGACAAGGTGGCAGTTCCGGATTGGCCCGCCTGCGATGTCTAGGCAGACTGGGCGTGATTGTTTGGGGTGGAACATTATGTATAACACGCGTGCGCTAGTATCACTTATGTGTGGTGTTTGTGAGTGGATACTCTACCACTCTGTTTGCACTTGTCGCTCTATACTCTGAGAGTTCTTGCTTTGGCAGGTAGGGTTAGGACTGGGTAGCTACCCCTTGGCTTAGCATCTGTTTCCTACATGTGTGCGGTTAGCACAGTTGAGTTACAGAGCAAGGCCAACCCTCAGGCTACACCGCTCAGGTAACGTGTCAGGACTTTGCACCTAGCGTCACATGTGCTCTTCCCTTGGCTTAGCATCTGCTTCATTCTTGTGTGCGATTGACACAGTTTAGTTGCAGAGCGAGCGCAATCCACGTGCTTCCATCCCTGTGACGTTTAACAGGGTATAGTACTCGGCAGTCTGAGTTCCTCTCAGTGAAGTAATTGAGCTTGGCACTTTGTCTTCTGTTCTTACTGTGTGGAGTTAACGCAGTCTGATTTAGGTTTACGCTCACAGCTTCGTTCTGCCGTTGTTCACTAGTAGCAGTTATCCATCTCTGCACGGTGGACGCTGGGTTTCGATAGCACTTTACTATTTATTTGTATTTAGTGCAATCCGCCAACCCTAACACACGCTACGTGTAATTAGGTATATACAGCCAAAATGTATAGCGTAATTGTAAAAAGAGGTGTATAAAACGTTCAGTTACTTAGGCTTCACATGATTGTATTATGGATTTTTATTTGCCTAGGGCCCCACAAGTATATATTCTCACATCTAATTATGTCAACATACTCTGATCAGAGTTTGATCAGAGTGTGATCCGATTCTAGCAGATTTTTTTCTTCATCCCTCCATTCTGTCAGTCTGTGGAGATCAGATTGTGCTCAGATCTGAGTGTAGTCCGATATTTTCCACCGACGTATTAACTTGCAGGGCCGAGGGCAATCTGAATATCGGATCAAACCCAGGCATGCTGCCACTTTGTCATTAAGACAGGCAGGTTCAAGGAAAAAATCATACATGTGCGCAGCCACATAGAATGACATTAGTCCAATGTTTTGTTGGATCTCATTCAGACCCAAAATATGGTCATGTGAATGAGCCCTTTTGGAAATTGATAACATTGTTACATAATGCGCTATGATCCTGAAGATCGTCATGCCTCTGATTTGATACTTGCCAATGGACCTTATGTCTGCAGACACCTTAGAAATATGGATCCTGCAAGAAAGCAGCCGTTATATCTGAGGCTGCTTTTCTTCTCCTTCACTATCACTCTAGGAAGAATACTCATACTAAAGCATATTAGCTTTTTTGCAGAACCCAAGGGCATTACAATATAGCAGAGGCCAGGACAAGAGACTTAAATCACCCCCTCGATTTGCCATCCTTTGAATTACAGAAGTGTTCTGGACATGGTTGCACATGAAGTGACCAGAGGCCCGTAACTTGACTCTGTGTGGTGAAGTCCAGGGTCCAAACATAGCTTTGCTCTGTGCAAGAGCAGTATTTAGCTGTAAGGGGTGCTAGTGCAGCAGTTGTACCTAGAATCTGGTGCTGAAGTGGACCTAAGGCTGGGGTCACATTTGCGAATGCAATGGGATACTCGCACGAGTCTCTCACATCAATACCCGGCACTGCCGCCAGCACTTGGACCGGAGTGTTCAGCTGCATAGAAATACATGCAGCCGCACGCTCCGGTCCCAAGTGTCGGCGGCAGTGCCGGGTACTGATGTGAGAGACTCGTGCGAGTTTCTTGCATTGCACTCGTAAGTGTGACCCCGGCCTAAAGGTCCATCTGCCAGATAGAAAGACACAGTATTTTATATCACTCATGCTAGGTGTGGGTCCATTGCAGTTTTTGCAATCGTTCCAGGAGATATGGTATGGGTTGTAAGTAATTTATCAAGGTTGTGTGCACACACTGAACTTTTAATGCACTTTTGTGGTGTTTTGTCAACGCGGAATTGGCCTTAAAAACGCTAAGGAATCCTTAAAATCAATGAGAACCCTGAAGTGCTGTACACATTATCAGTATTTTTCCTTTCAGGATTTGCTGTGCGTTTAAGTTCGCAGCATGTCAATTCTTTGTACGTTTTTGCCTGTGTTTCTGACCTATTGAATGCACAGGGAAAAAAAGCATGCAATAAACGCATGCAAAAACACACTAAAAACGCTTTTCCAAAGCGTTTTTGAAGCCAAGAGATGCAGAAACCTTGCAGAAATTTCTGCAAACAAATGCTCAATGTGCCCACATACCCTAAGTGTAACCCTAACACCTGTCACACAAGTTGTCACACAGTTTTCAATCTGTTATGTAGCAACATGGAAGCAAGGGTTGATAATTCAGTGATTTATAATTCGTTTTTTTTTTAATTTTAACTAAAAATGTTCTTTATTATAATTCCAAAAATGGGAATTTACATATGGCTTAGTGTTTAGTAGCACCAAAAGCCAGCTGGGAAAACCATTCCATCATCTGCAAGGTGACACTATCAAATGGTGACATCCCAGCTCCTTCTTGTTGATTTATAAGGGAGGCAGAAGGAGAACTTGACTATAGAACACTATGCAGAGGATTTAAAGTATGGCTTGAGTAGTTTTGGCATCTAACTAGCTGAATGGGAGCATTAGGGAGACCTGTGCTAGTGGAAGAGGGTCACAGACAGGGCCATTCTGCTAATTCTGAGGATAAACCTCAGCTGTCTGGATTAGAACAGATCTGACACATGTGGGAATCAGATCCAGAGAACCGCACAGGGTACTTCCCAGCTCCACAAGACCACATGGGAATAAAGACAGTGAATCCAAATAAAGCAACACCAAATACTATTTCCACTAGTGATGTGGTGAGATATATACATTAAATCCTATACCTAATCTCAACTACAGACATATCTAATATTTACTTACCCATGTAAGTGGCAGGAAAGGACCATTCTGTAATGCTTTACATAATTTTATTCTCGCATGTGTCTTTTACTATAAAGCGATCACTAATATCTCAAGGCCTTATTTTGCAGATTTCTCAAGTCACAACATTTAAATTCACAATCCCAATCTGCACACAAAACACCACGGAAACCCACATCCTTTGTGTTTAATTTCACGGTCCTGCAAAATAGGCAGTTGTAAGGTATGATTTTGTGTCATGTCCTCATTTATTGGTAACATAAAACTCAAAAGATCCATCAAGGGCAGGGGTGTCAAACTGCATTCCTCGAGGGCTGCAAACAGGTCATGTTTTCAGGATTTCCTTGTACTGCACAGGTGATAATTTAATCACTAACTCATTATTTGTGTAGGTGATTAAATTATCACCTGTGCAGTACAAGGAAATCCTGAAAACATGACCTGTTTGTAGCCCTTGAGGAATGCAGTTTGACACCTCTGATCAAGGGTGTCATAGAAGTAAAATCATGGAGGGAAAATAACAAATTAGATGCATGGAAAATCACAAACTCATTCCAATAAATTTGCTTTTCAAAGAGCAGGTAAAAATCTTTTTACGAGTTTCACATGAGGAGATGCCTTAGGCTATGTGCACACGTTGCAGATTAGCCTTAGGAATTTCTGGTGCGGATTCTGCCTCTCCTGGCATTTGTCGCGCTTTTTGTGCGGATCCACAGCATTTTTTGCGCGTTTTGCTGCGTTTTTTTGGCGGATTTGTGGCATTTTTTACCCCTGCAGATTTCTATAATGGAATGGGTACAAAAACGCTGCAGATTCTCAAAAAAGAAGTGACATGCTACTTCTTTTAAACCACAGCGTTTCCGCAGCGGATTTTCCGCAAAGTGTGCACAGCATTTTTTTTTCTCATTGATTTACATTGTACTGTAAATCAATTGCGGATCTGCAGTGTTTCTGCACCGCAAAAAACGCTGCGGATCCGCAGAAAATCCGCAACGTGTGCACATAGCCTTACTGATCACTAGATTGTGCACGCAGCTTCATAGCAGTAAATAGGATGTTCTGACAACAGAGCTGAAGATTTTAATGTGAGAAGATAAAGGAGAACAGACTCCAGATGTTGAAATTGCTGATATGTCATGCCACAGTGTAAAGATGAATCTTCTCTTTTAAAGGATTTGAAGGGGGGATTTGAGTAATTTGTGGTGTTTCAATCATAATTTTTTTTATATTATTGTTTTTCTGTGTGTCCTTTAGTGCTGCTGCTAATTTATGCTCTTGGAGTCGTACTCTGGACAGAATTAGACTCCTTCTCCTCCTGGCAGCTGACAAAAATGTCCTATTGTACTTCCCCTCCAAAGTGAGTATGTTTAGTTATACTGCCCTGATACTGCTGAGGCTATGGTACTTTCTTAATAGGCCACGCAGAAACCAATTTGGCTGAAGTGAGCTGGGCGTAAGCAGAGTGACAAGAACAAGCTGTCAACTTTGATGTTTTGATAATCGGGTGGCTCCAACTATGTAAGAAAATGTCAACTGTTCACTGGATCATTTTCAGCTACATGTATAAAGCAGACATTGTTAATTTTTTACAAACTATGTTATCAATATGATATTCAATTGTGAGATGACACAATTAAAGTGGAGGTGGAACCCTTTAATGGGTATTACAGTTGTTCGCGGGATGGGTGGGGGTAAAAGTTGTAGAAAGCCACTGAATTGGATCTTGTGAATCCTGTCTTAGATAAGAATCTGGTTAACATCAGCTACAATGCAGAGGAAGAGTTATGGAGCCGGATGTGGATGTGTGCAGCTCTGTGTTATTTGGAATTTAGAAGAGTTTCTAAGACTAAAATATTGATACACTATCAATATCAGATGGGCTGGGGTTCGGTCTTAGCACCCAGTCAATGAGCAAAATAAAACGGCTGTAGTGTCTACAATTTAAAATTAAGCTATTCAATAATGTAGCAGTTTGTGGCAAAACATTCAGTATAACTTGTATTTTGTATTTTATTTAATTTAGGAGTACAAAGGGAGGTCATACTTAGCGACTGACGGCTACTTCTCTATGCATAGCCGTATCAGGCAGGCTGTCAATCGCGCCCAGTGGATTCTTAAGCATAAAAAGAGCATCCTCTAAAATAAACCACAACTTATAGTAAATCTTTTACCATAAATCTATAGATTTGCCAAACTCATCCTGCTCTATAACACGCTGACTTCAGATCAGATGCCATGTTCAGTGTGACATGTTCTCTTTAAGGGTTGACCATAGCATAGCAGCTATTGAAACTTGCTTAAGCTTGGATTTTCCGGGCCCCCTGAGGACGTTGTATTGTGAGCATTGCACATCTTGGAGTTTGGAGACAGCAACTGAATGGCAACCCGGTGTTACTGTGGTTACTACATAGAGCATCATTCACTTTCCTTTGGCTTGAATTTTTTCTGTCAAAAGATGGGGTCTAGCTTTCCTGTGACTTAGTAGATTGTTAATGAGGATCATGAAAGATTTGCTTCATACTGCAAATGCTTTAAAATAAGTTAAAGGATGGATTTTTAGATAATTTCACAGATGTAATCGGGTTAATATATATAGAAGACACCTGTACAAAAACAAATATATAGGACACATGTCACATTACTCAACAGCTAATTTGTGAAGAGCAGGTGCCAGTGGTCTAACTCCCACTAACTAGTAATGGAATATTTTAGTCAAATGCCAATATTTGCTACTAATAGAAACTCTCAGTCTATGGATTAGTATACCACAGATGGAATTTGTTAGGAGCAGTACACATTTGTATACAATAAGCTCCCTCTAGTGGAGACTGCATCAGAACTTTACCATTCAATCATTTGTGTGAAGGGATACAGGGAATTCTGAGTTCCATATAAAAAAATCAGTAGCCCTCCCCCCCTCCTAAACATATATGTTATGAGATAAGTCAGTATCACACACGCGGATCGTGAATCCACTGGGCCACGGGGCAGGGCTTACCTAGGAGGGGCATAGCTAAATGTCTGCCTGCTTTTTGCTAGTTTTCCTGATGGTGGCATTACATTTGAGCTGCAGGTAACCGCTAGGTACCACTCCAATACAGTCCAGTACTGCAGCTACTGACCTCAAGAGTCAATATTGCAGACATGAACATGAGTTTGGACTACCTGGCAGAATAGGATTCAGGCTTTGTTCAGACAATGCAGGTTCTGGGTCACCGGGCAGAACGGACACTGAAACGGAGTCGCTGTCAGAACAGGATTCAGACTCTATTTAGACAACACAGGTTCTGAGTAACTGGGCAGAACGGACACAGACATGGAGTCAGGACTTAATTCGCATGCTGGAACAGGCTCTGACAGTACGAACTCTAGAAGGCTAAGCAGGACAGACTCTGCTGGTTCAAGTACAGCTGGAATGGTTTCAGGGTCGGGTACTGTGGAAATAGTTTCTGGTTCTGGTACCGCTGGTTCAGCTTCAGGTACCACCATAGTGGTGTCAGGGTCAGGTACCGCTAATGCGGCTTCAGGGTTCAGGTACCGCCAGAGTGACTGCTGGGTTCTCGTTCTGTAGGAGCATTGTCAGGCTCAGGTACCACCAGCACTTGGCCCCAGGGTGTAATAAAGTGCTGTGCGCCATGGCGCACTCCTTGGCGCTGGAAGCTTTCTTGGAGCTCCACACCCGCCAAACCTGAACAGCTGTGCAGCTCCAGCTCCCTTCGCCTTTTCTGGATGTCTGATCAGGTGACTGCATGTACGTGATGACGTCACAACATATGCGCTGGCATGTACGAGCGTCATTGGCCATTACCAAGACACTAGAAGCAATACTGTACCTGCAGGGGATCATTAGTGAGGTAAGTATGAGTTCCTTTATAAAATGAATTAAATGGGTGAGGGGGACTGCAAATAAAGAAGTGTGGGGAACAGGGGACTGCAAATGATGAAGTGAGGGGGCACTGGTGACTGCAAATAATGAAGTGGGGGAAGGGGGACAGCAAATGATGAAGTGGAGGGAGGGTGGATGCAAATAATTGTCATGACTCAGCTATCGGGTGACCCAAGACCAGCAGGGGCTCCTTTCCTGTCCCTAACATTAGGGGGCATCCTAACTCGACCTATTTCCCGGGATACTTCTGAAGATGAAGATGATGGGGCCTCCAAATTTGAGTACATTTTGATCCATCAAGTATTATATGCTTTGAGGTCCTTTTTTGTTATGTAACACACCCAAAAATCGTTGAAATATTTTCCTGTGCTACATTTCTCAGCAATATCCTATTCTGTAGTGTGGAGTAAATTTCTGTAATCTCTAAAAATGAGCAATAGCTTTTAAAAAAATTTTTTAGTCCTCCATTTTTCAACCATACAGTGTTATGTGGTCTGTGGACATTTCTGTGATCTGTAAAACTGCTGAAAAGCTTTTAAAAATGTTGTAGGCCTCCATTTCTCAAACATACAGTGTTACTTTCTCTGTGAATATTTCTGTGATCTCTAAAAGTGAACAAAAGCTTTTAAAAATTATGTAGGCTTCCATTTCTCAGACATAGTGTTACTTAGCCTGTGAACAATTCTGTGATCCCTAAAAGCTTTTAAAAATTTTGTAGGCTTCCATTTCTAAACCATACAGTGTTACGTGGTCTGTGAACATTTCTGTTATTTCTAAAAGTGAGAAAAAGCATGTAAACATTTTTCTGGCTTGAATTTGATTGTCATCCATACACTTTTGCATTCCTTATGTAACATTACAATGGAGTTAACTCACAAAAAAAAACATTTTGCTTACTGCATGTGACCATTTTTTTTCTTTTATTAAAAATGTAAATGGTTTCAAAAGACCTAGCAATTTCAAAATGCGTAACGTGTGCGCTAAGTGTTGGGGAAGTGGAAGTGCTAATCATTGTGCATGCAGATTCTGAGGATGTGGGGCAGGTGCAACTACGCCTGTTGCTGGAGCATAAGAAGCAACACATAGGTTTCTCTCCCACTTTGTTGGTTGGCACGGTACACCACTTCTGAAGCCAGGGCAGTGGGAACAGGTGGTCAGTTGGATAGGAGATAATGCTTCCTGCAGGCTTGGCAGCACCACCCAGTCTTTCACACTGTCCAGTCTCACTAGCCTAAAGTCTGGATCACTTAATCCTTACCCTAACCCTCCTATCTTCCACCATGTTGAGTCCCAGGAGACTAGTAATCCCACACTAGTACAGTCCAAGGAGCGCTATACAACATTTCTTGATTGTAGCCTTTCAACCATCATGCTCCAAGAGTGACACGGCGACATGCTGGTTAGTGATGCACAAAACTTAGAGCAGCCATGGCTGCAAGAATATGACAGTGGAGAATGGCAAATTTGGGATAAAGAGGAGGAAAATGATGGTTTAGACCCAGTTGCTGCTAAGTTTTGTTATTAAGTCATGATGTCAGGAGGACCAGGTTGCGCTGGTGGAAGATGAGGTGGTGGATGGCGAAGTCACTGACCTAACCTGGGAAGCTGGCATGTAGAGCGAGGCCAGCAGCACTAAGGGGGAGAGATCAGCAGCACTGAAACAGACATGAAGAGGCAGTGGGGTGATCAGAGGGAGAAGACAGGCAACTGTTCCACATAGCAACAACAGTCCTGAATTTCTCTGTCAAAGAGTTAAGCATTCCCCAGACTGGGATTTTTTAAAAGAGATTTCTGAGTCAAATAAAATGGCCATTTTCAACCTGTGCCATGCCAAGATCAACATGGGCCGGACCACTAAGAACCTAACCACCACGAACATGATCAGTCACTTGTCATCTAAGCATCCAAATAACTGGGTCTACAATTGGTGCCATCTGGTGACACCAATGCCTCTTCCCCTGTGCTAGGTCTGTCACAATTCCCTGTCCGAAACACTGAGGCAGATGCCTCCTGTCCTGCACCTATCCTTGCACATTCTAACTTACCATCATCAGTGACTTCCAAATCCGTGTCCCAGCCCAGTGTTCAGTTGTCCGTACCCCAGGCCTTGGAACGAAAAAGAAAGTTCCCAGCCACCCACAGGCCCAAATGCTAAACGGGCACATTTCTAGGCTGTTTGCCATGCAATTGTTGCCATTTAGACTGGTAGACAAGGAGGATTTCAGCCAACTCATGGAAGCAACTGTCCCTCAGAACTGTGTCCCCAGATGCCAATTTGTCTCCCGATGTGGCGTCCCCGCCTTGTACAAGTACGTGTCCAGGAACATCACCCATGCCCATACCAAAGCACTGCTCCTCCTCATCATCCATCTCCAATGTGGTATCTCAGAGTACATTGTCCACATCAGCCGGAAGCTGGAAGCTCGGCATAACTACCTGAGCGAAGCAGCAACAGGCTCTACTGAAGCTAGTTTGTATAGGAGACAAACCACACACCGCAGCACAGTTCCTTAAAGGAATAAGAGACCAGACAGATCTGTGGTTTTTGCCGCTGAACTTCCAATGAGGCATCGTGTGTGATAATGAGGGTATCCTGGTGGTGTCTGTGAAGCTTGGCAAGCTCACACACATACCATGCCTGGCACATATGCAACTTGGTAGAGGTCTTCTAAAATTATGCCATACCAGAAGGCCATTGTGGAAAATATGTTGAAAAAATTCCCATCGGACAACACTAGCTGCAGGGGAAAAGCTTCCTGGCCCAACCAAGGAGCAAAGGCCAGGGAGACACACAGCAGAGTCAGGAATACACTGTCAAAAGCGAGGGCCAATTTCATGGGACCAGTTCAGGGCCTGATGATCAGGTATTTTTGACAAGGAGGGAAAAGTTTTTAAATTTGGTCAAGCAATAGCTTGCCAACCAAACCAGCGTATTCCCTTATCTGCTGCGACTTTCAACTATTGAGTATGAAAGCTGGACACCTGGCATGAGCTGTCCCTCTGTGCCTTGAGGTTTTGTGCTGCCCTGCCACTAGTATCTTGTCTGAGCAGGTTTTTAGTGCCGCTGGGGGGTCGTAATAGACAGGCGCTTTCACCTGTCAACAGAGAATGCAGAAAGGCTCACTCTCATAAAAATGAAAAAAGTCGGAACTAGATCACACTTTTCCACACCACCAGATGACAGCAGCACATAAAGTGTTTGTATTATTCAATATTTTAATGAAGCCCACTAGTTGTTGCCTTTCATGGATCTATGGATGACCCTCCTCATAATTTTTGTCTGGCTTTGCACTTTCTGCAAAGCCTTTATGACTGTATAAGTACATCAACTACACTTTCAAAATATTTTTAATCAAAATATTTTTTATGGGTTTAAGGACTCATCCAAACAGTTTAACAAGGTTATTGTTGCATTATGGTGGTATGTAAAACTTACAAACAGCATAGAAAAATATTCCAGGATTAGATGTCTCAACCTAACAGTATTACGTGCTTTCTCTCACAGTTTGGTGGTAGATAACAGTAGAAAAAAGCATTTGAAAATGTTGCCTTTTTTCACATTTCTTACCCATACACTATTCTATGTTATGGGGTACACTTTTGTTATATGTAAGACTCAAAAAATGTTAAAAAATTCTGCTTGGTTACATTTCTCAACAATACAGTATTACGTGTTCTTGGGTACATTTAGTTGGTATATAACGCTACAAAAACAGTTTCAAAATGTTATCATTATTATATTTATCACCCATAGACTATTCTGTGTCTGGAGTACATTTCTTTGGTATATAACTCTAAAAAAATTGTTCAAAATTTATCATTATTATATTGTTGATCCATAGGGTATTACATCTTCTTGGGTACAGTTCGTCGCTTTATAAGCCTCAAAAAAATTTGCTCAAAATTTATTGGTATTATATTGCTCATCCATAGACTATTCCATGGTCTGAAGTCCATTTTGTTGTTGTTAAAGCCTTAAAAACTTCTTTAAAAATGTATCTGTATTATATTGCTCATCCATATACTAATTTGTGGTCTGGAGTACATTTTTTTGATATATAACCCTCAAGAAACTTACTCAAAAATATATCGGCAGTATATTGCTCACCCATAGGGTATTACATCTTCTTGGGTACATTTCGTTGCTATAAAAGTCTCAAAAAACGTGTTAAAAATGTATCAGTATTATATTGCTCACCCATACACTATTACGTAGTCTGGAGTTCATTAAGTTGTTATAAAAGCCTCAAAAAACTTGTTAAAAAATTGATTGGTATAATATATTGCTAATTCATAGACTTTTACATATTCTTGGGTAGATTTTGTTGCTAGCCTCCAAAGACATGTTCAAAAGTTTAGGCTGTGTGCACACGTTGCACTTTGGGTGTGTCTTTGCAGCTTTTTTTGCAGATTTATGGCAAAACCTGATGACAACAAAGTGAATGAGAAACCTAAAGGGTCATGTACACGCTAAGTATTTTTGACTTGCAGATTTGGTGCAGAAAATAATTTCCAGAATGTCAATTTTCTGTGTGTTTTTGCAATGAGTGTTTCACCATTGACGTCACTGAAATCAACCAAAAACATGGCAAAAAAGCACCAAAAATGTGCATTTTTGCAGCTGTGTTTTTCCTGCCAAGAGATGCAGGAATTGCACCATTATCGCTATTATATTGCTCACCCATAGAAAATTACTTGGACTGGAGTACATTTCCTTGGTATATAACCCTCAAAAGTGCATAACTTTTATGAGTCCAGCAGTACCAATACATGATAATTTGATGTGTATGATGACCTCCTTTATGTCTAATACAGGATGTATTCCAGTCCCTAATTTTTGGCAGTTCTTGCTTCCTTCATAAATTAAACTGAAATGTCGTATTTTTGAATAAAAAAAAACAATTTTGGTTTACTTAAATTATATATATATTTTTTTTATTTTGCCTTATATACAAATCATTATACAGGAAAAAAATGTTTCTTAACATTGTTTTCCTGTAAAATGCAATTTCTCGCTAGTTTGGAATGTTTTAAAAGTGTGACACCATTGTTCTCAGCAGTAATCTGAGAGTTAGTGATGCTTCCAGGGGTCTTCCCCATGCTGTTCTCCTTCCATTCAGCACTTTTCCCATACTTTTGAACATTTTCACTGCCCCCCAGACGTCTTTGTAGGTTCTGCCGGAAAAAAAGCTCAGCTTTCCTATTGTCTCCCATTATGTTTGTTACTTGAAATGAGCATTCGAGTATTAGGAATTGCTCGATTCGAGCACCCGAGCATTTTAGTGCTCGCCCATCCCTAGTGGTCCCACATGAATTCTTTTGCAGTTCTGCTTAATAACTACAGATTCTGAAGATTTCTCTTTGGGTGTGAAAAGTCCATCAAACCTGATAATTATCTTTTTTGCTCGGCGTTTTATTAACGAGGCAGATTATGAGTCTTGTATAGCCTTTATGTAAAACCTGGGAGTTTCCAGGACAGGTACAGCAACATATTGTTCTCTTTCTCACAGCTATCCATAGTTCCACAGTAGAAATAAGCCCTCTCACATGAATAACACAATATACGTCAATTATAATCCATTACAATATTGTAAAATATACTACAGTGGGTATAGAAAATACTACAGGTTTCAGGGAATTTTCCATCATCACATAGCTTTTTGTAGTTGTAAGAGATTTGCTAATAATTATTAATTTATTTATTATGCTTTGCTTATCATTCTGCAGCGCTTTACAAACATTATAATCACTGTCCCCATTGGGGCTTACAATCTAAATTCCCTATCAGTATGACTTTCGAGTGTAGAAGGAAACCGAAGAACCTGGAGGAAACCCATGCAAACACAGGGAGAGCATACAAGCTCCTTGCAGATGTTGTCCTTGGTGGGATTTGAACTTGATAGACAATTAATATTACTTTGTATAATTCTGAGGCCCAACTCAAAATGCAGATTTATTTTCAAGACATGGGGGAAGAAATATGCAAAGACATGGGGGGCGAAAATACCAGCCAAACCAGGGACCCATCTGTTGATGTACTTTGCAGAATTTTGCTACAGTAACTCATCTTATGTATTTATCATCTTTTGACTTTTGGTTTGCTGCTCATGATAAAGTGTTTTTTTCAGACATGTGAGCAACAACTGAGGATGTGCATCACAATTGTTACAATAGTAGTTATTCCATTTCTGGATCCATTTTGGAATGATAGAAAAGTGGAATAAAATGTTCCAGTATAATACCCATTCATTTTAATGGGAACAATGTCTTCTGTTACTTTCCTTCCAGATACAAATTTTTAACTGGTATTTTTTCTGTTCTAAAACCCCAACCCTCATAACCGACCCAAAACAAAAAAAAAAAAAGCAGACTGACCCCATATAAATGAAATGAGCCCCTCCAATTCTGTTTCACACATGAATGTGTTATGCAGGGGTCTGGATGCAACGAACAGAGATCACAAAGAGGGACCAGTCAGGGATTGATATAATTCTATTTATGTACAGCAATAACTTTAAACAATTAATGTTAGTAACTAAGCAAATCAACAGTGGAATGAATAACAATTAGTTTGGAATAACCAAGGAAGTCTTTCACTATTTAACGTTAATGTTCTTTTTACAAAGGTGGTGCGCTGAGTCATTGGAGTCAACATGTAAGTTCTCTCTGAAGCTTGGACCCTAGCGGGGGTCACCAGGTTTTCCTGTAAGGCCGCAAGTCTCTTTCTGAAGTAGTCTAGCACAGCCCATTGAGCCTCCCACGCACCAGCCAGCCCCCTCCAATCTGTAATTCTAGTCTCAGCCGACCCTGACACTGTAGATGATAGCTGGAAGTGATGGCCCTGCTCACTCGCGCTGTTCCTCCGCAATCGCAGGCGCGCTTCTCCTGTCGCAGTCTCCTCACGGCTCTTCTCAGCTTCACCTTCGGCGGAAGTGTCTTATGCTCGGGCCTTGAAGGCTTGACCAGCGCAGGGCACAGATCCTGGCTCTGAAAAGCGTAGGCGATACTTGGAGATCTACTGCAGGGAATCCGGACCTTGCCAGGCGGTGACCAGCACTTGGGTGGCGCAAACTTCCCGCTGAGGCCTGTCATGCTGGTCTCAGTGATGTCTCTGGAGCACGTCTGCTCCATTCTCTTCCCTGGCGCCAAATCTACTTGGCGTTTGGTGTACAGGGCTTTTATATCAGGGAAGTCCTTCCTGTGGGTCACCTGATCCAGTCCAGCACATGAAGTCACTCCGTCTGCAAATCTTCCAGCACCATTTGGTTCCGCTTGATTTCGGCTAGCAAGCAGATGGCAGTCTCTCCTCATTAACAGCACATACTGCAAGAGTTCTTCAGAGATATCAGGGCTTCTTATCACAAATGCACAGGATACTTACTTTGCTGCTGATGCTATTTTATCCATATGGCATCTGATATTGGTACTTTATGCATCTGAAGGTCCTCCTAATGAACCGTACAACGGGGAAACTGACAGGAGTCAGTGTGATGCCTGTGACCGGCTGTAACCTTTTTACTGCCGGTCTCAGCTGCTGGCTCATAAGCTGTTGTCTGTATGACAGCGTAGGAATCGTATAGCTCTGACTGGCAGTAATGAATTTACCACCGATCAGAGCTGGTGCTTCTCGTGCTGTCACACAGATGACAGCTTGGGAAACACCCGATATTTGGGCTTCCAATCCCGAACGGTAAAACAGACTTCCTGGAAAAGTCTGTGTTCGGGGTATGTGAACGGACACTAGATGTTTGGTATGGATCTCGAACTTTACCATTCAAGTTCATCCATCACTATATGAAATACTTTATCAAATGCTTTGCTGAAGACGAGATCCATTTTATCTACCACATTACCCTGATCCACCCAGTCAGTAATTCCATCATAGAAGTAAATTAGATTAGTCTGGTATGACTTGTTTGCTACAAACCCTTGCTGGCTCTTGTTAACTACTGTATTTTTATCCAAGTACTTGCACACATGCTGTTTAATAATTTGTTCAAAGATCTTTCCTGTTATAGAAGTCAGGCTCACTGCACTGTAATTTCCTGGCTCCATCTTCTTTCATTTTTTTAAGATAGGGACAATATTTGCCCTGTTCGAATAGTCTGGGACTTCTCCTGTTCTCCAGGAATTTTCAGAGATTCTGGCTAGTGGTTCTGCAATTTCCTCTGCTCTCTCTTTTAGGTACCCCAGGATATAATTAATCTGGAACAGGAAATGTAAATTAATTTATAATAGCTACGTATTCCCATCACAATCTCTCTTTTTATAGATCGTGTGGATTATTTTATCCCTTCGATTTCAAAGTGAAGACAAGGTGAAGTTACATTTGCTTCCTTAGAAAACACGGATGCAAGATAGGAATTTAAAAGACTGGCCTTACCAACATCATTTTTGACTAGTTCACACTTTTCATCTTGTAAAAATCCTATAACATTTTTTATCTTTATTTTGCTTTTGACATACCCCCAAATCCTTTTAATTTATTTTGGTCTCCCTTGAAAGCCTCACTTCATTACTTGCTTTAGCTCCTTTAACCCCTTCACCCCGGAGCTTTTTCCGTTTTTTCATTTTCGTTTTTCGCTCCCCTCCTTCCCAGAGCCATAACTTTTTTATTTTTCCGTCAATATGAACATGTGAGGGCTTATTTTTTGCAGGACGAGTTGTACTTTTGAACGACATCATTGGTTTTACCATGCCGTGTAACAGAAAATGGGAAAAAAATTCTAAGTGTGATGAAATTGCAAAAAAAGTGCAATATCACACTTGTTTTTTGTTTGGCTTTTTTGCTAGGTTCACCAAATGCTAAAACTGACCTGCCATTATGATTCTCCAGGTCATTATGAGTTTATAGACACCTAACATGTCTAGGTTATTTTTTATCTAAGTGGTGAAAAAAAAATTCAAAAGTTTGCTAAAAAAAAAAAAAAAGAGCGATTTTCTGATACCCGTAGCGTCTCCAATTTTCGTGATCTGGGGTCGGGTGAGGGCTTATTTTTTGCGTGCCGAGCTGACGTTTTTAATGATACAATTTTGGTGCAGATACGTTCTTTTGATCGCCCGTTATTGCATTTTAATGCAATGTTGCGGCGACCAAAAAAACATAATTTTGGCGTTTTGATTTTTTTTCGCTACGCCATTTAGCGATCAGGTTAATCCTTTGTTTTTATTGATAGATCAGGCGATTCTGAACGCGGCGATACCAAATATGTGTATTTTTGATTTTTTTTATTGTTTTATTTTGATTGGGGCGAAAGGGGGGTGATTTGAACTTTTATATACTTTTTATTTTTTTTATATTTTTAAACACTTTTTTTAATTTTGGCATGCTTCAATAGCCTCCATAGGAGGCTAGAAGCATGCACTACACGATCGGCTCCTCTACATAGAGGTGAAGTACAGATCACCTCTATGTAGCAGAAAGGCAGGTGTACTTTGAACGCCGACCACAGGGAGGCGCTCAAAGCAATCGGCCATCAACAACCAAAGAGGTCTCAAGGAGACCTCTGGTTGTTATGGCAATGCACCGCTGACCCCCGATCATGTGACGGGGATCAGCGGAGGAAGCACCTCCGGCCGCGCGGCCGGGAGCGCTAGTTAAATGCCGCTGTCAGCGCTTGACGGCGGCATTTAACTAGTTAATGAGCGCGAGCGGATCGCGATTCCGCTCACGCTCATTGCGCGCACATGTCAGCTTTACAAAACAGCTGACATGTCGCGGCTTTGAGGTGGGCTTACCGCCGGAGCCCACCTCAAAGCGGGGGATCTGCCAGCTGACGTACTATTTAGTCAGCTGGCAGAAAGGGGTTAATGCTTGCCTTGCGTTCCCTGCAGACACCTTTATATTTTTCATTAGATATGCCCCCCTCTTTCCATTTGATATGCATTTCTTTTTTGTTTTTTAGCAAGTGTTTGATTTCTTTGTTTATCCACCCTGGTTTCTTTAAATGCTTCTCATTCTCCCTTCTTTTCGGGATTGTTAATGAATTTGATGTAGAAAAATCTCCCATCCTTTAGAACAGTGTTCCCCAACTCCGGTCCTCAAGAGCCACCAACAGGTCATGTTTTCAGGATTTCCTTAGTATTGCACAGGTGATGCAATTATTACCTGTGCAATACTAAGGAAATCCTGAAAACATGACCTGTTGGTGGCTCTTGAGGACCGGAGTTGGGGAACACTGCTTTAGAACATCCAACAATTGGACCTTTCCTACCCTCTTTCTAAGTTCACTTAAATCTTCCTTTCTGAAGTCTAATCTTAAAGGGGTTTGCCACAAATTGTTAATTTTAATCAACATTTTAATCACTATATCCTTGAATAAGTTCCATAACTGGATGAGTTTAGAAAAAAAATCTTCCTGTGCTGCAGGAATTTTATAAATGTGCCCCTGTTAGTTACTGTGTAATGGTTGTGTCTGAACATGATGGAGCATCTACTGGGAAGGGGAGGAAGCAAAATAGAGTATACAGACATTACAGCAGGGAATCACAAATAATTCTTTCTTTGAGGTAAAACATTGCTTACAAACAGGCAGTGAAATGTTTTAACTCACAAAAAGAATAAGCTGTGATACCCTGCTGTAATGTCTGTGATAAAGGGTGGAAAAAATTCCCACCTAAAATACTATTTATTAAAGGGGGAACTCTCCCTGTACCTTTGGTAGGTTACAATATCAATTATTAACACTGATCTTGACTATTAGTAATGAATATATAACTTAGTAATGCCTTGTTATCTGTTCCTTATGCTATATACTAACTGAGACAAAAACATGTATCGATAAAGAATATGTATTACACACAAGTCTACATTCTATTACATATATATATTTATTTATTTTACTCATTTATATAGCGCCAATAATTCCACAGCGCTTTACAAACATTATTGGCACTGTCCCCATTGGGACTCATTACCTAGAATCCCCTCGTTTAATGACAGAAAAACTCACAATGGTCACAAAAATAACTTGATTCTGACAAAACTAATAATAAATAAAAGATGTATGACAATGAACAAATGAAAGTCAGACATTGGTTTTCAACAATGCTTCCACGGAATAAAAAAAAAAAAGAACAACTCATGAAATAGGCCTGGACAGAAATGATGGTACCCTTAACTAAATATTTTGTGGCACAACCTTTTGAGGCAATCACTGCAATCAAACGATTCCTGTAACTGTCAATGAGACTTCTGCACCTCTCGACAGGTATTTTGGCCCACTCCTCAAGAGCAAACTGCTCCAGCTGTCTTGTGTTTGAAGGTTGCCTTTTCCAGATGGCATGTTTCAGCTCTTTCCAAGGATGCTCAATAGGAATTAGGTCAGGGCTCATAGAAGGCTACTTCAGAATAGTCCAATGTTTTCCTCTTAGCCATTTTTAGCTGTGTGTTTTGGGTCATTATCCTGTTGCAAGTCCCATGACCAGCTACTGAGACCAAACTTTCTGACACTGGGCAGCACATTTGTCTCTAGAATCCCTTGATAGTCTTGAGATTTCATTGTACCCTGCACAGATTCTAGACACCCTGTTCCAGATGCAGCAAAGCAGCCCCAGAACATAACAGAGCCTCCTCCATGTTTCACAGTAGGGGCGGTGTTCTTTTCTTTATATGCTTCATTTTTCTGTCTGTGAACATAGAGCTGATGTGCCTTGCTAAAAAGTTAAATTTTTGTCTCATCTGTCCATAGGACATTCTCCTAGAAGCTTTGTGGCTTGTCAACATGTAGTATGGCAAATTCCAGTCTGGCTTTTTTATGATTTTTTTTCAACAATGGTGTCCTCCTTGGTCGTCTCCCATGAAGTCCACTTTGGCTTATACAACAATGGATGGTGTGATCTGACAGTGATGTTCCTTGAAATTGAGGATCACTTTTAACCCCTTAGTGACTGAGCCAATTTGCAGCTTAATGACCAGGCCAATTTTTACAATTCTGACCACTGTCACTTTGAGGTTATAACTCTTGAACGCTTTAACGGATCCTGCTGATTCTGAGTGTTTTTTTCGTGACATATTGTACTTCATGTTAGTGGTAAAATGTATTCGATATGACTTGCGTTGATGAAAAAAATGGAAATATGGCGAAAATGTTTAAAATTTAGCAATTTTCACATTTTGAATTTTTATGCTCTTAAATCACAGAGATATGTCACACAAAATAGTTAACAAATAACATTTACCAAATGTCTACTTTACATCACCACAATTTTGGAAACAAAATTTTTTTTGTTAGGAAGTTCAACCATATAAAAGTTGACCACCGATTTCTCATTTTTACAATAAAATTTACATTAATTTTACCATTTTTAGGGACCATCTCATATTTAAAGTCACTTTGAGGGGTATAAATGAAAGAAAATACCCAAAAGTGACACCATTCTAAAACCTGCACCCATTAATGTGCTCAATTCCACATTCAAGAAGTTTATTAAGCCTTTACCTGCTTCACAGGAACTGAAGTAATGTGGAAGGAAAAAAATTAACATTTAACTTTTTTTTACGAACATTTTACTTCAGAACTTATTTTTTTTTTTCACAATTGTAAAAAGAGAAAATAAACCACAACATTTGTTGTGCAATTTCTCCTGAATACGCCGATACCCCATATGTGGGGGTAAACCATTGTTTGGGCGCATGGCAGAGCTTGGAAGAGAAGGAGTACCGTTTGACTTTTTCAATGCAGAATTGGCTGGAATTGAGATCGGACGCCATGTCGTGTTTGGAGAGCCCCTGATGTGCCTAAACAGTGGAAACCCCCCACAAGTGACATCATTTAGGAAACTAGACCTCTGAAGGAACTTATCTAGATGTGCGGTGAGCACTTTGAACCCCCAAGTGCTTCACAGAAGTTTATAACGTAGAGCAATAAAAATAAAAAATTGTATTTTTTCCACAAAAATGATCTTTTCGCGATCAAATTTTTATTTTCACAAGGGTATCAGGAGAAATTAGACCCCCAAAGTTGTTGTGCAATTAGTCCTGAGTACAACGATACCCCATATGTGGGGGTAAAGCACTGTTTTGGCACACGGCAGAGCTTGGAAGGAAAGGAGCACTGTTTGACTTTTTCAATGAAGAATTAGCTGAAATTGAGATCCGATGCCATGTCACATTTGGAGAGCCGCTGATGTGCCTAAACAGTGGAAACCTCCCACAGGTGACACCATTTTGGAAACTTGACCCCTTAAGAAACTTATCTAGATGTATGGTGAGCACTTTGAACGCCCAAGGGTTCACAAGTTTATAACGTAGAGCCCTGAAAATAAAAATCGTATTTTTTTTCCACAAAAATGATCTTTTCGCCCCAAATTTTTATTTTCACAAGGGTAGAGGGAGAAATTAGACCACCAAAGCTGTTGTGCAATTTGTCCTGAATACGCCGATACCCAATATGTGGGGGTAAACCACTGTTTGGGGGCATGGCAGAGCTCGGAAAGGAAGGAACGCTGTTTGACTTTTTCAATGCAGATTTGGCTGGAATTGAGATCGGACACCATGTCACATTTGAAGAGCCCCTGATGTGCTTAAACAGTGGAAATCCCTCACAAGTGATACCATTTTGGAAACTAGACCCCTTAAGGAACTTATCTAAATGTGTGGTAAGCACTTCTAACCCCCAAGTGCTTCACAGAAGTTTATAACGCAGAGCTGTGAAAATAAAAAATCTTTTTTCCCACAAAAATGAATTTTTAGCCCTCAATTTTTTATTTTCACAAGGGTAACAGGAGAAATTGGACCACAAAAGTTGTTGTGCAGTTTGTCCTGTGAATGCGGATACCCTATATGTGGGGGGACCACTGTTTGGGCACACATCGGGGCTCGGAAGGGAAGTAGTGATGTTTTAAAATGCAGACTTTGATGGAATGGTTTGCGGGCGTCATGCTGCGTTTGCAGAGCTCCTGATGAACCTAAACATTGGAAACCCCCTACATGTGACCCCATTTTGGAAACTAGTTCCCCAAAGGAGCTTAAGTTTATAACGTAGAGCCATGAAAATAAAAAATCTTATTCCACAAAAAATTTTTTTACCCCCAAAGTTTTACTTTCACAAGGGAAACAGGAGAAATTGGACCATAATAGTTGTTGTGAAATTTTTCCTGAGTACTCTGATACCACATTTGTGGGACGACCACTGTTTGGGTGCATGGCAGAGCTCGGAAGGGAAGGAGCGCCATTTTGGAATGCAGACTTTGATAGAATGGTCTGCGGGTGTCCTGTTGCATTTTCAGAGCCCCTGATGTGCCTAAACAGTAGAAACCCCCCACAAATGACCCCATTTCGGAAACTAGACCCCCCAAAGGAGCTTATCCAGATGTGTGGTGAGCACTATGAACCTCCAAGTGCTTCACAGAAGTTAATAACGTAGAGCAGTGAAAATAGAAAAAAAACATTTTTTCCACAAAAACGATCTTTTCACCCCCAAATTTTTACATTCACAAGGGTAACAGGAGAAATTGGACCACCGAAGTTGTGCAATTTGTCGTGAGTACTCTGTTATCACATTTGTGGGGAGGGGGGGGGGCACTCATCGGGCGCATGGCAGAGCTCGGAAGGGAAGGAGCACCGTTTTGGAATACAGACTTTCATAGAATGGTGTGTGGGCGTCATGTTGCGTTTGCAGAGCCCCTGATGTGCCTAAACAGTAGAAACCCCCCACAAATGACCCCAGCTTGGAAACTAGTCCCCCAAGGAACTTGTATAGATGTGTTGTGTGAACTTTGAAACCGCACTAAAGTTTATAACGCAGAGCTGTGAAAATAAAAAATCATTTTTTCCACAAAATTTTTTAGCCAGTAATTTTTTATTTCCCCAAAGGTAACAGGAGAAATTGGAACCCAAAAGTTGTTGTCCAATTTGTTCTGAGTACGCTGATACCCCATATGTGGGAGAACTACTGTTTGGGCACACGTCGAGGCTCGGAAGGGAAGTAATGATGTTTTGGAATGCAGACTTTGATGGAATGGTCTGTGCGCCTCATGTTGCGCTTGCGGAGCCCTTGATGTGCCTAAACAATAGAAATCTGACAAGTGACCCTATTTTGGAAACTAGACCCCCCAAGGAGCTTATCTAGATGTGTGGTGAGCACTTTGAACACCCAAGTATTTTCCCTGGGGTAACAGGAGAAATTGGACCCCAAAAGTTGCTGTCCAATTTGTCCTGAGTACGCTGATGCCCCATATGTGGGGGAAAACCACTGTTTTGGTGCATGGCAAAGCTCAGAAGGGAGGGAGCACCATTTGACTTTTTGAACTAAAAATTGGCTGAAATTAATGGTGGCGTTGTGTCGCATATGGAGACCCCCTGATGTATCTAAACAGCGAAAACCTCCCAATTCTAACTCCAACCCTAACTCTAATCACAACCCTAATCCCAACACACCCCTAACCCTAATCCCAACTCTAACAATAATCTCAACCCCAATCCCAACACACCTCTAACCCTAATCCCAACCATAACCCTAACCACAAACCTAACCTAATCCCAACCCTAACCCAACTCTAACCCTAACTTTAGCTCAAACCCTAACCCTAGAATTAGCCCCAACCCTAACTTTATCCCAACTCACTTTAGCCCCACTTTAACCTTAACGTGAAAATGGAAATAAATGCAGTTTCTAAAGGGAGGGTTTACTTACTATTGTTTTTATTTTGATCACTGTGATAGGGTCTATCACAGTGACCAAAACGAACCAATAGGATGCATGCGCCCGCCATTCTCTTACCAGAAGAAGACGCCTGCGGCCATGGGGGGAAGCAGGAGGACCCAGTGACACTGGTATCAGGGAAATTAAATGGCAAATAAAACTTTTTTTTTTTTGCTGTCGCTGCTATACGGTTAATAACGGCGACCGCAACCCGGGGGTCAGTAAGAGCCGACCTGAATTATGTTCTCTGGGGTCTCGGCTACCCCTGGCAGCCGAGACCCCAGAGAAAATTCAACTCTGCAGGGCGCTATACACTTGTTCCACAGCGCCATATAAGTATCTTCTGCCGTTAAAAGGCGTATTGGCGGTTGTAAAGGGGTTAATCTGTTTAGAAGTTTCTCTGGGCTCTTCTGTTACCATTCGTATTATCCATCTCTTTGATTTGTCATCAATTTTCCTCCTGTGGCCACGCCAAGGAGGTTGGCTACAATCCCAAGGATCTTAAATTTCTGAATAATATGTGCAACTGTAGTCACAGGAACATCAAGCTGCTTGGAGATGGTCTTATAACTTTTACCTTTAACATGTTTGTCTATAATTTTCTTCTTAATCTCCTGAGACAACTCTTTCCTTTGCTTCCTCTGGTCCATGTTGAGTGTGATACACACCATGTCTCCACACAGGACAGTGAGTATCTGTAGCCCTATATACAGGCCCACTCACGGATTCCAAGATTGTAGAAAACTGTCTGCTAGTTAGTGGACACACCTTGATTTAACATGTCCCTTTTGTCATATTATTTTCAGGGGTACTATAATTTCTGTCCAGGCCTATGTGATGAGTTTTATTTATTTTTTTAAATTCTGTGGAAGTATGGTTGAAAAGCAATGTCTGACTTTTTTGTTCATTTTCATAGACCTTTTATTTATTATTACTTCTGTCAGATTCAAGTTACTTCTGTAACCATTGTGGGGTTTTCTGTCATTAAACGTAGGATACCTACAATTTTGACCACGTGCGTATATATATATATATATATATATATATATATATATATTTGCCTAAGGGTTTTTCCGTCTGTCTGTCTGTCTGTCCTGGAAATCCCGGCTCTCTGATTGGTCGAGGCCGCCAGGCCTCGACCAGAGACCGGCACAGCATCGACGTAGAAATCCCGCGTCTCTGATTGGTCGAGGCCGCCAGGCCTCGACCAATCAGCAACGGGCACAGCGACGATGATGTCATAATGGTTGCCATGGCGACGATGATGATGATGATTCATCATTGTCCATATACTACGGGGACATGCATATTCTAGAATACCCGATGCGTTAGAATCGGGCCACAATGACGATGATGTCATAAAGGACGTAGACATCTCACGTTTCTGATTCAGCGACGGGCACAGTATCGATGTAGATGTCATAATGGTTGCCATGGCGACGATGATGTCATGAAGGTTGCCTCGACCAATCAGCGACAGGCACAGTCTGCCGCGAATTCTGGAATCATCATTGTCCATATACATATGCATATTCTAGAATACCCGATGCGTTAGAATCGGGCCACAATCTAGTATATATATATATATACACACATATATATATATATATATATATATATCTATATATATAATTGTCTAAGGGTTTTTCCGTCTGTCTGTCTGTCTGTCCTGGAAATCCCGGCTCTCTGATTGGTCGAGGCCGCCAGGCCTCGACCAATCAGAGACCGGCACAGCATCGACGTAGAAATCCCACGTCTCTGATTGACACTTCTATATTGATCAGTCCTCCTGACACTTCTGTATTGATCAGTCCTCCTGACACTTCTATATTGATCAGTCCTCCTGACACCTCTATATTGTTCAGTCCTCCTGACACTTCTATATTGATCAGTCCTCCTGACACTTCTATATTGATCAGTCCTCCTGACACTTCTATATTGATCAGTCCTCCTGACACTTCTATATTGATCAGTCCTCCTGACACTTCTATATTGATCAGTCCTCCTGACACTTCTATATTGATCAGTCCTCCTGACACTTCTATATTGATCAGTCCTCCTGACACTTCTATATTGATCAGTCCTCCTGATACCTCTATATTGATCAGTCCTCCTGACACTTCTATATTGATCAGTCCTCCTGACACTTCTGTATTGATCAGCCCTCCTGACACTTCTATATTGATCAGCCCTCCTGACACTTCTATATTGATCAGTCCTCCTGACACTTCTATATTGATCAGTCCTCCTGACACTTCTATATTGATCAGCCCTCCTGACATTCTATATTGATCAGTCCTCCTGACACCTCTATATTGATCAGTCCTCCTGACACTTCTGTATTGATCAGCCCTCCTGACACTTCTATATTGATCAGTCCTCCTGACATTCTATATTGATCAGTCCTCCTGACACCTCTATATTGATCAGTCCTCCTGACACTTCTGTATTGATCAGTCCTCCTGACACTTCTGTATTGATCAGTCCTCCTGACACTTCTGTATTGATCAGTCCTCCTGACACTTCTATATTGATCAGTCCTCCTGACACTTCTATATTGATCAGTCCTCCTGACACTTCTATATTGATCAGTCTGTTATGTTTGCTAATGACAGGTGTTATGAAGGCAATCCAGAAACACAGTGTGCTTAGCGATCAGAGCGCAAACAGTGATCTGACAAATACCCAAAAATACAAGAACGAGCTCTGAGACGTGGAAACTCTGTAGACTGCACACCTGATCCTATCCTAAACACAACTAAAAGCGGCTGTGGATTGCGCCTAACAACTACCTAGGCAACTCGGCACAGCCTAAGAAACTAGCTAGCCTGAAGATAGAAAAATAGGCCTGACTTGCCCCAGAGAAATTCCCCAAAGGAAAAGGCAGCCCCCCACATATAATGACTGTGAGTAAGATGAAAAGACAAAACGTAGGGATGAAATAGATTCAGCAAAGTGGGGCCCGATATTCTAGGACAGAGCGAGGATAGTAAAGCGAACTTTGCAGTCTACAAAAAACCCTAAAGCAAAACCACGCAAAGGGGGCAAAAAAAAAACCCACCGTGCCGAACTAACGGCACGGCGGTACACCCTTTGCGTCTCAGAGCTTCCAGCAAAACAAAAGACAAGCTGGACAGAAAAAAAGCAACAAAAAAGCAAAAAGCACTTAGCTATACAGAGCAGCAGGTCACAGGAACAATCAGGAGAAGCTCAGATCCAACACTGAAACATTGACAAGGAGCAAGGATAGCAGCATCAGGCGGAGTTAAGTAATGAAGCAGTTAACGAGCTCACCAGAACACCTGAGGGAGGAAGCTCAGAAGCTGCAGTACCACTTGTGACCACAGGAGTGAATTCAGCCACAGAATTCACAACAGTACCCCCCCCTTGAGGAGGGGTCACCGAACCCTCACCAGAGCCCCCAGGCCGACCAGGATGAGCCGCATGAAAGGCACGAACAAGATCGGAAGCATGAACATCAGAGGCAAAAACCCAGGAATTATCTTCCTGAGCATAACCCTTCCATTTAACCAGATACTGGAGTTTCCGTCTAGAAACACGAGAATCCAAAATCTTCTCCACAATATACTCCAATTCCCCCTCCACCAAAACCGGGGCAGGAGGCTCAACAGATGGAACCATAGGTGCCACGTATCTCCGCAACAACGACCTATGGAATACATTATGTATGGAAAAGGAGTCTGGGAGGGTCAAACGAAAAGACACAGGATTGAGAACCTCAGAAATCCTATACGGACCAATAAAACGAGGTTTAAATTTAGGAGAGGAAACCTTCATAGGAATATGACGAGAAGATAACCAAACCAGATCCCCAACACGAAGTCGGGGACCCACACGGCGTCTGCGATTAGCGAAAAGTTGAGCTTTCTCCTGGGACAAGATCAAATTGTCCACTACCTGAGTCCAGATCTGCTGCAACCTATCCACCACAGAATCCACACCAGGACAGTCCGAAGACTCAACCTGTCCTGAAGAGAAACGAGGATGGAACCCAGAATTGCAAAAAAATGGAGAAACCAAGGTAGCCGAGCTGGCCCGATTATTAAGGGCGAACTCAGCCAACGGCAAAAAGGACACCCAATCATCCTGGTCTGCAGAAACAAAACATCTCAGATATGTTTCCAAGGTCTGATTGGTTCGTTCGGTCTGGCCATTAGTCTGAGGATGGAAAGCCAAAGAAAAGGATAGGTCAATGCCCATCCTACCACAAAAGGCTCGCCAGAACCTTGAAACAAACTGGGAACCTCTGTCAGAAACAATATTCTCAGGAATGCCATGCAACCGAACCACATGCTGAAAGAACAAAGGTACCAAATCAGAGGAGGAAGGCAATTTAGCCAAGGGCACCAGATGGACCATTTTAGAAAAGCGATCACAGACCACCCAAATGACTGACATCTTTTGAGAAACGGGAAGGTCAGAAATGAAATCCATCGAAATATGTGTCCAAGGCCTCTTTGGGACCGGCAAGGGCAAAAGCAACCCACTGGCACGAGAACAGCAGGGCTTAGCCCTAGCACAAATCCCACAGGACTGCACAAAAGTACGTACATCCCGTGACAGAGATGGCCACCAGAAGGATCTAGCCACTAACTCTCTGGTACCAAAGATTCCAGGATGACCAGCCAACACCGAACAATGAAGTTCAGAGATAAGTTTATTAGTCCACCTATCAGGGACGAACAGTTTCTCTGCTGGACAACGATCAGGTTTATTCGCCTGAAATTTTTGCAGCACCCGCCGCAAATCAGGGGAGATGGCAGACACAATGACTCCTTCCTTGAGGATACCCGCTGGCTCAGATAAACCCGGAGAGTCGGGCACAAAACTCCTAGACAGAGCATCCGCCTTCACATTTTTAGAGCTCGGAAGGTACGAAATCACAAAGTCGAAGCGGGCAAAAAATAACAACCAACGGGCCTGTCTAGGATTCAAGCGCTTGGCAGACTCGAGATAAGTCAAGTTCTTATGATCAGTCAATACCACCACGCGATGCTTAGCTCCTTCAAGCCAATGACGCCACTCCTCGAATGCCCACTTCATGGCCAGCAACTCTCGATTGCCCACATCATAATTACGCTCAGCGGGCGAAAACTTCCTGGAAAAGAAAGCACATGGTTTCATCACTGAGCAATCAGAACCTCTCTGTGACAAAACCGCCCCTGCTCCAATCTCAGAAGCATCAACCTCGACCTGGAACGGAAGAGAAACATCTGGCTGACAAAACACAGGGGCAGAACAAAAACGACGCTTCAACTCCTGAAAAGCTTCCACAGCAGCAGAAGACCAATTAACCAAATCAGCACCCTTCTTGGTCAAATCGGTCAATGGTTTGGCAATGCTAGAAAAATTACAGATGAAGCGACGATAAAAATTAGCAAAGCCCAGGAACTTTTGCAGACTTTTCAGAGATGTCGGCTGAATCCAATCCTGGATGGCTTGGACCTTAACTGGATCCATCTCGATAGTAGAAGGGGTAAAGATGAACCCCAAAAATGAAACTTTCTGCACACCGAAGAGACACTTTGATCCCTTCACAAACAAAGAGTTAGCACGCAGGACCTGAAAAACCATTCTGACCTGCTTCACATGAGACTCCCAATCATCTGAGAAGATCAAAATGTCATCCAAGTAAACAATCAGGAATTTATCCAGATACTCACGGAAGATGTCATGCATAAAAGACTGAAACACAGATGGAGCATTGGCAAGTCCGAACGGCATCACTAGATACTCAAAATGACCCTCGGGCGTATTGAATGCAGTTTTCCATTCATCTCCTTGCCTGATTCTCACCAGATTATACGCACCACGAAGATCTATCTTAGTGAACCAACTAGCCCCCTTAATCCGAGCAAACAAGTCAGATAACAATGGCAAGGGATACTGAAATTTAACAGTGATCTTATTAAGAAGGCGGTAATCAATACACGGTCTCAGCGAACCATCCTTCTTGGCTACAAAGAAGAACCCTGCTCCCAGTGGTGATGACGATGGGCGAATATGTCCCTTCTCCAGGGATTCCTTCACATAACTGCGCATAGCGGCGTGTTCGGGCACGGATAAATTAAATAATCGACCTTTAGGGAATTTACTACCAGGAATCAAATTGATAGCACAATCACAATCCCTATGCGGAGGTAGAGCATCGGACTTGGGCTCTTCAAATACATCCTGATAATCAGACAAGAACTCTGGGACCTCAGAAGGGGTGGATGACGAAATCGACAAAAATGGAACATCACCATGTACCCCCTGACAACCCCAGCTGGATACCGACATGGAATTCCAATCCAATACTGGATTATGGGTTTGTAGCCATGGCAACCCCAACACGACCACATCATGCAGATTATGCAACACCAGAAAGCGAATAACTTCCTGATGTGCAGGAGCCATGCACATGGTCAGCTGGGCCCAGTATTGAGGTTTATTCTTGGCCAAAGGTGTAGCATCAATTCCTCTCAATGGAATAGGACACCGCAAAGGCTCCAAGAAAAACCCACAACGTTTAGCATAATCCAAATCCATCAGATTCAGGGCAGCGCCCGAATCCACAAACGCCATGACAGAAAACGACGACAAAGAGCATATCAAGGTAATGGACAGAAGGAATTTGGACTGTACAGTACCAATGACGGCAGACCTAGCGGACCGCTTAGTGCGCTTAGGACAATCAGAAATAGCATGAGTGGAATCACCACAGTAGAAACACAGACCATTCAGACGTCTGTATTCATGCCGTTCAACTCTAGTCATAGTCCTATCGCACTGCATAGGCTCAGGTTTAACCTCAGGCAGTACCGCCAAATGGTGCACAGATTTACGCTCGCGCAAGCGTCGACCGATCTGAATGGCCAAAGACAAAGACTCATTCAAACCAGCAGGCATAGGAAATCCCACCATGACATCCTTAAGAGCCTCAGAGAGACCCTTTCTGAACAAAGCTGCCAGCGCAGATTCATTCCACTGAGTGAGTACTGACCATTTCCTAAATTTCTGACAATATACTTCTATATCATCCTGACCCTGGCACAAAGCCAGCAAATTTTTCTCAGCCTGATCCACTGAATTAGGCTCATCGTACAGCAATCCGAGCGCCAGGAAAAACGCATCGACACTACTCAATGCAGGGTCTCCTGGCGCAAGAGAAAATGCCCAGTCTTGAGGGTCGCCGCGCAAAAAAGAAATAATAATCAAAACCTGTTGAATAGGATTACCAGAAGAATGAGGTTTCAAGGCCAGAAATAGCTTACAATTATTTTTGAAACTTAGAAACTTAGTTCTATCTCCAAAAAACAAATCAGGAATAGGAATTCTTGGTTCTAACATAGATTTCTGATCAATAGTATCTTGAATTTTTTGTACATTTATAACGAGATTATCCATTGAAGAGCACAGACCCTGAATATCCATGTCCACACCTGTGTCCAGAATCACCCAAATGTCTAGGGGGAAAAAAAAAAAAGTGAACACAGAGCAGAAAAAAAAAAAAAAAAAATGATGTCAGAACCTTTTTTTTCCCTCTATTGAGAATCATTAGTTTGGCTCCTTGTACTGTTATGTTTGCTAATGACAGGTGTTATGAAGGCAATCCAGAAACACAGTGTGCTTAGCGATCAGAGCGCAAACAGTGATCTGACAAATACCCAAAAATACAAGAACGAGCTCTGAGACGTGGAAACTCTGTAGACTGCACACCTGATCCTATCCTAAACACAACTAAAAGCGGCTGTGGATTGCGCCTAACAACTACCTAGGCAACTCGGCACAGCCTAAGAAACTAGCTAGCCTGAAGATAGAAAAATAGGCCTGACTTGCCCCAGAGAAATTCCCCAAAGGAAAAGGCAGCCCCCCACATATAATGACTGTGAGTAAGATGAAAAGACAAAACGTAGGGATGAAATAGATTCAGCAAAGTGGGGCCCGATATTCTAGGACAGAGCGAGGATAGTAAAGCGAACTTTGCAGTCTACAAAAAACCCTAAAGCAAAACCACGCAAAGGGGGCAAAAAAAAAACCCACCGTGCCGAACTAACGGCACGGCGGTACACCCTTTGCGTCTCAGAGCTTCCAGCAAAACAAAAGACAAGCTGGACAGAAAAAAAGCAACAAAAAAGCAAAAAGCACTTAGCTATACAGAGCAGCAGGTCACAGGAACAATCAGGAGAAGCTCAGATCCAACACTGAAACATTGACAAGGAGCAAGGATAGCAGCATCAGGCGGAGTTAAGTAATGAAGCAGTTAACGAGCTCACCAGAACACCTGAGGGAGGAAGCTCAGAAGCTGCAGTACCACTTGTGACCACAGGAGTGAATTCAGCCACAGAATTCACAACATCAGTCCTCCTGATACCTCTATATTGATCAGTCCTCCTGACACTTCTATATTGATCAGTCCTCCTGACACCTCTATATTGATAAATCCTCCTGACACTTCTATATTGATCAGCCCTCCTGACACTTCTGTATTGATCAGCCCTCCTGACACTTCTATATTGATCAGCCCTTCTGATACCTCTATATTGATCAGTCCTCCTGACACTTCTATATTGATCAGTCCTCCTGACACTTCTGTATTGATCAGTCCTCCTGACACTTCTATATTGATCAGTCCTCCTGACATTCTATATTGATCAGTCCTCCTGACACCTCTATATTGATCAGTCCTCCTGACACTTCTATATTGATCAGCCCTCCTGACACTTCTATATTGATCAGTCCTCCTGACACTTCTATATTGATCAGTCCTCCTGACACCTCTATATTGATCAGTCCTGACACTTCTATATTGATCAGCCCTCCTGACACTTCTATATTGATCAGTCCTCCTGATACCTCTATATTGATCAGTCCTCCTGACACCTCTATATTGATCAGTCCTCCTGATACCTCTATATTGATCAGTCCTCCTGACACTTCTATATTGATCAGTCCTCCTGACACTTCTATATTGATCAGTCCTCCTGACACTTCTGTATTGATCAGTCCTCCTGACACTTCTGTATTGATCAGTCCTCCTGATACCTCTATATTGATCAGTCCTCCTGACATTCTATATTGATCAGTCCTCCTGACACCTCTATATTGATCAGTCCTCCTGACACTTCTATATTGATCAGTCCTTCTGACATTCTATATTGATCAGTCCTCCTGACACTTCTATATTGATCAGTCCTCCTGACACCTCTATATTGATCAGTCCTCCTGACACCTCTATATTGATCAGTCCTCCTGACACTTCTATATTGATCAGTCCTCCTGACACCTCTGTATTGATCAGTCCTCCTGACACCTCTGTATTGATCAGTCCTCCTGACACTTCTGTATTGATCAGTCCTCCTGACACTTCTATATTGATCAGTCCTCCTGACACTTCTATATTGATCAGTCCTCCTGACACTTCTATATTGATCAGTCCTCCTGACACTTCTATATTGATCAGTCCTCCTGACACTTCTATATTGATCAGTCCTCCTGACACTTCTATATTGATCAGTCCTCCTGACACTTCTATATTGATCAGTCCTCCTGACACTTCTATATTGATCAGTCCTCCTAACACCTCCGTATTGATCAGTCCTCCTAACACCTCTGTATTGATCAGTCCTCCTGACACTTCTGTATTGATCAGTCCTCCTGATCTATATATATATAATTGTCTAAGGGTTTTTCCGTCTGTCTTTCTGTCTGTCTGTCTGTCTGGGCACAGCGACGATGATGTCATAAAGGACGTAGACATCTCACGTTTCTGATTCAGCGACGGGCACAGTATCGATGTAGATGTCATAATGGTTGCCATGGCGACGATGATGTCATAAAGGTTGCGTCGACCAATCAGTGACGGGCACAGTCTGCCGCGAATTCTGGAATCATCATTGTCCATATATTACGGGGACATGCATATTCTAGAATACCCGATGCGTCAGAATCGGGCCACAATCTAGTATATATATATATATATATATATATATATATATATATATATATATATATATATATATATATATATATATATATATATATATATATATATATATATATATATATAGCTCAAAAAAATAAAGGGAACACTTAAGCAACAGAATACCACTCCAAGTAAATCAAACCTCTGTGAAATCAAACTGTCTGTCCACTTAGGAAGCAACACTATTTGACGCTCAATTTCACATGCCGTTGTGCAAATGGAATAGACAACAGATGGAAATTATTGGAAATTATCAAGACACACTCAATAAAGGAGTGGTTCTGCAGGTGGGGACCACAGACCACATCTCAGTACCAATGCTTTCTGGCTGATGTTTTGGTCACTTTTGAATGTTGGATGTGCTTTCACACTCGTGGTAGCATGAGATGGACTCTATAACACACACAAGTGGCTCAGGCAGTGCAGCTCATCCAGGATGGCACATCAATACGAGCTGTGGCAAGAAAGTTTGATATGTCTGTCAGTATAGTGTCCAAAGGCTGGAGGCGCTGTTGTGAATTCTGTGATCAAGCTCCCTCCTGTGGTCACGAGTGGTACTGCGGCTTCTGAGTTTCCTTCCTCAGGTGATGAGGTTAAGTCTTTAGGTGCTGCTCTATTTAACTCCACCTAGTGCTTTGATCCTGGCCTCCAGTCAATGTTCTAGTATTGGTCTTGCTTCCTCCTGGATCGTTCCTGTGGCCTGTCTGCTCAGCATAAGCTAAGTTCTGCTTGTGTTACTTTTGTTGCTATATTTTCTGTCCAGCTTGCTTTTTTTTGGTTTTGCTTGCTTGCTGGAAGCTCTGAGACGCAGAGGGAGCACCTCCGTACCGTTAGTCGGTGCGGAGGGTCTTTTTGCCCCTCTGCGTGGTTGTTTGTAGGTTTTTGTGTTGACCGCAAAGCTATCTTTCCTCTCCTCGGTCTATTCAGTAAGTCGGGCCTCACTTTGCTAAATCTATTTCATCTCTGTGTTTGTATTTTCATCTTAACTCACAGTCATTATATGTGGGGTGCTGCCTTTTCCTTTGGGGAATTTCTCTGAGGCAAGGTAGACTTATTTTTCTATCTTCAGGACTAGCTAGTTTCTCAGGCTGTGCCGAGTTGCATAGGGAGCGTTAGGCGCAATCCACGGCTACCTCTAGTGTGGTTTGATAGGTTTAGGGATTGCGGTCAGCAGAGTTTCCACGTCTCAGAGCTCGTCCTATGTTTTGTGGTTTTTGTCAGGTCACTTGCATGCTCTGAACTTCAAGGTCCATTGTGGTTCTGAATTACCTATTCATAACAGTACTGGAGGCCCAAAGTACTATGCTTCCCAATAGAGGGAAAAAAGAAGTTCTGAGACCATTTTTTTTTCTTTGCACTGTGTTTTGCCTTTTTTGTCTTCATGTGTGGATCAGCTCACTGCAAGAGTACAAAATATTCAAGACTTTGTGGCTCAGAATTCTATGTTAGAACCAAGAATTCTTATTCCTGATTTGTTTTCTGGAGATAGAGCTAAATTTCTGAGTTTCAAAAATAATTGCAAACTGTTTCTGGCGTTGAAACCTCGTTCCTCTGGTGACCCAGTTCAACAAGTTAAGATTATTATTTCTTTATTACGTGGCGACCCTCAAGACTGGGCATTTTCCCTTGCGCCAGGAGATCCTGCATTATGTAATATTGATGCGTTTTTTCTGGCGCTCGGATTACTGTACGATGAACCTAATTCAGTGGATCAGGCAGAGAAAAATTTGCTGGCTCTGTGTCAGGGTCAGGATGAGATAGAGATTTATTGTCAGAAGTTTAGAAAGTGGTCTGTGCTCACTCAATGGAATGAATGTGCTTTGGCAGCAATCTTCAGAAAGGGTCTCTCTGAAGCCCTTAAGGATGTCATGGTGGGATTTCCTATGCCTGCTGGTCTGAATGAGTCTATGTCTTTGGCCATTCAGATCGGTCGACGTTTGCGTGAGCGTAAATCTGTGCACCATTTGGCGGTATTATCTGAGCATAAACCTGAGCCTATGCAGTGCGATAGGACTTTGACCAGAGCTGAAAGGCAAGAACACAGACGTCAGAATGGGCTGTGTTTCTACTGTGGTGATTCCACTCATGCTATCTCCGATTGTCCTAAGCGCACTAAGCGGTTCGCTAAGTCTGCCACCATTGGTACGGTACAGTCGAAATTTCTTTTGTTCGTTACTTTGATCTGCTCTTTGTCTTCCTATTCTGTCATGGCATTTGTGGATTCAGGCGCTGCCCTTAATTTGATGGACTTGGAGTTTGCTAGGCGCTGTGGGTTTGTCTTGGAGCCCTTGCAGTGTCTTATTCCATTGAGAGGAATTGATGTTACGCCTTTGGCCAAGAATAAGCCTCAATATTGGACCCAGCTGACCATGTGCATGGCTCCTGCGCACCAGGAGGATATTCGCTTTCTGGTGTTGCAAAATCTGCATGATGTGGTCATGTTGGGGTTGCCATGGCTACAAGTCCATAACCCAGTATTAGATTGGAAATCAATGTCTGTGTCCAGCTGGGGTTGTCAGGGGGTACATGGTGATGTTCCATTTCTGTCTATCTCATCATCCACCCCTTCTGAGGTCCCAGAGTTTTTGTCTGATTACCGGGATGTATTCGATGAGCCCAAGTCCAATGCCCTACCTCCGCATAGGGATTGTGATTGTGCTATCGAGTTGATTCCTGGTAGTAAGTTTCCTAAGGGTCAACTGTTTAATTTATCTGTACCTGAGCACGCCGCTATGCGGAGTTATGTTAAAGAATCCTTGGAGAAGGGTCATATTCGGCCGTCGTCATCGCCATTGGGAGCAGGGTTCTTTTTTGTGGCCAAGAAGGATGGTTCGCGGAGACCTTGTATTGATTACCGCCTTCTAAATAAAATCACGGTCAAATTTCAGTACCCCTTGCCGCTGCTATCTGATTTGTTTGCTCGGATTAAGGGGGCTAGTTGGTTCACCAAGATAGATCTTCGTGGTGCATATAATCTTGTGCGTATTAAACGGGGCGATGAATGGAAAACTGCATTTAATACGCCCGAGGGCCATTTTGAGTACCTAGTTATGCCATTCGGACTTGCCAATGCTCCATCAGTATTTCAGTCCTTTATGCATGACATCTTCCGATAGTACCTGGATAAATTCCTGATTGTATACTTGGATGATATTTTGGTCTTCTCGGATGATTGGGAGTCTCATGTGAAGCAGGTCCTGCGTGCTAATTCTTTGTTTGTGAAGGGATCAAAGTGTCTCTTTGGTGTTCAGAAGGTTTCATTTTTGGGGTTCATTTTTTCCCTTTCTACCATTGAGATGGACCCTGTTAAGGTCCAGGCCATTTATGATTGGACTCAGCCGACATCTCTGAAGAGTCTGCAAAAGTTCCTTGGCTTTGCTAATTTTTATCCTCGCTTCATCTGTAATTTTTCTAGTATTGCTAAACCATTGACCGATTTGACCAAGAAGGGTGCTGATGTGGTCAATTGGTCTCCTGCTGCTGTGGAAGCTTTTCAAGAGTTGAAGCGTCGTTTTTCTTCTGCCCCTGTGTTGTGTCAACCAGATGTTTCGCTTCCGTTCCAGGTTGAGGTTGATGCTTCTGAAATTGGAGCGGGGGCTGTTTTGTCGCAAAGAGGTGCTGATTGCTCGGTGATGAAGCCATGCGCCTTCTTTTCCAGGAAGTTTTCGCCTGCTGAGCGAAATTATGATGTTGGCAATCGAGAGTTGCTGGCCATGAAGTGGGCATTCGAGGAGTGGCGTCATTGGCTTGAAGGAGCTAAGCATCGCGTGGTGGTCTTGACTGATCACAAGAACTTGACTTATCTCGAGTCTGCCAAACGGTTGAATCCTAGACAGGCTCGTTGGTTGCTGTTTTTCTCCCGTTTTGACTTTGTGGTTTCGTACCTTCCGGGCTCTAAAAATGTGAAGGCGGATGCCCTGTCTAGGAGTTTTGTGCCCGACTCTCCGGGTTTGCCTGAGCCGGCGGGTATTCTCAAAGAGGGAGTAATTGTGTCTGCCATCTCCCCTGATTTGCGGCGGGTGCTGCAAAAATTTCAGGCTAATAAACCTGATCGTTGCCCAGCAGAGAAACTGTTTGTCCCTGATAAATGGACTAGTAGAGTTATCTCTGAGGTTCATTGTTCGGTGTTGGCTGGTCATCCTGGAATCTTTGGTACCAGAGATTTGGTGGCTAGATCCTTTTGGTGGCCGTCTCTGTCGCGGGATGTGCGTTCTTTTGTGCAGTCCTGTGGGATTTGTGCTCGGGCTAAGCCCTGCTGTTCTCGTGCCAGTGGGTTGCTTTTGCCCTTGCCGATCCTGAAGAGGCCTTGGACACATATCTCTATGGATTTTATTTCGGATCTCCCCGTCTCTCAAAAAATGTCGGTCATTTGGGTAGTTTGTGATCGCTTCTCTAAGATGATCCATTTGGTACCCTTGTCTAAATTACCTTCCTCCTCTGATTTGGTGCCATTGTTCTTCCAGCATGTGGTTCGTTTACATGGCATTCCAGAGAACATCGTTTCTGACAGAGGTTCCCAGTTTGTTTCGAGGTTTTGGCGAGCCTTTTGTGCTAGGATGGGCATTGATTTGTCTTTTTCCTCGGCTTTCCATCCTCAGACAAATGGCCAGACTGAACGAACCAATCAGACCTTGGAAACATATCTGAGATGTTTTGTTTCTGCTTATCAGGAGGATTGGGTGTCCTTTTTGCCGTTGGCTGAGTTCGCTCTTAATAATTGGGCCAGCTCGGCTACCTTGGTTTCACCGTTTTTCTGCAATTCTGGGTTCCATTCTCGTTTCTCTTCAGGGCAGGTTGAGTCTTCGGACTGTCCTGGTGTGGATACTGTGGTGGACAGGTTGCAGCGGATTTGGACTCATGTAGTGGACAATTTGACCTTGTCCCAGGAGAAGGCTCAACGTTTCGCTAATCGCAGACGCTGTGTGGGTCCCCGACTTCGTGTTGGGGATTTGGTTTGGTTGTCATCTCGTTATATTCCTATGAAGGTTTCCTCTCCTAAGTTTAAGCCTCGTTTCATTGGTCCGTATAGGATTTCTGAGGTTCTTAATCCTGTGTCTTTTCGTTTGACCCTTCCAGATTCTTTTTCCATCCATAACGTATTCCATAGGTCATTGTTGCGGAGATACGTGGCGCCTGTGGTTCCATCTGTTGATCCTCCTGCCCCGGTTTTGGTGGAGGGGGAGTTGGAGTATATAGTGGAGAAGATTTTGGATTCTCGTGTTTCGAGACGGAAACTTCAGTATCTGGTTAAGTGGAAGGGTTATGGTCAGGAAGATAATTCCTGGGTCTTTCCCTCTGATGTCCATGCTGCCGATCTTGTTCGTGCCTTTCATATGGCTCATCCTGGTCGGCCTGGGGGCTCTGGTGAGGGTTCGGTGACCCCTCCTCAAGGGGGGGTACTGTTGTGAATTCTGTGATCAAGCTCCCTCCTGTGGTCACGAGTGGTACTGCGGCTTCTGAGTTTCCTTCCTCAGGTGATGAGGTTAAGTCTTTAGGTGCTGCTCTATTTAACTCCACCTAGTGCTTTGATCCTGGCCTCCAGTCAATGTTCTAGTATTGGTCTTGCTTCCTCCTGGATCGTTCCTGTGGCCTGTCTGCTCAGCATAAGCTAAGTTCTGCTTGTGTTACTTTTGTTGCTATATTTTCTGTCCAGCTTGCTTTTTTTTGGTTTTGCTTGCTTGCTGGAAGCTCTGAGACGCAGAGGGAGCACCTCCGTAGTCGGTGCGGAGGGTCTTTTTGCCCCTCTGCGTGGTTGTTTGTAGGTTTTTGTGTTGACCGCAAAGCTATCTTTCCTATCCTCGGTCTATTCAGTAAGTCGGGCCTCACTTTGCTAAATCTATTTCATCTCTTTGTTTGTATTTTCATCTTTACTCACAGTCATTATATGTGGGGGGCTGCCTTTTCCTTTGGGGAATTTCTCTGAGGCAAGGTAGACTTATTTTTCTATCTTCAGGACTAGCTAGTTTCTCAGGCTGTGCCGAGTTGCATAGGGAGCGTTAGGCGCAATCCACCTCTAGTGTGGTTTGATAGGTTTAGGGATTGCGGTCAGCAGAGTTTCCACGTCTCAGAGCTCGTCCTATGTTTTGTGGTTTTTGTCAGGTCACTTGTGTGCTCTGAACTTCAAGGTCCATTGTGGTTCTGAATTACCTATTCATAACAAGGCGCTACCTGGAGACAGGCCAGTACACCAGATGTGGAGGGGGTCGTAGGAGGGCAATAACCCAGCAGGACTGTTACCTCAGCCTTTGTGCAAGTAGGAACAGGAGGAGCACTGCCAGAGCCCTGCAAAATTACGTCCAGTAGGCCACAAATATGCATGTGTCTGCACTAACGGTTAGAAACCGACTCCATGAGGATGGTCGGAGTGCCCCACGTCCACAGATGGAGGTTCTGCTCCCAGCCCAACACCGTGCAGGACGCTTGGCATTTGCCACAGAACACCAGGATTGGCAAATTCGCCACTGGCACCCTGTGGTCTTCACAGATGAAAGCAGGTTCACACTGAGCATGTGACAGTCTGTAGACACCTTGGAGAGCGATCTGCTGCCTGCAACATCTTTCAGCATGGCCGGTTTGGCAGTGGGTCATTAATGGTGTGGGGGGGCATTTCTTTGGAGAGCCGCACAGCCTTCCATGTGCTCGCCGGAGGTAGCCTGACTGCCATTAGGTACCGAGATGAGATCCTCAGACCCCTTGTGAGACCGTATGCTGGTGCGGTTGGCCCTGGGTTTCTCCTAATGCAGGACAATGCCAGACCTCATGTGGCTGGGGTGTCAGCAGTTCCTGCAAGATGAAGCTATGGACTGGCCCGCCCATTCTCCAGACCTGAATCCGATTGAACACATCTGAGACATCATATCTCGCACCATCCACCAACATCATGTTGCACCACAGACTCTCCAGGAGTTGGCAGATGCTTTAGTCCAGGTCTGGGAGGAGATCCCTCAGACCATCCGCCGTCTCATCAGGAGCATGCCCAGGCCGCATATTCATTACTGTAATGAGCGGTAACTGTGACCGCTCAATACAGGAAGATGCAGCGCTGGAAGAAGCATGGACTGCACAGCGCCAGCAGTAGGCAAGTTTACGGGGAGGAGAGCGCTGCGCTGCACCATATTTACAGCTCCTCGTTCTGGTGCGGCTCCGTCTTCATCGTCCTCTGGCTGTGACGCTCAGGTCAGAGGGCGCGGTGACGTAGTCAGTGTGCGCTCTCTGCTGAACGTCAGTGCTGAAGACGGAGCCGCACGAGGAGCAGGTAAAAATTGAAAGCGCCGGGGGTCCTGAGCGAAGAGAGGTGAATGATTTTTTTTTTTTTATCGCAGCAAAAGCATAAGGGGCAAGTGACTATATGGAGCATCTTATGGGGCCATAACGCTTGTGCAGCACTATAATGGGGCAAGTGACTTTACTGAGCATCGTATGGGGCCATAACGCTTGTGCAGCATTATAATGGGGCAAGTGACTGTACGGAGCATCTTATGGGGCCATAACGCTTGTGCAGCATTATATGGGGCAAGTGACTGTATGGAACATCTTATGGGGCCATAACGCTTGTGCAGCACTATATGGGGCAAGTGACTGTATGGATGATCTTATGGGGCCATAACGTTTGTGCAGCATTATATGGGGCAAGTGTCTGTATGGAGCATCTTATGGGGCCATAACTTTTGTGCAGCACTATATAGGGCAAATATCTCTATGGAGCATCTTATGGGGCCTTTATTACCCTTTATGCAGGATTATATGGGGCATGTTTTAATATAGAGCATCTAATGGGGCCCATCAAACTTTATGGAGCATTATATGGGGCTCCTGATTCAATATGGATATTCAAAAACACTTAACCTACTGATGTCTCAATTAATTTTACTTTTATTGGCATCTATTTTTATTTTTGAAATATACCGGTAGCTGCTGCATTTTCCACCCTAGGCTTATACTCGAATCATTAAGTTTTCCCAGTTTTTTGTGGCAAAATTAGGGGGGTTGGCTTGTACTCTAGTATATACGGTATATATATATATATATATATATATATATATATACACACACGTATATATATATATATATATATATATATATATATATATATATATATATATATACACACACACACTTTAGAGAGAAAAAGGGGGGGTGGTTGGAGCTCACCACGATTGTAAGATTAGAGTTCATGGGAGGCAAAACTGGTCGATGGCATGCCTCCAGCTGGTGCAGCACAGCAACAATAGAATAAAAAAATGACGGAGCGTGGCACTTTCAGCAGCTCAATTAAACAAGAATTTTATTTTATTCAGCTGCTGGAAGTGCCGCTCTCCCTTTTTTTCCTTCTATATATTTTTTGATATGGGGAGGTGAGGGGGTTACACGTTAGATTTTGCATTTACCCTTTACTCTCCAACTGCTTCTTGCTAGTTTAGTATTCCAACTTTCTAGCAATCTTCATTTGATTTGCCACTCCCAAGTATCTCGCTGACCAAACAAAAGGAAAAAAAAAAAAAAAAAACACCCCACATATTAGATTTCAATAGTTTAATTTATGGACATGTGACAGTTAGTCGACACCGTTACAAAGACACAATTGCAATGAAAAGGCATGAAATATAGTATATTTAAAAAGGGTATGTCATGAGACAATTCTATTAAACAAAAAAAAAAAAAAAAGAAGTAAGCTAACAGTGGAGAATGGGGCGGACATTTAACTTTCATTACTGGCTTCATTTTTATCATATTGTTTATCTAAACAGGCAAACAATTTGTACGAAATTCCTTCTCTTTTGTAACAAATATGAGTGGACAAAACCTTTGAAATCTTCGAATTTAAAAGGTTATAAGACTGATCTAAGTTGTACTAATTTTAACACAGAATTAGAAACATTTACAAAAACACTTGAGAAACTTTACATTAAAAATTCTGAAAAGTCATTGGTATAAAGTAGAGAAAAAAATGGTTTAAAAAGTTGACAATTTTTAAAAAATGTTGAAAACTGATGACAAATTTTCTATGAAAGCCGTACAAATATTTACATCCTAAATGTTAACTGTCCAATCTATTGGTGTCTGATTTCATGCCTAAATAGTAGGTATGTGGGTACAAGATACATCCACATATACTCACTATTTAACTCACTTTCCTACCCCAAACATTGCACGTTATGCAATTTCAAGTTAAAAGTCTAATTAAAAATTATGTATCCTATAAAAAAAACTAAAATAAAAAAAGACAAAGAAATAAAATAAATAAATATTATATACATGGTGCATTTGAAAAATAGGTAAAAATAAAACAAACGGTTTATAAAATAGTGTACAAAAATGATGGAAACATTTAAAATTACATGTTAAGTGCAAGTGAAGCTACAGAAATGTGACACTAGCCATTGCTCTGCAGAGCCATCTCCTATGACCGCCCATATGACCCCTTATAATTATGCTGGCTAAGACGATGTTGATCAATCTGTATTTCCAACATGCAAATAAAATACAATAAAAAAAATTCTAGATTTTTTTTTTTTCTTCGCTTCATTCATATTACCACTTTCAAATTAGATATGTGGAAATACTCTCTCCGTTGAAGGGGTTGTCCCTTACACTGATCTCTTCAAGACATTTCCAAGCTTATGATATTAATGACAAATTCATCAATATCAAATCCATGAGGGTCTGAAACCTGGCACCCCCATAGATCAGCTGTTGCCTGCTGTGGTGGCACATGTAAACAATGAAGCTTTTTTGCACTGTGTAGTGGCGGTTGCTGAAATGTCATATGCCTGGACAGGCTCCCTAATTGAGGGATTCCACTTTATGACATCGATGTGACCCAATAGCTGTGTGTTAATTCAGGGTTTGTAAGGATTTTTAATGTAAAACCAGCTTTTGATAATTTTAGGCAAAAAATACTGGCAAAAAAATGCCAATTACTCAGGATCTTTTAGTTATTTAAATCAAATATAGTTGTGTGAAAAAAGTCTATAAAAAAAATAAAAATGGTATTACAGAGGAAAAGAAAACATAACAAAAAACTCCTAGTATGCTAGCCTGTTCCTCTCCTTGACGAAACACAAGACTATCTACCCCTTTAGTCTGGTCATGTCTAACATGTCATTCTTAATGGGGTGCGTGCTAGAATCATTACAGGCTATTTGCAAACATTAACAAAAGCAATGAATGGTATATTTTGGTTTTCTAGGTTTTAAAAAGACATATCCTATACAAAACATGTGCCATGTGATGTGAATCATCATGTAATATATAACCATTTCTATTCTAAGTGTGATGCGGCAGGATCAACAATCGAGAAATTCACGATCTAAAGTGTAGAATATATCATTAATATATGGGTCTACAATATGAGGTGTACTTTGATATAAGGGTGAGTCCTGCGTGCTTCTATGTATGAAATGGACAAAAACACAGGTATAAAGTCAACAATATATATTATTTACATTCCCCAAAATGAGTCACTTGCAAGTCACTCAAAGCTGGCCAACACCTAAGGAAATATTGGATTTTTGGATAGGGGCATGAATGAAGGACTAGAGCCAAACTTAAGACTGTTATTTTTAAAATGGGCATTACTATTTTAGTTAGGTCTAAAATTCTGCGCGGTTTAATCTTTTAATGTCTCAATAGGTTCATAATAGTAGATTCTCTATTAGGACGGTTTCACACATTCTTGAAACACAGAGAGCTCAGGTCCGGAAACCCATTTGTTGGGTCAAGTCTTAAAATCTGTGCACAGTCCATGTTTCACAGAAGTATGAGGCTACACTTAGTCGTAGCTCTAAATCTCCTGTATAGCCAAACTCTTGGCTACATGCAGCCACCACTAGTGGAAAAAGGCTAGGAGCTTAAAGGAGTTTTCTAGTATAGAATGACATGCCTGAAGTCACTCTGTGTGATTGCAGACTTGGGAATTTTCCCAGCACATGCACGGTGAGGGTTGGCCGGCGTCTGCGTCAGGAACGTCTGTCAAGTATGCAATATGTATACTCCTGGGCAGAACCCGTCCAGTGGGAGCAGCTTCACTCCGGCCGTGCCCACTAGACGGCTTCTGGCCAGAAGTATTGCATGCTTTGAACGCCATTTGTGGCATAGACGTCGGCAAATCCTTGCAGCACATAGTGCGTGAGCTAGGAGGATTCACATGTGTGCAGTCACACATGGTGACTGCAGATTTGCCAATCTGGACCAGACAACCTCTTTAATATTCACCATTTTATTATGGAGTCTATTATACAACAGTAAGCATATACAATTCCATCTCATGGTGGCTCTAGGCAGACAGAAATCTAACTTTGTCTGAGGCGGAATCTGAAACCTACAGGAGATGAAAACAAAACTCCAACCACTATTGCAATCTATGAAAAAAAATAATTGGACTAGAACTTTGTATCTTAAAAGAACCTGGCCTTAACAGGTAAACCCTCACTTTTGCGTAGAATATTACTGTATAAAAGGCAGATTTATAGTAGTCATTCAGGAGCGGTGAAAAAAGTTTTACTTTGCACTAAAGACATTAGGGGTTGTCCCTCTATGTTTAAGAGTCCAAATTTCTTTACAAGGTATCCCAGTGGGCAACTGTAGAAAACTAATTCTAGGCGAATACAGGCTAGATTTACAAATGATTAAAGAGAAGTTAGAGTTTGCATTTTTTTTTTTGCGAGGAGGGAGTAAATTGTTGTCAGAACCCAACCTAAAACCTTACTATTTTCGAGCACTCTATGGAAGAAAATCAAGTAGCTACATTTTTATGAAGTCCTTCAGCCCTCTCAGCATGTAACAGTATGTTCACACAGATTTTTGGAGCGGATCCCCTCCAAAATCCTCCTTAAAAAGCACTTAGAAAACTCATATAAACAGCAAAGTGGATTTGCTACGGAAATGGATAGAACATTTTCCAAGTGATTTTTACTTCCTGAAGAAGTTTTGAAAAGTGGCTGGTGGGAAAAATAAAGTGCAGAAGGCGATCTTAATGGCATCTGCTCCAACCTAGGCCCTGTCAAATGAAAAAGCTGAAAAGGAGGCGTTTTTTGCCTCTGTCTGTACAGGTGAAGCTCACTGAAGCCTCACGCTAATACTGTGGCAATTTACAGTAAACCTTGCATTCCTTCTGACTGTTCTGCCAGTTGGCAAACTATTTTCCCATAGCTACATTTTAAAAGCCCCCTATATTGCATGAAACCACTTACTGATTTCAATTCAGGAAAATAATAATATATGAGACTATTTACATGGTCATGGATTATTAAGCACCAGGTGGCAGGGAATGTAAGGGACTCTTTTCAGCCTCCGCTTAGAAAAATGAAAAAATAATTTTTTATTATTGTACTGGGAAAATGTACATATTCCCGATCTAACAAATATTTTGCTTATTGCTGTTTTGCGTATTAAAGTGTCCTTATCGCTCATTAAGCTGTACAATTTACACATTTACAAAGAAAAACTACTGGCCACATTTATCATAATTATCAAAAAGAAAACCTCAGCAACCAATCACAGCACATTTTTTTTTATCTTACCAGTGCGGTTACAAAAATAAAAGCTGAGCCCCGATTGGTTGACAGTTTTCTTGCAAACAGTTTTGATAAATGAGGCCTGATGTCATGTAAATTAAGATTAAGGGTAAGTTCACACAGGACTTTTTTGCTGCGTATTTTTGCTGCTTTTTTATGCTAATTTTCAGCTGCTTTTTACAGTACCAGCAAAGCCTATGAGATTTCAGAAATCTCATGCACACACATTGGTTTTGATTGGGTTTGATCAGTATTTTGTGCTTTGCTGCGTTTTTTTGACATAGAGCATGTCACTTTCTTTCAGCGTTTTTGCTGCGTTTTTTCACCCATTGACTTGAATGGGTGTTGAAAAAAACGCAGCAAAAACACAAGTATCATTATTTGCTGCGTTTTTGCTGCTGAAAATCCAAGGACATTAGCCTGGAAAAAGAGAAAAAAAAAGGCACCAAATACGCACCAAAATTAGCATAAAAAATGCAGCAAAAAAGTACTGTGTGAACTTGCCCTAAGCAATGATTAATAGAGGCAAAGCATTAAGGCTATGTGCACACGTTGCAGATTAGCCTTAGGAATTTCTGGTGTGGATTCTGCCTCTCCTGGCAGAAAACACACCTGTGGATTTGTCGCGTTTTTTGTGCGGTTCCGCAGCGTTTTTTTGTGCCTTTTTGTTTCGGATTTGCTGCGTTTTTTACCCCTGCGGTTTTCTATAATGGAATGGGTACAAAAACGCTGCAGATTCGCAAAAAAGTAGTGACATGCTACTTTTAAACCGCAGCGTTTCCGCAGCGGATTTTCCGCAAAGTGTGCACAGCATTTTTTTTCTGATTTACATTGTACTGTAAATAAATTGCGGATCTGCAGTGTTTCTGCACCGCAAAAAACGCTGCGGATCCGCAGAGAATCTGCAACGTGTGCACATACCCTAAAGGGTTTGTACGAGATTAAAAAAAACTAACAGGTCTGTGTCATTGTCCATGCATGGTGTCTGGTAATGTAGTTTAGTTCTATTCAAGTGAATCTCATACAAAGACATCAACCTTACACCCAAAGTTGACCTTATTTTTCCCTAAAATGTGATTACTATAGTCGTGAGATTTAAGGAAAGAGGGACACTGAACCATAAACCGCCAGATAAAAGGTTGTAGAGAATATGCGGCTTATCCTTGGACTCGGCTGTACAGATTCATTATAATTACATCAATAGGGTTCTTAAAGGAACACAATAGATATGACAGATTCAGTGCGCTATGCCCAGTACAGGGCTTAAGTGGGTAGCGTTTGACAAAGGGAATTATAAAAACAAAACACCAGAGAATGAACCATTGTCAAGTGACAAATTGTCACAAAAGTGATGTCCTGAAACATATCAGATTGAGAGCATAGAATATAAGAAGGAGGCCAGATGATATACTGTAGGTTTAGTGGCAGTATAAAGAAGTGTGACGTACAGGCAGGAATGAATATAATGGTACTGTTCACATGTGTACCTTGTGTAAACAGAAGTAATACTGGTCCTATCCTTGTGATAAACTAAAGTCCGTCCTAAAACAATACAAAAAACATGTGACTGTTGAAATTCAGCAGAATTATAGGATTTAGAGAGCGTGCAAGTGTAGTGGTCACTTCCAAAAAAAGGACACAGTGATGAGCAGAGGTAAGGAGTAGTAGTGTGAACGGATTCCTGTTGTCTCATTAAATGTGTAGTCACCAGGGGGTACACACTGGCAGTGCGAGCTGATGTTAGTGGGAGAACTATCTACTGTGGCATATTACACATCAGTGTATGTGGCAGTAACTACCACAGACCAGGATTGTAAGCTGAATGACAGTGTAATTCTATACTTGCAAGGAAAGTAGCTTAAAAGCTAACATTTCCCAAGGGCAGGGTTAGCAAGCTGGCAGTTCTGCAAAATTTACCAAGAGGAATGTATAAAGTGGTGGAAGGGGACCACTAAAGACATGATTGTACAAAAGGTCATTCTCCATACCTCTGCAGTCTGCATGTGAAACAGACTGGTGCAACAGGATCTTACTGGCATTTAGTACTGGTAAAGAGCATGCATTGGCCCAATCTGTTAGGAATCTTTGCTCGAATAGGTTTTATAAGAAAGGGTACAATTTTGGAGAACAGGTTATAAAGCTGCTGGGAAAGCATAAAAAAATATGGCCTACACAAAAGTCGTGTATAAAGTATCGCAAACTAAATCACAAAGAAATTTAGAAAGTGGTGACCACCCACATAGTACCTCATAGCTTGCAAAACATTTATGGAGAGCTCATAGCTTAATATTGATTGGGCCAATAAACTGTCTGCACCTACTTTAAATGCACCCCTCAATTTTGAGAGTCCCAACGACTGCCCAAAGAAACAGAGTGAGATTAGGTTAACATGATGAAAACCCTCCAGTTGTAGATTAACGAAAATGACATTCAGAAGGCTTGTGTGGGTCATTTAGGTGTCCAGTTTGAGTTTTTACCCTGGTTACTTACTGTTTGTCAATAGGTCTGTGGACGCCAGTAACAAATTACACAAGCAAGGAATTTACACTGCAAAATAACGTTGAACGATCGTTGTTAAGAACGCATGTTTCACTATTGCCTTGCAGCGTAATCAGGCTGCCTAACACCTGTTGAACAAGCAAACTGCATGACATGATCTTTTGCGCAAAGTAAAAGATCATCATTCTTGGCAGTGCTTCGTCCTGTTTAAACAGGACTCGCACTGCCGAGAACTATGGCTGTCTATCTGCACTGACCGATCTAGCATGGTTTGCACAGTGTGCGCCGTTTATTTTGCTTTGTCTGTGTAAACAGGCAGTCAAATGACCGTCAATGAGAAAACTGTTTACCTATCGGCAGTAAAGGTACCTTCACACAACAATATCGTTAACGATATCGTTGCAACATCACGCTTTTGGTGACGTAGCAATGATTCCGCTAACGATCTCGTTATGTGCGACAGCGACCAACGATCAGGCCCCTGCTGGGAGATCGTTGGTCGCTGGGGAATGATCAGGACCTTTTTTTGGTCGCTGATCACCCGCTGTCATCGCTGGATCGGCGTGTGTGACGCCGATCCAGCGATGTGTTCACTTGTAAAAGTCACCGCTGACGTCACCGCTGTGCTCTGCTTTACGGCTGGCGCTTGACACAGTCAGTGCGGGAAGCTGACGGCGGGGGACGTGACAGACATCGGAATGTGAGTATGTAGTGTTTTTTTTTTTTTTTTTTTTTTAACTTTTACAATGGTTACCAGGGTAAATATCGGGTTACTAAGCGCCGCCCTGCACTTAGTAACCCAATGTTTACCTTAGTTACTTCGGCATCGTTGAAGACAGTTTCAACGATGCCGAAGTCGTTCCCCGGATCATTGGTCGCTGGAGGGAGCTGTCTGTGTGACAGCTCCCCAGCGACCACACAACGACTTACCAACGATCACGGCCAGGTCGTATCACTGGTCGTGATCGTTGGTAAGTCGTTTAGTGTAACGGTACCTTTATATCGTGCCACCGGTTGGTACATGTAAACTGACCTTTAGCCAACTGATCATATCAGCTCATTAGGTTGTCATGACAGAAAACAATGCCCAAGTTGACCATGATTATTTACAGGCACTGTAACCTTAAGGGTATGTGCACACGTCAGGATTTCTTGCAGAAATTTCCTGAAGAAAACCGGGAAATTTTCTGCAAGAAATCCACATTTTTTTGCCGGTTTTTTTCGTGTTTTTTTTTTTTAGCATTTTGCAAGCGAAATTAGCTTGCAGAATGCTAAAGTTTTCCAAGCGATCTGTAGCATCGCTTGGAAAACTGACTGACAGGTTGGTCACACTTGTCAAACATAGTGTTTGACAAGTGTGACCAACTTTTTACTATAGATGCTGCCTATGCAGCATCAATAGTAAAAGATAGAATGTTTAAAAATAATAATAAAAAAAAAAAAATGGTTATACTTACCTGCAGACAGCCGATCTCCTCAGCGGCGTCCGTTCCTATAGATGGTGTGTGTGTGCAGGACCTTCGATGACGTCGCGGTCACATGAGCGGTCACGCGACCAATCACAAGACGGCGACGTCATCGCAGGTCCTTCACACAGAGCATCTATAGGAATGGAAGCGGCAGCGTGCACCGATGAGAGGCGGGAAGACTCCGGGGCCATCAGAGGGTGAGTATATCACTATTTTTTATTTTAATTCTTTTTTTTTTTTTTACCAATTATATGGTGCCCAGTCCGTGGAGGAGAGTCTCCTCTCCTCCACCCTGGGTACCAACCGCACATAATCTGCTTACTTCCCGCATGGTGTGCACAGCCCCATGCGGAAAGTAAGATCAATGCATTCCTAGGTGTGCGGAATCCCCGCAATTCCGCAAATTCAATGAACATGTTGCTTTTTTTTCCGCAATGCGATTTTTTTGCGGAAAAAAAGCAACATTTGCCCAAGAAATGCGGAATACACTTTAAATAATAGGAGGCATATGTAAGCGTTTTTTTTCGCGTTTTTATCACGTTTTTATAGTGAAAAAACACGAAAAATACTGTACGTGTGCACATGGCCTAAAAGGTTTATACGCTCAAAGTGATTTGCAGATTAGAAAAACCAAGGCCAGTCTCTCCATAACTCATTCGGCTCTTGTCCATACAATGTAGCTGGTATCTCAGCTTTGCTCCAATTCAGTTGAAGGGGACTGAGCTGCAAAACCAGACACAGACCATGGGCAAAAACAATGCTGTTTTGGAAGAAAGAAGCCATTTAAAAAAAAAACAACAAAAAAAAAACCCAAATAACCACATTATCTGTGAAGAAATACCAAATCAACATATATAAACAAGGAAAAAGAAAGTAATCACAGAGATAAAAAAAAAACCAGTGCATTTCAGAATGACAATGGATGTGCTACAATGACAGAGAATGGAGATTTATATATACACACATTATATACAAAGGGCAAATATTTTTACTAAACTATTAAATATTCCTATCTACAGAATATTTTATTAACAGGGCACAATACTATGCAAGTATTTTGTTCTCGTGGTTTTTAATATCCCAATGAGTGCACAATCTATAAAATCTACCTAATATAATTTTGAGGTTTCACTACCCATATGACCTGCGTGCGTTTCTTAGCACTAGGTCCCTGGGGCATTTTGAAGTCTTATTATTATTTTGCCTTTAGACTGCATTTTATTTTGCTAATTAATAAATATATCTTGTAAATTATTCTGATTGCTTAACAATAGTTTGGTTTCCAAACAGTGTAAATAAAAAACACAAATCTACTTTTGCAGCCAGATGATATAAGGACTAGTTACTAAAATTGTGTAAGAAAAGGAATGATTTAAGAGTTCGGCATAAAAGATGGACATAAACTTATCCATCAAGTTTAAGAGCAAACACAGTGCATTATCGTGATGTGATGGGTCGTTATGGCAGTAAAGTAGCTCCTAGCAATCCTGGCATTCATATACAAACATACAGAATCCAGAATACAGTGTATACATACACACATACATACCTACTTTAAGTATATGTTACCAAGGACTTCAAGGGTTAAGTGCTACACTAGCATTCAGTAGGCAGCAAAGTCAACGTCAATCTAACCTATGGACTTCTGTACAAAACCGAAGGCAAGAACAGGATATTTTATGTGATGCATCTCGAAATGAAACATAATAACAGTGGATTGCGAATAGTGGACTGACTCTTGGGAATATCTTCATCTTCATTTGCAGCCAGTTGCTGTATTTTCCTCAGATGGAGCTGGTTCTTGGTGGAGCTGGCACCTGGCTTGACTCTGGCGCGAGTGGATTCGGGACGGTCTGGAGAAGCAGGATGTGACAGGATGTGAGTTGCAATTGCAGGAGTAATCCTACCGGAAAAGCAAGGTAATATGGATTTTAAGAAGAAAATGCTAAACAAGGTACATCCACAGAGAAGAAATCTGGTGTACCATGAGTAATAGAATGACTAGATCTTTTCTGATTTCAGTACAAAATAATTTAGGAGAGTTACACATAGTCAGCAAAATATCAAAGAGTAGCACTTACTTCCGTTGTGGAAATGATATCAGGGTCTTTGGAGCTGCCATCCTTAGCTCCTTGACTTGCAAGAGAAGACTTATGCTCATCAGCAACATGTTGTCTTGGGGTCTTCTTGCTCAATAGTTTGGATACATTGTAGGATGGATGACACACAGCAGATGAGCAATGGTCATGGTTATCAGTTTTCTTGGTATTTTCCTCTAGCTCTTTCTTTTCAGAACCTGTACTAGAGCTCTGACCACTTCGGCCACACACATTCCTTAAGAACTCCTGCACAATGCCATATTTAGGGGCTTCAGCTTTATTTCTTTCAGTTGCTCCTGCCTTGTACAGAGACTCTGTGCTTCCAGCATGATCTACTACATTGAACAAGCTGGACGATCCATCATAAATGTTGCTGAGAACTGGGCTGTCTCGAGTAGTTGTAGATCTTGCCCAAGCTGATCCATTTTGTTTACCCTGATGGAGATTCCAAAGGCTTCTGTCTTTAGAGACATCTAGTTTAGATGAAGACCTTCTCTGCAACTTAGGAGAGCCAAACTTGGGTGAACAGCAAGGCCGATCAATCCGGGAATGGACTTTGTCCAAAGATGTGGAAATATGTTTGCTCCTTGCAGACAGCAGAGATGAGCTTCTTGGAGACCAGCTCTTTGCATGAAGACTTGTTCTGGGTAAATCAGTCTGGAGACCAACGCTTACCATCTGGACAGTCTGGACACCAACTGTAAAGGCACCAACTGTCTGGCTTGATGTACTTTTACTTTTCCTTTCTAGTGAACTTGAGCGGATCGCTTGCCTAACACAATTTGTTATCTCTTTCATGTCATCACTCATGTTTCCAGAAATCTCTAAATCACCCAATGACGTTGGAAAAGCAGCAACGGAAGATGGTGTTTCTGTAACAGCATCCTTGTCCAAAAGGTCACGCTTCTTCTTCGAGAAATTGCAAAACCATCGACTGTAGGAATTACCAGACAAGCTTTCTGGCTTTACCATATCTTTAGGCTTTGCCATTGTGAACAGGAATCCTGGCTCAACCATAAGTTTTTCTTCTTTGTTTTGGACCAAAGGTGCTTCCAGTCTTCTCACAACTGGTGGACTGTAATAAATTCGAATGCCAGTTCTGTCTGGTGCAGTGTAACTTCTCTGTATCTGCTTGTGACCAGCTTCTCCATTTTTCCCAGAATTACTCAATGTGTAATCCCAAGAAGAGATACCCAAATTGTCCTTGGCCAAGTGGTCAGACAAAGTTTTGTCATTCATATACGGGCAGTGTTTCTGATTGATATCTGAATCTATTGAACCATTAGTGAGCAGCTGAGAAGCCAGAAAACTTTTCATTCCTTTTTTGTTTTCATTATCATCAAGGGGGGATTGTCCAGGAAGAAAAGGAGAACAATCCAATAAACTTTCAAATTCTGACATAGATGACACAGACTTTGTTCTGTAGAAAAAAAAATGCAGTTTTATAGAATTCAGATTAAGTCAAGCAGGTGCCACCATTTATGAAAATGTCACATTTTGATACACTGTATATAATGATTTTAGAATATAATTCTACTCCTAATGAAATTACAAATACAGATTATTATCCACACACTGCACTTCACCAAGCAGAGAGAATCAAGTAATCGTTACCTCTTTAAATTGGTCCCGCTGGCATCTATGTCACAGTCAATATCTTTATCCTGCATCTTGTCATTGAGGGCCTAGAAGAAAGCATGTATTACCCATTAATAAATATTCATATTACACAGTTTAGGAGATAAAAGGAGCCTGTCCACATTAGAAGACTGCTACATCTAGCTTTGTGCTGAAATCTACAGCGACACAAGGGGGTGCAGAACACGACTTAATAAAACCCCATAGGTCTTCACTGGCTCAGTTTCAATTAGGGAGAATAGGAAGATAAATACATAAACTAGCAGTGGTAAGTTGAGTTCATGTCCAGCAGCTGAAGGAATGTATTGAGTTACTACATGGAACAGCTGTTTCATACTGATTGTAACCTATTCCCTTGACAATCCTATGGCTGCTCAGCACAAGTGAAGCATTTTTCTAGAAGCTTTATGGTGAAGTGACAGTAGCGATAGCTTTCAAGGTCACAATCACTTTGTGAACCCAACGTGATTTTTGGGCATCGTGCAACTGTGTATATATCAAGTTTATCTGCTAGTTCCCATTGATACTTGTTGCTTTAGAAATTTTAGCTTTTTTCCCCCCACATCCAGAGTGATGTAATGCTTTATACACTTTAGTAGATATGGTTTGGGATTTTGGAGTCTTGGATTTAAAGGTTTGGTGGAATATATAACTTACAAAAAAAAAAAGTACTGCTCAACAATAAAGGGAAGAGATCATCAGAAAATTACCTTTTGGTTTCAATCGGGTTTTTGTGTATCATTAAAAAAGCATTTTTTAATTAAATAAATTCAAAAATAAATCTAAAGTAAAAAAAAAAAAAAAAAAAAGGATAAAAAATATGGTAAATGAGGAATCTTTCAATTTTTACACTGGACATTGAGGCTGTTTTCTTTATTTTTTTTTAGAGTCTTACTTCCTTTATTTGCAAGAATATATCCATAAAGGCACAGCTAATATCACAGGATCCACCAATCACAACAAACAACAAAAGAGTCGGGATCCAACTATTGTGGCTATGTACATGTGTTATATCCTGAAGAAGCAGTTTCTGGGACTTTTTTTTAGTATTATTATTACAAACACAAATCTATATATATAAAAAAAAAAAAAACACACAAATTGATGAAATGTTTAAAAAATACATTCAATACAAAGCCCTGATTTTAACAACAGGTAATTTTCTGATAAAATCCCTTTAATCCATTTTGACCAGTCAAATTTTGCTTTTGTGCTTTAGTTTCTCCCAAGAGAAATAAACTATTTTTTTTTTCCATTGACATATCCAAATAAGGGACACGACGTACTTCTGAATTAAACCATTAATTTAATGAACTGAAATATGGGGCAAAAAAATTACAAGTTCGTTGAAAATGTGAAAAAAAAACAAAGTCTGTACAGTTAAGGCAAACACCGAATGAAGATTTTTTGTATTTGGGTAGTTAAAACATTTCTGAAAATTAACATTTTCTGTCTTGTTGTCATGCGTCTGAGACCTGAAACTTTATTTTTCCATGAATGAGGGCTTGTTTTATGTGTGCTGGGCCGACTGTTTTTTTTTTTTTTTTTTATGGATACCATTTTGGGTACATACACCAGCTTGATAGCTTTCTACAAGGTGTTTAGAGGGGTAGATGCAGTAAAACCGGATCTGTAGCATTTTGATTTTTGTGCTTCCTTTTATGGACACAACAATTTCAAACTATATTTACTTTTAATTTTACTATAGCCTTGCAGTATCTAAATTCACTGACAGTCTCCTTGGCTTCATAAGGGCACCAACATTGCAGTAATCAGGGTCTTCAGCAAGCCCCCAGCCACCATGGTATCGGCACACCACAATTGTGTCGCAAGTGGCCGATGGGAGCCAGTGCATCAGCAATTATGTCAATGAAATGTTGTTGTCCAGTGGCAATTAAATGGTTAAAAAGCAGCGATTGTGTTACATAGGTGCCATCTGTGTAACAAAAGCGGCATTATGGAGCAGCCTCAGCTCCTGAGCCTGCTTATCACACGCATATCCAGACATACAGCTATGTGAGGATGCAGGAAGTGGTTATAGAGGACTATGAAATTGATGGCCTCTACTTTAAATAGGTCATCAATATATAAAAGGTGGGATCTGATACTCAGCACCCTACTGTTCAGCTGTTAGTGGTCCCGGTGGTTGTCGGAAGTACACGGAGTACGGAGCCGGACACCATAAGTCACTGTAATGTGTAGTGCCGCTCTCGGGGACTGCAGCTCTGTACCCTGGAATGAATGGCACGTACAAGAAAACAGAAGATGCTCACTTGCAGCTGCCGCTTTCTAGTTAATTCTACCAAACTGTCTCATTTAAACCGTATACCAGAAAGCAATCAGTTTGAGATTAAAGTAGAGCTATATAATATTAGCCCTGTATTGGCACAGGATAAAATGTCTGAACACAGGTAATTGTAAGGGTTTTCATAGAAATCTTTACTATATATGATTACTGCAGGCGCTTTATGTAAGATGTATATAATCCGTACCTCCTTCCAGCATCCGCTCTTCCTCTCTGGGCCTCTTCTCACCCAAGACTCCTCGTCTTTCTGAAAAATGACCACAAATGAACATGTTGATGACTGTTACCACCATGCACTGATATTTCATGGTTTTTTATAAGACAACGAACAAACTTGTCAGTCAGTAACGAATCATAAAAGGGGTTTATCTCAACTGAATACATTGTTAAAATGGTAAAGTGCTTGTACAAAACAAGCAATTTTGCAGTTTATAATGTATTAAAAATTCATTCAACTGAGGGTTTTTACATTTTATAGTATGTGGCTCATTGCCTAGGTAACCAGCCAACTCTGCAGTCTAGAGGTAGCCAGTCTCCTAGGCAAGGTGCACCGTGATTATATCGCTGAATCCAGCTAGCTTTAAACATAACATAATAGTAACTTATTAAAAAGCAATGATCATTGGGGAGAATCCCTATGTAATATACAATCCAATAGATTTGTTTTTTTTACTATTGAATTCATAAGTAATTTAACAAAAAAATATCATATGTCAGAAGGTGTAAGTTGTATGAATGAGCTTTTTAGCTACAGAATCTTTTTTATCTTCCTTTCTACGCCATAGCGATCTGCAGACCTCTGGGGGTGTATAATATTTTATCGTGTTTGGTGTACAGTAATTTTACACAAAGCTCTACAGCTGACATTTGGCTTTAGGAATCTGCTCCTTTTTATGAATCCTACAGAAGCTTTTAAAGAGAGATGTGTAATGTGTCATTCCATGGATGGTGTGCTGCCACGCTTCCTATAAATCTATGGTGTGATAGAGTAGGCTCTGTTCCCCCACCCTTTAATTTATTCTCTCATTACTGAACACTCTACTAATTAGGTGTAAAATGTCTTATTGAGCCCGGCTGCCACTATTACTAGTGTGGCCAAGTATACCCGCACAGTAATGGGCTACTGCTAACTCCACAACCCCAGACACAATTTATTCCATTCGACAGCCGTGGAGAATTTAACATCACGCCGCGCTGGGACTCTATTCCATTGCTGCCTCTGGCGATTGAGGGATTTAAATATAAATTTTGGCAACTGTAGGTTTCACAAACCTAATCCAGACAAGATTAGGTTATTGCTGGGCAGAAAATGCCAACACATGGAAATGACAAGAGCCGTGGGGACCACTAAGTGGGGATTAGCCTCATTGGAGGGAAGACTGTCCACGTATAATACTGATAGATAGAAATTATTTGTGTTCTGACTAAAAACACAATAAATCAAATTGAAATGATGGAAATGCTTGTACACCAAGATAGGTTTAGCTTGTAGACAACACCAAAAAATCTAAATTTGTAAAAAGTATGCTCACGTTTACAACAATTTTTGCATTTTTTTTATTGTGTGAACACCTCTAAAATGCAAAATTAAGCAAATTTCTGTTGATGTACATAAGGTGTATCAATGCATATCCAACCTTACAGACTATAATTAACTGAGACCTGCAGTCCCACATTATAGTATAAAGAAAGGATGGATGGAAGGGGGTGCAACCGTAAGGTCAGACAATGCCAAATTTGAGGGGGTCACAGAGGAGGACACAGCTTGGGAAAGCTATGTGAAGAGCCACTTAAAAAAGGCAGATTTTGCTTTGGTGGTCCCGCTTGGTTCTTGCATTATAAGATAGGTCATTTACTTGAATTACCATAAAGTACTACTACACGTTCCCTGCAGTGTTTTTTTTAGGGAAGACACCCATTTAAAAGATAAAAGGACAGTTCTATCAGGAAGGCACCCATTTTTGGTTAGAGATTTCCTCCTAATAGAGCTCAAATACTTCAATTATTTTTTTTCCTTATTAAATTAAAAGGAAAGGAGCACCTTTATTATTTTAGTTTATCCCTCATACTACACAACCTTGAGGCTGTATGGCTGGATTTATGGTTGGTCATGTATTATTCATAGCTGGATAGCCCTCGTGTATGGTATGGTTCCATAGAACATCTGTGACATCTGCTCATCGCAGATACACATGGAACGTGGAATGTGGTACTAAAATATACATTAACATAAAAAGTCAAACAAGGAACATAAATCCGGATGTGAAAAATATATATATCTGTAGGTTTTATTGGACATCGGGCGAAAATAAGACGCTTCATAGGTGTATGAGAAGCTACAAACTGACTATACACTTTACATAGCTATCAGCTTTTCCTCTCGAGACTCACCCATGTACTCTTGCTAGTCAAGTTGCTGCAAGACAAAGTTTGGCAGATTCAATCACCCCCACCATCACTGTATGGTCAGCAAATCCCCATAGACAATATAGGACACATATCAAATGTGCATAGACCCTTTAAGTATCAAGGCACAACCAACTATGGTCTACAAAAAGTTAGCGTGTACCCTTCACCAGTCTGTGGCTGCCATCTATATATAAGGAAACTGGGCAGTTACAAACCGATCATGTTACGAAATATGACATTTACAAAAATGCCCAGAATTAGACTAAGTGCCAGGCTGAAGGACCCTAAATTCTAGCAAAAGTGGGGTCCAAATGGATGGGTTGTGAGGCCAACACGTAGAGTGGTGTAGCATAGCTGGGAACGACAGGGTGAAGTCCCAGCTCTGCAGTGTCTTGACTATGGATGCACCCGTAGTTTGGTAAGAAGCAGGAAGTAGATTCAGTAGATGACAGTCTACTGAACTGGATGCCGCAGAGGCGAATGTTTTAGCTGGTGAATGACCTGAGAAAGAGTCAGTCTGCTGGGGAGCAGAGCAGACTGGAGGTGTCTGGGAGCTGGGGAAGCTGAAGAGAGAGAGATAAGCCAGAATGTCTCTAAAGGTACCTTCACACTGAGCAACTTTAGAACGATAACGATAGCGATCTGTGACGTTGCAGCGTCCTGGATAGCGATCTCGTTGTGTTTGACACGCAGCAGCGATCAGGATCCCGCAGTGACATCGCTGGTCGGAGCTACAAGGCCAAAACTTTATTTCGTCGCTGGATCACCCGCTGTCATCGCTGGATCGGGTGTGTGACGCCGATCCAGTGATATGTTCACTTGTAACCAGGGTAAACATCGGGTTACTAAGCGCGGCCCTGCGCTTAGTAACCCGATGTTTACTCTGGTTACCGGGGACTTCGGTATCGTTGGTCGCTGGAGAGCTGTCTATGTGACAGCTCTCCAGCGACCACACAGCGATGCTGCAGTGATCGGCATCGTTGTCTATATTGCTGCAGCGTCGCTTAATGTGACGGTACCCTTAGAAGAGAACCGCAAGTATCAGTAGCTGCTATAGACTGTAGATGTTTTGTTTGACCAAGCTGGGGCTAGTTCAGCAGTGTATGAGTAGCCAGGGTCTGTTCCATTTAGTTAGCACCTGGATAAGGCTAGGGATTTATGTCTATGATTTTGGTGTTGTGCAAACTGTGGCGAGAAATAAAAAAACTGCACGTTTGGACCAAAACTGCATTGCCCGTGTGGATGCTACTTAAGGCCTACCAGCGAGTGAATCCCTACAGTGGGATCCCATAACCACCATGGGACCTATTACTGTAAAAATTGTGAGATCTCAAGATTTCAATTACCACAGAGAAACAGCATCATTTACTAAGCAGTTACCGATTGGTGACATTATTAGAGCAGTTAATGATCAATAACGGCCAGGTAAATCATGTGGCAGCTAAAAATGTGAGATTTTGTGATATCATGCGAGATCTCGCTCTTTCGCAGGGATGTAGAATCCCCTTCTGCATGCCAGGATTCCATGACCCAGAAGTGCCGGCACAACTTTTGAAAAGTTAGAGACTACTGGGCATATTTGTTAATTCATATTTAGCAATATCATCATCAGTCTATGGCTTCCTGCTGTTCCGTAAAATAAAGGGCAGCCACAGACAGGTGATGGGTACTTAGTTTTATACCAGAATATCCCTTTATATAAATGAGATACTAAATCTGCGTCTAGCAAAAGTTAAGGTGGTCTCCTCATCCTTTGCTAAACAGCCTTTGGGACACAGCAACTCTCTGCTACTACAACTACGGTATTTTCTAACACAGGAAATCAGGAACAACCTCAGAGTCACATAAAAGCATGACTGCCTGTACACGAGCAAGTCCAATGATTATTTGTCCTACTTTTATAGCCCTGCAAGTTCATTTTCCAAAACATACTTGCTTCTACCCACAGATGCAGCCAAGTAAAGGGAACAGTGGGTTAAAGCCCAATTTACTGTCCTCTTAAAGGGAATATGTTACGAGGTTTTTGACACCCCAGCTGACAGCAGCATAATGCATACGTTTCAACAACATGTAACTTACTGCAGTTGTTTTATCTGCTATAGATCTGCCAGTTCTCTGAATGCTGAACCCTGTATAACCCGCTCACATCACTCATTGACAGCTGTGCACACTGTGCATAGGCAGACAGCCGCCAATCCGCGATGGTACATGTTTATATAAAGCTCATGAATATGTAAGAGTACATGGAGAGATCACTGTTTTAGCTGGAGGAGGTCACTAAACTACAGAAAACCGCTCCAAAAGGGACATCACTGGAATCAGGGTCCCTGCCCCTACATCACGTTTATCTCAGATTAGGTGAGAAAAATCTGTTGACACATTCCCTTTAAAGATGAACAATAATACTTACGGAGGATGACACCTGTTCATTATAACTCCATGTATAAATGGTAGTATTATCCTAAAGGTCTTCAAAAGGTGTATAGACATTGTGCTACTGACCCACCAAAAATCCCCCATATTCTCACCAGTTTGAGTTTATTCTGCAATTCTTTTATTCGCTCCTCTGTTTGCTTACGCTCTTCCTGGAAACGAGTCAACATCTCCTCTTTTTCTTGAGCCCAGTTTTTCTCGTTGACCTGTAGTTGTTTTGTCAGGTCCATGACAGCGCTGTAGGATTCGGCCAGAAGATGCTGGTGATCCTCCCTTTCCCGCTTTAAGGCAGCTTTAATATCTGGTGAGGCTCTCTCTGACCCAAGTTTCCCAGATTCCAGCTGAAACAAATAAAATTATCTTTATTAATTTATAACAAAACAACCCCATCATGTGCCAATAATATTTTCTAGGTCACCTAATCATAAGCCTCTTTTCCTTTCAAAAACATGGCCGTCTGAGAAGGTTTCCCGGAGGATAATTCATAAATGTACACTACCGTTCAAAAGTTTAGGGTCACTTAGAAATTCCATTAAAAATAATGGGATGTGGTAAGCGGTTTTTAAGCATTTTCATAGTGAAAAAATGCAAAAAAAATTGACGTGTGCACATAGCCTAAATGATTCAGAAATACACTCTATACATTGTTAATTTGGTAAATGACTATTCTAGCTGCAAACGTCTGGTTTGTAATGAAATATCTTCATAGATTTCCAACAACCATTACTCCAGTGTTCTTATGCTAACTGTGTAAGGGTATGTTTCCACGGTCAGGAAACACTGCGGTGTTTGATGCTGGGTAGAGCCGCAGCGTCAAACACGCAGCGTCCAGATGTTACAGCATAGTGGAGGGGGATTTCCTGAAATCCCTTCTCCACTATGCGGTAAAACACGCAGGCAGCAGACCCGCGTAAACGGACATGCGGAGCGTCTTTTCAGAATGCAGCATGTTTGTTTACAATGAGGCGGCGCTCTGTCGCCGCACCGTAAATTACCCATAGATAATCATTAGATGCGGTAAAACCGCTACTTCGTGCAGTGCCAGAGACGTCCCGGCCGGTGGCGTCCTTGGATGCACGAGGAAAAAAATGGCCGACACTGACAAGCAGCGTGTGATGTCACTCGCCAATGGAGCCTCACCAGGGCCAAACTAACTAAGGTCTCTGGCACTGCACGAAGTAGCGGTAACTCGGCACCTGCTGCTGTCAGCATCGGAAGGTGCGCGCTTACCCTTTCTGCCCTAGCTAGCGCCGGCGTGCGCAGGTTCCCCCCTCGCACTATCTAGAATGCGGCCAGCCTTTCAGTAATCCGATACACACCTCTCTGGACTAGGTATGTAAAAACGTGTAAACAGGCATTTAACTGCATCTGTAACTAAATTGTGCACAAAGACTGCAGGTTATATGAGCGCAACATAAGGTGGTGTTGCGTGTGTGTATTATACAGGGTGACTTGGCGGATACGCATAGCAGTGTTGCACATGAGGTGGTATATAAGACCTTTTAGGATAGCGGAGGTGATTATTTTGCGATTAGCTCCAGGCACTTATAGCACGGTATTTCTCATTAATTATCTGATCTTTGTATTACTGACAGAATAGGCGCAGTTTCCGTCTCATATATACCAGCAGCACTTGTGCGATATAGGTTGTAGCGCCAGTGTATTTATATTAATTTTAATTACAAACAAAATTCATTGTTTGGAAATTCAGAGACTTGTTGTCACTAGTTTATAGAATAAAAGAACAATTTACATTTTACTCAAAAACATACCTATAAAGAGAAAAATCAGACAAACTGAACATTTTGCAGTGGTCTCTTAATTTTTGCCAGAGCTGTATATTATCCAATATAGAAGAAATTGGGTACTGATGGAAGTTTACACAGCTATGGTGGGCAGCTCAGTTCAGTCACCCCCATAAAATCCATCACACTTCATGAATAGCTATCATTTTCCTAATTACTTCTCCTGTAAGGCTGAGATCACATTTCCGGCCTCTCCTACTTATGGAATGACTATCACATTTCCAAACTCTTTCACACAACCACGACAGATCTTTTATCCGTGACTAACATTCACTTGGGTGCGCGCACTACACATACCAGAATAGTCCAGTACATAGGACAACTAACAATGTAATGCCCTTCTACTCACTCGGTGTATCGGGGCAGTTACTACATAGCTGGCATGTAAGCATAACAGCCAGTATCCATACATGTATTATTAATATAGGAACCTGCTGCTCACAAGCCGTTCCCCAGTAAAACATTCACATACATATACATTGCTGGACATTAGCAATACATAAAGGTACTTGTGCGAAAAGCACCTTATATTTTAAAAAGTCCACGTTTTTTAAATGAAAAGTAAAAAGCATGCCGGGGTGGCTGGGTTCACACTGCGTTATGTGAACCCGTTTAACGGACTACGTTACACCGCGGCATAACGCGGTGTAACGTAGTCCGTTAACGCCGCCATTACTTGCAATGGCGAACGCATCGCTAGCGCACGCCCACAATGGGCGTGCGCTAGTGATGTGCCGTCATTTGAGTGACGGACCCGAGACGCGGGCTGCAGCGTTTCCGGGTCCGTCACTGCTAGCGCAGATGGAGCTAGCAGAAGCTTGTGTTAGTGCAGTCCGTTTAACGGATATGTTGAAAGGACTGCACCAACGCAGTGTGAACCTAGCCTTAAAGATGTATGGTAAGTTTAGATGTTGTGACTGTAAAAGTGGGGGAGAGTTTATATCATTGTCAGCATACCAATATATTAGAGAAGGCATGTCACTTGCAATTGCTGCAAATTGTAAAAGGTGAAGGAAAAGTGGTCCATAAATGGCATCTTTAGGAGCTTTTAGTTTAGTCGGAAAGAGAAAAGATAAGAAAACAATACTTTTATTTCTAAAAACAGCACCACTTGTCCACAGGTTGTGTCTGGTGTTGCAGCTCATTGTCATTTAAAGGAAATCTGTCACCAGGTTTTGCCAAGCAGAGTGCAGAATAATATTGAGACAAAGACCCGGATTCCAGTGATGCATCACTTACTGGACTGCTTGGTGTAGTTTTTATAAATTCATTGCTTTACCAAGAGATTATCACTAAAGGACTAGTAAATATGTTGCCAGGTGGTCCAACCATGACCCCACCACTGATTGGCAGCTATGAACACTTTATTGGCAAAAAGCTGCCGATCAGTGAAGTGGGCGGGCTATACAGAGCTCTGCATTAGAGTGCTGCTAGATCTGCAGAAGATAATTAAAAAAATAATACAACACACAGCACAGTAAGTGACATTGCTGAAATAAAGCAACAACCTCGTGAAATATTACCTTTAGGTGAATGGAGAAGAAATGCAACAATAGACAAATGGCAATAAGAAACTGACCATTCTTTCTATTCTAGGACAACCATTTCAAGATGGAGGTTATGGTTGATGGACTATGATATCTGCAAAAGCATCAAGACGCAAGACAACAACACTACAAAAAAAAAATATCTATGTGTAGCGGCTTAAACCTAAAATGTTCAATTCACCAAGGATCATTGCTGTGACATGCACAGTACTAACTTGTATATTCGCTCTAGCTAAGGAGACCGGCAGTTGCTTCTTAACGGGGATGCAGCAGATAAGTAAGTCACCAAGCCTTCCCTACAAATCGCTGTCAGCTGAAAACATCTGATAATAGGACATAACTATTGGTTTTGCTTTCAGTTTTTCGAGGAAGCAGTTATTTTAGAATGAGAAGCTGTGGTTTGAAGCGCATCCGAATGTCTGAGATTTTAGGATAGCTGGCAGAGGAACAACACATCGGTAATGCAGTCAGGAAGCTGTGGTAAAGAGTAACACCAAAGGGATACGAAGGTTGCGATGGCAGGAGATTAACACAGACAGGAAAGGAAAAGTGTGTTGTGAAAGCCAAAGGAACAGGTTAAGACAACAACAAGGAAATGCTCCTCAACATCCCACCATGTGGTGAGGAAGGATGACGAGCAGGAAAGCAGCAAGCCGTGCACACATACGTTGCCCATTGCTGATCATAAGAAGTGCACCGGGGTAAGTTGCCCATACACCATCTATATACACACCTTAAATAAACACAAAAAACTCAGGAGAACATAAAAATACAAACTATCCACACAGCAGCGTCATCAGAAACCAACCTTGTGTTCAGTTCTCTCCATCTCCCAGGCTGCCTTTGCTCTAGCGAATTGCTGCTGAAGCTCATTCATTCCTCTTCTCTCTTCCTGCAATTCATTGCACAGGTCTTTCAGGATCTTCTTTACATCAGACAGGGTTTTCATGGACTCCATGGTCTACAAAAGCAAAATCAGGTCCGCTGGTCATAAAATAAGCATGTGCAAACTGGCAGTCCTGCACCATTATGATGGACCGTGATCATCCAGGGTCCTCCTAGTTGTGGTTCTGGTTTTTTGCTCATACATAAAGATGTAAAAACGTAATCCTAATAACATTAATTGAAATCTTCTCCCAATATTGTTGCAACATTTATAACGGTTATTGGATTAGGGAAATCATGCACAATGTCTGGGAGGTCAAGTGAACATTAAAAAGAAAAAATTCAAACTCAATGATTTATGTTTGTGGTAAAGTACAGAAAATGCGCCATATTTACCATATTCTGCGGCCAGGTTTCTCCATCGCAAGATGGGAGATTTAATTCTTCCTCCTCAATCAGCATGTACAGTTCTTTTACACTATTTACCTGAAAGGTGAAAATGATTGAAATAATGAGTCTTAATCTACCCGGCAAATATCAAAATACTCTACTCCCGTTTGAAAAAGCATAGCACACGAAACGCGCGTCAGGGGCCGCAAGGGTGGTTGAAGTGGTCAGGACCTATGAAGGGTAAGTAGCCGAATATGTATTAAGACTTGTGAGGACACTGACAAATAGGCATATTTTGCCATACAGTAGCTTATGGTTTCACTTGCTTGTACTTGTGACACTCACTAATCCAACTTTCCCAGGTTATAATTTTGACCCCAAAGCTATTCCTTGCCTACCATCATGTCTCCTCCATTTTCATATACTATGTCTATGCATATGTCTAATCTGATTTTTATGGTGATTTGTTAATAAATATTACATGTATATTTATTTTGTGTGGCTTGTTGTTACTCCTTTCTTTTTGGTGTTGGAGAACACGTATCAAATACGGTAATAATGCCAGGGCAAGGAGCTGTCTTGCATCTTTACCACACCATGTGAAAATGTCACCACAGTGCTGATGGGATGTAGATGTGACAGGCTATTGTCTTATAGGACACATCAGTGTTAGGCTACTTTCACACTAGCGTCGGAATCTCCCCGTCACAATGCATTGTGGAGAGATTCCGACGCTAGCGTTTAACGCATTGCACAATGGAGGCAGCGGATGCATTTCTCCGGCGCATCCGCTGCCCCATTGTAAAGTGCGGGGAGGTGGGGGCGGAGTTCCGGCCGCGCATGCGCGGTCGGAAAAAGTGGTCCGTCACGAGCAAAAAACGTTACATGTAGCGGTTTTTTGCTCCCGACGGTCCGCAAAAGCACAACGCATCCGTGTGGCAATCCGTCGCAAATGCGTCGTCAATACAAGTCTATGGGGAAAAAACGCATCCTGCAAGCACTTTTGCAGGATGCTTTTTTTCTGCAAATCGACGCATTCTGACGGATTGCAGAAAACGCTAGTGTGAAAGTAGCCTTAATTACAAATCATTTTCCGGAATTAGTCCCAGTACCAGACTGACCCCATTCATTTAGTTGGTGAAGTTCTATCCAGCTTTGCAGCATCTTTCCGGACTTTTAACCACATGACAGCAGTAAATGAGTCTGACCACCATGACCAGCCCCATGGGACATGTGGGCAAAGGTTTTCAAGCTGTAAATGTCAAATCTGTGCCTTAGATTTGATGGGAGCAGAGCTGTGACGTGGGTAAGGTATATACACATTATTAGAATCACTTCTTGCATACGCTGGTGCACTCAGACTTCAATACGCAAAATGTATGCCATACAGCATATCCGTAGTAAAGCAACAAGTCAACTACACTTTTCAATACAATGGAACATCCCATAAAAAAAAAAATATATACGGTATATATTTTTTAAATAAGTTTATTCAAATAGTTCCACGCATCTGTGTCATTTCAATTGTACACATCAAGAGTGTGCACTATAGTGAGCATTAAAGGGTTATGCTATTTTTTTTAAACACACAAAAGTTGCACTTTTTTTTTTCTGAAAAAGAAAAAAAAAAAACTCTTCTGGCTGCTGAGATTTAATAAATCCTTTTATTCATCACGAAATCACAACACTGGAGCAACTTTTGGCAGAACTCGGAATTGTGCCATTCCTCTGATCGTGCAGTCATACCATTCCAAGAGGTCTGACAATTGTTTAAATGTACCCCTACTAACGGGGTGCGTCCCGGGACGGCAAAACTATCCAATCAGAAGACTCAAACGCACGTCCTTTTAACAAAGGAATGGTACCATTTGTGAATCTGTTTACATTTCCAGGAGGAATACCTGGAGCAAGACATTGCAAAGTTCTAAGAAAAGACATGTCAGGATAGCGAATGGACCATATTTAAGGGGCAAGCTCTATTCAAATTATTAAATGGAAATTTCAAGTAGTTCCACACATACAAACATCACTCAGAAAAGGGATGTTAACCCCTGAACCCACCGAACAAACCCTCTATTATTAACAATTCATTGCATCCCAGCAAAGCTGACCTGGCAATCACTTAAGTATGTGTCTTCACCGTGGCAGATCTTCAGTAACACTGACCCTTTAACCCATGCACCATATCATTTGTCTCCATGACTGTTTAACACAGCATCTGGTGCCTTCCCGTAATTCTGAGCATCAGATTATCAGATTGGTCCTGCACTGTCAATGTAATCCACATTAGCCTAAGAAATTCCTGGCTCTCCTGCCTGGTGGTGAAGTACAGCTAGAATATAGGTTTATAAGTCACATGCAGAGATTCATCCATAACAGCTGCTATCACA